>NW_027507790.1:122790138-123444616 GCF_037356315.1 Lithobates pipiens
TTTTCGTCACTGTTCAGAAAATGCTGCTGCTTACAGCATAAAGATTTAATGCTGCTCAGGGGCTCTGGGCGTCAGCAAAATGGCAGCCTCCAGCAAGAAGAAACTGAAACAATTCTGGAAGCAATTTACATCATACACTAATTTTGGTAGCATAAATATTGATGTGCAATGTATAGTATGTTTCTTGGAATAGAGCATTATTTTTATCGAATTGTTATGGCTAAAGTTCCACTTTAGCTCAAAACCTTACCAATGCAAGCTCTCAAAACGCATAAGGTTTCCTTGTCAAAAGCTTGCATCTTTAAAGGCTGGGTTCACACTAGCGAGCACAGTGGCTGACAGCAGGAGTCCGTTGTGTCTCCATTTTCCGTTTCAGGTCCGATTTCAGCCTGAATTTTTGGCTGAATTCAGACCTGAAGCAGACCAAGAGACGTATAGGAGACGTATAGGGGACGTAGAGGGCTCCTGTGCAATTCGCACCACAGTTGCTGCAGAGGTGTGTGAACCGGGCTCCATAGAGAGTTGGTCACCATCTCCTGCTATGCGAATTGGATGCGGAGAAACCCACATCCAATTTGCAATAGTATGAACCCATCCTTAAAGTGGATGTAAACCCACTCTCATCCTTTCTAAACTACTGCAATATTGGTTATCTAGAAAGATATACATGCCTCCTTGCATGTATACTTATCTGTCAAATGTCTCCCCTCTGTCTGCTATGAGACCTGAAAAACTGCAGATTTATGGGTGGGTCTATTTTCCAGGGCTCAGTGGGTGGATTCGTGATGTCAGTAGACTCCCCGCCCACCTCTACACTCCCCTTATCAACATACATTCTCTCCTGTGTATTTCTTACACTGAACTTCTGCTATGATCTCTAACATCCAGTGAAAAGACAGGAAAGTCCCCACATGACTTCAGCAAGCCAAATCATGCTGAGATGTGGAACAGCCAATCCTTGCAGAGCAGCAGAAGAAAGGTGTGGGAGGGAATAAAAAATAATGCATGCATCTAAGGCTAGTGCACGAGATATGTAAATCACTTGTCACTCACAGCTAGGGGGAGGATTTGACAACGTTTTTCTCTGTTTGTCAAGATTTATCTCACTGAACAATAAAAGAGGATTGCTCAGAGCTGGATTAACTCTTTGTGGCAAGACTGGGCTCAAATGATAGGACATCTTATGCTCTACATTATGAGAGTATTGAGTTTACATCCACTTTAAGCTTTCAGTTAGCCAATAAATGTTATTGCCTAAAGACCAGTGCTTTAAAGTGGTTTTATAGTCTATACTAGTTTTTACAACTTTTACCTACAGGTAAGCCTATAATAAGGCTTACCTGTAGGTAAAAAAAAATCTCCTAAACCTGTCACAATGCGTCGCTGACTGCAGCGGTGCATGCGCACAGGGGATTCTCGGCTTAAAGTCCGGCAGACGCCGGACCCTGCCGGAAAGAAATCTCCCGTGTGCATGGGCGGGAGTGACGATATATCGCAGCTCCGGCCACTCACAGCGCCGGAGCCGCAATACCCGGAAGACACACCAAGGGAACATGGCAGCTCCCTCGGGGTGGATCGGGCGAGTTGTCGGGGCCTCGTTCTAAGGTAAGTATTTCATAATGAGCTAGTATACGGTGCATACTAGCTCATTATGCCTTTTCCCTTGCAGGTCAGAAAAAAAAAAAAAACCTCAGCGGGTTTACTACCGCTTTAATCTATGACGTCTATGACTGTGTCTTTCTAAGAGAAAACCTCAAACTGTCTGCTCAATGCAATCACAATCGAACTGCCACCATGCCAGTTATTGATTTGTAAACACCTGTGGTCACCGCTGCAGTTTTATGCTGATTGTTGGAGATGTATGGCCCTAATCGGCTTTATCTATGAGGCCTTAAGAGTAAGTTTACGTTTAAAGGATGTTTCAGGCTATAGCCACCCAACAAAGACTGCCTATGACTGTCTTTGTGCCACTTCACCAGCAAAACATAATCCAAGTATGAGGTTCGGGGTAGAAAGAAGCATTGAATTTGTACTTGATCGACATTTTATTTTATTTTAAACAACTTTACAATGACAGGTCAGTGTAGGCAAGACACTTAGACCACAATACTCACATTTAAACTATGGATACAGTAACAGGGTCAGTTCTGTAAATATAGTTTTCTTCTGGAAGTGAGACACAAATGTGAAAAAGGGAAAAGGGTTTTATTTCAGATCTTTTTTGTGTGACTTGCCTATGAAAGAGCTTACAGATTTAAAGCTTGATACAAGCTGCTTTGATGGAACTCAGGAAAGTCGTTTTGTAACATACTGATTAGGTGGAACCAAGAAGAGAATAGATGATAAAATATAAACAGCGCAAGCGGAATAAAGTGCTTATTATAAAGTGATGAAAAATGATAAAACCGCAGCTGCTGTTGCAAAGGTGCTAAAACCTTAAAAATGAATAGTAAAGTATAAACAGAGCTAGCGGAGTAAAGTGCTTATCATAAATTGCTTATACATATAAAGTGCTTTAACATATGACACCTTGTGACAATATTTAGTACAATACCACAATAAATGACACAATAAAAAGTGCTTAAGTGTTTTCAATAGTGATTTGGTGAAAAAGTGTTTCCTTTAGTTATTTGTAAAAAGTGCTTCCTTTAAGGTGGTGCTCCCCTCTTGCGACCCCACTCACCAGAGTTGCTGGACCCTCAGCTTTGCAGTCCAGGGGTCAAACAGGCTTAAGGTTTTGGGGGGATGCAACACAAATTATCCAAAAACGTATTTCAGAGTGGAGGATCTCAGACGGGTCCAGAATGTTATAATATAACAAAGTAAAAAAGAGAGAAAGATACAAGTGAAGTACCGCCAGTACACCAATAGGCTGTGCTGTTAACATATGTCACTCACGTGACAATGAATAGAAAAAACAGGCATCAGCGTGTTTCTGGGTCCGCACCTTCCACGTGCGTTCCATGGGAACCGAAAGTATAGTCACTGGTTCACTATACCGGAATTATGTTGACACGCTTCACCCCTCCTCCAGGGCGACTGTCTTTTATGACACTTTATAAGTATAAGCACTTTATTCCGCTAGCACTGTTTATACTTTATTATTCAAGAACAGAATAATATACACTATATTGTCAAAAGTACTGGGACACCTGTCTTTACATGCACACAAACTTTAATGGCATCCCAGTCTTAGTCCGTAGGGTTCAATATTGAGTTGGTCCACCTTTTGCAGCTATAACAGCTTCAACTCTTCTGATAAGTCTGTCCACAAGATTTAGGAGTGTGTCTATGGCAATGTTTGACCATTCTTCCAGATGCGCATTTGTCAGGTCAGGCAATGATTGTTGAACGAAAAGGCCTGTCTCACAGTCTCTGCTCCAATTCTTCCCAAAGGTGTTCTATCTAGTTGAGGTCTTGACTCTGTGCAGGCCAGTCAAGTTCCTCCACCCCAAACTCACACATCCATGTCTTTATAGACCTTGCTTTATGCACTAGTCCAAACCATTTAGTGGAGGTGGATTATGGTGTGAGGTTAACTTTCAGGGTTTGGGTTTGGTCAAGGTCCATAAAGACATGGATGAGCAAGTTTGGGGTGGAGGAACTTGACTGGTCTGCACAGAGTTCTGACCTCAACCCGATGGAAAACCTTTAGGATGATTTAGAGCAGAGACTGAGAGCCAGGCCTTCTCCAACATCAGTGTCTGACCTCACAAATGTGCTTCTGGAAGAATGGTCAAAAATTCCAATAGACACACTCCAAATCCTGGTGGAGAGCCTTTTCAGAAGAGTTGAAGATGCTATATCTGCAAAGGGTTGGCCAACTCAATATTGAAAGCCCCTACGGACTAAGACTGGGATGCCATTGAAGTTTATGTGCGTGTAAAGGCAGGCATCCCAATACTTTTGACAATACAGTGTAAAATATATTATATATATATACACACACACACACACACATACACAAATACGTACTGTATATATACAGTATCTCCCAAAGGTGAGTACACCCCTCACATTTTTCTAAATATTTTATTCTATCTTTTCATTTGACAACACTGAAGAAACAACACTTTGCTACAATGTGAAGTAGTGAGTGTACAGCTTGTATAATAGTCAAAATTTGCTGTCCCCTCAAAATAACTCAACACACAGTCATTAATGTCTAAACAGCTGGCAAAAAAAATGATTACACCCCTAAGTAAATATTTCCAAATTGGGCCCAAAGTGTCAATATTTTGTGTGGCCACCATTATTTTCCAGTGCTACCTTAACCCTCTTGGGCATGGAGTACATCAGAGCTTCACAGGTTGCCACTGGAGTCCTTTTCCACTCCTCCATGACGACATTACGGAGCTGGTGGATGTTAGAGACCTTGCGTTTTAAGTGTGAAGACATGCTTGGACAGTCCATCACCTTTACCCTCAGCTTCTTTAGCAAGGAAGTTGTCTTGGAGGTGTGTTTGGGGTCGTTATGTTGGAATACTGCCCTGCGGCCCTGTCTCTGAAGGGAGGGGATCATTCTCTGCTTCAGTATGTCATAGTACATGTTGGCATTCATGGTTCCCTCAATGAACTGTAGCTCCCCAGTGCTGGCAGCACTCATGCACAGCCCAAGACCATGACACTCCCACCAACATGCTTGACGGTAGGCAAGACACACTTATCTTTGTACTCCTCACCTGGTTGCACCACACATGCTTAACACCATCTTAACCAAATAAGTTTATCTTGGTCTCATCAGACCACAGGACATGGTTCCAGTAATCAAGTAAACTGTTTGCATTCTTTCTTGTGCATCATCTTTAGAAGAGGCTTCCTTCTGGGACGACAGCTATGTAGACCAATTTAATGCAGTGCACGGAGTATGGTCTGAGCACTGACAGGCTGAGCCCCCACCCTTTTAACCTCTGCAGCAATGCTAGCAGCACTCGTACGTCTATCTCCCAAAGACAACCTCTCAATATGACGTTGAGCATGTGCACTCAATTTCTTTGGTCGACCATGGCAAGGCCTGTTCTGAGTGGAACCTGTCCTGTTAAACCACTGCATGTACTTGGCCACCATGCTACAGCTCAGATTCAGGGTCTTGGCAATCTCCTTATAACCTAGGCTAGGGATATGCAATTAGCGGAACTACAGCTGTTGCAAAACTACAAGTCCCATCATGCCTCTGCCTGGGTTCCATGCTTGTGGCTGTTAGAGTCTTGCTATGCTTCATGGGAGTTGTAGTTCTGAAACAGCTGGAGGTCCGCTAATTGCATGTCTATCCCTGGCCTAGGCCATCTTTATGTAGAGCAACAATTCTTTTTTTCAGATCCTCAGAGACTTCTTTGCCATGAGGTGCCATGTTGAACCTCCAGTGACCATTATGAGAGAGTGAGAGCGATAACACCAAATTTAACACACCTTCTCCCCATTCACACCTGAGACCTTGTAATACTAATGAGTCACATGACACCAGGGGAGGAAAAATGGCTAATTGGGCCCATATTAGACATTTTCACTTAGGGGTGTACTCACTTTTGTTACCAGCGGTTTAGACAATAATGGCTGTGTGTTGAGCTATTTTGAGGGGACAGCAAATTTACACTATTATACAAGCTGTACACTCACTACTTTACATTGTAACAAAGTGTTATTTCTTCAGTGTTGTCAAATGAAAAGATATAATAAAATATTTTCAAAAATGTGAGGGGTGTACTCACTTTTGATTTTATATGTATATATATATATATATATATATATATATATATATATATATAGATATTATACACACATGCACACACACAATACACACTGTATGTATATATAGATATATATATATATAGATACACACACACCTATATACCTATCTTACCCAAAACTAAGCCGCAAACTGCTGCTGCTATAGAGAGTTTGCAATTCCATGGTGTTTTTTTCTGATAATGACATTTTTTACCATTACTGGTATAAAGAAGACTGGAAGGAATATATCAAGAGAGCTTCTAGCAAGGTGTTTCCATGGAAAGGTTTAAAGCCTGTCATTTGTAAACACCAATCAGCGATGACCTTCCAAAGTCTGAGCATGTATTAGAAGATAACAATATATCTGCACATGCCGGATAAAAGCAGGCTTGGCGCCCAGGCTCTGATATGTGCTGACCTTCTTCCTGCTGTATTATGCTAAGCATGGGCGCTGCCCCAATTTGGCAGGATGCTGCATGACAGGCGAGAAACATCTCTCATGCAAAGCAATCACCTAAAACTCAAATAATATCACCGAAACACGAGCTGAATACATCAGAGGAGGCTAGATGAGCCTGGATTTAAAGAGACTCGTTCCTCTTTTACAATTAAAGGATTGCAGAGAACAAATACGAGCCTGATGTTTAATACAGTTTCGCTTACAGTAACTAATTTTGCAAATGTGATTAGTGTATTTTAATTTCCATTGTGTAACTGCTGCTTATATGCTTCACATCAGCAGGATTTGGGTTAGAACGCTTAGCTGTAAGCCCTAGCACTCTGTTTAATATGACAAACTACAGCATAATGTGAGAGGTAAATTACATTCTATTTCTACAGGAGAATAGTGCTAAATTGAACTAAGTCCTGGTTTAAAGTTGATCTCCAGGGAAACCGCTTATTACATTGTTGAAATGAATATACAGTATGTAAACTGTCTTGTCTGCAAAGTATTTGTAATCCTGTTCATCCAGTCTTGTGGTCCAGGGCTGACCCCCTTCCAGACAGCTCAGCTAGGTCATGGACCTCTCTGTCGACATCTAAGCAATACAGCCAAATCTAGGAACGGCCCTGCCTGCGAGCTTCAGCACACTGACAAGACCATCACACTGCTATCTCCTCCCATCAGGATGCTCTCAGTCCAAAGGTGGCCGTACATGTTCAAATCTTTCCAACAAACTCGAGTCCGGTCTAAAAATCCGTTTGTCTGTATGCTAGTCCGACGGACGAAAACTGACGCTAGGGCAGCTATTGGCTACTGGCTATGAACTTCCTTATTCTAGTCCGGTCGTACGTCATCACGGTCTAATCCATCGGACTTTGGTGTGATGGTGTGGCCAAGTCAGTTCGTTTGGAAAGTCCGTCGGAAATCCGCTGAAAGTCAGTCGAGAAGACCGTCGGACCTAGTCTTCTGGAAAGTCCTGTCGCGTGTATGCGGCATAAGTCATTCTTGTATTATCTTAATATTACCTTTGGATCCTGCCAGATTCATTATTTCTCCACTTCCTTTAGCAGAGTAACAACATGTACATGGACTGTACAGCTTATAGCCCGACCCTTCCTGGCTTTTGCAGAATGCCAAAAAATGAAGTTGGGTGCCAAACAAATTCCAGTATTCACGTACTGAAGTTACATAGTATTGGAGTATTGGCGGGAGCTAGAACCTTACATTGCTGGGGGAAAAGAACGCCAAGAGGGAAGCGTTCCGTAATGTGCAAATATATTGTGTATACTTGCACATTATGGCAAACACTGCCCAGCCCCCTCCTTAATTAAAGCAGATCTTCCCCCCTCCGTGGGATGAGGCACATAACTTCATGTGTCTCATCTTGAAAATGTGCTATTCACAATAGTACACACTAAATGAATAATTCCCATTCAGAAAAAAATGGTTACTTAACTGTAAAATTCACAGTGTAAAAAAAATAAATAAAAAAATCCTGATCACCTCCCCAGAGTAGTACAGTGTTACTATGGTAACACAGTATTGCTCTGGTCACTATATGTAATAAAACATGACATACAAGTAATAATAAAAAATAAAAAAATATTAAAAGAACACTAAAAAAATGTAAAAAATAAAGAATGAAATCTTGAATTTTTTTTACATACAGACACCAGTCAGTGTCCCTGTAGAATAATTGTATTATTTGGATGTATTGCACTGGTGACAATATGTAAAAAAAAAAAATTAAATTGTAAATTAAGTTAATATTGATTTGCCCATTTAATGTATTTGCACATTACGGAACGCTTACCTCTTAGTTATAACATTTTTACATGCAGATAAAAACAAACACTTCTTATTCGCAGTAACACATTAATAAAAAGCATTTTATACAACTTGCATATAATCATTCAGCTCTTGACTATGATGAGTGGCCATTTAACTTAATAATATCAAGATCAAAAGAATAACCTCATCTCAACCTATCGGTGACACTGCAACTAATGGTTGCATTAAAGAATTATCTATTTTTGTTTCGTGAAGTTTCCGTTTGGAATAGATTAATAAATCGTGCCTTGGATCACCTAAAAGCTGGATTGTTCATATTAGGCAGTAAGTTTCAGCCACGTTCATCCACGGATGTTGGCCTTCTGACACACACACTCCTCAGGGAAACTTATAACCAGAAGGTACATTTAAATGGCCAACCCTTGTGCTAAGCTCCGAAGAGTGATCTGAAGACAGAGGTCAGCTCGCTCACAATTAGCTCCATGTGTTTCTGCTTAGGGCGAGTGTGTATTTGTTATTCAATCCGACAGGTGACAGTTATGATGTTGCACACAAGTATTTAGAGTTATTTAGGAATAATTAACTCCTCTTTTGAACCCTAAGTGATTAAGTACAGTAAATTGGGATTCGTGAACTCCTGGAGAGGGAGGTGGGAGACGTTTTCTGATCATAATAACAGGTCAGGCAAGGGGCACGTCTTCAAATGCAATTTACCTCCAGGGTTAAACCAATTACTAGAAAAGAAGAAGTCCCTTACCGGTCATTTGCAATCCCTTAAAACTGTACGCCAGAGTCAGCACTAAGACATGGATATGCTTATTGGCTCAGCACTGCTTTAAAGTATAATGTTATTTTTAATTCTTACAATCCCCCTCTATTTTTTTTTAATCTGTCTGTTAATATGCATCTAGAAAGCAGCAGAGACTGGAGTATCTGTACATAGGATGACAATAAGCCATACGCTCCATAGAGTTGGGCTTTATGGAGTGGCCAGAAGGCGGCCATTATTTTCAGCAAAAAACAAAATGGCAAGTTTTGAGTTTGTGAAAGGGCATGTTGGGAGACTCCCAAAATGTATAGAGGAAGGTGCCATGGTCTAAGGCAGGGGTAGGGAACCTCAGCTCTCCAGTCGTTTTGAAACTACAAATCCCATCATGCCTCTGCCTCTAGGAGTCATGCCTGTGATTGTCAGGGTCTTGCAATGTCTCATGGGACTTGTAGTTTCAAAGCAGCTGGAGAGCCAGGGTTCCCTACCCCTGGTCTAAGGAGACTAAAATTTAACTTTTTGTCCATCAAAGAAAACACTATGTCTGGTGCAAACCCAACACATCACATAATGCAAAGAATAGCATCCCCACAGTGAAACATGGTGGTGGCAGCATCATGCTGTGGGGAAGTTTTTCAGCAGTCGGGACTGGGAAACTGGTCAGAGTTGAGAGAAAGATGGTGCTAAACATATCAATATTCTTGAGCAAAACCAGTACCACTACATGTGTGATTTGAGGCCAGGATGGAGGTTTACCTTCCAGCAGGACAATGACCCCAAACACACTGCTAAAGCAACACTTAAATGGTTTAAGGGGAGGCATGTAAATGTATTGGAATGGCCTAGTCAAATCCCAGATCTCAAGCCAATAGAAAAATCTGTGGTCAGACTTAAAGATTGCTGTTCACAAGTGCAAACCATCCAACTTGAAGGAGCTAGAGCAGTTTTGTACGGAGGAATGGGCAAAAATCCCAGTGGTAAGATGTGGCAAGCTCATAGAGACTTATCCAAAGTGACTTGGAGCTGTGATAGCTGCAAAAGGTGGCTCTACAAAGTATTGACTAGGGGGGGTGACTAGTTACGCACATTGACTTTTTCTGTTATTTTGTCCTATTTGTTGTTTGCTTCACAATAAAAAAAAAAAAATCTTCAAAGTTGTGGGCATGTTCTGTAAATTAAATGATGAAAATCCTCAAACAGTAGGTAGGCAACAAAACACGAAAATGCCAAAGGGGTGAATACTTTTGCAAGGCACTGTATTTGCCAGCACACCATGGATCTTCAATTGCAGTCTAAAGCTCTTATTGCAGAGAGATCACATCACAAAAGAACAAGTGCAAAGTTTTGGTGCCGCGCAGGACCCCTTCGTCAGACATGTGATCACATGACTGAAGAAGGGGTCCTGCGCAGCTCCGAAATGCTACACTTGTTCTTTTGTTATGTGATCTCTCTGGAATTAAAAGCTTTGGACTGCAATTGAAGATCCATGGTGTGATGGCGAATGTGTGTATTGATCTTTGATATATCCAGTGTCCAGCTGGTAATTGCTACAGCACCCGCTACAGATGAGGCTTGTGATCCAGCAATGTGTGCGATGGGAATAGACACAACTGTAACAATAATAATAAACCACAAGACACCACTGTCACCAGCTTTGGTAGCTTGGCTGAAAAGTCAGGGAACTCTCTTTCTGTAGTAGTGTTTCTCAACTTTTTTCCAGCCCCTTTAATATTAAGCACAATCCCGAGGCACCCCATTCCAAAATGTAAAAAAAAGTAATAGTTTTACATAATGCAGGAGCATCCACACACATGGGCCACCTAATATTGGATATGATTTATTTGCTTTGTACATTGTACTTTGTTTTTGCAGACTGGAACTGACCAGTGTTCCCGGACATGCCGGAGGGAATCAAACAAGGATGCAGCAAAAGTGGCCAAAATCCCTCTTATCAACCAATGATGTTGTTAGGATGATTGGTTTTAATGTTGTGCAATGAAAACCCTTAGCTTTGTGTAACAAAAAGGCAGGCTTGATCAACCCACTGACTTGTATACCATTTTTGGGTAATTTTTAGGCATGTTGCCAAGGGACCCCTTAAGAAATCTGCAGACACCTTTCTCTTTCATGTTCTCTAGAAATATGGAGCACTCACAGACAAGTCACACAGTTATCCCCGGATCTGGATAGCAGTAAAGACTAGATGGCCATCCCTTACTCCACCCCAAATAGAAAAAGTAATTTGAAGGAGATTGGCTCCTTTACCCGCTTCCCGACCAGCTCACGCCGATATACGTAAGCAGAGTGGTGCTGGTGGGAAAAGTGCGTACAAGTATGTCCCCTTTAAGAAGTGGCGCTGCAGGCATGCACCCGCCGCGTTCTTCGTGACCGTGGGTACCGCGGACTCTATGCCCGCCGGGTGCCCGTGATTGTGTCACGGAGAGGTAGAACGGGGAGATGCTTTGGTAAACAAAGCATTTCCCCGTTCTGCCTAGTGATAGGACAGAGAGCACTGCTCCCTGTCATCGAGAGCAGCGATCGCTGTTATGTGTGTTGTAGCCCCCCCCCACAGTTAGAATCACTCCCTAGGACAGACTTAACCCCTTCATCGTCCCCTAGTGGTTAATCCCTTCACTGCCAGTGTCATTTACACAGTAATCAATGCATTTTTGATTGCTGTATAAATGACAATGGTCCCAAAATAGTCAAAAATTTACGATCTGTCCGCCATAATGTCACAGTCCCGATAAAAATCGCAGATCGCCGCCATTATTAATTTAAAAAAATGGCATAAAACTATCCCCTATTTTGTAGGCGCTATAACTTTTGTGCAAACCAATCAATATACACTTATTGTGATTTTTTTTTTTTTTTTACCAAAAATATGTAGAAGAATACAGATCGGCCTAAATTGAGAAAAAAAAATGTTAAAAATATATTTTGGGGGGGGGGGGATATTTATTATAGCAAAAAGTAAAAAATGATGTGTTTTTTTTTCAAGATGGTCGCTCTTTTTTTGTTTATAGCACAAAAAAATAAAAACCGCAGAGGTACCACCAAAAGAAAGCTCTATATGTGGGAAATTTTGTTTGGGTACAACGTCGCATGACCGCGCACTTGTCAATTAAATCGATGCAGTGCCGAATCGCAAAAAATATTCTGGTCAGGAAGGGGGCAAATCCTTCTGGGGCTGAAGTGGTTAATAGATCCACTTTGTCAAGTTTGTGTAAAATAGTATCAAAGAATAACACATAAAAGCCCAAATATCAGTGATTTTGTATGGTGGAGCTACGAAAACGTTCCTGGCTGTGAACTTTTAACCTCAGATATCACTGATCCTTCAACATTGGGCAATTTCTGCCTCTCATATAAGTTCCCACTGACACCATTGATCTTTCTAGCTATCTGTAAGGAGGTAATTCTTCCCAATGACCACAAGTGTAAGGACCATTCTTCCCAATGACCACAAGTGTAAGGACCCTTCTTCCCAATGACCACAAGTGTAAGGACCATTCTTCCCAATGACCACAAGTGTAAGGACCATTCTTCCCAATGACCACAAGTGTAAGGACCATTCTTCCCAATGACCACAAGTGTAAGGACCATTCTTCCCAATGACCACAAGTGTAAGGACCATTCTTCCCACTGACCATCACACTATTGTATCATGAGTTGTAGAGTTCTAATTTTTTAGCAGGGTTCCTTGAGACCGGAGAACTATTTTGAGGGTTCCTCTGTGTTGAAAAGGTTGAGAAAGGCTGACTTAGTGTATCGCTCGGCGTTCCCCTTTAATTAAACTCCAGCAGACAAAATTAGCAGGCACGCACCCGGGAGATTAAGCAATTGTTCTGCATGCCAGCTTGGAAGATTTCTTATGGGAGCATTTTAGCGTTATCCCATAATGGAAAAACGTGTGTACACGTAGGCCTCCCATTCATTCTGAAGGCTTATTACACACGTGAATGAAGTATTTATTTCCTGTGTGTGATCAGACTGTCAGATCTCTCGTCACATGGAGGTAATATGCTCGATTCCAACAAGACATAAATAAGCCAATATATATGAGAAGAATAACTAGGGCGTGCAGTATTGCCCCTCACTGACTGCCTGTCGTCAGCTAACAAGTCCACTTAGTACTGGCATTTCCCTAGTGACCAGAGTCAGCAGTCTTCTTTTACAGACCTCATAAAATGCAGATTAATTAAAAAAAGAAAGTCCTAATAAGCTGATACAATGAAGACGCATCCAGTAGAGATGAGAGGTGACTGCAGCCACTACAGAGCCACATTGCATATCAGAGACAACCATTCACCACATTGTTCTCAAGTACAGGCAGGAAGAAGGTCACTGTGACATCAGACACAATTGGACATCATTAGTTCCTATGCAGAAAAATCCTTTTATTACAGCAAAATGAGTGAATATTAGGAACTAGATTTATGTCATGACATATATACGACAAAAACACATTTCAAGGTTTCTTTTCCGTCTAAATCTTATACTACAGTAGAACATTTTCATTAGACTTTTTCCTGGCAAACAACAAGAAACCAAAACCTGTAAAAAGTGGATACAAACCTGGCCAGAGACATCTAATGCTGGTATGACCATGTATAGCATGGGTGCTCAGCTCGTGGACCTCCAACTGTTGTGGAACTACAAGTCCCATGAGGCATTGCAAAGCTGATAGTTACCAGCATGACTCCTAAAGGTAGAGGCAAAATGGGAATTGTAGTTCGGCAACAGCTGGAGGGCCACAGGTTGAGCACCCATGATGTATAGGCATGATCTGATTACTGCACAACGGACACATAAACATGCATGCCGTCACTTGGGTCTTCATGTTCACATAATGGATGGGGATCTTGTGGAACTCTGAAGCCCCATACACACTATCAGATTTTCTGCTGATTTTTGTCTTCAGATTTACCAAAACCATATAGGGAAAGGGCCTGCCTGATTGCACACACATTGAAACTCCTAAGGTTTGACTTCATATTATATGGTTTTGGTAATTCTGAAGACAAAAATCATAAGAAAATCTGATAGTGTGTATGGGGCTTGAGTTGTTCTTATATTTGGAAACAAAAAATCAGAATTGTGCGAGGTATAAATTAAGATTAAGTTTTCCCCTTAAAAAAGGCGGGACTTTTTAGGCATAGACTGTGACACCAATTGATTTGGTAAAAATATATAAAAAAATAATTTTATTTCAACATAAACAAAGAATAATATATTAACATACATTTCCAAACAGGAGAAAGGGACACATTACTTCCTCCATGTGCATATATTTATAGAACCAGAAAACATTTGCTTCCTACATCTTATTCAAAAAGAACAGACTTCTATGACATTGTATATAGGCATATTCAAAGCATTCTACAAACAAGGTCAAATTGCGTTAATATTGTGCATCCAATGTAACCTACGCGTTACGGATTTATCTTACTCCTTCTTCAGGGATTTTTCTCGCTCATCGGTATACCTGTAACAGAAATGGGATGTGGGTCTGATCACCCCAGCTTCCCATTTTTCTGTCTCCCTAGGTTATCCACCCACGCTCGCCCTATAGACATCTCGGACGAACGTGAGGTTAAATGCGTTTACACATCCTACATGAATGTGCAGTTGCTGACACTTTTGCTGGCGCTGTGCTTCCTGGGGGATGTAGTCACAGTCTATGCCTAAAAAGTCCCGCCTTTTTTAAGGGGAAAACTTCATCTTAATTTATACCTCGCACAATTCTGATTTTTTGTTTCCAAATATAAGAACAACTCAAGCCCCATACACACTATCAGATTTTCTTATGATTTTTGTCTTCAGAATTACCAAAACCATATAATATGAAGTCAAACCTTAGGAGTTTCAATGTGTGTGCAATCAGGCAGGCCCTTTCCCTATATGGTTTTTTTAAGGGGAAAACTTCTATAGTATATTTGGAAACAAGATTGATTAGTCAAAACTTCCAAAACAACTAATTGGTCTTCCTGCCTACTAATGTCCAAAACCATAATTGTCTTTGCCTTACCCAACCAAATCTGGGGGCAATCATCTACTGCCTAATACTGGCCACACAACCCCTTTCTCCATCTTCAAACCAAGCTAAGTAAATTCCCTTTATTATTATACTTTTGAGTTGTCTGAGATTATTGAACTACATCCACATATCTAAAGGGTTAAACATAGGATCTTGGACGTAATTAAGTTTAACTCTTTATTACAAGTCTTCCTTGAAAGACCAACTGCAGGCTCTATGATTCCCCATTCAAAGTCCCCCTCTCCCCGTTTTGAGGTCCCCCTAATGGTGTCTTCTGGTCAGTCACATGACATGTTAGCTCCTCTTATGTATCTGCCTTCTCCTGGTGATGGGTGGTCCTGGATGATGCAGACATCGTCACTGAAGTGATGATATCGTCACAGCTCGCTGCACAAATATACTGTTAGTGAATAGCGCACTGCTCAGTGGAAGTTATACTGTGGCAGGTTGGTGCGGCTTCTCAAATCACCGTAGCTGTACGCCGGCCACATTAAGAGATCTAGGGGGCAGGTGTGCACATAGCGTGACACCAGAGCTGATGCGTGCGGCCAGCAATTGCTCCTCATAGAGCCAGAACGGGGATCTGTCAACATAAACAGACAGATCCCCGTTCTATCAGGGAAGTAGAGATTTGCTGTTCCTAGTGATCAGGAACAGTGATCTCTCTCTACTCCCTGTCAGTACATTCCCCCACAGTTAGAAAAACCTCCCTAGGAAACACTTAACCCCTTTATCGCCCCCTAGTGTTAACCCCTTCCCTGCCAGTGACATGTATACAGTAAATCAGTATTTATTTAGCACTGATCGCTGCATAAATGCCAATGGTCCCAAAAAAGTGTCAAAAGTGTGCGCCGCAGTCCCGCTAAAAATTGCAGATCACGACTAGTAAAAAAATAATAATAATAATAATTCCAAAAATATATCCCCTATTTTGTAGACTCTAACTTTTGTTCTAACCAATCAATATATGCTTATTGCAATTTTTTTACCAAAAATATGTAGAAGAATACACATTGGCCTAAACTGATGAAGACATTTTTTTTTTTTAGATATTTATTATAGCAAAAAGTAAAAAAATACTGTTTCTGTTTCAAAGTTGTCACTTATTTTTTGTTTATAGCGCAAAAGATAAAAACCTCGGAGGTGATCAAATACCACGAAAAGAAAGCTCTATTTGCTGGAAAAAAGGGACATCGTTTTTGTTTGGGTACAACGTCTCACGACCGCACAATTGTCAGTTAAAGCGACGCAGTGCCGTATCCCAAAGAATGGCCTGGTCATTAAGGGGGCAAATCCTTCCGTTCCTTAAGTGGTTAAAGAGGTGTCTAAGGGAAACTATAGAGTACTGAAGTTTGTCACCATTTCAAAAGCAAACGCAATTTTAAGACTTGACCTATAGGATATCTATTTACTCATTACAACCTCAACTTTTATAGTTCAATGAACAGTTGCGTAATTAAAATGAAACGAAGTAAAATTAACTTTAGTGTTTTTTTTTTTTTTTTTTACTGAATGTGATAAACCGTTGCGCAGATATCACGTGACATAAAAAAATTGGAACTACTACTATTTTATTCTTCAGGGTGTGTGCTTTCAGAAAATAAACGTTTGGGCTTTTTAACTAATCTTCATGCCTAAAATTTAAACTTGTGTAAATAGTTTAATCTGCGCTAGCCCAACCACCCATGTGTGTAATACCTAAAAACTTTTCTGTTCTTCTTGCACTTGGTTATTTTGTTACACTTTGGATTTTTTTGACACAATACAGCCAAAATTATTGTTATTGTATTGTATTTATTTTGAGTTGTGTGTCTTGTATTCACCTTAATTTAAATATTGGAGACTATTTTTTATTATTACTGTACGAAGGGATTTTTTTTCTATTTTTTTTCTAATTTGTGATTTTTCATGTGTTGCACTTTTTTCACATGATTTGTTTCATTAATTTGCACAATTTTTTTTGTGTTTATAAAATGTAAACTTCTCCAAACTTTTTGAAATTTCACCAATTTATTGTGTTTTTTTCACAATTTGTTTACATTAGCACTAGCACTTTATAATTACCCAGTTAAGCTTGTTTGCACTGTGGTATTTCCATTTCCTTTCACAATTTTTTTAAAGTGCAAAAAAATGATGCAAAAAATGGCTTTGGCGGTAAAAGGGTTAAAAAAAAGCATTGTTTATCTGCATATCTGATGAACTCTTTAACCGCTTGCCGACCGCCTCCTGTACATATATGTCGGTAGAATGGCACAGCCGGGCAAAGTAACGTACCCGTACGTTACTTTGAATTTCCCGCCGTACGTGCACACCTGCCGCAAGCTCCCTGACCGAGCCTGCAGGACCCGCGGACTCTATGTCCGCCGGGTGCCAGTGATCGTGTTGCGGAGCTGAAGAACGGGGAGATGCCGATTTAAACACAGCATCTCCCCGTTGTGCCTAGTGACAGGACGCTGAGTGTCTTGTCGCTGTCATCGGGAACAGCGATCAGTGTCATGGCACTGCTAGCCCACCCACCCACCCCCCCTCCCCAGTTAGAATTACTTCCCAAAACACATTTAACCCCTCCCCCCACCCCCTAGTGGTTAACCCCTTCACTGCCAGTGACATTTTTACAGTAATTAATGCACTTGTATAGCATTGATCACTGTATTAATGCCAATGGTCCCAAAAATGTGTCAAAATTGTCCGATGTGTCCGCCATAATGTTGCAGTCATGATAAAAATTGCTGATCGCCACCATTACTACTAAAAAAAAAATTTTTTTTATAAAAAAGCCATAAATCTATCCCTTATTTTGTAGACGCTATAACTTTTGCACAAACCAATCAATAAACACTTATTGCGTTTTTTTTACCAAAAATACGTCGAAGAATACGTATCGGCCTAAACTGAGGAAAAACTTTTTTTTATCTTTTTTTGGGGATATTTATTATAGCAAATAGTAAAAAATAATGTGTTTTTTTCCAAAATAGTCGCTCTTTTTTTGTTTATAGTGCAAAAAATAAAGCCGCAGAGCTGATCAAATACCACCATAAGAAAGCTGTATTTGTGGGGAAAAAAGGATGTAAATTTTGTTTGGGAGCAACGTCGTATGACCGCGCAATTGTCAGTTAAAGCGACGCAGTGCCGAATCAGTGTTCTGGTCTTTGGTCCGCAAAATGGTCCGGGGCTTAAGTGGTTAATTTACAGCTTTTGGGATTGGTGTGTACATATGTTACCATGGAGACTATGATCTCTATAAATGCAGCCAATTCTCTCTGACACTTTGCCGATTACTGATGAATCTGAACTACTTCTTTAGAATGGTAGATATTCAAGTAATGATCATATCACACAAATGGGCTTGCCCCTATGAGGTCCACGATGCAGTATTCCATTATCAATATCCATTGTAATAAAAACCTTCCGAGTTCAATATATACCAGGGCTTTTAACACAAGCAACAGGTATGAGGCCGGTGTAATTATCTCTCTGGTGACAATTGTACATGCTGCTTCTAGGAGCTGGTAAATGCAGGAGCAAATATACATAATGGGCACAGCAGTCTTGGCTAAAATGATGAAAAATGGAGCAAATTTATCTTCTACATACCAACAATGTGAACAAAAGCGCTTTGGTGATACATAAATATGTATTGATCTGAATGTGTGATATGAGGATGTAGCATTAAAAAGCATTATTAAACTACAGAAAAGGAGCGCACAAAATCTGCCTGTATTATACAAATCTCTGAATTGTAGAAATCTCATAAATCCAACAAAAGAAACACATTTGTGATCAAAGATAACATTGAAGATACATGATAATTCTCCCCAAATTAATTCCAATAAAAGGAAAATAACCTTTGTGGTAGTAAAATGACGCATTCTTCTTGTGCCCTGATAAAGTTGTATGCATAAAACACACAACAGCGTTTTTAGGGTATGTGATAAAGAAAGGGTTACAAATCAAAGTCACCTATTAAATATAATAAGTCACAATATCTACTTGTAGGAATTTCTAACACAGGCTATAATTAAGTTATGCCCATCAAAAGCAGAGTTTAATACATCTAATTATGTCAGAGTATACAAAAAGTTTAAATCGTGAAACAGGAAAAAAAAAAAAAAATGACACTTTGCAAGAAACAAGTAATTGGATGACTAGGCACCATCGATCTCAATTTAATGTTGGCTTCTGAAAAAATGAATTATGCTATTTATCAACCACTGTATCTTAACTAGCGGCAAGAAGTCTTCTAATGAGAAGAGATTGGGAGCGACACACTGAGGAATTCCCCACACAGATAATGGGAATGGTAAAAGTCCACGGATACTGACCTTGAATCAGTCTATAAATGATCTGGTTGTTTTTTTTTGCGCTGACATTTTAAGGCTTCATTCGATGAGCGATTAGTGGTATACAGTGTATATCAGTGGATTTTAGTGGCTGGGATCACAGGTGTATGTAAACAGTTGCAATCTAAGGCCCCTTTCACACATGCGGACGATATATCCGTATTTCATTAATCAGTTTGCGGATGAAATACGGGCATACATTCATCCCTATGGGATAGCGGATGTCTGCAGATGAATATAAGAGTGACTCTCAGTCACAGCTCCCTGCTCAAAGTGCAAGGGGGGAGAACTGAGCAATCGGTAGTGTTTGATCGCTCAGTTCAGAGCTAGCAGGAGACAGATGCAGCAACGGATCCACCTAGGTGTGTATAAAAGTTTTTTTTCCCTAACTCCACACTAAGCGAAGGTGACGCCCTCACATGCCATATTTGGCATGTCATTTTTTTTTTGGGGGGGGGCGGATACTCTATTTTTAGAAAATACCCAGTAGGCATGGTTTGGGGTCTAGAGTCAGCGGAGACCCCATGTTGTCATGAAGAAAATCTACCAGCTGTTTCCAGAATCTCTGCATGTAGGGGCAGGACCACAGGAGGTGGTAAAATGTGCCTGTTTGTCGGTTACATAATAGACATGTGGAAGGTTGTCCCTGATTAAAGAGGGATTCCACCTACAAAAAAAATATTAAAAGCCAGCAGCTATAAATACTACAGCTGCTGACTTTTAATAAATGGACACTCACCTGTCCGGGGGTCCAGCGATGCCAGCAGTCGAAGGCCGATCGATCGCTCGGCTCTCGGCTGCTGCCTCCACCATTCTAGGTGAGGGAATCAAGAAGTGAAGCGAATCGGCTTGTCCGCGCTGTCTCTGGGACCCGTGTGTGTCCCAGCAGACAGCGCGGCAGGACAGGAAATTATATAGACTCCCACGGGAGTCTATGCCCGGAAGTGGGTGTAAATACCTGTCTTTGACAGGTATCTCCACCCCCCTCCCCCCTGAAAGGTGCCAATTGTGACACCGGAGGGGGGGAGGGTTCCGATCAGCGGAAGTTCCACTTTAGGGTGGAACCCCGCTTTAAATTTAGCCATTCTTGCAGGTGTGAGGTATGTGCGGTATAGAATGTATATTTGGGTTAGTCTGTCAGATAGTTTGGGTGAGACAGCTTTGCAAGTGTCCAATGCCTCATTCCAGTCTTCGTCCTTGAGGTTCCCTAGATCTCCTTCCCATTGTGTTTTTATATTGTAGGCTATTTTCATTCATGAGGGAGTATGTAGCATGTTGTAGAATATTGATATTCATTTATGGGGGTCTTCACTTTTAAATATGTCCATTGTGGGATTGTGTGTGAAGTTAGGTACCCATTCTGGGAATTGGGAGTGAATAGCATGTCGGATTTGTAGAAATCTGAAAAAAATGTGATTTTGGAGTACAAATTCCAGTTTTAATGCATCAAATGTTTTCAACGTGCCAGCAGTGAGTAAGTGTGAGAGGTAAAAAATTCCCCTTTTACACCAGGCCTCCGAGTCTGGTACAGTCAAGAATTCTTGGAGTGTTTTATTATGCCAGATGGGAGAATAATTGTCATGTGTTCAGTTTGATAGAGGCCAGTCTCCATATCTTCCTATAATGGTTTAGGAGGGAGTTGTGTTCCTCTTTTTTTAGTAATACCTTTGACGCCTGCTGCTATATCGCAGATGGGTCAGTTCTCAGTTGGGCCAAGGCAGGACATAGGAGTGAAGTAAATCTCTTCCTGTCAGTCTTATCTATATGGAATAATTGGGATAGTTGGGATGCCAACTAGTGTAGACTGAAGTCTGGTAGGGCCGTATTGGCCAGATCAGTGGGGTTTTTAAGTAATCGCCATGCCAGTTTATGTCTATTCTTCCCCCAAACATAAGGTTTGAGAATTGCATCTATGGTTTTGAAATATTTCAGTAGTAGATACACAGGGGTGTTCCACAGTACATATAGAATTTTAGCGAGGAGTATCATTTTAATGAGGTTGATACGACCTTCTACCTGGAGAGGGAGAAGTGCCCATATTTGTGTTTTAGATTTAATCAGGGCAAACAGCGGTTTCACTTTGAGAGAAACATAATCGACCGGTGACCTAGTAACGCTCACTCCCAGGTATTTGATACTATTTACTCGCTGTAGGGGCAATTGGGTCTGTAATTCCGTTTGGGGAGCAAAATCAAGTTTGAGAATTTGTGATTTTTCCCAACTGATTCTGAGTCCTGAGAATGAACCAAAGTGTTCAATTGTTCGTATGGCCTTCAGCCAGGGAGGGGCCTGAATCTGCTAGGTATAGTAATGTGACATCTGCGTACATGCTTATTTTTTCTTCTAGGTCGCCCATGCGTAGGCCCTGTATCAATGGGTACTAAACAACGTTTTTAATTAAAAGAAACGTACCTGCTTCGTTTTATAATTACGAGAACATGTGAAGGTTGTCGAGTTCCGGTTGAAAATGAAAGGCCTCAGGGACCAGGAAACCTAATTAAACATGGTAAAGGTAGAAGGGAGATTGAAGCCTCATTAATAACTTATGAAGGCATCTGATAAGAACTTGCCTTTGGGAGACCTAGATGCAGCCTCCTGCTAATTTATAGGCTCTTTATGATTACCTGAATGCAAGCCCTGAACATGAAAGTCTAAGCTAATTTTCCACACCAATCTTCAAACAAGTGAATGAAAATAAGCTTTTTCCATCTCAGTGTAAAATAAATGTTTCATTTTACTGATATTTTGCATATACTGGAATATGTTCATTCATCTATAATACAAAGTCATAAAAATACAGAGATATCTATGGGGTGCTTATCTACACAGCAACATCCATTTTATACGTCATGAGATAAATCCCAACATATGTACAGAATTCAATTTAGCACTGCCAGAATTTATTTAGGGCACTATAGCAACAAATAGAATAGGCTTTGCTCTTCTGCTTTGCTCTGCTCTTCTGCTTTGAAAAGCTATTTAGGTAAAAAAAATGTCTTAAAACTGATCTGCAGGTTTCAGTTATCTTTAACCACTTCAGCTCCAGAAGGTTTAGCCCCCTTCATGACCAGGCTATTTTTATGTCCTTTTTTTCCCACGAATAGAGCTTACTTTTGGTGGCATTTGATCACCTCTGCGGTTTTTATTTTTTTCGCTATAAACAAAAAGAGACCAAATATTTTTTTTTTACATTCTACTATAAAACATTAGCAATAAAAAAAAAAAAATATAGAGTTTCTTCCATCAGTTTAGGCAAATATGTATCCTGCTACATGTTTCTGGTAAAAAAAAAAAATCCCAATACATGTATTGGTTTGCGCAAATGTTATAGTGGATACAAACTATGGTATATATATTTTTTTGTATTCACTAGTAATGGCGCTGATTAAGTGACTTATAGCGGGACTGTGATATTGCGGCGGACAAACCGGGCACACCTAACTGACACATTTTGGGGACCAGTGACACTAATACAGTGATCAGCGCAAAAAAAAATATGCACCGTCATTGTACTAATGACACTGGCAGGGAAGGGGTTAACATCAAAGGGTTAAATGTGTTCCTAGGAGTGATCTATAGGATCTAAAGATCTATGTCCCTGTTTAGCAGGAACACAGGATCAGCAAATTCCCCTCTCACAGAATGGCGGTCTACCTTGTTTACATAGGCAGACCGCCATTCTGCCTTTCTCCTTAATGAACGGTGGGTCCTGGCGGACATCGGGTCCGCTGGACCCACCGATTGGCTCACGCTGTGTCCAAACACAGGTACGGAATCTGGCACAGAGCGGCCACCCTGCCACAGTAAATCTACGGTGGGCGGTCCACAACTGGTTAAACGGTTTGTTCGGACCAAGCTGGTCCAAATAAACTATTACTTTCACCAACAGTGGCGGCAGCTGTATGTGCTGTATGTAGACTCTGCTCCATACAAAATGGCCTAAGAGGTGCTTTATATTTATGTACATTATGAATACAAAGATTTTTATAAATGGTTGATGTAGATTGTGACATCAGACTGCCTCTCCACCTCAGCCAATCAGAGGAAGCTATGCATTCATAGAATAGAAAGCCCCCTGTGAAATGGAGCGTGACAGGAGGGTCTTGTCCCACAGCAGTGTATACTATATGAAGCTGAAAGCTTTATATGACTTATACAGTTCACACAGCTGCTGCAACTGTTAGTGAAGTAAATAGTTTGGACCAGCTTGGTCCAAACAAACTATTTAAACTAGAGATCAGCTTTCGTGGCCGTTTACACATAGCGTGGTTACTGGCACTTTTCCACAAGGACAGCCTGTCCCTGCTAGGGCTCATAGAAAATAATCGTTGTCCGCCGGGTCTCCCGGCGATCGTGTCATGGAGCTGCAGAACGGGGAAGTGCTTATGTAAACAAGGCTTTTCCCCTTTCTGCCTTGTGACATGACAGAGATCACTGCTCTCTGTCATTGGAAGCAGTGATCACTCACTGTCATGTGAGTGGAAGCCCCCCTCACAGTTAGAATCACTCCACAGGACACACTTATCCCCTTCATCGCCCCCTACTGTTTAATCCCTTCACTGCCAGTGTGATTTACACAGTAATCAGTGCATTTGTATAGCACTGATCAATGTATAAATGAAAATGGTCGCAAAATACTGTCAAAAGTGTCCGATATGTCCGCCATAATGTCACAGTCACAACAAAAATCACAGATCGCCGCTATTACTAAGAAAAAAATAATAATAATAATAAAAATGCCATAAAACTATCCCCATTTTGTAGAAGCCAATCAATATACGCTTATTGTGATTTTTTTTTACCAAAAATATGTAGAATACGTATCGGCCTAAACGGAGGAAAACAATTGTTTTTTTTTATACATTTTTTGGGGGATATTTATTATAGCAAAAAGTAAAAAAATTGCATTTTTTTTTTCAAAATTGTTGCTTTTTTTTGTTTATAGCACAAAAAATAAAAACCGCAGACGTGATCAAATACCCCCAAAAGAAAGCTCTACTTGTGGCAAAAAAAGGACGTAAATTTTGTTTGGGTGCTACGTCGCAATGACCAGCAATTGTCAGTTAAAATGACGCAGTGCCGAATCGCAAAAAGTGCTCTGGTCAGGAAGGGGGTAAAATCTTCCGGGGCTGAAGTGGTTAACAAGTGTTTCATTGTTTTTAAAAGTGTCAGTAAATTTGAAACTACGATCATTTTTTTTTTCTAGCTTGAGACAGAGCAGCTGAACACAGCTCTATTTCAGCCACTGTGTCCATGCACATTGTGGACTGTAGGGTAGCATTTTGGAGGTGTCTGGGGGCATCATTAACATAATCTATGCACTTATGCGCATAAACGGATGTAAATGAGTATTAATGCACACAAATTCATTCCAGGGGCCACCAGAAATGAATATTCTCGCCAACAGAATATGCGCATACACTTCTTACATTCAAAATGCCATACATCTATAAATACGAAGAAATTATACTGCAAAACAAGCATTTTTTCTAAGGATATTTTCTGCCAGCTCCTGTCAGAAAGATTTGGTATTTTAAAATGTCTGTGTATATGAAGTCTAAATCTTCCTTAAGAACACTTGTAAAATGTTTCCCTACCTTTAGTAAAAGTTTAAAGCGGGAGTCCACCGGGACTCTGCGTTTTTTTTTTTTTTTTAAAAGCCAGCAGCTACAAATACTGCAGCTGCTGACTTTTAAAATAGTGACACTTACCTGTCCAGCGCGCCCGCGATGTCGGCACCCGAAGCCGATCGCTAGGTCGTCTGTCGGGTCCTGCCGTCGCCATCTTGGGTATGGGAATCAGGAAATGGAGCCTTTCAGCTTCATTTCCCGGTTCCCTACTGCGCATGCGCGAATTGCGCTGCGCAATAAGGACGCTCCCCGCTGCCTCTGGGAGCTGTGTGTTTCCCAGCAGGCAGCGGGGCACTTGCGGGAAGGGGCGGGCACTTGCGGAAAGGGGCGTAAGTTACGCCCCTTTCCGCAGAGAGCTGTCCCGGAAGTGGGTGCAGTTACCTGGATTATCCAGGTAACTGCACCCCCCTCCCCCCTGAAAGGTGCCGATTGTGGCACCGGAGGGGGGGAGGGTTCCGATGAGCGGAAGGTCCACTTTAGGGTGGACCTCCGCTTTAACTAAATTCTTGTTTGTCTATGATATAGGAAGCCAAGAGTGGTATAGAAAGCAATAAGAATCTGATGGAGATAATTCAAGCCCTCCTCAATTTGTCTAAAGAAAAGTTTCCACTGTAGTTCTGTCTCAAGTACGATGGGTATAACCAGTAAAAGCAATGGTATAATGGAAACCGGCTAGGGAGGGGACAAGCTAGGATTATACTTAAAATGGTTGTAAACCTCAGACATGAAATATGAACAAAGCATATCTCAATCCAGAGCACTAAGTGTCATCTCTGTCTGCACAAGTCACCTCCGGCAAGAGTCAAAATGTGACAGGGGAGGGAGCTCCAGCACACAGCCTTTGATAGACAGCTTTGGCTCTTCCAATCAACTCTCAGCTCTCCTCACTGTACTATGCAGACTGTAACGTTAGCCAGCCCCACCCCCCCACCCCCCGCTTTATTCTGAAAGCTCAGACAAGCTGTATAATATCTAGACTTTGAACGGCTGTTGAAAAGAATGGGCTGCTGAGATAAACAGGTACAACGTATGTAGGCCGATTTGTTTTTATCTCTGTGTATCACCTGAGGCCAGTCACCTCAATGGGTATATGTAAGAGTTTACAACCACTTTCATGTAGCAAAATCAGTATTCACATATCAGAGTACCCCAGGTTTCAGGCTCTGCATTTCAAGCATTCTGTATATACTGAGGTGGGGGCGGTACTGTGCATTTTTACAATGGAGGGCATGGTTTACCTTTTTTGAAATGTCACAGCATGGAGCCAAAGTAATGGGGGACCAAAAAGGACTTCAGATGAGCATGAACATACCAAGAATTACACCCTAAAATGCATTCTGCTGAGCAAAGGGTAAACAAAAGATTACCTGTGGTTTTAGTAGTGCAGTTGTCCACAGGAGGAGAGCCCTTATCTAGGCAGCAGGCAGGGAAGTGGTCAGCAACAGTGAATGGAATTGTCCAGGCAGCAGGCAGGGATATTGTCCAGTCAGTACAGGCAGGAATACTGTCCATATACAGTCCAGGGTCAGTGTAGACACATTGTCAGCAGTGGCAATATATTAGTCCTGGTAGTAAGCAGGAACATGGTCCAAGTAGCAGGCCAGGAAAGAATGGGGACAGGGGTAGAGGCTTCTCCCACCCAAATCTCTTTGAAGTCTCCAGACCCTAATCTGTGAATGAGAAAACTAAACAATTAATTTTCTTCATCCAGAAAAACATTTCTGGAGCCCCTCACATATGTGAGACCCCTGTGTTCCCACTAGCATAGCAGGGTAAATGATCATGCCAAGAGGCAGGCAAAAAACGTGGTCAAACAGTCCAGGGTCAGTTCCAGAGCAGGCAGAGGTAGGTACAGTTCAGCGTTAGGCAGAAGCTTGGTCGTATAACACGCCAGGGTCAGTTCTGGAGAAGGCAGAGGTATGTTTATCATTAGGCAGACGCTTGTGCATATGACAGGCCAGGGTTGGTTATGTACATTTCAGTGCAGTGGCATAAGGGGTGTGGAGGAAAATGGCAGGAAATGAGAATTACATTTACCATACTTCCCTAATAATGCAGATAAGTATGGTAACGGTGGAAACATTCACCTATACAGAGGCCTGGTTGGGAAGGACATTGGGGACAATAACACTTGCTGTCTCTTCTAACTCCTCCTCTGGAGCACACCCGGCATTTCTTCTGTGGCCTGTTTCATGGAAGGGGGGGGGTTTCTCAGGAGAGTGGCGTTTGTGGAGTCTGCTCACGGAATCAGAATTAAAATTTTCTAGTGGGCTTTCAGGGTACAAAAGGGTGGAGATTACCTGATAGTGCAGATAGGATACGGGGTTCTCAGTAGATTTTTGGTGAATAACATAAGTGTTATACATGGCCAAACTGAAAAAATAAATGGACACTTTTTTTATACCAATGACGGGATTTTCTTGTGGGACGGTCAAGATCATCGAAGTCCACACCCCCCATAAACAAATTATAGTCATAGATACAAGCTGGTTTCTGGATTGGGCCGTTTCTTCTGGAGACTTCCGCGTAGGTGTCATTATGGATTGTTGTGAGCATGTAGACATTTCGTCTGTCTCTAGACTTGACAGCCAATAGCTCCTGGTTCCACAAAGATGCCATATCTCCTCGTCGTAGCCTTTCATTGACGAGTTTTTGCAGGAAGCTCTTTCTATTGGCTCTTACTGTACCACGTGCTGGGGTGTCTCTCTGGTGAAGATTACGTAAGAGGGGCAAGCTTGTATAAAAATGATCCACATAAAGATGGTATCCCTTTGCAAGGAGTTGATAGACAAGCTCCCAGACAACTTTGCCGCTGGCTCCAATATACTCTGGACATTCAGGGGGATGCATGTACCCTGTGGCTCGGTAACAAAGTTTGTAAATTTTTACCCCATATCGGGCCCTTTTGCTGGCAATAAACTGTTTGATGCCCAGCCTGCCTGAGCATTTTACAAGGGACTCATCCACGTATATATTCTGTTCGGGGTATATAACTGGGGGAATTTTTCAGAGAAATAATTTAGGAGTAACCGGATTTTAAATAATTTGTCAAAAGAGTGTTGTCATTATAGAAGAGGAACCGCAAAATCATAAGGGATCTTGGCATAATCGATGAGAAGAGTGGCATGTGGTGGATGGGGTTTGTAGACCAATAATTTTTTTTTTGTGAGTCCCATAGTAAAAGTTAGGCCTAAGAAATTTTTAATTTCTCTACGGTAAGTTCCCTCCACTCAAAGGGATGGGCATAACTAGAGCCAGGGTTGCTTACTATATACTGCTGTGCATAGAGGTTGTACTGGGCCACAATGGACAATAGTAAGTCTTCAGTGAAAATCAAATTAAAAAAATCAAGCATGACAAAATCATCGGTGTTCACCTGGACACCTGGCTGGGCGGTAAAAGGGGGGATATTTTCTGCTCCGGAATTAGGGGGAAGCCACAGGGGGTTTTGATGGACATAGGGAAGGCTGGCATGGCCACTATCCCTTTGGGGCTGAGATGACACCCCACTGGTGCCTGGCCTTTGTTGCAGTGGCACTGCGCTTGAGGTGGATGGCACTTTTCTCGAGGTGGACAGCACTGCGCTCGAGGTGGATGGCCCTGTGCTGCTGGTAGTAGGCTGCTGCTCCACGCCAGGCACAGGCAGCACTGATGTGGCACTACAGTGGTGCAGATGAGCACTGATGGGCACATGTGGCACTGGTGTGCACTTTTGTGGCTCTGGTGGCACAGAGGTGGCACAGGGGGAACAGATGGCACAGATGTAGCACAGTTGGGCACTGATATATATAAAAAAAAACTCACAGTTGGGCACACGATAGCTCTCCTTTGCTCTCACACGGCATCGGTGTGAGAAGAGGAGAGCGATGAACTCCTGATGACCTCGTTTCCCTGCATTGTTTACATTTGTGATCTCTCCGTCATTGAACAGAGCGATCATGTGGGAAAGGGCCGCTTTTATGGTTTCTACACTGGATCTAGAAATTCCCAGCAAAAATATAGAATGTAAGATATCATCAAAAGTTACACTTTCTTTGAAATATCAAAATGTAATATTGTGTTTAAAAACTGTCAGGGGCCCACTAGAGTAATTTCTACCCTGGGTCCACTATTGTTTCTGTCTACTGCTATTATTAGTATTATGTTACATATGAAAAATGTATTCACACAAACATACATTTGTGCATTTATCTCCCACACTGAAACTGCGCTGTTTATCTATTAGAATCTCATAACTGTGTATTTACTCTGCAGGGAAGCATGAAAATAGGCTCTTGCGTACAATGTACTGTATAATCTGTAACTCCCATAGTGAAAATCAAGTTGGACAAAGAGAAGGTATCCTGTACAGTGCACCGTTACAAAACAAACATTCCACAGTCTCTCTAGTTGTATGACGGCTAGTGCGATGCAAATGATTCCCATGGCGCTAACCCAACATCCATTCATCTTGTTGTTCAGATCTAAAAGCAGAACTGAACTGTATCTGAGCACCACAAACTGGAAAGGGTATTTCATTATTATTATTTTTGTTTTCAATCTATTTTTATTAACATTTTCCTCCATCACAATCACATTGTGAAACACACATAAAAATACAAAATACATACAATAACACATTACAATATATATATATATATATATATATATATATATATATATATATATATATATATATATATATATATATATATATAAATTTATTTTCTCTCTTTCCTTTTCCCCTTCTCCCTCCCTTGGGCCAAATAAAATCAGTTACTAGCATACCCCTCCCCTTCATGAATCCTCCATACCAATTCTTCCTATTTTAGCTATCATTCCTTAACTAATCTACAGCTAGTGAATTGTCTATTGACCTTTAAATTTCCATCTGATCCCAAAATAAATGGTATCAGCCCTGGTAGCATCAGCCATGGTTCCCACATTTCATTAAATTTATTTGCTAAACCCTTTCTTATACACCTGCCATTCCTTTAACCATCCATAATTTACTGGCATTCGCCATTCCTCATATGTCGGAGTTTTGGAGGATAGCCATTTTATTGCTATCCGTTTTCGTGCTGTAAATAGCATCCTATTAATGGGTATCCTAATTACTGGAGTGTATAATTCTTTATCTAATTGGCCCAATAAGTATATTCTTGGATCTACCTGTACCTGTGTTTGATACGCCTGATTAATAGTCTCTACTTCATTAGGTCAGCAGATGCTCTTGAACATTTCAGGCATTCCAACGTATCCCACCTCCCCCATTGGTATAATTTAGCTGGTGTCATATAAGCTCTATATATTACATATAATTGAGGTAAGCATTGCTGTGGAGAGGTGGGTACGGACTGTACATGTTCCAGTATACACTGCCATGCTTCCAAGGTCTTTTTCCCATCCCCTTCTGGCTAAACAGCTGTTTACCTTCTGTGATTGTTCAGTCAAACGGCCATAGAGAGTGGAAATAAGACCCCCCTTAACCTGTATCTTTACAAAGGTGCCATATTTTGTATCTTAACTCGGTTATCGTTAACCACTTGACCGCTGGGCACTTAAACCCCCTTCCTAACCAGACCAATTTTCAGATTTTCTGCGTTTTCACATTTTGAATGACAATTACTCATGCAACACTGTACCTATATGACATTTTTGTCATTTTTTTTTTTACACAAATAGAGCTTTCTTTTGGTGGTATTTAATCACCACTGTTTTTTTTTTTTTTTTGAGCTATAAAATAAAAAAAGACTGAAAATTCTGTAAAAAAAATGCATTTTTCTTTGTTTCTGTAGTAAAATTTTGCAAATTAGTAATTTTTCTTCATATGTTTTGGGCAAAATTTATACTGCTACATATCTTTGGTAAAAAAAAATAACCCAAATTGGTGTATATTATTTGGTCTTTGTGAAAGTCCACAAGCTATGGTACCAATCTCTGAAAATTGATCACACCTGAAGTACTGACTGACGGTCTATATCAGGGGTGCCCAACCAGTGGCCCACGGAGCCCTCTGATGTGGCCCGCGACCTCCTTCTGTGGGATAGCACATGGGCAAGCCTAGATCATGGGTTGCACACCTGCCATCACAGAGAATCTGTGTTGTTAATGAATCCGGCAAAGCAAGCAGCTGTGGAGCAGAGCTATATAAGCTAATGCTTCATGTATAGCGCCATCTCTTGCCACAGGCGGAGTGATACCAAATGCACGCTGCCTGGGACAGCAACAGCAAGTGATACCTGAATGGAAGACTGTTATTAAAGGTCAGTTTATTACTAAAATTGCAGGGTATATATGGGCATATCTGCGCAGTGGTTACTGGGCTGCTTTCAAACTGATCCGCAGGTGCAGTGCACCTTCAGGTTACCTGCACTGAGGCATAGACTTCTGTTATTACCTGCGGGTTTGGAGGGCTTTCAGAAAGTGCACCACACCTGTAGGCTATAACAGAAGTCTATGGCAAAGTGTAGCATACAGGTGCACTGAGCTGCATTAGTGTGAAAGGCCCCTTTCAAACAATCAGTACAACTCAATTGGACCATCCATTCACCTCTATGAGATGGCAGATGTAAATGAATTTGTGTCCTTTTATACCCGCCTACCTCCAATCTGATTTGCAAAAAAAAAAAACAGAAGGGGATCAATCCCCTTCTGTCAGGGCAGATCAGAGGACCATAGAGTAGAGTGGGCTGTGTCCGCTCAGCACGGACCTGTCATTCGCCTGCTCTGCTTATTGTGGCCCACGACCGGTTACCAAGTCGCTTAAGTGGCCCTCGCTCTTCAAAAGGTTGGGCACCCCTGGTCTATCTCATTTCTTGAGACCATAAGGCCGCGTACACACGCGGGGACTGTTCGCTCAACTTTGTCCGTCAAACAGTTTCAGCGAACAGTCCGCTCAAAATTAGCATGGACGGACTTGCCCACACACGACGAACGAACAGTCCGCTGAAACCGTGCGCGATGACGTGAACGGCACGTACGACGGGACGAAAAATACGACGTCCTATACACTGCAATGCAAACTTCGGCGTGTAAATCCTTTCTGAGCATGCGCGGAACTTAGTTTGAAAAACAAGCCTACACACGAGGGGACTGTTCGCTGAAACAGAGTTTCAGCGGACAGTTTTTCGGAATTTCCGAAAAACTTTGTTCAGCAGACTGTCCGCTGAAACTGTCCGCTGAAAGCCCACACACGAGCGGACTGTCCGCCGAAACACTGTTCAGCGGACAAAGTTGGGTGAACAGTCCCCGCGTGTTTACGCGGCCTAAGAAGTCAGGAAAGTACAAATACCCCCCAAATGTCCCCTTTTTGGAAAGTAAACATTCCAAGGTATTTAGTAAGAGGCATGGTGAGTTTTTTGAAGTTGTAACTTTTTCCCACAATTCTTTGCAAAATCAAGATTTTTTTTTTCTTTTTTCACAAAATTGTTATATTAGCAGGTTATTTCTCACACACAGCATATGCATAGCACAAATTACACCCCAAAACACATTCTGCTACTCCTCCTGAGTATGGCGATACCATGTGTGAGACTTTTACATAATGTGGCCACATACAGAGGTCCAACATGCAGGGAGCACCATCAGGCGCTCTTGGAGCATAAATTACACATATAATGTCTTGACTACCTCTTACACTTTTGAAGGCCCTGACCCCATTTTGCAAAGAAAACAACCCAGTGTATAATCTATGAGGCATATTTAGTCTTTTGAACATGTCTTTTTTTCTGCAAGTTTTTGGAAAAAGTGTAAAGAAAATGAAACCACTTTTTTTTTTTTTTTTTACACGTCGTCCATTTACAAAATATTTCTAACATATAGCATGTACATACCAAAAATGACATCCCAAAATAGATTCTCCTACTCCTTCCGAGTACGGCAATACTACATGTGTGAGACTTTTCCACAGCGTGGCCACATACAGAGGACCAACATGCAGGGAGCACCATCATGTTCTAGGGACATAAGTTTCAAATCTAATTTGACTACCTATTACACTTTTGTGAGGCACTGTAGTGGCATGGATGAGCATGAATGGGCATGGATGAGCCATGGATAAATATGGGTGGGTACGGCTGGGTATAGATGGGATGGCTGGGTACATTTGAGTATGGCTGGATATGACTGAGTACGGCCGGGTATGGCTGAGTATGGCTGGATATGGCTAATTATGGATGGGGGTGGATGAGATGGCTGAGCATGGATGGATGGATGAGTATTGCTAAGGATGGATCACTGAGCATGGATGGATGGATGAGTATGCTGAGTATGAATGAGGATGGATGAGTATGCCGATTATGGATGGGTGAGCATGGATGGATGGATGAGTATGCTGAGTACGGATGGGTGAGCATGGATGGATGGATGAGTATGCAGAGTATGGATGCGTGAGCATAGATGGATGGATGAGTATGCTGAGTATGATGCATGGCTGAGAATGGATGGATGGTTTTGTCACATATCAGCACTGTGGGCACTACACATGCAGCCCACAGCGCTGCTGCCACTGATCTCTCCACTCTCAGCTCGCACTGGATGGAGAGGGGAAAGAGGAACCGGATATCACGCCGGTTTGTTTGCATGCGATCGCTCCATCATTTGACGGAGCGATCACGTGGTAAACCAGCGGCCGTTTACCATGATCCGTGATGCGCCGGGTCCTGTGGACTTGGCGGTCATGGATGTCTTTGTGTGTGCGCCCCAGGGGGCGCACGAGAGCGGGATTCTAGGAGGATGTCATAGTACACCCTCCCAGAGTTATGCAACCACCCTGTAGCCGTCGTTCGGCTATGGGTTACTTGTTAAGTAGTTTAACTGACTCTGTAGCGCATGGCGCAGTTGTAGATATTTATAAAAGGTGTGGGAGGGAATTAAAGCAAGTTCCGGTCACATTTTTTTTTTTTTTTTAATGATCCATGCATAATTCATTCTTACATAAAAAAAAAGATTATAAAATTTTAAAAAAGGACGTTGCTAAAATATTAAATTACTACTCATGAGTTTTTCTGTCCTGTTGTGGCCATTGCCATCATGATTGTGGGCATGAGAAGCCCAATCGCTAACTCTTCCTGGATAAGCGTAGGAGCAGTGCATGCTGGGTAACCAGCATGTACCTCTCGTCTCGCGCATTCGCGATTCACTGGCGCCTGTAGCGCCGATTGTTTCTAAAGTTGCCATAACAATGGGTGGCAACGGAGGAAGGTCCCGCCCCATTGTTATGGCAACAAAGGGCTTTCTTCCCTTTTTAAAAATGGTGCTGTGATCCGCCTTAAATCATGTAATTTCCTGTCAGGCAATAACGCAAATTTTGATCACAGTACTGCCCACAGACTCATTTCCCAGGAGCATAGGCAAGGGAGGAAGTGACAAGGGAGCTCCGCGGACCTGGAAGTACTGTATAAAAAATATTTTTCCTCCAAATGTTTTTTTTTTTAGGTTATAAAGAGTCTGTTTATTGAAAATCAGATCAGGATGGAACTCTACTTTAAGTATTTTTTCTGCAAATTTTGAAATGTTTTTAATATATTATCTGTATAAAGCTGTGCAACATATTTTATCCCCTTTTCTCTCCATACTCCAAACCCCTTTAGTCTGCCCACTTCCTCATAGTTTTTATTTCCACATAGGGGAGAATAGACTGAAATATTACTATATTGCATAATACCTCTCATTTCCTGCCATATTTTATGTACAAGTCCCAGGATAGAGCCCTATGTCGCATAAGGAAAATTACCTGAGCTATCAATTGAAATTGTGAAGATCTACTCAAAAGTATCAATTGGATAGGATCTGTCAAGTCGATCACTCCCCATCCTGCAACCTGTTGGAGCTGTGCTGCTAAAAAGTATATTTTAGCATTTGGAACGGCTAAATCCCCCTTATTTTTAGGGAGTTCTAGTGTAGTTAGCTTAATTTTAGCATTTTGCCCTTTCCATAGCAAGGATCAAAAAAGGGAATCTATTTTTTTGAACCATTTCGGTGGTATTCAGATTGTGAGTTATGTAGAACATAAAGTAACTCTGGGGCCCAAAACATTTTAATTAAATTTAGATGCCCTACCACCGATAAGGTTAATTTAGTCCATACTCTTCACCTTAAATTTATCCAATATAGGGACCAAGTTATAGTTTATATATTCCCTTATGTTAGAGGAAACCCGTATTCCTAAGTGTTTAAATTATGTCGCAACCTATATTTTATGATCTATCTAGGCTAAAAAGCTGGTGTTAAATCACCAACTGGCAATAGGATTGATTTTTCCCAACAAACCCTGAAAAACTACCAAAGGTCTCAATCAGTTTTATCACAGAATAGTAAAGCATCATCTGCGTACAAGGAAATTTTGTCCGCTCTTCCTCCACTCTCAAACCCCCTGATCGTGGCTGTTTGTCTAAATGCTACTGCCAGTAGTTCTATAGCCAATGCGAATAGCATCGGTGATAGTGGGCACCCCTGCTATCCCCTTCTGATAATGAGCCATTTATCTGTATGCACGCTCGAACAGCTGAATACATTAATCTAATCAACTTTACGAATCCTCTACACCAACCCAAACTTCTCTAGAACCTCTCATAAATATGTCCACTCAACGCAGTGGAATGCTTTGGCTGCATCTAGGGAGAGAATAGCTCTTTTCCCCACATTGTCTGATGGTATCTGCAAATTGAGAAATATCTTCTCAAATTTGTTGTTGTGGATCTTCCTGGTATGAAGCCTGATTGATCCAAATATATAAATTTGATTATGACTTTATTTAATCTAAATGACAAGCCCCTTGTCAGAATCTTAGCATCAGAATTTAACAATGAGATTGGGCGATAGATGATCCTTATCTGGCTTGGGTAGTACTATAATAAAAGCATCTAAATATAAAATAATATAATAAAAGCAATTAAATGATGTATGTGCATGATTCAACACTTTCAACAGTTCTGGCAACAAAATATCTCCATCATTTTTATACATTTCTGATGGTAAACCATCTAAACCAGGAGCTTTCCCATTAGGGGAATCCGAAACTGCCCTATTTAATTCTTCTAATGTTAGAGATGTATCAAGGTATTCTCTTTCCTCTCTGGAAATAGTATTGTCAAGAGATTCAGTAAATATCTGAGTTCCTTCAGGTGATAAATAGTCTTAATCTGCTATAAATCCTTATAAAAAGTAGTAAAAAAGAACAATATATCCTCTTGAGTATGTGAAATATTCCCAGTTGATGTACCGTATTTATCAGCGTTTAACACGCACTTTTTCCCCCCTAAATTCAGGGGAAAATCGGGGATGCGTGTTATACACCGATCCCCCTCCTTCCCTAACCTTCTGTGCCGCTCTCGGCGGTTTTCAGGTATTTTCGGCCGTTCTCGGGTATATTCGGCCGTTCTCAGCCATTTTCGGCCGCATTTGGCAGCTTTCGGAAAGCCGACGAGAGCAGCCAAAAATAGGCGAGAAGGGCTGAAAATACCAGAGAACACCCGAATGCGGCCAAAAATACCCGAAAGCCGCCGAGAACGGCCGAGAACGAGCGCCACCGAGATACACAGGACATCCGCTCTGTATCTTGGTGGCGCCATTTTTAAAATGACATTGACAAGCCTGCAATCGACTGACAAGGCTGCAATGGAAGGCTGCAATGGAAGGCTGCAAGTGACTGACAAGGCTGCAAGTGACTGACAAGGCTGCAAGTGACTGACAAGGCTGCAATGCAAGGATGCAAATGAGACTGATAAGGCTGCATTGATGGGCATTTAAATGTAAGTTTGTTTTCCTTAAACTTCCCTCCTAAGTCTTTTTCTTTAAAATTTCCTCTTAAACTTGGGGTGTGTGTTATACGCCGATAAATACGGTACATATACGGGAAATAAAATTAGACTTGTAAAAAATTAATCCTGTGATTTAACAATTACTCCTAACATTTTCCTATTTCTTTCTCCCTCCTCAAAATAGTTACTCCTTACATGGAATTGATCCCTTTCAGCTTTTTCCATAGCTGTTCTTTTATATAAAAGTTTTATATCCTTCCAATTAGCTTGATTTCCAGGTGTAGGATTCTGAACGTATTGAAATTCTTTTTGTCGTACTTCTACAGCCAAAAGAGTTTCCCATTCCCTGCTTTCCTTTTAAATATACTTATAGCCTGTATTACTAACCCTCTTAGATATGCCTTCATAGTGCCCCATACCAACTGTGGGGTTGTTGAGTCACAAGGGTTCCCCCTGACCTAATACCTGTAACCATGAGGCGTTCATACGCCAGTAACTTTTAGTGTGTAGTTCAATTTTATTTATGGTCAGCAAAACTGGTGAATGATCCAAGATCCCCCTTGCCAGACACTGTATATTCTATACCAAAGGAAGCATTAGTTCCGTGCCCAGAGCCAAATCAAACTTAGATAAAGGACCATAAGTCGAATAGCAACAAGTATAAGCATGTATTCCAGGATTGAGAAGGTGCCACATATCACACAGACCTATTTCCTGCAGGTATCTTATCTGTATTCGTTGTGAGGATGCATAATTACTATCAGGGGCGCCCTGGGCCGATGATGTTCCTTCCCCTCTATTCCTCCCCTGCATAGCTCTAGTGGTTATCTCAAGTAGGGATGCACCGAATGGGTTTTTTGGTGCCGAAACCGATACCGAAAATGAAAAATACACTAGGCCGAAAACCGAAACCGATACCGAAACAGCACCGATACCGAAAATGACTGTTTTTAAAAAATATTTTTATACAGGAGGTGGTCAGAGACTGGGGACATGGTACAGGAGGTGGTCAGAGACTGGGGACATGGTACAGGAGGTGGTCAGAGACTGGCGACATGGTACAGGAGGTGGTCAGAGACTGGCGACATGGTACAGGAGGTGGTCAGAGACTGGTGACATGGTACAGGAGGTGGTCAGAGACTGGCGACATGGTACAGGAGGTGGTCAGAGACTGCATGCATGGTTCAGGAGGTGGTCAGAGACTGCATGCATGGTTCAGGAGGTGGTCAGAGACTGGGGACATGGTACAGGAGGTGGTCAGAGACTGCTGGCATGGTTCAGGAGGTGGTCAGAGACTGGCGACATGGTACAGGAGATGGTCAGAGACTGCATGCATGGTACAGGAGGTGGTCAGAGACTGGGGACATGGTACAGGAGATGGTCAGAGACAGAGGACATGGTACAGGAGATGGTCAGACTGGGGACACGGTACAGGAGATGGTCAGACTGGGGACACGGTATAGGAGATGGTCAGAGACTGGGGACGTGGTACAGGAGATGGTCAGAGACTGGGGACGTGGTACAGGAGATGGTCAGAAACTGGAGACCTGGTACAGAAGATGGTCAGACTGGGGACATGGTACAGGAGATGGTCAGAGACAGAGGACGTGGTACAGGAGGCATCCCCCATTGCAGGCCAGTGTCCCCCATTGCAGCTAGTGTGCCTGTGCCCCATTGCAGTCAGTGTGCCCCATTGCAGCCAGTGTGCCCCATTGCAGCCAGTGTGCCCCATTGCAGCCAGTGTGTCTCATTGCAGCCAGTGTGTCACATTGCAGCCAGTGTGTCCCATTGCAGCCAGTGTGTCCCACTGCAGCCAGTGTGTCCCACTGCAGCCAGTGTGTCCCACTGCAGCCAGTGTGTCCCATTGCAGCCAGTGTGTCATATTGCAGCCAGTGTGTCCCATTGCAGCCAGTGTGTCCCATTGCAGCCAGTGTGCCATTTTGCAGCCAGCCTGTGCAGGGAAGAGAGCCGCCTCCACCGCCTGTTTGATCACAGCGCCGGGAACATCACAACTTTCATTTCAATAGCTGTGTGTTCCCGGCCGCGCGCCGTCACACGCAGCCCCTCCCCCTTGTCCGGGCACTTTGATAGACAGATCATCCGTCCAATCCTGCGGATGATCTGTCTATCTAAGTGCCCGGACAAGGGGGAGGGGCTGCGTGTGACGGCGCGTGGCCGGGAACACACAGCTATTGAAATGAAAGCTGTGATGTTCCTGGCGCTGTAATCAAACAGGCGGCGGAGGCGGCTCTCCTGCGCTATACACCCCCATGATGGGCGTCACCAGGGGCGGGGGACAGAGCCCCGCCCCCACCCAGGCCACGCCCCATTTCCGGCTCCATTATCGGCCGTTTTTCTCTTTCGGCAAATTGTCTGAAAAGGGCATTTTCGGCCGATATGTTTCGGCGGCCGAAATTTCGGTGCATCCCTAATCTCAAGCTTCAGTTTTATTCACACCAAATCTTATAGAATTCAGTACAGTGCCACACAGTTCAGCACAGTTTAGCATGGTTTAGCACGGCTTAGCACTGTTCAGCACAATTTAGCACTGTACACCACGGATCAGCACCGCTCAACGCCGTTCAGCGCGGTTCAGCAAAATTCCGCATTGTTCAGCACTGCTCTGTACAGTTCAAAACAAAAAACAGTTTAGCACTTGTGGCAGCACGCAGGTAAAGTCACCTGGTTGTATCCAGGATGGGAAATATGTGTGCCCTAGATTCAGGCTTTATGTAGACTTTTACAATTAGAGGGGAAGAGTTAATGAGCCCAGCTGAAGTAAGTGGGCTCATTAAGACCTCTACAAAAAACCCCAGCATGCTTAGGGAGATGCTCCATCCTGGAACCAGTTTTGTGTTGTGCGGTGAGTTAACGCCTGTGTGGCAAACCTCTACAACAGAGACAGGGACTGGTGCAGCACAAGGCTGCACTCAGTTGTTAGATAGGGAATCTAAGTGTGTAATTAGAGGTCAAGCTGACCAGGATTTATTTTCATGTTTTTTTTTTTTTGGCTGTTATATGTTTCACTGCATGTAGCATAAATAAACCGCATCTTTTTGTTTTTTGCACCTACAACGCTGTCTGCTGTGCCTGATTTTGTGTTGTGAACCCATCCAGGGGGTCACACACACCCGCTGCCGAGCTAACCCCTCACACACTGTTCAGCATAGTTCAGCACTGTTGAGCATAGTTTTGGTACAGTTTCAGCAAAGTTCAGCACGGTTTAGCACCATTTCACACTGTTTAGCACAGTTCAGCACAGTTCAGCACAGTTCATCAAGCATCAGCACTGTTTAGCACAGTTCAGCACATCTCAGCACTGTTCAGCAAAGTGTAATACAGTTTAGCTCTGTTCAGCACAAATCCACAGCAATACTGTAAGCCTCACAGACAAGAGACCAGAACACTCTCCACACTTTTCAGCACTCTAATCCCTCCTGGACTGATCTGGAATAATCGATCGATCCACTGTACTCCTGTTCTGATCAGTCGTCGGCACACTCCACAATCTTCTATCTGAGGCTGGCATGTCCACCACCTCAGTATCTCAGCCAGCCAAGCCAACAAATCCCAAGACACTCCGGATATGCAATGCAAGGTCACAGAGCACACACCAGTGTCCCCTGTTCAGTCCGGTACAGCGAGCTGGGAAACACGCGTTGAAACATGATGTAACACACCGTTCTCTGTCTCCTGTGATAAGCCCGTTCCTACAGCGCAACCAACAATTTCAGCTCAAGTAAGCCTGCCCACAGCTGATATCATTCTAGTAATCGGCAGGATCAGGAGCAAAGCCAGTTCACGTCTGCTCGGCCCAACCCCCCAGATTGAACTAATTTTTTATATTCAAAGCAAACTCTCCTATCTATTCATGTCTCCATGCGTTTTGTTGAGAAATCAATTTGAGAATTACCCCCCTAGTATTTCTAGTGGACGCCAACTTGAGTAAGTGCATATGATTAAGGTGGCATTTACTTCCTGGAATCCATCTGCCATTAGCTCAAGTTTTACAATCAAAAATGCTGCTCTGTCTCTATCATAACAAGAGAAGAAAACTAAATCTCACTTAAAATATAATGCAGTGAACATAAAAATAGGATTTTTATAACAGCTTACCTGTAAAATCATTTTCTTTGAAGTACATCACGGGACACAAAGCCATAGTAGTTACTATGCGTGTTATAGGCCACCTTCAGGTGATGGACACTGGCACACCCTAAGACAGGAAGTCCACTCCCTATATAAATCCTTTTGTAGCAAAGCAATACATGTGTATACCAGAAAGAAGGGAGGGACCTCTGTGTCCTGTGATGTACTTCAAAGAAAAGGATTTTACTAGTAAGCTGTTATAAAAATCCTAATTTCTTATCGCACATCATGGGAAACAGCGCCATAGAAGTTACTATGTGGGATGTCTCATAGCAATGCCAACTGAAGGGAGGGAGATACAACATAATTAGGGCAACATGAGACTAGAGGAGTTATACTGCTGCCTGCAGAACACTAAGCCCAAAGGCAATATCCTCATGCCTTTTTACATTCACCAGATAAAATCTGGTAAATGTATGGACTGAAGACCAAGTTGAGGTCTTGCAGATTTGAACCATGGAAGCTTGGTGACGCACCCCCACAAAGCATTAACAGTCCTAGTGGAGTGCACTTTTAAGCCTGAACAGTTACTTGCTGAAACCATTTAGAAATAGTAGATTTCGATGCTTCCTGTCCTCTATTAGGACCTTCAGGCAACACAGACAAAACATACGTTTTTCGAACCCGAGTAGACTGCTCTCACTACATCAAGAGAATCTAGTGATTTTTCTTCCATAGAACAGGGTTCTGAAAAAAAAAAAATGAAGGTAAAACAATATCCTGATTTAGATAAAAACCTGGCACTACCTTTGGTAGAAAGTTAGGATGAAGATGCAATACTACCTTATCCTTGGGAATAATAATATGGCTCTTTACAATACTGGGCGGGACTGCGAGCCGAGCCAAGCCGAAAACACAGTAGAGTCGGCTCTGTCTTTTTTCGGCAGCGCTCGCTCCATAAACAGCAGGGAGGTGGGACTACGAGCGGAGCCGAGCAGACGGCTCGGTCCTTTTTGGCGGCGCTCGCTCTGTCTCGGTGGCGGGATATTTAAACATGGGCAAGGCTGCAAACGGCGCTGGGCAAACTGGAAATGACACTGGCAAGCTGCAAATGACAGTCTGCAAGGCTGCAAACAGCGCTGGGCAAGCTGCAAATGACACTGATCATTCTGCAATGATGGACAAGGCTGCAGATGCACACTGATAAGGCTGCATTGATGGGCATTTAAATGTAAGTTTTTTTTTCCTTAAACTTCCCTCCTAAAACTTTTTTCCTTAAAATGCCCTCCTAAACTTGGGGTGCGTGTTATACGCCGGTGCGTGTTATACCCCGATAAATACGGTATATGCTTATTAGGAATTTTTTACCAAAAATATGTAGCAAAATACATATTGGCCTAAATAAAATTTTTGGATATGTTTTATAGCAGAAAGTAAAAAAGACTGTTTTGTTTTTTTTCAAAATTGTTGGTGTTCTTTAGTTTATAGCGCAAAAAAATAAAATAAAAAAACTACAGTGGTGAACAACAACCAAAAGAAAGCTCTATTTGTGGGGAAAACATTCTATCAATCTTATTTGGGTACAGCATTACATTGCTGCACAATTGTCAGTTAAAGTAACGCAGTGCCGTTCCTCTGCCATAAACTCCAACTCGCCAAAATATCCAAACATGTCACTTCCGGTAACTCTGCAGCACCAATAATTGGAGATTTGGACGAGTTGGCTGTTTTGACAGAACAGCAGCAGCGTATACAGTACAGTACACCATATAATGAGTGGACATTATTAGTCCGCCTGATACTAACCAACAACACGGCCACCTCCAATCAGCGACAACTTTTTTTCCTCCTTAACCGGGGTTCTGTAAAAACAACCAACTTGTTGTGTACCGTACTGTATACGCTGTCGGTGTTCCGTCAAAACAGCCAACTCATCCAAATCTGCAATTATTGATGCTGGAGAGTCATTGGAAGCGACGTAGTAGGAGATTTTGGAGAGTTGGAATTTGCGGCAGAACACTATCGCAAAACGGCCTGGTCATGAAGGGAGGTCAAGTGGCTAACATAAACTGGCAATAGGCTGAAGTTTAAAACTAACAGATAACCAAAACCTGAACCCAATTACACGTTTTAAGGGGTGGCTGGCACTACTGGTCTGTGGTTGAAGCTCCACAGCCATAATGTCCTTTGGTGACCTTCACCTTTGTGAGTTACAAAATAAGCCTTTCTTCCATTGCTGAAAATAAGTGTTCTGAATCTAGCGCTGATGCACTTTTATCCAAGCATGTTCTTGACTTGAATGCATTTTTAAACTTATTTAATCTCCTATTGTTTTCTCTGCTGGTGTCAAATGAGCGAAAATGTTTCTCACCTACAGCTAATTTACACATCTCTAATACACGTCTGAAAAACAGCCCGCTGCAGGGCTATTGTTAGCTATATATACATAGACTATTCTTATACCATAAGATAGAACTGTTATTGAAGAACTGGTTGAGCAGCAAGTTCTGCACACCTTGGGAATGAATGGATCCCTCTGTATGAGACTCTGAGCCCTGCAGTTCTGCATAGAAACTTCAAAGTTGGAGTCTTTTACAAAACACTAGAGAGCCAGGCTGCAGGCAGGCTAAAGCAACAATAATTGTATCTGAGATATTAACATACAATGAATATATTCAAGAAGTGTTTTATGACACCACTTTGGACTATGATACAGGACACATGTCCCTTGGCAACCAAATCAAATTACCTTAATGCTTGCCGGATATTATTTATTGTTTAAATTGCACGTATAGTTAAAACAAGTGGACGCCATAATGCAGCATTTCCGTTTGATTTATCATACACGTTGCGTAACGCCAATAAATTAATTAATATGTAAATGCCCTGTGCCCAGACTGTCACAGTGAATTGCCTGGGACGCACTGCAGAAGGATAGCCACACAGTGCCCTGGAGAGCTACTAAATGAAGAAAATAAAATGAGAACTGCAGGTGTGCACTTGCAGATAGTAAGTGTTTGAAAACGTTATCAGTCCTATTTAAAGAGCAACTCAGATCTAATTAAAAAGATGCTATAATGAATAACAGGAGCAATTTTAAATCTGTACAGTGCATCCGGAAAGTATTCACAGAGCTTCACTTTTTACACACTTTGTTATGTTACAGCCTTATTTCAAAATGGATTAAATTCATTATTTTCCTCCACATTCTACAAACAATACCCCATATACAGGCATACCCCACTTTTAAGTACACAATGGTGTTTGTTTACTAAAGCTGGAAAGTGCAAAATCAGACTCATTTCTGCATAGAAACCAATGAGCTTCTAACCCCAGCTTGTGCAATTAAGCTTTGGTAATAAAACCTGGAAGCTCATTGGTTTCTATACAGAAGTGAGCCTGATTTTGCACTTTCCAGCTTTAGTAAATAAATCCCATTGTGCACTTAAAAGTGGGGTATGCCTGTATTGATAACATGAAAGAAATTTGAAATCTTTGCAAATTTATTAAAAAATAAAAATTACATGTACATAAGTATTCATAGCCTTTGCTCAATACTTTTTGAGTATGATACTACAAGCATGGAACATCTATTTTTGGGCAGATTCTCACATTCTTCTTTGCAGAGCCTCTCAAGCTCCATCAGGTTGGATGGGGAGTGTCGGTGGACAGCAATTTTCAGATCTCTCCATAGATGTTCAGTAGGGTTCAAGTCTGGGCTCTAGCTGGGCCACCCAAGGACATTCACAGAGTTGTCCCGTAGCCACTCCTTTGTTATCGTGGATGTGTACTTAGGATCGTTGTTCTGTTGAAAGATGAACCTTCGCCCCAGTGTCAGGTCCAGAGTGGTCTGGAGAAGGTTTTCATCAAGGATGTCTCTGTACATCGCTGCATTATTCTTTCCCTCGATCCTGACTAGTCTCCCAGTTCCTGCCACTGAAAAACATCCCCACAGCATGATGCTGTCATCACCATGCTTCACTGTACGGATGGTAATGGGCAGGTGATGAGCGGTGCCTGGTTTCCTACAGACATAATGCTTGCCATTCAGGCCAAAGAGTTCAGTCTTTGTTTCATCAGACCAGATAATTTTGTATCCTTCAGGTGCCTTTTGGCAAATTCCAGGCAGGCTGTCATGTGCCTTTTACTGAGGAGTGGCTTCCGTCTGGCCACTCTACCCTACAGGCCTTAGTAGTGGATTGCTGCATAGATGGTTGTTCTTCTGGAAGCTCTGTCAGAGTGACAATCAGGTTCCTGGTCACCTCCCTGACTAAGGCCCTTTCCCCCCTAATCACTCAGTTTGGCCGGGCGGCCTGCTCATGAAGAGCCCTGGTCGTTCCAAACGTCTTCCATTTATGGATGATGGAGGCCACTGTGCTCATTGGGACCTTAAATAAGCATATATTAATTGATTTGCAGCAAAAGTGATAGCGTCTACAAACTTATAGCGGGGTTGCAATATTGCGGTGGGCATTCTGATACTAATTGACACTTTTTGGGGACCAGTGACACTAATACAGTGATCAGGAGTAAAAAATATGCACTATCACTTTACTAATGACACTGGTTGGGAAGGGGTTAACATCAGGGGTGATCAAAGGGTTAACTGTGTACCTAGTTCGTGGACACAGGATCCATGCCTTCCCTACTGACAGAACGGCGATCTGCCTTGTTTACATAGGCAGACTGCTATTCTGTGTGTCTGCAGGATGATCAGTGGGCGCTGGCAGTCATTGAGCTGGTCACACACAGCTGGAGTAAGCCTCCAGTGGTACACATGTGCGCCCCCTACCCCGTAGAGCCGGATCCCGTATATATACATGCTCTGGTGCACAGTAAATATATAATAATAGCACCCTAAACCTCTATACCTGCTTAAAGTGTATACCCAAAACAACATAAAATTGCTATAATAAATAACATCAAAAATTATGAAGATAACTAATTAAACAAAAAAAGTATCAAACATTAGTGAATATAGTGCTCAAAGGGCTTGTCCTACTACAATATCAGAATACAATATCAATATTCCTATCGCACATGTTCATGGCAAACAAGGATCATACAATTGTGGGTGCTGCAGCAATTACCAGCTGGGTCCTGAAAACGTCACGCAAGTGATGACATTCCTGGCGAAGGGGTGCTGCATGGCCCCGAAACATTGCACTTATCTCTGTGAAGTGATCTCTCTACAATGAAGAAACCTTTGGATGGTGATTGTTGATCCATGGTGTGCTGGCGAACATGTACACCTATTACAATATCACTCCACACCAATTCACTCCATGTGAGTTTGTGCCCCGCTTCCAATGGATGCAAGATCACCAGATGTAATTGATCTCCTTTAGCTTAACCACTTTCAGACCGGACCATTTTGCTGGTCAATGACCAGAGGTCTTTTTACAATTTGGCACTGCGCTGCTTTAACTGGTAATTGCGCGGTCATGCAATGTTGTACCCAAACAAAATTTGCGTCCTTTTCTTCCCACAAATAGAGCTTTCTTTTGATGGTATTTGATTGCCTCTGCGATTTTTATTTTTTGCGATATAAACGTAAAAAGACCGCAAATTTTGAAATAAAATGATATTTTCTACTTTTTGTTATTAGAAAAATCCAATAAACTCAATTTTAGTCATACATTTAGGCCAAAATGTATTCAGCCACATATCTTTGGTAAAAAAAAAGTCAATAACTGTATATTTATTGGTTTGCGCAAAAGTTGTCACATCTACAAACTAAGGTACGTTTTCTGGAATTTACGCAGCTTTTAGTTTACGACTGCCTATCTCATTTCTTGAGGTGCTAAAATGGCAGGGCAGTACAAACCCCCCCCAAATGACCCCATTTTGGAAAGTAGACCCCCTAAGGAAATTGATAAGTGGCATGTTGAGCCCATTGAATATTTTATTTTTTTGCCTCAAGCGATTGAATAATGACAAAAAAAAATTTTTTTTTTTTTTTTACACAAAGTTGTCACTAAATGATATATTGCTCACACATGCTATGGGCATATGTGAAATGACACCCCAAAATAAATTCTGCTGCTTCTCCTGAGTACGGGGATACCACATATGTGGGACTTTTTGGGAGCCTAGCCGCGTACGGGGCCCCGAAATACAAGCACCGCCTTCAGGCTTTCTAAGGGCGTAAATTTTTGATTTCACTTCTCACTACCTATTACAGTTTTGAAGGCCATAAAATGCCAAGATGGCACAAAACCCCCACAAATGACCCCATTTTAGAAAGTAGACACCTCAAGCTATTTGCTGAGAGGCATGTTGAGTCCATGGAATATTTTATATTTTGCCACAAGTTGCGGGAAAATTACAAACTTTTTTATTTTATTTTATTTTTTTCACAAAGTTGTCACTAAATGATATATTGCTCACGCATGCCATGGTCATATGTGAAATGACACCCCAAAATAAATTCTGCTGCTTCTCCTGAGTACGGAGATACCACATATGTGGGACTTTTTGGGAGCCTAGCCGCGTACGGGGCCCCGAAAACCAAGCACCGCCTTCAGGCTTTCTAAGGGCGTTACAGTTTTGAAGGCCATAAAATGCCAAGATGGCACAAACCCCCCCCCCAAATGACCCCATTTTGGAAAGTAGACACCCCTAAATTTAGGGGTACACTAGTGAGACTAGGTAATAAATGGCGGGTGCCCTGAAACTATAAAAAAATAACTAACCAACCAGCGTCACCTGTAACAGTTATATGGTGATCACTGGTGAAAGGGTTAACTAGGGGGCAATCAGGGGGCTTTATGCGGTAGTATATGGGGGTCCCTGGCGCTATAAAAAGCTGTGGCGAACCTAAATACCTACCTGCCTAACTAGCGTCACCTGTGACACTAATACAGCGATCAGAAAAACGATCGCTTATTAGGCTGGGTTCACACTGGAGCGATGCGGGAACGCCACGAATCCGCGGCGGGTTTCCGCATCGCATGCCTCCCGGCGGCAGTTCACACTGCCCTATGCGAACTGCTGGGAGTGTCAGTGAAATGTTAATGACACCCCCAGATCAGTTCGCAAATCGCAGTGCGATCTGCAAACTCGGATCGCATGGTGTGAACACCCATGCGATCCGATTCTGCTGCGGACCAAAAAAAGGGTCCCGTGCGAGTTTGCGGCGGGTGCGGCGGGTGCGATGCGAATTCAGCCATAATATCTGTATGGCTGAACTCGAATCGCACAGAGATCGGATGTGATTTGCACTGCAGTGCGGTGCGAATCACATCCGTTCTCATAAACCGCTGCAATGTGAACCCAGCCTTAGTGACACTGGCGACAGGGGGTGATCACGGGGTTAAACCTTTATTGGGGGGGTTAGGGGGGTACCTTAGAACTAAAGGGGGCTAACCCTAACTGCCCTAACAGTTATTACAGTCACAAATGACACCCGCCGGGTGATCAGGGGGTTAAACATTTATTAGGTAATAAAAGGCTGGGTTCACACTGGAGCGATGCGGGAACGCCACGAATCCGCGGCGGGTTTCCGCATCGCATGCCTCCCGGCGGCAGTTCACACTGCCCTATGCGAACTGCTGGGAGTGTCAGTGAAATGTTAATGACACCCCCAGATCAGTTCGCATATCGCAGTGCGATCTGCAAACTCGGATCGCATGGTGTGAACACCCATGCGATCCGATTCTGCTGCGGACCAAAAAAAGGGTCCCGTGCGAATTTGCGGCGGGTGCGGAGCGAATTCAGTATGGCTGAACTCGAATCGCACAGAGATCGGATGTGATTTGCACTGCAGTGCGGTGCGAATCACATCCGTTCTCATAAACCGCTGCAATGTGAACCCAGCCTTAGTGACACTGGCGACGGGGGGTGATCACGGGGTTAAACCTTTATTGGGGGGGTTAGGGGGGTACCCTAGAGCTAAAGGGGGCTAACCCTAACTGCCCTAACAGTTATTACAGTCACAAATGACACCAAAGCAAAAAATTAATAAAAATAAATGCTATTGGTGTCACTGTGACTGGGGGGGCAGGGGTGATTGGGGGGGTGATCGGGGGGGGGGGGGGGGTGAAGGGGGGGTGTGAGTGTGCCTGGCATGTTCTACTGTGAAGTGTCGTGTTGGTGCAACTCACCGTTCCTCTCTCCTCGGTGCCGGAACGAAAAATACCGACACAGAGGAGAGATTACATCACTTCCTCTCCTGTGTTTACATTACAGGAGAGGAAGTGATGTCACGCCTCACTTCCATTCGTCAGGAGCGATCGAGAGGGGGTGGCCATGAATGAATGGCCGCCCCCTCATCCCGGATCGCTTCTGAACGAAAACCGACCGCCGCTGGCACCGGGGGGGCCCGATCAGGCCCCCCACCCACGGGAAGGCAGGGACGTACATGTATGCCCATATGCCTGCCCGTGCCATTCTGTCGACGTACATCGTCGTGCGGCGGTCGGCAAGTGGTTAAACCAAAAACGATCAAAGCAGGCTTTTTCACAGCTCCGCTGTGTGTGGCTCAATGTCATTCACTATATCTAGTTTCCTTAGACCAAATGCAGACTCACATACATAGAGGGGCCTTTTAAAAACTGAAGTGCGATGTTGCTGTGGGTTCCTAGAATTCATAATGCATTGTCTGTAAGATCTGTGTCCGGTGAAGCTGCTCAGGAACTCAGGAGGCTGCCAAGACACATTCTCATAAACCTGGCACTGGCTCACAACAGCGGTCACAGGACTGGTACAAAATGGCATGCACGAAGCCTGGTTCTTGGCCAAGGAAGTTCACAGAATACCACCCATAGCAATGCTCCTCTTTCCGCCCTTTCCAGCAACTGAACAATGATTTCTTACATAAGCACAGACTCCTGTTCTGAGAATTCATCTTAAAGCGGAGTTCCACCCAAAAAGTGGAACTTCCGCTCATCAGATTCCCCCCCGTGCCACAATTGGCACCTTTCAGGGGGGAGGGGGGTGCAGAGACGTGTATAATACAGGTATCTGCAACAAACTTCCGAGATTGGACTCCCGCGGGAGTCACGCCCCTTCCCGCACCCCTCCCTCCATCGCTGTCTACTGGGAAACACACAGGTCCCAGGAGATAGTGGGGACCACTTATGACGCGCAGCGTGACTCGCGCATGCCCAGTAGGGAACCGGGAAGTGAAGCTGAAATGTTTCACTTCCTGATTCCCTCGCCGAAAATGGCACCGGCAGCAGCTGAGAGCCGAGTGACTGTTCGGCTTCAGGTGCCGACATCACTGGACTCCAGGAAAGGTAAGTGTCCATTTATTAAAAGTCAGCAGCTGCATTATTTGTAGCTGCTGGCTTTTAATATTTTTCTTTTAGGTGGACTCCCTCTTTAAGGATTCACCTTATTCTGAGCACCGGCACTTAATTCACCAATGTTTAATACATTAGAATTTTTGGTGATTATCTTGATAATTTTTGATGCTATTTATTATAGCCCTTTTATATTGTTTTGGGTATACACGCTAAGCAGGTATAGAGGTTTAGTGCACTATTACTATATCTTTATCCATCTAGTCAATGTGCATACATTGAAAGAGCAATGCGTCCCTGGATTGTGTATTATTGCGCAGGTGTTTAATATTAGACTTATCCTGTAGCAGTAAAACTGCTATGGGGCGGACAGCAAGTGGTTAAAAACTGAGGACTGCCGTATACTAACTCCTCTCACATTTATTGTATATCTAAAAGCACAAATATACTGTACAGTATAACTTCTTTGAGGGGCTCAGAAGAGAAACACAAGGTTACCACTGTGCAGTATTAACCTGCTTACTCCCCACCTCCATGGGTAATGAGTTGTCAGTGCCCACGCAGCAGTATAGCAGTTCAGGGATTTCAAATCCACGTTCTTCTCTTCCTTTTTCTGCAGGGCTTCCAGAAAGGATCAGCGATGGCCAACCCCAGCACAAAGAATCACTCCGATCCATCCTGGAAGTCCTGCAGAAAGAACTGGAGAAGAGCAGAGATTTCAAATCCATGTATTGCTACACCAGCTGCGTGGGCACAGACAGAACCCGTGACATGCAAGACTGCTATTTTTGTAAGCTGTCTCCTGTTCTGTTAAAGGGGTGTTCCAGCGGGGATTTTTTTTTTTTTTAAAGTCAGCAGCTAAAAAAAAAAGTAGCTGCTGACTTTTAATAATGACACTTACCTTTCCACTACGCCCGCGATGTCGGCCGCCCGAGGCCGACCCGTCCCTCGGCTCTTGGGTTCCAGTGCCGCCAGCCTCACTAAGAGAAAAAGGCAGTGGAGCCTTGCGGCTTCACTGCCCGTTTCCTACTGCGCATGCGCGAGTCATGCAGTGCTTTGTGAATGGGACGCGCTGTGTTAGGAAACACACAGTTCCCAGAACACAGCATGCCCCATTACCCTGAAGACAACACGAGGAGGAGAGAAGACCGAAGATCACCGCGGAGTAGGAAGAGGCAGATTAGGAAGACTGCCTAGCAACAGGTATTTCTGGTAAGGTATTTTTTTTTTCAAATGCTTTTTTTTTAATAAGAATATTAATGCTGTTTTTTTTTTTTTGTTATGCATAGGGCAGGGTTTGCACAGTGGAGACTTTGGAAGATCTCTCCCTGGTTGTTTTTTCAATGCCGCTGCCATTTTTTCACGTCTTTTTGTGAATCCTGTATTCTCTATTGGCTGGGCTGGGATGGCATGCTTTATTTAGTTGATATATGATATATTGGCATGATTTATTTAGTTACAAGAAACTTTAAAATTTATCTCCAGTTAGGGGATATGTGATCCCACTTAAACTACCTGTAACATACTGTATATAACATGAAAATGCTGTTGTCAAGTATATTTTGGTGAAATAGATTGTTTTCCTTGGGTAGAAGCTTGGCTCCTTTGATTAATTAATCTGAAATATGAAATGTCATGCAGAACTATAAAACTGATCTGCAGTGTTTTATAGCTATTCTTAACTGGCAATAGCCTCATAATGCTGAAATTGTGTATTGAGCTTGGAATGATTTTACAGGGCACCCTTGACTGAAACACACAAAAATGCTTTATTCACAGTGTATTAAGGTGTGTGGTTGGCACAAGACTAGAAAATTTAATAGGCTACAAACATTTACAAAACTATTTTCTAAGGGTTCAAATACCATCACGTCTCACAATGAAAGTACTCAAACATAAAAATCATATATGCACTTATTAAAATATATGCACACTCAATCATTACTATAACACTCAAGATGTTCATGTAATTTTGCTCATTATTTTTAATCTATTTAAATGTGATACTGTTATTAAAATAATCTCTCTTTCTATGTAGGTCAATGTTCAAGCACTTACTGTTAAGGATAACAACGGTCTCTCATTTTTACCCCTGCATTGTCACCCTATCTACAAGTAGCCATCCCAGAACAGACTGCAGAGACATGCAGAGACTATGTCACTATCAGAAAGTCGGCCCAGAGCAATGATGTGCAGCCAAAGACGGAACAAGCTTATGCAGACAGAAAGAGGATGGGGAAATCATCACTGAGATGCAAATATTCATGAAAAAAAAAGAAAAGAAGAACAATTGTTTACGATACACAGTACTTCAGCAAACAAAATCAGTTAGGGTTTACATGTACTTTAAAAATTGGTAGACATGACTTGAAAATAGCGGTCTTTATACAAACAAATTTGCTGGTACCCCTCTACAAAGAAAAGAAGAACAACCCACAATTTTCTCAGCAATAAATTGAACCTGACCAAAGTAATTATCATCTGTTATTTTTCATTTCATATAATTATTATAAGATCTGCGTACATTGTTACCACCTTTCAAGACATGTGAAGAAAGACTTTCCCAGTTCCAGGGCAAGATTGAAGATCCACCGTGTCAGTGAGTGCTTTGTCTGGCAGGACAGAAGTGTTGGCCAATCTAAGAATTGTATTTGCTTGTTCTATGTCCATTTACTTCTACCCTTCTTTGGTTGTCCACGTCCGAACCTTCATGATGTGGACAATTCCTATTGGATGTCCGTTGTTGGGGTCTGCTCAGGATCCAGAAAAGAATTACATTATTGCAAGAGACTGGTGATCTCAACGGGCATTGCAGCACTGGATCAGTGGCCCCCCAAACCCAGAACTGGTGGTGGCGATGGATAAGGATGAGCTCTGGCGCTCTCGCACAGCCCATGTGCAGAGCCCTCCAAGAAGTCGGGACTGTGCTGCACTAATCACAGGCAGTGAGACATTAAAAGCAGTGAATACGCCTTCAGAACTGGCCCAGTCTCACAAAGTGCACATTCAATACAGACTCAAAGTGCACATTCAATCTCTGTGTATATTAGAAAAGTCTTTCTTGACTTAAACCGTTTTTATAGTGCCCATAGGGGCTTGTTTAGGCTGTAGAGAGTCAGGTGCTACTACGCAAAGAGTTATGCACACCGTATCAATTTACATGTCCACAGTAGAAAGCATTGGCATAGTAGACAACATTTGGCATAAAGCTGTAGCTTATACCTCTTTAGGTGCAACTGTCTTTGCTATCTTCAATACTTTCCTCTATAATATCCTCAAGTAAAGGAGGTTCCACCTCCGATTTATTATAAACAGGGTCATGGGGAATAAAAGATGTGTAGCATTTCTGGCCTCTAGAAACCGAAGATGCTAGAAGTGCAGTGTTTCCCAAACAATTCTGGTAGAGAGGCATTGCTTTGGTCAGACAGACTGCATGGTGCGTGCCTGAGAAGTAGCTAAAGTCAGATAAAGGAAGTGATGTCATATTAGGACAATGCTCTGGGACAATGAAAGGGCTATCACCTTGAGCGGTGGTTCGAGTTACCTGTAGGTGTGTAGACCACATACTATTTGGCCCTTTTGTTCCAGCTACCTTGTACCTGTGATCAACCTTTGGCATACCTGGATACCTGGAGCCACTATAATCCAGGCACTGACTGCATTTCTGTAGCTGCATCTCTATAGAAGATGGCAGTAGCAATGCCACAACATGCGGTGTTGGAATGTGTCACCTGGGACACTTACTCAGTAACCTCATCCTCCCAAAACAACATAGACAGGAGGCGGGAATGTGCCAAATTTAAATTGCTCACACCTAGAAATGTTAGAGACATAATAATAGGAGTTATCACAATAAAGTGAATAATTCCTAAGTCGGCATAGCTTGCTATGAACTGCGGATTGTATATTAAAAGCAAGGAACCAATGCCAATATACAGGGAAACCCTGTCTTACCTTATCCACAACACTGAACCTAATGGTCTAGGCTTTGCCCATGAAGGTCTGGTAGGTCTGCGGGCCTTAAGGTCTGGGAACCATAGAAAGAAACAAAAGCCCCAGACCTGTATAGCTACCTGTACAGAATGCACTACGTGCCAAGGTGAACACCGCGCAGAAGATCCAGTGCCTGAAGCAAACATTACAGGCTGGCCCCATGGAGGGGCTTAAAAATGACTTCTTCAGAGGACAACAGGCCCATCACCTAAACACAAAGCTGCAGTCTCACAAAGTGGGTGGGGTTATAGTAGTGTTCACTAGGGAAGGTCCTAGCAATTTTTTTGCAAGTGTCCAATCACCTTTAGGTAGCCTGCAAATAACCCCTGGTATATGAAAAAAATTGCCTGATAAGTTACCAGAAAAGTTGTATGGCTAGATTTGCATTTTTCACAGCCCACTAATATTTTACGCATGAGACAAGGTTGGCACTAGTGATGTTACTGGAGTTTGTAAACAGGCAAAAAATGGTATTAAATATAAGTATCAACTCCTATAAAGAAATACCATTAGGAAGTCACGCATCACAAACACAAATTCAGCTCAGATAAAAAAAAGATTTCTGTTATATGTTTTTTGGCACAATGTCCAATTCCGACATGCAGTAGTACAATAAACAAACCCCAAATCTCAAGGCAGCAAACAAAAATTCAGTCTTAAACCTGAACACTTAAGAGCAGCTAAACATTACTAGTGTTTCACACCTAAATATCAAATCAATAAATAAATTAAGTGCAGCTCTAATAAAAACACAATCCCTACATCCAAAGGATGAATTGGTACAACTCTTATAACATAAAGTGATAAAAATGTGAACAAACTATATGATATCAATAGTGACTGCACATACACATAAATAATGCTAGTGCACCTATGTATAATAAATCACTAACGGTGCATAATAAATGTGGTTCAAAAGTCCTAGGTGTCTTCATTTCATGTCCAGTGGAATCTTTCCACAACTGAATGTGTGCCACACAGTAAAATGCTTCCATCAATAGTGCCTTTAGGGTGTGCCCTCACATGGAATACTGGACCTTTTAATGATGATAGGAGGTCACATAAGCCATATACCCCATCGGAGCTAACTATCTCTCCTGAAGGCTTTCTCCAGGAACAGCTTTAACTACTGTAGTCACAGCAGCCTCTAAGGGGTTACCCCTTCTCCTCCACAGGTCTAGCAGCGGTCCCAGCACAGCTCCATAAAACAACACATTATCATGCTTTCCATAAAGCACACGTTTCTTACAATAAAAGATTACATAAGCAGATGGATCGCTTATCAAATTCCCATATACCGCTCTCTCTGTGACTAATACAGATCAATCTTATTTTCTCAAACTACATACAATACTTTCAACATCTATGATTATACAACCCATGAAAAGCACTGGCTCCAGCACAGTTTTAATTCACCCTACTGATAATCTCCTCTGGCAACCAGCTATTTGAGCTCTTCTACACCACTAAACAATCTCTTTGATGTCCCCCTTTTCTTTTTTCCTATATATGCCATGTATCATTCTCTGGGTTCTCTCTTTATTGTTATCACATATCCAAGCCATAGTAACATGCTTCTTATATCTCCTACTATAGTGACTGGTTTTTAGATGTTGGTAAACTTTTTTGTGGGCATTTTACACTAGAAGTACTGATGCTGTAATCGGGAGACCACTTACCACCAACTGTGATATTGTTGTATTTCTGGCCAAACCAGAAAAATAATGCCCCATTGTTATTCCCCATATAGTGCGTGAGCTTCTGCAAATGGGACAGCAATATTGATTATAGAAGGTGTTATTTGCATCTAAATGCAATAATAGGATTTTTATAACAGCTTACCTGTAAAATCCTTGTCTTGGAGTACATCACGGGATACAGAGCTCCATAGTAATCATTATGTGGGTATATAGGCACCTTCAGGTGATGGACACTGGTATCCCCAATAAAGGAAGTTCACTCCCTATATAACTCCTCCTCCTACCAGGAGTACCTCAGTTTTTATAGCAAAGCAATATACCTAAACCCCAGAAAGAGGGGGCGGGACCTCTGTGTCCCATGATGTACTCCAACAAAAGGATTTTACAGGTAAACGGGACACAGAGCAACGTAGTAATCACTATGTGGGACACCCCATAGCAATGCTATCTGAGGGGGGGGGGGGGGGAGTCAACCCGTAGGGCACCGCCCGACTTTGAGGACCTATACTGCTGCCTGCAGCACACTGCGTCCAAAGGCGATATCCTCATGCCTTCTAACATCTACCTGATTAAACTTGGTGAATGTATGTACTGAAGACCAAGCTGCGTCCTTACAAGAGCGACAGTGGATTTCAACACTGCCTGTGCTTTCTTAGGACCCTCGGGCAGAACAAATAAGACATCAGTCATTTGGATCTGAGCAGTTGTCTTTAAATAGACTTTGACCGCTCTCACCCCATCAAGACAATGTAGTGAGACTTCTCTTCCCTGGAACATGGTTTTGGAAAAAACAATGGCAGGACAATATCTTGGTTCAGGTGGAAACCTGAGACCACTTTTGGCAAAAAAAACTAGACCAGGGGGCATGCTCTGTCCTCATGAATAATCAAGTATGGCTCTTTACAAAAAGAGCAGCCAATTCCGAAACCCTCCTTGCTGAGGATATAGCAACCAAGAACACTAACTTCCTTGTCAGAAGGACTACGAGAGTATGTTGTATCGGTTCAAATGGCTGTTTTTATAACACTGGCAACTAAGTTCAAGTCCCAAGGGCTCAAAGGTGATTTAACTGGCGGATTAAGCCACATTGCCTCTTGCATAAAACCCCAGACTAAAGAATGTGACGTAAGCAGTCTTTGAAATAAAATCAATAAAGCTGAGACTTGGCTCTTAATAGTACTCAAGGCCAATTTCATCTCTACTCCTAATTGTAGAAGGCAAGAATTCTGGCTATGATATACGTACGAGGGTGTGGGTTTCAACAGCCAAGCCATTAAATTTAGCATTCGTAAGGTAGGATGGAATATCGGTCCCTGTGAGAGTAAGTCTGGCTGTAGTGGAAGGGACCATGGATCCTCCATCGCCATCTTTACGATTGCATACCATGACCTTCTGGGCCACGATTACATACATGACCTTCTGGGTCACACTGGGGCTACCGGAATAACCAGATTTCTTTCCAGGTTGATCCTGTAAAGTCATCATGGCAGCAACTGAATAGGGGGGAAATGCATAAATCAGTGAGAACTGATCCCACGGGGTCACCAATGCATCTGTTCTGCATGCGAGTGGATCCCTTGTCCTGGACACAAAGTTGATTAACTTCATGTTGAATCTGGACGCCAGTAGATCTACGTCCGGAGTCCCCCATCTTTGGCAAACAGCCCTAAAAATGTTGGGGTGAAGGGACCATTCCCCGGGAATAACTACTAACAACTCAAGTAGTCCGCCTGCCAATTCTCTACTCCTGGAATGAAGACTGCCCATAGGCACGGAACATTCCTTTCTGCCCATGTTAGAATATGGTTCACCTCTCTGTGCACTGAGAGACTCTTGGTGCCCCCTTGGCGATTGATATAGGCCACGTTTGTGGCATTGTAGGATTGGATCCTGACAGGACAATCCTGTAACCTGAGAGTCCAGGCCTTCTTGTACTGCTCCCCAGCCTGAAAGGCTGGCATCTTGCCTTACCACTTTCCAGCTAACTGGTCTGAAGGATTTTCCTTTCAGCAGATTCTGGGTTAGTAACCACCAACTGAGTCTTTGGGACACCCTTGGGGACAGCTGCATTGGCAAGTTTAAAGCTTGAATCATTTTGTTCCAAGCAGACAGGATACTGTTTTGCAACAGTCTCTAATGGAACTGGGCATAGGGAACCGCTTCTAATGAAGCCACCATCTTTCCTAACAACCTCACGCAAAGGCGAATGGAGGAATCTCCTTTCGACCTGACCATCTGCACCAGCTCTCTTATGGAGTTGATTTTTGCCTGAGGCAAGAATATCTTTTTCTAGGATGTGTCTATGATCAGGCCCAAATACTCCAGCCTTTTTTAGGAAGACTTTTCTAGGTTGAGAATCCAACCCAGACTTTCCAGGTAACTGGTTGTAATGCGTACACTTTGCTCCAAACGAGTAACCGAATGGTCTATTAGCAATATATTGTCTAGTTACGCCAAGACTGTTATGCCCTGTGCCCTTAACCTAGCTAGAGATGGGGCCAGCACTTTTGTGAACACCCAGGGTGCTGTAGCTAGCCCGAAGGGCAAGGTTACAAACTGAAAATGCTGCTGTTCTACTGCAGAAATCTTTGGTAAGCGGGAAATATAGGGACATGCAGATATGCATCCCTAATGTTGATAGACACCAGAAGTTCTCCTCCTTGTAGGATAGAAACCACTGACCTGATCGACTTAATGCGAAAGGAGCAGATCTTCAGGAACTGATTTAGATTCTTTAGATCTAGAACAGGTCTGACATCTCCATTCGGTTTTGGTACCGTAAAGAGATTTGAATAAAACCCCAAACCTTGCTCTTCTGTTGGGATTTGTATGATCACCTTCTGAGCCAGTAATCGGTCTAGTGCCTGAAACAGAGATTGCCTTTTCCCTGGATTTTTGGGAACGTTTGACCTCAGAAAACGAGACGGTGGAAACTCCCGAAAATTCTAGTTTGGATCCTAGAGACACCGTGGAGATGACCCACCTGTCCTGAATTTCCTCTTGCTAGACTTCTGAGTATTGCAGAAGTCTTCTCCCCCACTCTGACTGGGGGGGGGGGGGGGGGGGCGTCCCTTTATAATGAGGCTTTAGAATTCTGCTTTGCAGGTTTCTGGCCCCAGGCCTTCTTTTGTGCCTGGGCCTGAACTTGAGGTTTTCCTATAGAGTCTGACGGCAGAGGCTGTCACCACTGCCTAGAGGCAAATGCCCCTGGCACAAGAGAAAAAGTCTGCTTCAATGAAGGGCGTTTATACTTTCTTTTGACAAGGAAAAGAGTACTTTTCTCACTTGAAATCATTTGGATGTATTTGTCCAAATCATCCCCAAATAGCCGATCCCCATGAAAAGGAAAGCCAGTAAGGAGATTTTTGCATGGTGCTTCGGCTGATCAATTTTTTAACCACAGGATCCTACGCATGTGTACTAGCACAAGCGCATGGCGGGGCCTGGTGAATAGAATCTTTCATGGCGTCTATGGCAAAACATGATGCTTTTGGTAGTTCAGCCAAATCCCGGGCTTGTTGCGCAGGTACCTTCTTAAGACCCTGTCTAAACTGGTCCTTTAGGGACTAAAAGATGCCTATTGCAGCGACTGCAGGTTGAGCAACGGCACCTGCCAAGGAAAAAGAGGATTTTGACAGGGATTCCAACCTTTTATCTGTTGCATTTGCACATTGTCTACTGGACAGGTTAGACTTTTATTCATACTGGAAATCGCAGTGTCAATTGCTGGTACATTCCATTTTCTGGTGAATTTCTCCTCCATGGGATAGAGAACTGAGAATCTCTTTGGAGGGAGAAAATGCTTATCCGGGTGATTTCATTCAGCATAAATAACCTTTTCTAGTAATGCATGGACAGGAAACACATGAAAAGGCTGTAAAGGTTTTAAGGAACCCAAGGAAGAAACCAAACTTTCAGCAGACTCTGTTAGGGGTAGCATGAAAGTGGAACAAACCATCTCCGTAAGAGATTGTACCAGCAATTTCTCAGATTGCAAGGCTGAAAAGGGTTCATCTACCATTGTTTCCTCTGCAGAGGAGTAATCAGTTTGTTTTTCCTCCTGATCACCTAAGGGTAACACCTCATCCTGTACCCACTGTTCCCTTGGTAAAGGGTCTGAGGTGGGAGAGGGGGTTCTAACCCGCTTCCTATGCTTTTGGATGGAGGATGTGATTAAAGCCACTAATCTTCCTTCTAGGCCCTGCAGGGCAGAGGCAAATGCATCTTCAGTCACGTATATAGGGGCTGAAATGTGAGAAGCAGTTGCACCACCAATTGGTTCCAATGACTCACCCTGGCTTGCCATATCTGGTATTTCAGGAGAGGGTGACAGTGTAGAGGCACGACTGGAGTTCCCAGAGCCTGGGGGTGGAATTTTTGGTACCTTTGCGGTATCTTTTTTGGAAGCCATTGTACTAACCACAAAATCAGAGACACTAAGGCCGCGTACACACGGGCGGACTATCCGTCCAACTAAGTCCGTCAGACAATCCGACAGACAGTCCGTCCTACTTTTGAATGAACGGACTTGACCACACACGACGAACAGACAGTCCGCTGAAAGCTTGCGCGATGACGTGTACGGCACGTACGACGGGACTAGAAATTCGACGTTCAATACACTGCAATGCAACCTTCGGCCGTGTAAATCCTTTCTGAGCATGCGCCATACTTAGTCCGTCGAACTAGCCTACTCACGAGCGGACTGTCCGCTGAAACCAAGTTTGGACGGACAATATTACGGAAATTCCGAAAGACTTAGTCCGCCAGACTGTCCGCTGAAAAAGTCAGCTGAAGCCCACACACGAGCGGATTGTCCGCTGAAACACGTTTCAGCGGACCAAGTCCGTCAGACAGTCCGCCCGTGTGTACACGGCCTAAGTAAATACACTACTTGCTGAGCAATAGTGTAGCAATACAATGCCGCTATAAAGTTCAGCTTGGTGCTGGGTACCAATGTATTTCCTGTACTGGAAATGCCTGTATGCCTCCCTTACGTGCCCCAACACTTCTGTGTCCTGTGTGTCAGACTTCAATCTCTTCAGTTGCTCTGATAGAGATCTTCTGATAATGAGAAGAGTCTGTTTTAAAAGCCTCAGGTGCGAGCATGCTCGGCATACCCAGTGCCTGCCAGGGTACAATCCACCTTGGCCTCAGTGGCAACTTTGGATAGATCCATTCTATGGAGGCTGTTTAAATCCAGTAAGAATCCCTCCAGTGGAGCTCTTCAGAGCACATCTTCACTCCTGACCAACACCTTAGACACTGGCGAAAAAACTGAGGTACTCTTGGTAGGAGGAGGGTTTACATAGGGAGTGAACTTCCTGTATTGGGTATACCAGTGTCCATCACCTGAAGGTGCCTATATACTCACATAGTGATTACTATAATGCTCTGTGTTCTGTGATGTACGATAAAGAAACAGAGATTTTCCACAATGTATGGGAATCTCCCCATTGAATAAGCAATAATTTCCTTCTCTAAACAGAATGGAGTACAAACGAATTCAGCTTGCGTGTTGTGCTTTAGGCTGAGTTCACACCGCTGCGGCTGGGAGACCCGGATGTGATTCGCACCGCACTGCAGTGCAAATCACATCCGATCTCTGTGCGATGCGAGTTCAGCCATACAGATAGTATGGCGGAATTCGCATCGCACCCGCCGCAAACTCGCACAGGACCCTTTTTTTGGTCCGCAGCAGAATCGGATCGCATGGGTGTTCACACCATGCGATCCGATTCCTGTCCGAGTTTGCAGATCGCACTGCGATATGCGAACTAATCTGGGGGTGTCATTAAGGTTTCACTGACACTCCCAGCAGTCCGCATAGGGCAGTGTGAACTGCCGGCGGGAGGCATGCGATGCAAGAAAATGCCGCGGATTTGCGGCGTTCCCGCATCGCTCCAGTGTGAACCCAGCCTTATGAAATGGGGTAAACTAAAAAGACAGACATTGCTGAAGTCCCCTCCTTCTTATAAACTAGTCTAGCTTCTACTGCAGTATTAATATATTATTGGTGGAAGTGTATGATGCAAGGTTGCAAGGAGTAATATAATATTGTAAGGATCAAGCAAGGATTTAATTCTAGCCAACAAAGGAATAATAGGTATATTCTTCCCATGTTTAACTTGGCGTGTAATGTTTTTAAGAAATAACACATGATTAACATCAATAAGCTAATAACGCTATCAATTATCTGGTTGAAAACAAAGAAACAATATATCCAGACAGCTACAAATAACACTAATGTAAGCAGAGAAAAAAACTGAACAGATCCATACCTATAAAAGCAAAAAAGGGCAATTAGTTATGCAACAAACACACTGCTAGTCATTTATGAATAGGACATTATTGACAGAATGATGGAACATACAAACTTCTTTCTACTCAAAGTCACTGCATTAACACCACTGAGTACTTTAATGTAAACGTGCTAGGACTGTAAGATTTTTACAGATACAAAATGTTATGTAATCAACACAATACATATATGACAAAAAAGAAAAACCAATATAAGGCACCTAACTTGTAAGAAAATGCAATCAATTATCACAAACCAATTCTTATGCATATAAATACATGTAGCTGACCCTTTTAGTTAAAATACATCCACCTTGCAATAAAAGTAAGTAAGTATGTCGCTTACATGCTTCAAAACAAACAATAGTTATAAATATAATATAAATGCAAAATGGCAAATGAAAAAAAAAAAAAAAAGAAGCCCAATGTGATGTTAATCCCAACATCAAATCTCTGATACAGTATTCTTCAAAGTGATTCTTCCATTAAGATAATTCCATGTCTTCACCACTTGTGCTCAAAAGTGTAGATACCTACTCTCCAGAGGTGTTTGACCCCTTTTTACAGGTAGGGCAAGCAGCAATTTTATCATCTTCAATGTCTTCCTCCAGTTTAGTCTAATGCCGTGTACACATGATCGGACTTTCCGGGAGACTTGGTCCGGCGGACCAGAATCTGTCGGACAATTAGATCGTATATGGGCTCTGTCTGACTTTTTCTTCCCAAAAGTCAGACGGACCTAGAAATAGAACATGTTTTAAATCTTGGTTCCTATAGGGAAGCCCGTTCGTCTGTATGCTGGTCTGATGGACCAAATACGATGCAAGGGCAGCTACAGCACCTGCCCGCGAGAATGTTTCCAGCGCGATCCTATCACGCTGGTTCTCGGCTACAGGGTACTGTACACCAGGCCCTTAGGTCTGGTATGGATTTTAAGGGGAACCCCCTACGCCCAAAAAAGGGCGTGCCCCCCCCCAAAATCCATACCAGACCCTCATCCGAGAACGCAGCCTGGCCGGTCAGGAAGGGGGGTGGGGACGAGCGGGCACCCCCCGAACCGTACCAGGCCGCATGCCCTCAACATGGGGAGGTGGGTGCTTTGGGGAAGGGGGGCTCCCTGCGGCCTCCCCACCCCAAATCACCTTGTCCACATGTTGATGAGGACAAGGGCCTCTTCCTGACAATCCTGACCATTGGTTGTCGGGTCATGCGGGCGGGGGGCTTATCGGAATCCGGGCCCCCCACCCTATTGGAATGAATATGGGGTACATCGTACCCCTACCCATTCACCCTGGGGGAAAAAGTGTCAATAAAAAAAACACATTACACAGGTTTTTAAAGTAGTTTATTAGGCAGCTCCGGGGGTCTTCTTCAGACTTCTCCGCACTTTACGGTTCTTCTCACCAGGCTCCTCCGCTATCTTCTGCGCTTTTGCCACTCTTTTGCTAGCGGTGGCCCGGCTTTCTCCTTCGTCGTTGCCGTCTTATTCTTCTTCTTCCTTCTTCTGTTCTTCCGATGTGGACACAACGCTTTCTCCAGCTGTAATGCCGTAGACACAGTGCGTGGCGACTTACATAGGCATAATTGGTGGGGTCACCAGGTGATGTCACCGAGTGACCCCGCACCTTATGACGCCACAGTCCCTGGGCATGCTGGGATTCCCCTTAAAATCCACATCAGGCGACGGGGGTCGCAAGGTGTCAATCTCGCCAATGAAAGCTGTGAGATTGAGTTCCCTTTCAAGTCCCGTCATACCTGGAGTCACATGCAAAGTGAAAGGACGGGCAAGTCCGTTCATTTTCAAAGTCCGTCGGGAAGTCCAGCAGACCTAGTCTGACGGAAAATCCGTTCGTGTGTACGCAGGTCAGCTCGTTCGGAAAGTCCATCGGACCTCCACTAAAAGTCAGTCGATAATTCCGGTTGTGTGTACATGGCATAAGGCATCAAATACATGTGAGTGTAACATTTTTACCATTTACTGATTTATCGTTTTTTAATAAATGCTACACAATGATTTTTTTTTAATGGTGTTTCCCGTTCGGTTGATGTAAAAGTGAAGTGCAAGTAAACTGGAGGAAGACATTGGAGATCAGCCTAAAGCGAGAAGAGGGCCAAAAACCGCTGCTTGACCTACCTGTAAAAAGGGGTCAAACACCTCTGGTGAGTGTGTATCTGCACTTTTGAGCACAAGTGGTGAAGACATAGAATAATCTTAATAGAAGAGCCACTTTAAAGAATACTGTAACAAGTTTTGGTGTTGGGATTAACATCACATTGAACTTTTAACTTTTTTTTATTTGCTATTTTGCATTTATAGGATATTTAGCATCTAAGTGCCATACTTTCACAAAAATAAATAAATAAAAATATATTTTATATATATATATATATATATATATATATATATATATATATATATATATATATATAAACACCATATTTAGCGGCGTATAACACGCACTTTTCACACCTTAAAATCAGGGGGAAATCATGTGTGTGTGTGTGTGTGTGTGGTATACACCGAACAGCTGCCTCGGAGAGGAAGGAGGGAACGAGCGCTGCCGAAATAGACAGAGCTGAATCTCCTGTGTACTCAGCTCTGCTCACAGTTATGCCCAGTTCAGCCACCTAGATGTCCTGCCATTGGCCCGGTGTTATGTCCATCATAGGAGCCGGGCCAAGGGGTGGGACTGGGTGCGACTGCGAGCCAAGCAGAGTACACAGGAGATCCAGCTCTGTCTATTTCTGCAATAACAAGGCTGCAGATGCGCATTGATCATGCTGCAAAGAGGGGCAAGGCTGCAGATGGGCACCGATTAGACTGCAATAATTGGCAAGGCTGCAGATGGGTACTGATCATGCTGCAATGATGGGCAAGGCTGCAGATGGGCACTGATCAGACTGCAATGAGGGGCAAGGTTGTAGATGGGCACTGATCATGCTGCAATGATGGGCAAGGCTGCAGTGGGGTACTGATCAGGCTGCAATGATGGGCAAGGCTACAATGATGGGCACGGCTGCAATGATGAGCAGTGATCAGGCTGCAATGATGGGCAATGGCGAGGCTGCAGATGGGCACTGATAAGGCTGCATTGATGAGCACTGACCCTTATTTTGCTTCAAAATTCTTTATTTAAAATGTAAGTTTTTTTTTCCTGATACTTCCCTCTTAAAATTAAGATACGTGTTATACGCCAATAAATACAGCATGTATGTATATATATATATATATATATATATATATATATATATATATATATATTACATTTTCTCTTTTAAGCGTAAATCCAGTTTGGCAAAAAAGATATGGATCAGCAGGTGCTAGAACCACTCATCAATTTAGCATAGATCCTCTTTTGGTTTATATGACGCAGAGCATCATTCAAAACCACTTCCTGTGAGTTCCAAGTGTTAAGACTCTGTCCACTTCCCTGGACAGGCAGTGGATTGTTACAGATCCATATTTAGGATCCACTTACCTCTAGATAAAGACATCTCCATTCCAAAGACATCGGAAAAATGGCACTGTCTTGTACAGTTTAATTTTTTAGAGCCTACAGGGTTTTCCAATGGGGGGCAAGGGGAAACTTGCTGGGAAGCCTGACAAGCCAGGAGCTGACCTTTAGCGCTAGTGTGGAAGCAATCTTAAAGCAAAAATTGGCAGCCATTTTAAAACCTTTAAAAATAGTGTCCAGCTTAAAGCAGACTCCATGGTGTCCACAATTTAAGTTTACAACTCTAACCCTATTTTTACTCTGTCATGAAGCAGTCTGCTTCTGCTTCTTATGCTCCCCCCAGAGGTAAGCCCCACCAATGTTCTACCCCCTGTCTAATGAAAGTGTCTAAGTGGCCACAAAGTGTGGTCTCATGGAAAAGGACAATAGCAGGTGAGCAGAGCTTTTCCCTACAGTTAAGAGACAGGTGCTCAGTAACAAAATGAAACCAGATTCACAGAAGTGCATGGGTAACAAATTAAATAGTAAGGCCCTATGGAATCTGTTCTTGGCATGACTAGAACTTTAACTTTTTAAAATGTTTCAATTTACTTATATGTAAAAGTCTAAATCTCCACTCTTGAACCATCATTAGGGTAGACCTCTCACCCATAGACTACATGATCATTATTTTGATTCATCAAAGAAGGAAATCAGGACTCCCTCCACAAAATTTTACTGTTGTACTTGTATTCACTCCCTGTCTGAGAAGAAGTCACATGCTGAGTGATAGGCTGTTAGGTCATCTATTCTCCTCCTTGACCACTCTCAGTAGACATTCAAACACTGCCAGGTAACAAAGGTTTTGCTAGGATTACACGAGTGAAAATGAAAGCTTTTGTTAAAGTGTATACAATCTTTTAAAATATTGCATTGCAAGAATTAATTTTTTTTCATAAAAAACTCATACGTGTTCCTTCTTATGCAACTACACTCTGTTTTACTAGGAAATACCTGATAATTCTGCCAGTCCCCTTCTCTATCAATCATCCCTGTATCCCTGTCTACAGCATAAGGACTCTACTGTTGCTCCTTGGGTATATGACATTGGCAGAATCTGCCAATCATCGTAAGGAGTCTCTGCACCCCACATCCCTTGGGATAAAGCTCTATACACCAGTCACACGGCTGCTATGAAAACATAAGCAAAACTTTAGCAAAATAATCCCCAAGAAGGAATTTTGGGGTAAAAGTGGTTTGTAGCACGGAAGTTGCAAACTGTGTTCCATTTGGGACACAAGTCTGTTCTTCTTTGGTTCATGTGGATTTCCTCTAAGTGCCTAAATTTCCTTCCACAGTCCTAAAAACAAACTTGTAAGTTAATTAGCTTTTGACAAAACTGACTCTAGTGCATATACATGTGCAAAAGGGAAATTAGATTGTAAGCTCCACTGGGGCAGAGATTGATGTGAATAATTATGCATTCCCTGTAAACTGTCGTGTAATGTGTTAGTGCTATATCAATAGAGGATAATAATAAAACCTTTTAATACAGTTATAAGGCCCCTTAGCACACAGCACTGAGGGAGCCCGATAGCAATGATTAAATAGCTGCTGTAAGAGAACATCAACACATGTCTAAATGTATTCAGTACTTATTATTGTGCTATAGAACTCCAAGTCTGGAATCGCTTTACTTAAAAAAAAAAAAATATATTGAATATTAACAGTCTAATGTTACTCATTACCACACGCACCTAACCTCCTGGCAGTATGATATTATTTCATCATTTCCTAGACAGGAAAAATATATCTGTATGCTCACTTTATACAGTAACATGTACATTTTTGTAAAGAAAACATGCAAATAAAAAAGACCTGCTAATTTATTAATACACTCTAAATGGCCTTCTCCCGGTGTTCCCACAAGAATTGCCAATGATCTGTTTGCTTGCATGCGTGTTCAGGTTGATGTTATAGTGCATATGTTCAATATATTTGTCCCAGGCAATAAAAGTATCTGGCAAGCTAACATGCACACATTCCTTGTAATACAGCCTGCAGGTGTGAGCAGCTCCGTGGTGAGGCCCCTACATATTCTGGACATTGATCCAACATTATCACTTTACAGCTCTGTAATGTACAAAAAAGAAAAGCTTATATATTCATAATAGTCAATCAGGGATGAGGAGTGTGATGTCCTCCAAAATTAACAGAGTTGCAGAATCATGTATATGTGTGAAATTGGGCCATGACCGAAATCTGCTCTCAATTACAGCTGGATAAAGTCTATGAACTTACAACATCTCTATACAACATATTTCCTCTTTTCTAGACTCCTCTCCATTTCCTCTTCTTTACACTCCACTCTATTTCCTCTTATCTACAGTATACTGTATATTTTCACGTATGGGCTAGGATGGCAGCAAAGCCGGCTACCCATAGTTAGATGTTGGGAACATTGAAGGCCAGTGAAGACCTAACCTGAGTGAGGACGTGCTGGATCCCAGGACAAGCAAGTGTCCTTTTATTTTAAAAAACAGCAGCTAAAGGATTTGTAGCTGCTGACTTAATTATTTTTTTTTTAATGTAGAGCCATTTTAAGATAATATGGTCAAAATAATTTGGCATCCATTCAAATCACAAAGAGGTTGAATAATGATATACTGTATATATACACACACATTCACTGGCCATTTTATTAGGCGCACCTGTTCCATTGCTTGGTAACACAAATTGCTAATCAGCCAATCACATGGCAGTGTCAGAAACCATGTTATCAGGCCGAGAAAGAAGTACAGTTAAATCAGACTTGTTTAATAATAAAAGTAAAAAGAACAAACATAGTCAAAACATAGCCAAAGTTCAGTAACTGGAACGGATAGTCAGCCAAGCCAGAAGTCCTACGCGGTTTAGGAGATATTTACTAAAAGACAGTGACAGCTGTCTACGGCGCATGGGCCATAGACAGCAGCACGCAGGCGCACTATCGCCGTTAGCAGCATGCCGCTGCTAGCGGCGATATGCCGTTAGTGGTGGCTCCCGTGCGCATGCGCGGGAGTGACGTTATCGCTGCTCCGGTGCTGTGAGTGGCCAGAGCAGCGATACCCGGAAGAAGATCCGGACTACAGGGGACATCGGTGACATTGCTGGCTCCTGTGTCAGGTAAGTGACACATAATGGGCTACCATGCGATGCATAGTAGCCCATTATGCTTTATCTTTGCAGGGAGACAAAGAGGAAATAAACCCATCAGGGTTTACTTCCTCTTTAAAATGATGGACAATCTCGAGGCACGCCATTCTAAAATGTAAAAAATTAAACAAATAGTTTTGCAGCAACATTCACACAAGTAGGACACCCAACGTTAGAGGTAATTTATTCCTACAAAGCAAATACATCTTTGCATATTGGTACTGACCAGTAATCTCTTCCCCTCAACTTCTCTTCCTCAATCAATGTGACCCCAGTGCTGATGGAGAGGGGTATGGGAGGGGCAAACAAGGATGCAGTGCAGACTCCTGAGATCCCCCTTATCAACCGGGTAGGTCATTGGTTGATGGAAGGCCAGCGGTGTGAAGGTTGTAATGGTGCACAATGTGGCTTTGCGTATTTAAAAGGCAGCAACTTAAGTCGCACCGATTAGAATGGTTCCATTGCAGTTAATGGGGCGTGACTTGTCATGCGACTTTGAACTCTCAAGTCACATGACAAGTTGCGGCAGTGTGAACCAAGGCTTATTGTCCAAGCTTACTTGAACAAGCTGAAGTTAGAAGCCGATTGGCTACCATGTACAGCTGCACCAGATTCTGTGTGCTCCAGTTTTATTAAATCTCCCCGTCTGTTTACCTGACTTAACGGAACCCTGTCTGTATACCATATAGTAAATATTTTAATTGTATAATTGCATGCAAACTATTATATCTAAATACTGGAGAACACAATAAAGCCTGCAGCTATTTCTGCTGCATCTTCATGAAGTTACACTTAATAAATTTACATGTTAAAAAAGGTTCATGCTGAGATAATACACTTTCAGACCTATAATTATGATTTTTTTTTTTTTGAGTTGATTTCTCCCTTAGCTATTCTGGCAGAACACAAGAGGAATCATGGCATAACAGCTTGTTAAATACATTTTAGAAATGCTGTCAGTGTGCTATAGAGACACAGCGATAGTTACCTTGGACTTACCTATTCCACTTTTATTTATTTTTTTGTTTTAGATTTTGTGATTTTGTTATTTTTAGGTCTCATGTACACAGTTGCTGGTAAATGGATGTTCAGAGGCAGTTGGATGCTTTTTTCAGCTGCCCCTGAACTCATCCAATGTTATCTTATGTGTACATGTACACAGGTTAGTTTAATGTTGTTTTTAGGCAGCTGCGTTTAGAGGCTTATCTTTGAAGGCAAAAAAATGAGTTCAGAAGCCAACGTTTCTGATGCTAAACGCAGTACCAGTGTTTAGCTGCGTTTCGTTTACAGGCGTTTTTCATTTTTGACTATTTTGAAAAAAATTATAATAATAATTTTTTTCAAACGCTTCTAAACGCAAACGCGGCAAACTGCCGCTAATCGTGGCATGTAAACGTGGCAAAACGGACGTTTTAAAGTCGTTCAGGAGAGGTTGTAAGAACGTCCCGTGTACATTAAGCCTTACAGAATGGTCATCTATAATGAAGTGTTTGATGTTCTGTCTTTTTTGTATGCAGCAGACCTTTAAATTAAGGTTTTCTCCTTACTGCCTGATAAAACAGTCAGTTGATGAGGCCTTAGCTTCTGTTTCCCCATAAAGTATATCCCTGGCTCAGGGAGAAGCGGAGTCCTCGCAGATAAATCAAGACAGGACGTGGGGAGTGTAAGAGGCAAGGAAAATGAAGAATTCGCTTGCTGATCTAGACATTTCAAATTATTTTATAGGATGTTACTCTGTGTGAGCTGCAGTCGGAGAGCGTAAATAGCTGATACATTTCCCAAGCCCACTGCAGAAATAGATGACTTTAATATGGCCGACCAGATGGCAGCTATCTGAATTTCCCCCTCTGATTCTACTTTTTAAGGGACAGGTATGGTTATTTAGGCATTGAAGAGGCTAGGTTTCCCATCAGTAATCCATCTTTTTCCATATGCAAGAGTGTTTTCTAGGTAAGGCTCTAGTCATTTTATGATTAATATCAGTGCTCTATTACAGAATGCAGGTACATTTCAACCTAGATAGTAATATATGTAACAACCACTTATTAATATACAAGACAAAGAACTGTGATATACATGACAGGTATAAATATTACTTATACCTGTTAGTCTTTAACCTCTTGCTGTCGGCAGGCCGCCATATGACGGCCTAGACTTTGCGTGGTAAATCTGAATGATGCCTGAGGCTACAGGCATCATTAAGATATCAGCATTTTCAGCCGGCTATTTGCTACACCATAAGAATGATCATAGCGGCTGTTGTGCCACTTGATCGTTCTTACGGGCGGCCAAAGGGGACGTCCCCCACCTCCTGGTGCCCTCCAATGCTTCTACTGACTCACTGCAGAAATCAGTGAGTCGGAGACAGGATCCGCTGGCCCTGGATGTTGACCATAGAGATTCCTGGTGGATTAGATGGTCGCAAGAGTCTCTATGATCGTCAGAGGCCGGGTGCGATGTTATGACGTCACGCCCGGCCTCTGCATTCAAAAGACCAGCGCCGCCTCGGCTGGGAAGCCAGGGTAGTTTTTTTTGTTTGTTTTTTTTAGGCTTCCCAGCCTAGAGGTGAGATGTGGGGTCTTAATGACCCCATATCCCACTGTAAAGAGGTCTTGTCATATCATATTGACCGCCATTGTATTCTCTAGAGCAGTGATGGCGAACCTTGGCACCCCAGATGTTTTGGAACTACATTTCCCATGATGCTCATGCACTCTGCAGTGTAGTGGGGCATCATGGGAAATGTAGTTCCAAAACATCAGGAGTGCCAAGGTTCGCCATCACTGCTCTAGGGTGTCTGCTAAAAAAAATATATATAAATGTTTGGGGGTTCTATGTAATTTTACAGCAAAAAAATTTCATTTTTACATGTAAGAGCGAAGTGTCAGAATTGGCCTGCATGAGAAGTGGTTAAAAGGTTGGAAAGTCTCAAGGTTTTGCATCTTGATGCATTCTATGCATTATGGTGTAACCCCTTTTTCTTACCTGAGCCTATCCGTTCCAGCGCCGTGCACGAGCCCAGTGGCTCCAGCCGCTGTCTCGGGTCCCCATTGGATAGATTGATAGCAGCAGGAACCATTGGCTCTCGCTGCTGTCAATAAAATCCAGTGACATGTTAGTGGGGCGGGGCTGAGTACTGCTGTCTGTGTCAAGGACGCAGCAGCAGGACTCGGAACCATGCCCGCACGGGTGCCCCCAGAGAAAGTGGCTCTCCGTGGGGGCATCTGATGAGGAGGATCAGGGCCGCTCTGTGCAAAACCCTGCACAGAGCAGGTAAGTATAACCATGTTTGTTATTTTAAAAAAACAAACCTTTACAAATCACTTTAATTATCAGTTTAATACAGAATTTCTAAGTTCAGACCCATAATGACAGAATGATTTCTACATCAGAATAAGCTCATGTCTGCTTTTTTTTTTTTTTTGCTACAAACAGACCTATATAAAAGAAACCTACAAAGGTTTGGCAAATTGTATTTATTTTTTAGTTTAAAGGCTTTTCAATTTATGTGTTTAATACACTCATGATGCTGATTTTCCAGAGCATTTTGGATTTTCTAAAGAGGGCATGCAGCAGTAGGTTTCTTCCTTCGTAATGATCTCTGTCTTATTCTAATCCATATTGAGCCATGCACAGGAAAGGAGGAGGGGTAAGTGACTTGTCTGGCTTATTAGTTGTGTGTGTAATCTGAGCATCAGCTTTTTTTTTTTTTTTTTTGGAGAAATGCAATTAAGGTAAGCTTGCTAACCAAGTTAAGAGTAATGCCGCGTACACATGATCGGAATTCCGGCCAGAAAAAGACCAATGAGAGCTTTTCATCAGAAAATGCGACCGTGTGTGTGCTCCATCGGAATTTAGCTGTCCAAATTTCCGCCAGCCAAAAATTGATAGCATGTTCTCAATTTTGCCGACGGAAAAACTTTTTATCGGAAATTCCGATCGTGTGTATGCAATTCCGACACGCCAAAAATTAGGCATGCTCAGATTCAACTACGAGACGGAAGCTATTTTCTACTGAACTTCCTTTTTTTAGTCCCGTTGTACATGTTGTACGTCACCGCGTTCTAAACGATACGGAAACAGAATTTGGTGTAACCGTGTGTAGGTAAGAAAGCTTGAGCGGAATTCAGCAAAGCTTTTTTTGACGAGAATTCCGATCGTGTGAACGCGGCATTACTCAGAGCTCTATTTGTAAGCTGGGTATTTTATTATTACTATAATATTCTAATGCAAAATAAAATATTGTTTTAAATGATAGGACATTAGAACAGCAGATAACCTTTTCATAATCACGGCAGAAACAGTAAAAAATGTAAAATAATTATTAAAATTCTGCTGTCTTAGTATGAACAATAACTCCTGCTCTGTAACCAGGAGATGAGGTTATTCTGTTAATTCCAATAAATTATCAAATTTGTAAAATTACATGCCAAGGGTCCAAGAACCTGAAGATTATCCAAGGGGTACCCCGATGTATGAGTTTTGTTTCTGGAGGTTCCTATACAGGTGCTCAGGGTACTGTGTGAAGCCTATGAAATGCACAGGGTGGCACTTTTCCCCGAGAGATGCATCTGACCTGTGACGGATAGGTAAAAGCATCATTTTTTCAACACAGGCCCCTTGCATGCACATCCATGTGCAGATGTATATTATTATAGGTACCCGCCTCAAAATTACACTATACTGTAAGCTTTGTAGGTATCAACAGACACTTGAAACAGTTGTAACACTGACCCTTCACACTCTTTCTCTTTAACTACTTCAACACTGGCCACTTACACCCCCTTCCTGCCCAGGCCAATTTTCAGCTTTCAGCGCTGTTGCTGTTTAAATGACAATTGTGCGGTCGTGCTACACTGTACCCAGACAAAATTTTTATAATTGTGTTCCCGCATATAGAGCTTTCTTTTGGTGGTATTTAATCACCTCTGCAGTTTTTATTTTTTGCTAAACATTTTGAAAAAAAAAAAGTTTTTCTTTTCTTTCCGTTATAACATTTTGTAAATAAGTACGTTTTCTCCTTCACTCATGGGCATTGATAAGGCAGCTCTGACGGGCACTGATAAGGTGGCACCAATGAGGTGGCACTGATGGTGGGCGCTGGTAGGCACTGATATGCCGCACTGATGGGCACTTTTGGGTGGCACTGCAAGACTGCACTGCTGGGCACTGATATGCGGCGCTGATAGATGGCATTGATAGGCATCACTGATGGCACTGGCAGGCATTGAGGATGGGCACTGACTGGCAGCTGCCTGGGCACTGATTGGCATTTCCCTGGTGGTCTAGGGTGGCACACCTGTCAGACGCGAGTGAGGTAAAGCCGATCAATGGCTGTTCCTGTTTACACTGTGATCAGCTGTGATTAAACATGGCTGATCACGTGGTAAAGAGCCTCTGTCAGAGTCTCTTTACCGAGATCGGTGTAGCAGTATGTCAGACTGACACACCACACCGCCGATCACTGCGATGTGCGCCCCCATGGTTGAGCGAGAGCGGTCGTTCTGGGAGGCCGTCATATGACGTCCACCCAGAACAAGAGCCACACCGCCCAGCCATCATTTGATGGCTAGCGGGCAGGTAGTGGTTAAAGGAGAAGTATGGTCAAAGCTTTTTTGGTTATACTTCTCCTGTGGCTCACAGAAGCTAAGGCAGTTCTGCCCTCCTGTGACCCCGTTTTCAGCTGACAATTGGCTAATGCCTGCTGTCGGATGACATCACAGAGCCGTGCAAGCTCAAAAGATCCTTACCATATGGTCGGGATATGGCCAGAAGCCTGGACAGGCAGCTGGCTTAGCCTCTGAGCATGTCGTTGGAAGATTGAACCAGCAGCTCCCGCTCCCTCCAAAGCCCAACTCTCCAGTGAGCACTGGAAGGGCAGAGTAGAGAACCAGTGACTGACAATCACCAGCTCTCTGCAGGCTGAGGACCAAGAGCTGAGCAATCAGCAATGTTTGATTGCTCAGGTCTTGGTGTTAGAGGCGTCAGGGGACAACTGCAGCTGGGATTGGTGCTTCAGCCATATAGGCTAGTATGATTTTTTTTCCCCCCATTCCCAAGCTTTTCTTTTAATGTGAATGTCTCTCTATGACCATGTAGCCTCGTGTAATGTGTAGCTGGGTTTGAAATCTGCAACCGCACACAATAATAAAGGCAGTTTACAGCATAGAGCTACCAGTACAAACTCCCCAGGAACAACAGAGTTTCAAAAGCAAGTTGTGGTTGGGTGCATGGCTACAGATACCATGTCTACACTGCAGCAGTAAATAACAGGGCGCTGTGTGCGATGATGCGTTGCGTTACATTGATCTCTCTTGCATGGAGAGCACAAAAGCTCCCTTTAAGCCAACACGTATTTCTCCCAGGCATTTGCACATCTGCAACAACAAACTCAGCAAAACCCATAACTTTGTAAAAAATGTTGATGTTGTTCTTAACAGCAATGCTTAATGTTACCCTACTGTGAAATTTGTTTTCAAGACATCAAACTATACTTCAGAAAAGAACGGAGCACAGTATGATGAAATGCTAAACTGCTCTCTAGATTTTCTCTCTTAGAAGTTGGCAAAGGAGCAAGGTGCCGTCACAGAAAATAAAGTGATACTCAATGCACACCGAATAGCATACAATGAGACAACCTACTAGCAAAGTAATATAGCAAATACCTGTTCTTCAGGAAATGTTTGAAAACTCTTCCTGGCTAATTCTAATGCACCAAGCTTTATTGTACTGAATAAAGTACAATAGGACAACCTACTAGCAAAATTGCCCAGCTACCTTCAGTTTGACGGATCTCAGAAGAAGAATGTAACATCTCAAATAGGTTTTCCCAGCCCAACTCCAAAGATAATCCAACGCCTGCAATATCTACACAGCATAAACATTTAGTGTGATCATATGTACACTGTGATTGTTCTACAGAGTGACTGGCATTTGGATTTTGTAACAGCTACACTACTAACAGCCAACAGTTTACAGAAACCTGATCTACATACATATATGAGCGTGTTGGACATCCCATTCCAACATCTTGGACTTTAATATTGAGTTGAGTCTTCCACTGCAGTGGTTCCAGCATCCTGTCCAAAAACCATTGACCATATAGTATACCCTATGTCTATGGGGTACTTTTGTAACTTCATGTCATGTTTATTCTATGTGGACTATAACCTCAGACCACTAGCTAAGAATTTACAGAAGGTAGAAAAATCTAAATCAGATCAGACACTTCCCATTTAAAAAAGGTAAACACGGGTCAGAAAAACATAATGCAGACATCGCTTCTAAGAATTGGTAAGCTACAATATAATAAATGTTGGCTTTTGGGCTTAATACCTCTTTAAACAAAGGCTATACCAATTGAGAGACTCTTCACATGAAAATGTATTTTATATATATATATATATATATATATATATATATATACACACACACATATATACACATTCACGCACACACACATATAATTATATATATATATATATATATATATATATATATATATATATATATATATACTCTTAGATTGTAAGGTCAAGCGAGCAGGGTCCTCTGATTCCTACTGTATTAAAGTGTACCCTCAAGTTGTAAAGCGCTGTGTAAACTGTTGGTGCTATATAAATCCTGTATAATAATAATAATATATACACACTCACACGCAATATAACAGAATAACAGACCATCTATACAACTATGGTATATACTAGCAGACCGTGCAGTATGTAGCTTTTTTTCTCTAATATACAAAAAATGGCATGGTAAGTTGTAATGTTAAAGAAAACAGAAAAAAAACTGTGAGCGGTTTTAGTGAAAATACTATGAATTGATGAAAGAAATTAACTGCTTCCATCCCATGCTATAGCCAAAAGACGGCTAAAATGCAGGCTTACTTTGTTGGGATTCTCCCATGATCACGGTGCCAGCGTGCCCCTCACAGCTGATCACAGATCGGGGTAAAGGGCCAATCACAGCGGCCCTTTACCACGTGATCAGCTGTGTCCAATGACATCTGATCATGATGTAAACACAAGCCGGTTATCGACATTCCTTTCCTCACACTGACTGCAAGTGGTAAAGGGCATAATTTGTGGAGAAAAACCAGGAGGAAAAACGTTATCACTTGGTGAACTCTACTCACAAAAGAGATTCAGATGGTGTACTTTTATTCACAAAATGTGCCAAAGAAGAGGGACAAAATTGTCTTTAGACATTATGACAAATCATAAAAAAAACTCTATATAAAACATTTCAAAAACAGGTCCTTAAATATTAGAATAGTATGATGCTTGGAATAAACTTATAGCAGAGGTAGTGAGCCAGTTAACAGCAAATGGCTTCAAACATGCTTGGGACAAACATAGATCTATACTTAGACAAAAAAGTTAAACAAAAAAAACAACAAAAAAAATAACAAAACACGTATTAAAAAAAAAAAGAAGAGGGCAGACTCGATGGACTACTCAATCTTTTTTTCTACCTTTATTTTTCTACATTTCTATGTAGAATAAAAGTGGCTTGTGAAAAGGTACAGCTTCCCTTTATAACATCTCGGCCTACTGCTCCTAGAATGGTGCTATTATAGCTTAATCGCTGAATTTTTACTATAATAAGAACTTACTTCTATCAGATGCAGGCATTTAGAGCACATCTGTGAATATTTCTCAGCTAATGAAAGAACCTTTAAAAACATGTATGTCTGTACTTTTCACATAATTTTTCACATGCAAATAATCCAGTAATTACAGAAAAACAGTGTGTTATTGTTGTATATATCTTGTGAATACCGTAAATAAATGCTGCACTAAACCGCAGTATTCTGTTACATGGGAAAGAGGCGTGCTGTACTTAATGAAAAATAGAAATGTAAATTGTATGGCTAGCTAGTTACATCATCGGCTATTATCTTTAGACTGCATTTCTTTACCATGGTGAAGGTGGATTGGCTTGAGTTTAGTTCAAGCAGCTGCTTTGGAGTTTGGATCATTTGGCCCCAGGCTACAAAGTATCAGAGCAAATGAAATGGGAAAAGAGGCAAAAAACCTGCAATACATTGCAGAATAAAAAAAAAAAATAAAAATAGTTATAAGCATATGGAATGTTAGTTTAATTTATTATTTTATTGTCATGTGTTTTAGCAAGATTGGAGCTAAATATTTATTACGCAGATTTCATTTAAATATTAACTCATCAGCCACCAACTTAGTAGCAGATTTCGTAGAGTTTTTGCATTAATTAAAAAGCAATATATGATCTTGCCTTTGGCTGATGAAATATCTCAGCAAAAAACTGCTATACCAGTAAGCTAGAAAGCTGAAGGGATATAAATTTTCAGTCTGCATGGTGTTATATTACAAATATGGTGTCGGTAGTAAGTTATGATGGCAATATATGTTGAAAAGGCTTCAATAATATTATCATATACAGATAAAGAGTCCCTTCTCGTATATTGGACTACATTACACCCAATATTATTTTTTTTCCCCTTTGAGCTATTAAAGGCTATATTCAGCTTTTTTTAACTAAATTCCAGCTTTCCTATGTACCAATATACCATTAATGAACCGTTGTTGTAGAAAGGAAAACACTTTCTCTATATTCTAAAGCAGGCCTTACCTCTCCAGTGTCTCCTATAGAAAACGCCTTCATTACTTCCTGCTATTCGTCCTTAGGACATGAAAACTGTAATGCCGCGTACACACGACCGGACTTAGGTCCGACAGACTTTCGACGGAGTTCTGACAGAGTTCTGACGGACTTTCCGAATGAACGGACTTGGCCACACACAATCACACCAAAGTCCGACGGATTCGAATGTGATGACGTACGACCAGACTAGAATAAGGAAGTTCATAGCCAGTAGCCAATAGCTGCCCCCGCATCGGTTTTTGTCCGTCGGACTAGCACACACACAAGCAGATTTCTCGGTAGGAACTGGGTCCGGCGGAGTTCTTTCGGAAAAATTTGAAACATGTTCCATTTCTAAAGTCTGTCAGACTTTTGTGAATCAAAAGTCCGCTGCAGCCCACACACGATCGAATAGTCTGCCGGAATCATTCCGTCAGACTTTTGATGTTGAAAAGTCCGGTCATGTGTACGCGGCATTAGAAGGAAGTAGTGCAACAGCTGATCTAATTAACACACACCCTGCGCTTGCCATCCCCCTCCAGGAGATTACTCCCGTTCACCTCACAGTTACATTCAATCACTATCAGTGGGAGATGCTCTCACTGAATACACAGCCAGTGTCCTCCACTGCTGATGTATCATTTTGTACCTTACCTTCCTCTTGCATAGATTATTCATTTGGCAGTGTGCACAGGAGCTGAGCGATCACATAACAGCCTATGTGGAGTAGAGCACAGAAGTGTGTCCCTGAAAGTCTGTTAAGCTCACAATACACTATACCACACTTTTTCAACCTGGGTGCCTTGAGGTTTCTTCAGGGGTGCCTTGGCAAAATGCCTAAAAAAGTATCAAAAATTGTATACAAGCTAGGAGGTGAATCAAGCCTGCCTTTTAGTTACACAAAGTCACAGATTTTCATTATGCACCATTACGACTTTCTGGACACTGGCATCCTAACAACCAATGATGTCATCAGTTGATAAGAAGGATGTCTGTTGCCTCCACAGCATCCTTGTTTGACTCTCCTGTGCTCCTCTACCTCAACACTGGGCTGACTGATGGAGAGAAATTGAGGGAGAAGAGAAACATTGGAATACTAGTCAGTATGCAAAAGTGTATTTGATTTGGAAGAATAAATCACCTCTAATGTTGGGTGTCCTACGTGTGTATGTTGTTGCATTGTGTGAAGCTATTAGAATATTTTCTTTTACATTTTAAAATGGGATGCCTTGAGACTGTCCATAATTTTAAAGGGTGCCTTGACTGAAAAAAGGTTGAGAAACACTGCACTATACAATCTGTTTGTACCACCTTCTTTGGGTCTACCATCAGCTATGTAGTGAAAAGCCCTATCTGAATGAATACAGAATGATTGGATAGATAGGTGTGCGTGACTTCCTATTATATAGTTTTGGTAAATCTAAAGGAGATTGTACAATCAGATTATATAGTATCTATACTATACTGGCCACCAGTATACACCTAAAATTTATTAATTGCCCTTTGGTGCCATTAATTGTTAACAGCACCCCAAACGTGGAAGCAGTGTGCATTTTGACGAAAATTTGATACATTTGTGCTACTTTGATATATTTGTCACGCATAAGACAGCCCACTGATATCAATGGGCTGCCCTATGTGTGTAGTGGAAAAACCACATAAAAAATGTGCTCCCACTACACTGTTTGAATGGGGCCTGAAAGTGAAATTGTTGTGTGTACACCTTCCCCCTCTCTGACCTGAACCTGGATTACAAGAGCATTGACAGCTCAATGTATCTCTCCCATGTACTAATATAAAGCTGTCCATGTGCATGATATGCTATCTGATTGTACAATGTCTTTATAATTTACTTTAGATTTACCAAATAGTAATAGGAGAACCCACCTGAACAATCCATTAATTGTGTATCAAATCAGACAGGCCCTTGCACTACATAGCTGATGGTAGATCTTAGCCCACGTACACACGGTCGGAGATTTTGCCAACCAAATCCGTCGGATTCTGCCCGACGGATTGTGTCCGAAACTGTTGCATACACATGGTCGGGCCAAGTTGGCAAAAAATCAGATCTTTCAGAACATGATGACGTAATTTCGTTACGAGGGAACTACATTCAGGCTAGTAGCCAATAGCTTTGATGTAGGAATTTGATCTGAGCATGCGTGGCACTTAGTCCGATCAAAATGCTCTACACATGATCGGATTAGGTCCGTCCGGCCCAGTTGGTCGGGAAATATTTCCAACATGTTGGAAAATTGGGTCGGACGGAGATTTGGACAGAATCAGTCCGATGCATACCACACACAGTCAGATTATCTGACGACACAGTCCGATAAGACTCATTCCGACAGATTTTCCGACCGTGTGTACAAGGGCTAAAGGAGATTTTACAATCAGATTGTATGGTCAACTTAAGCCTGGGTTCAGACTGTAGGGATGTGGGAACCAGCATGATTCCAGCACCAGTTCCCGCGTCGCATCTCTCCCGCAGGCAGTTTACACTCATGCAACCCCCCCTGGCCATGACATTCCCACCACCATGCTTGACTGTAGATAAGACACACTTGTTTTTGCAGTTGTTCCATACTCTTTCCATTTTCAGATGATGGATTGAACGGTGCTCCTCGAGATGTTCAAAACGTGGGATATTTTTTTTTTATAACCTAACCATGCTTTAAAGTTCTCCACAATTTTATCCCTGACCTGTCTAGTGTGTTCCTTGGCCTTCATGATGCTGTTTGTTCAATAACAAACCTCTGAGGGCTTCACAGAACAGCTGTATTTATACTGAGATTAAATTACACACAGGTGGACTCTATTTACTAATTAGGTGACTTCTGATGGCAATTGGTTCCGCTAGATCTTAGTAAGGGGTTTCAGAGTAAAGGGGGCTGAATACAAATGCACGCCCCACTTTTCACATGTTTATTTATAAAAGAAAATTTAAAACCATTTATTATTTTCCTTAGACTTCACAATTATGGGTCATTTTATGTTGGTCTATCACATAAAATCCCAAGAAAATAAATTTACGTTTTTCGTTGTAACATGAAAAAATGTGTAAAATGGCAGTGGGGTATGAATACTTTTTCAGGGCACTGTATACACAATAGAATTGCTTTTTATTTCATCCTTTCAATCAGAATGAAGCATTATTCCACTGAGCTATAAGGGTAGCAACAACTTTGTCCATGTCTGCATACCTTTGTTGTTCCTATAATTTATATAACAATCAATACATCAGGACGGCTATATAAATATTTCTTTGTGTCTGGATCGCAGGAGGTGAACTGGATTGCATATATTTTCTGGGCGGAGTTGGAAACATTAACCGCTGATTTAAAATAATAGAAAATAACATACCGAGATAGATCATATATCTCTTGCTGCTAGAGACAAATAAATCTCAGAAATATTACTGTTATAACTCAGTAATGCTGCATTCACATGTGTCAAGGCAATCAATTTATTTCTTGTCTTGGGTAATACACTCCTTTTAGGGTAATACATCAAACCTTGTTTTATTATATTACACAGCAAAGTGCTTTCATTTTACAAGGTAGGAAAAGATGGCGTTCAATGAGTGTTCCCCAGCGGTTACTATTCCAATCCAGGACCCTACACCCCATAGTCAGTTTACTTATTTTGCCCTTTTTAACCACTTAAGAACTGAGCCTCTTTTTGAGCTGTGCTGTTTACAAGTTAAAAACATTAGAACCCCCAAAAATTATACTTTTTTTTGGAACACCCTAGAGAATAAAATGGCAGTCGTTGCAATAACTTCTGTCACACCGCAGCAGTCTTACAAGCACATTGTTTTTGGAAAAATTACACTTTTTTTAATTAAAAAAAATAACAACAGTAAAGTTAGCGCAATTTTTTATATTGTAAAAGATAATGTTACGCCGAGTAAAATGATACCCAACATGTCATGCTTCAAAATTGCGCCCGTTCGTGGAATGGCAACAAACATTTACCCTTAAAAATCTCCATAGGCGACGTTTAAAAAAATCTACAGGTTGCATATTTTAAGGTACAGAGGAGGTCTAGGGCTAGAATTATTGCTCACACTCTTATCGATTGCAGCAATAACTCACATGTGTGGTTTTCCATATGCGGGCTCTACTCACGTGTGCGCTCGCTTCTGCACATGAGCTCGACGGGACAGGGCGCGTTTAAAAAAAAAAATCTTATTTATTTCACCTTTTATTTTTACAGTTTTAAAAAAAAAAAATGTGTCACTTTTATTCCTATTTCAAGGAATGTAAACATCCCTTGTAATAGAAAAAAAGCATGACAGGACCTCCTAAATATAAGATCTGGGGTCAAAAAGACCTCATATTTACACTTAAATGCAATAATAAAAAAAAAAAAAAGCTATGACTTCACTTCCGTCCTGCATTGTTATGGAGACGGGTGGGGGCCGTCTTCCCCTCATGCGTCTCCCTGCCCAGCAAGGGTGAAGATCCGATTGCCTCCGCCACTGCTGACGGCTCCGGTAAGCTGCAGAGGGCACTGGAGCGTGGCGGGAGGAGGGGGCCCTCTCCCGCTGCCGATAAAAGTGATCTCGCTGCGAATCCTCTGCAGAGACCACTATTATGGGAAACCGGATCGCCGGCCGAACAAGAGGATACCGAAGTTATGGCAGCTAGCTGCTGCCATAACAGCTACATCCTCATTCAAAGTGAGGACATATATATCGGTGTGCGGCGGTCCGAAAGTGGTTAATAGAAACAATGCACAAGTAAAGGTGATTATGTCACAGGTTTTGATAAAGAATACCAGAAATCTAGATAAAAGAGAACTATAAATTCCACAGAAAACTGGTAAAGGCTTATATACCATAAAATGTTAGGACTCTGCAGACTGCTACTTCCACCTATTGAATCGCCTAGCAGAAGTCTTTGGTATTGATGGAAATATGATAGTTTGCGTATTACTGGATTATTGCTTATGTCTTTAAATTGAATATATCTAATCAAAGTTGTCTGTTCTCAAGCAGACTGTCCTGGCCTTGTCGCTGTCTGGCATCATGCTGGGAATACTGAATTTGGCTCTTTGGCATCCTGCATGCTGGATCATCAAATTGGAATGCCATCAGATTAGTATTTTGCCCTTTTCATTAACATGGAAGCAGAACTCCAGCCAAAAATGACAAGATAAAATAGTGCATTAAAAGATAAAATAATGAAAAATAGCTTTTGATGAAAAATGCACAGATTTACACTGCAGAGCTTTTTCTGACAATAGATGTCTTCAGTCTGATGGCCAGCATCCTTCAGCTGACCCCTCTGAGCCCAGGTCATCCTGGATCCTGCCCAGCCTGTTTCTGGATAGTGATTGGTGACGCAGCATAAACCTAAAGCTCATCTCTTTTTCACTCTGCTTTCCCTTCCCATCAGCATACTCCTTGTCAGCATATGAGCCGATTGGCCTCTTGTACTTCTTATTCCCCTCTGACTCCATCCTATATTGTAAGGGGTCAAGAACCTGACACCATGTAAAATTCTGGTATTTACACTGCCTGCATTGACCACTTAAGGACAGAGCATCGTTTTGAGATTTGGTGTTTACAAGTTAAAATCAGGTTTGTTTGTTTTGCAAGAAAATGACTTAGAACCCCCAATCAATATATATATTTTTTTTCTAACACCCTAGTGAATAAAATGGCAGTCGTTGAAATTTCTTGGTGAAGTTTAAAAATGTCTGCAGGTTACCAGTTTTGAGTTACAGAGGAGGTCTAGGGCTAGAATTATTGCTCTTACCCTAACGATCACAGCGATACCTTACATGTGTGGTTTGAACACCATTTTCATATGCGGGAGCTACTCACGTACGCGTTCGCTTCTGTGCGCGGGCTCAGCGGGATGGGGCGCTTAAAACATTTTTTCTTATTTATTTTCCTTTTTTTTTTTTACACTGTCCTTTAAAAAAAATAAAAATAAATGTGGGTCACTTTTATTCCTATTACATGGTAATAGAAAAAAACCATGACAGGACCTCCTAAATATGAGATCTGGGGTCAAAAAGATATATTTAAAAAAAAAACAATTCTCCTTTAACCACTTGAGATCCGCGCTATTGCCAAATGACGGCATTAGCGCGGATCTACTTTTCCGGGACTACGTCTATTGACGTCGTCCCGGTTACGAGCGGCCTGCGCGCCCCCTGAGGGGCGCGCGCGGCGCGCTCTGTGATCGGCGAGTCCATGAGACTCGCCTGATCACCGATCCGTGTAAGGGGTCGATCCCGACCCCTTATCACGTGATCAGCTGTCAGCCAATGACAGCTGATCATGTGACAGAACGGAGCCGGTAATCGGCTATTATTCCTCCTCGCGCTGACAGCGCGAGGAGAGAAAAAAAAAGCCGATCACCGGCGGCCGTGATCGGGACATCAGCTGACCACAATACAGCTGACCACCTGCCCCCTGCCAGTGCCCACCTGCCCACCGCAGTGCCATCCTGAATGAAAGTAAGTGCCCCCCATCAGTGCCACCCAGCAGTGCCCATAGTGCCCACAGCGCCACCCACAGTGCCACCCACAATGCCACCCACAGTGCCATCCAGCAGTGCCACCAACAGTGCCACCCACAGTGCCCACAATCTGCCGCAAAGGTGCTGCACCCCAGTGCCGCCCATCAGTGCCCAGCAGTGCCGCCCATCAGTGCCCAGCAGTGCCGCCCATCAGTGCCCAGCAGTGCCACCTATCAGAGCCACCTATCAGTGCCACCTATCAGTGCCCATCAGTCCCATCTATCAGTGGTACCTATCAGTGCCCATCCGTGCCACCCATCCGTGCCACTTATCCGTGCCACCCATCCATGCCATCTTATCTGTGCCCATCTTTGCCCATCAGTGCCGCCTTATCTGTGCCGATCGGTGCCGCCTTATCTGTGCCTATTAGTGCCGCCTTAACTATGCCTATCAGTGCCCACCAGTGCAGCCTATCAGTGCCCACCAATGCAGCCTATCAGTGCCCACCAATGCAGCCTATCAGTGCCCACCAATGCAGCCCATCAGTGCCGCCTAATCAGCGCACTTCAACGAAGGAGAAAAATGACCCGTTTGCAAAATTGTATAACAAACTATTAAAACATGATTTTTTTTTTTTTTTTGCATCTTTTTTTGTTTGTTTAGCAAAAAATAAAACTCCGAGCTGTAACTAAATACCACCAAAAGAAAGCTCTATTTGTGGGAAAAAAATGATAAAAATGTCATTTGGGTACAGTGTTGTATGACCGCGCAATTGTCATTCAAAGTGCATCAGCGCTGAAAGCTGAAAATTGGTCTGGGACTGAGGGGGGTTTAAGTGCCCAGTAAGCAAGTGGTTAAGAGCATTGGGCGGAAGTGTCGTTTGACGTCACTTCCACCAGTCAATGCTATGATGCCGAAGCAGGAGAGAGGACCCGATCATCTCTGGTGTTGTGACAGATAGAGTCCGCCTATCGAAAAGTGTCCGCTCTGAACTGCGCAGGCGCAGCGCTTGCGCAGTACGGAGCAGAAGGAGATACGGAAAAATCTCAGAAGATGAACGCCGCCTGCGCCGTGAGTCCAGGTGCAAGCCCCACCATTTGGGCACGGCCTTGCTTCGCTCGGCTCTTTTTATTCTAACTCTATGACCACTTGGATGGTGGGGCTTGAACCTGGACTCACGGCGCATTTCGGAATCTGCTTGTCCTGTGTATGCGCAGTACACAGCGGACACTATCCGACAGGGGACACTATTTCACAGGTCACCGGCGCCAAAGGCGGCTCCGGTTAGAGCAGGAGAATTTACTTTGGGTTTTTCTTTGCCGGTATTTTTTCTTTTTTTACTGCTTTGGGCAGGTTTTTCTTTGATATAAAAAAATAAATAAATAAATAAATCAGGAGATATTCGTTACTATTTACTACCAAATGAAAGCCCCATTTGTCTTGAAAACAAAAAACAAGGTATAATTCACCTGGATATATTTGATGGTGAACCTTGGCACTTCAGATATTTTGGAACAACATTTCCCATGATGCTCAACTACACTGCAGAGTGCATGAGCATCATGGGAAATGTAGTTCCAAAACATCTGGGGTGCCAAGGTTTCCCATCACTGCACCACATAGTTGTGATATGTACGGTTTTACTAACACAAGTCAAAAAGCAAGATTCTGACCTGGACCATTTTATTTTAGTTTATTTTTTTTACCATGTGGGGGGTAGAGGTGCCGTTGACCTAACTCTGATATCCTTGTCCAAAGCATTTACTTATCAATGTTATATGGTGGGGCTCCACCTCCAATTCCTCAGTTTTGCCAGGCCAGTCAGATTGGATGTTGCACCCCCACTGTGACATGTAGCTTTGCAATATATTGGCTTATCCCCAGAGGCGGACTGACCATTTGGCCACTCGGGAACTGCCCGAGGGCCCCGGGCTACTAGGTGGCCCAATAAGGGTTGCCAGCCTCAGTAAAACCAGGGACAGTATGTAAAAATCTGTGTTTTTTTTACATCTGTCTCTGAAATGTCCCTTACCATCATCCTTTTGGTCTAAAAATCCTGAGATTATAGCTGCCCCACCTCTCCAGTACCTTCTCAGCCAATAGAAACATGTTTGTGTATACTGTGTGTACATGTATGTGTATACTGTGTGTGTGTGTATACTGTGTGGCCCCATAATATCTGATAGCCTGGGGGCCCCATAATCTCCTATTGCCCGGGGGCCCCATGAGTTATCAGTCTGCCCCTGCTTATTCCTAACATAGTTTGGGGGTTTTGGTCATTACACAGTGCTGAAAAATGCAGCAATACCCTAACAAGTACAGGCTTGCAGAAGAAACATATTTATGACAGTTGGAATAAGTCCTAATTATCATCCAATGTAAAAAGTAGCCAGCAGACACTTGTGAGTAAACAGCACTATAGTAATAAATGTGTGCATGTCATTTCTCTATGAAATATTAAAAGCGTAAATTAACGCAAGAAAAAAAATCTGGAAGTCTAGGGAGATAAATGTTTATGGCTCCAGCCTGCTAAGCAATCAAATGAAATTTAAGACAATGCATATTTGCATATATTTAAATAATTCATAGTGAATGTCTTTCTAAAACGACCCAAATAGTATTCCACAGAGAAGGAAACAAAACTAGCCTACAACTAGCAACAGAAAACGCATTTGTTTTAAGCAGAACACTGATCAAAGGCATATTAAACTACTTTTTTATTTTTCCTTCAGGGTCCTTGTTCACACAATTCCTTCTATTATTAATATAAAGCGCTCTCTTTTTTTATATTTTAAGTAAAGAAGGCAACATTAAGAATGTCAGCATTTTACCCTTTCATGGATAAGCCGCGTTCACACTGCCACGACTTGTCATGCGACTTGAGAGTTCAAGTGACAAGTCACGCCCCGTTAACGGCAATGGAATCGCTCTAATCGGTGCGACTCAAGTTGCTCCGACTTAAAGTTGCGCTACTTTGCTGCAACTTTAACAGGACTTGCATTGACTTCTGTTTACTAGTTGTCAACTAGCTGCAGAACCTGTACTGTGGCAGCTTGGCACGGCTGCGTGAATCGCCGTCATTGTACGTTGGCTGCTTTAAGAAGCTATAGGGGGCGCTCGCTGTAAAGCAAGAGCTGATGCACGTGGCCGGCGGGCGCGATGTTCGCTGACCACCCGCGATCGCTCCTCAGAGAGCCAGAATGGGGATCTGTTAATGTAAACAGACCGATCCCCATTCTGACAGGGGAGAAGAGACAGATCACAGACAAGAGCCACAGACAAACACACAGGGATTTCTTCAAAACAACAAAGGGTAGGAATCTGTAACAAAAGTTGTTATAATCCTTGCAATGTATATAGATCATCCAGAGGGGAATGTTTTTTTTTTCCTCAACAAAAGTGGAGATATGCTTTAACTCTATCTGTGCACCACAAACTAAAATTGCTATTTTAACCGCTTAAGGACCAGCCACCGCAGTTGTACTGCAGCAGGTTGGCTCTCCTGGGCAAATCACTTTCATTGTACGTTGGCTGCTTCAAGACCTCCACGGTGCAACGGCGGGGCTGATGCATGTGGCTGGCGGCCACGATGTCCACCGGTGACCCGCGATCGCTCCTGAGAGATACAGAATGGGGATTTGTCAATGTAAACAGACAGATCCCCATACTGTCAGGGGAGGAGAGACAGATCTGCTGTTCCTAGTGTTTAGGAACAGCGATCTTTCTCCTCCTCCAGTCACCACACTCCCCCCCACAGTTAGAAACACCTCCCTAGGGAACACTTAACCCCTTGATCGCCCCCTAGTGTTAATCCCTTCACTGCTAGTGACATTTATACAATAATCAGTGGCTCTGATCGCTGTATAAATGTCACTGGTCCCAAAAAAGTGTCAAAAGTGTCCGATCTGTCACAGTCCCGCTAAAAAATCACAGATCACCACCATTACTAGTTTAAAAATAAAAATAAAAATTAATAATAAAAATACAATAAATCAATCCTCTATTTTGTAGACGCTATAACTTTTGCGCAAATCAATCAATATTGCATTTTTTTTTTTTTTTACCAAAAATATGTCGAAGAATACATATCGGTCTAAAATGATGAGGAGATTTGTTTTTTTGTCTTTTTATTTTGGATATTTATTATAGCAATAAGTAAAAAATATTGTGTTTTTTTTTTTTTTTTAATTGTCGGCCTTTTTTTGTTTATAGCTCCAAAAAAGAAAAAAAAAAAAAACGCAGAGGTGATCAAATACCACCAAAAGAAAGCTCTATTTGTGGGGAAAAAAGGACATCAATTTTCTTTGTGTACAATGTCGCACAACCGCGCAATTGTCAGTGAAAGCGACGCAGTGCCGTATTGCAAAAAATGGCTTGGTCATTAAGGGGGCAAATACTTCCGGTCCTTGAGTGGTTAAAGTGATTCTGAGGGCAACTTTTCTTTTTAATTTTTTTTTTAATAAAAACATGTTAGACCATTTTTACACTCAAGCGCCGCTAAAACACAGCTAAGGCACCGGCGGTGCTTTAGCTGCGCTTTTCAGGCGGGCTGGTATTTTAAGGTCTCATGACAGCGAGACCTAAAAAAAAAAAAACAACAGGCAAAAAAACTGTTTTACTGCACTTTCAATGAGCTTTTAAGGCGCTTTGGAAGCAATGCCCATTCATTTCAATGGGCAGGGGCATTTTGGGAGCACTAACTCACCCCAAAGATGCTGCTTGCAAGACTTTTTCCAATGTCCCGCAAGCGCACCACCCCAGTGTGAAAGCAAACACTGTAGTGAATGGGAGTCAGTTTTCAGGTGCTCTACAGGCTCTATTCCTAGCGCTAGAATGCCTGAAAACTGCCTCAGTGTTAAAGGGGTCTAAATACTTACTTGCTCTGTGCAAACTGACAGTCTGCAGGAGCCTGATATTGCACCCACAATATGCTGATCGCGGGGCAATGCTTTACAGGCTCCTAATCAAAAAAAACAAAACAAATGCACATTTTTTTTACCTGCAAAAAAATTAGCATTTATATATTTTTTTTTTTAAAGGCGAACTTTAAACTTACTTTGCCCACAGACTCGCTAAAAATGTACACAAAATGAAAACAGCTTCACATTATTTACAAAGCTTAGTGGGCACCCACGTTACTACGTGAATAGTATCAACTCCTTTAGTAAATCAACCTCAATGTCGTTGGTTTACCTAGGCTTTTTTTTTTTAGGTTTACATAAAACTATAGAACAAGGATGGTAAAGTCGAACACGTGTTGCAATTATTTTCTCTTTTGGCAGTAATCTCCATGTAAGATAGGAACAAACAGTCATAGGGGGCATGACAAAGTAGAGTAGGACAGGTTTTTGATTTTTCTAATAAATGTCATTGGCTGCAGGCCTGTTGACCTGGATTTCACAGTAGAATGGACTGCAAAGAAGCAACGCCACTACCTCAGGATGCATCTGACAAGGTAATGCGGCTTGTACTTTTGAACTACTGCAGAGTTTAAGATGTAGAGAAACATGATAGACTATGAAAACCATGATGAGCACCATAAGGATGGCAGTCTATCGCTGCTGCATTGTCAGTTTACTTTTATTTGCTCATGAACTCAACTTCTAACCTATTACAGTGAAAGGATTCACAGGAAAAATAAAACATGGGGAAAAAGACCTAGATTGCAGGGTGGATAAATATTGATGATTTTTTTTTTTATTAAAAAAAAAATCAGATTTTTTTTTTTTGTGAAATCAGTTTTTTTTTTTTTCACATTTATTTTAGTAAAATGCCTTTGGAGTAAAAATCTATCAAAAAATATAATTATATATATATATATATATATATATATATATATATATATATATATACATACACACAGTGCCTTGCGAAAGTATTCGGCCCCCTTGAACTTTTTAACCTTTTGCCACATTTCAGGCTTCAAACATAAAGATATAAAATTTAAATTTTTTGTGAAGAATCACCAACAAGTGGGACACAATTGTGAAGTGGAACGAAATCTATTGGATAATTTAAACTTTTTTAGCAAATAAAAAACTGAAAAGTGGTGTGTGCAAAATTATTCGGCCCCTTTACTTTCAGTGCAGCAAACTCACTCCAGAAGTTCAGCGAGGATCTCTGAATGATCCAATGTTGTCCTAAATGACTGATGGTGATAAGTAGAATCCACCTGTGTGTAATCAAGTCTCTGTATAAATGCACCTGCTCTGTGATAGTCTCAGCTTTCTGTTGAAAGCGCAGAGAGCATCATGAAGACCAAGGAACACACCAGGCAGGTCCGTAATACTGTTGTGGAGAAGTTTAAAGCCGGATTTGGATACAAAAAGATTTCCCAAGCTTTAAACATCCCAAGGAGCACTGTGCAAGCGATCATTTTGAAATGGGAGTATCAGACCACTGCAAATCTACCAAGACCTGGCCGTCCCTCTAAACTTTCAGCTCAGACAAGGAGAAGACTGATCAGAGATGCAGCCAAGAGGCCCATGATCACTCTGGATGAACTGCAGAGAACTACAGCTGAGGTGGGAGAGTCTGTCCATAGGACAACAATCAGTCGTACACTGCACAAATCTGGCCTTTATGGAAGAGTGGCAAGAAGAAAGCCATTTCTCAAAGATATCCATAAAAAGTCTCGTCTAAAGTTTGCCACAAGCCACCTGGGAGACACACCAAACATGTGGAAGAAGGTGCTCTGGTCAGATGAAACCAAAATCAAACTTTTTGCCCACAATGCAAAACGATATGTTTGGCGTAAAAGCAACACAGCTCATCACCCTCAACACACCATCCCCACTGTCAAACATGGTGGTGGCAGCATCATGGTTTGGGCCTGCTTTTCTTCAGCAGGGACAGGGAAGATGGTTAAAATTGAGGGGAAGATGGATGCAGCCAAATACAGGACCATTCTGGATGAAAACCTGTTGGAGTCTGCAAAAGATCCGAAACTGGGACGGAGATTTATCTTCTAACAAGACAATGATCCCAAACATACAGCAAAATCTGCAAAGGAATGGTTCACAAATAAACGTATCCAGGTGTTAGAATGGCCAAGTCAAAGTCCAGACCTGAATCCAATCGAGAATCTGTGGAAAGAGCTGAAAACTGCTGTTCACAAATGCTCTCCATCCAACCTCACTGAGCTGGAGCTGTTTTGCAAGGAAGAATGGGCAATAATTTCAGTCTATCGATGTGCAAAACTGATAGAGACATACCCCAAGCGACTTGCAGCTGTAATCGCAGCAAAAGGTGGCTCTGCAAAGTATTAACGCAAGGGGGCCGAATAATTTTGCACGCCCCACTTTTCATTTTTTTATTAGTTAAAAAAGTTTCAAAAATCCAATAGATTTCATTCCACTTCACAATTGTGTCCCACTTGTTGGTGATTCTTCACAAAAAAATAAAAATTTTATATCTTTATGTTTGAAGCCTGAAATGTGGCAAAAGGTTGAAAAGTTCAAGGGGGCCGAATACTTTCGCAAGGCACTGTATATATATATATATATATATATATATATATATATATATATATATATATATATATATATATATATATATATATATATATAAAATAAAATATAATTTTAGATTTAAGATACATTAATAATTTAGTTTATTCAGCATGATATGGAGCTTAGTTATGTAGCATGAGGCTGTATATTATATATTATTATATATAATACCTGGTGATCCTGCCAGTCCCCCTGCTTTCCTATTTCAAAGTGACCACGCTAGGCATAAGAGCACAACCATTCCAGCATGTTCAGTTTTATGGCTGTACTGGGTGAACAGCCTGCCTGTCCTCCAATGGCCAAAACTTGTGCTGACAATTGCCACCTGCGCAGCCATTCACTCGGCAGATCAATGTATTGTGAATTCTCTGCCTCCTGCTTAAATGCCCCACCTGCAGTCTCCACCCCTACCTCTCTAAGCCCCTTATAAAGAAGTGCACAGAGGCCATGAGATCTCTTATAACAAAATCTGTTTATAATACACACACACACACATATATATATATATATACACACACACACACACACACACACACGTTGTGCTCATAAGTTTACATACCCTGGCAGAATTTATGATTTCTTGGCCATTTTTCAGAGAATATGAATAACACAAATACTTTTCTTTCACTCATATTTAGTGTTTGGCTGAAGCCATTTATTATCAATCAACTGTGTTTACTCTTTTTAAATCGTAATCACAACAGAAATGACACAAATGACCCTGATCAAAAGTTTACATACCCTGGTGATTTGCATGGGAGTGACGTCACGCGACTCCGGCCAGTCACAGAGCCAGAGTTTGCGGCCCCAGAAGGAAGAGGGGTGAAGATGGACGCTCGCTGCTAGTGGGGACAGCGATGACATTGCAGGCTTTGTTTTCAGGTAAGTGACACATAATGGGCTACTATGTAGTGCATAGTAGCCCATTATACTTTACCTTTGCAGGGAAATAAAGAGGAAGTAAAACTTCCTCTTTAACCACTTGAGATCCGCGCTATAGCCAAATGACGGCTACAGAGCGGATCTCCTTTTCCGGGACTACGTCTATTGACATAGTCCCGTGCACGAGCGGCCTGCGCGCCCTGTGATCGGCGAGTCCATGAGACTCGCCTGATCACCGATCCGTGCAAGGGGTCGATCCCGACCCCTTATCACGTGATCAGCTGTCAGCCAATGACAGCTGATTATGTGATATAACGGAGCCGGTAATCGGTAATTTTATTATATAAAAATAAAAGCCGATCACCGGCAGCCGTGATCGGGACATCAGTCCCGATCACGGCCAGCCCTGCTAGTGCCCACCTGCCCCCTGCCAGTGCCCACCTGCCCCATGCAGTGCCAAATGTATTAAAAGTAAGTGCCCCCCGTCAGTGCCACCCAGCAGTGCCCATAGTGCCACCCAGCAGTGCCCATAGTGCCACCCAGCAGTGCCCACAGTGCCACCCAGCAGTGCCCACAATCTGCCTCAAAGGTGCTGCACCCCAGTGCCACATCCGTGCCCATCAGTGTCATCTACCAGTGCCCAGCAGTGCTGCCCATCAGTGCCTAGCAGTGCCACCTATCAGAGCCACCTATCAGTGCCACCTATCAGTGCCCATCAGTCCCATCTATCAGTGGTACCTATCAGTTCCCATCCGTGCCACCCATCCGTGCCACCCATCCGTGCCCATCTTTGCCCATCAGTGCCGCCTTATCTGTGCCCATCGGTGCCGCCTTATCTGTGCCTATTAGTGCCGCCTTAACTATGCCTATCAGTGCCCATCAGTGCCCACCAGTGCAGCCCATCAGTGCCCACCAATGCAGCCCATCAGGGCCCACCAGTGCAGCCTATCAGTGCCGCCTAATCAGCGCACTTCAATGAAGGAGAAAAATGACCCGTTTGCAAAATTTTATAACAAACTATTAAACATGATTTTTTTTTTTGCATCTTTTTTTGTTTGTTTAGCAAAAAATAAAACTCTGAGCTGTAACTAAATACCACCAAAAGAAAGCTCTATTTGTGGGAAAAAAATGATAAAAATTTCATTTGGGTACAGTGTTGTATGACCGCGCAATTGTCATTCAAAGTGCATCAGCGCTGAAAGCTGAAAATTGGTCTGGGACTGAGGGGGGTTTAAGTGCCCAGTAAGCAAGTGGTTAAAGGTAACCATCCTCACCCTGTGATCTGTTTGCTTGTAATTAGTACGTGTGTGGGTGTATAACATGTCAATGAGTTTCTGGACTCCTGACAGACCCTTTCATCTTTCATCCAGTGCTGCTCTGACATTTCTGGATTCTGAGTCATGGGGAAAGCAAAAGAATTGTCAAAGGATCTGCGGGAAAAGGTAGTTGAACTGTATAAAACAGGAAAGGGATATAAAAAGATATCCAAGGAATTGAGAATGCCAATCAGCAGTGTTCAAACTCTAATCAAGAAGTGGAAAATGAGGGGTTCTGCTGAAACCAAACCACGATCAGGTAGACCAACTAAGATTTCAGCCACAAATGCCAGGAAAATAGTTTGGGGTGCAAAGAAAAATAAATAATAACTTCAGGTGAAATACAGGACTCTCTGAAAACATGTGGTGTGGCCGTTTCAAGATGCACTATAAGGAGGCACTTGAAGGAAGATGGGCTGCATGGTCGAGTCGCCAGAAGAAAGCCATTACTACACAAATGCCACAAAGTATCCCACTTACAACACACCAAACACCACAGAGACAAGCCTGAAACCTTCTAACACAAAGTCATTTAGAGTGATGAGACCAAAATTTAGCTTTTTGGCCACAACCATAAACAAATAAATTTGGAGAGGAGTCAACAAGGCCTATGATGAAAGGTTCACCATTCCTACTGTGAAACACGGAGGTGGACCACTGATGTTTTTGGGGATGTGTGAGCTACAAAGGCACAGGAAATTTGGTCAAAATTGATGGCAAGATGAATGCAGTATGTTATAAAAAAATGCGGGAGGAACATTTGCATTCATTAGCCAGAAAGCAGCGCATGGGACGTACTTGGACAATCCAACATGACAATGATTCAAAACACAAGTCGTCCTGTCATTGGCTACAGCAGAATAAAATGAAGGTTCTGGAGTGGCCATCTCAGTTTCCTGACCTCAAATCATTGAGCCACTCTGGGGAGATCGCAAACATGCAGTTCATGCAAGACAACCCAAGAATATACAGGAACTGGAGGCTTTTTTGCCAAGAGGAATGGGCAGCTTTACCATCTGAGAAGATAAAGAGCCTCACCCTCAAATACCACAAAATACTTCAAGCTGTCATGAAAGGGGATATTACACAGTATTAAGAACTGGGGTATGTAAACTTTTGATCAGGGTCATTTGGGTAGTTTCTGTTGTGATTATGATAAAAAGGAAACACAGTTGATTGATAATAAATGGCTTCAGTAAAACACTAACCATGAGAGAAAGAAAAGATTTTATCGATGATATTCTCTGAAAAAAATGGGAAGAAATTATCAATTCTGCCAGGGTATGTAAACTATGAGCACAACTGTATATATATATATATATATATAACTGTATATATATATATATATATATATATATATATATATATATATATATATATATACATATACACACACACACACACACACAAAAACACACACAGTCTGGGGATCTGAAATCTCCTCTCTTCTTCCTCTTCTTTCTGCAGGGACTCAAAGACGGATCAGAGCAATTCTCTGTTACAGCGCTGACCAATCAGAATCACTGATTTGCCCCAGAAGCCCTGCATAAAGGAGGGAGAAAATGCAGGGTGCACCGACTGCATGGGCACTGACAGGTCACAGAGATAAGTACGGCGGGGATCGGAGGGGTGAGCAGGCTGTAGGGTGTTGGTTCACCTTTTATTTTTTATTTTTGAAAAGGTGAACTTACACTTTACCTTCTCAATGAACACCACTGGACCTTAGTCCAGAAAATCAACAAGTGTATTACAATACGGCACATTGAGTGTTTAAAGCGGAGGTCCACCCTAAAGTGGACCTTCCGCTCATTGGAACCCTCCCCCCCTTCGGCGCCACAATTGGCACCTTTCAGGGGGGAGGGGGGTGCAGATACCTGTACAGTACAGGTATCTGCACCCACTTCCGGGATAGCTCTCTGCGGAAAGGGGTGTAGATTACGCCCCTTTCCGAAAGTCCCCCGCTGCCTGCTGGGAAACACACAGCTCCCAGAGGCAGCGGGTCCATCCTTATTACGCAGCGCGACTCGCGCATGCGCAGTAGGGTACCTGGAAATGAAGCCGAAAGGCTCCACTTCCTGATTCCCATACCCAAGATGGCGGCGGCAGCACCCGAGAGACGATCGAGAGATCGGCTTCGGGTGCCGACATCGCGGGCGCGCTGGACAGGTAAGTGTCACTATTTTAAAAGTCAGCAGCTGCAGTATTTGTAGCTGCTGGCTTTAAAAAAAAAAAAACGCGGACTCCCGGCGGACTCCCGCTTTAATTAAGCAGAACTATGCTGCTAACTTTAGTGTAAAGGTAAAGATAGGAAAGTATATCATAATTATTTTATTATTTATTTTAAACTTTTTTTTGGTTTACATTTCTTCAGTTACTTCCTGGTTGCCCATCCTAGGCAAATTATGTCATATATCCCAGAGTCTTCAGGAGGGGAGGAGGGGTTTTCTCAGCTACTGTAAGCATGCCCTCCTGTCTACAAGCCTGCTCTTAAAGAGGTTGTAAACCTCCAAAAAAATACAAAAAACTGTAAGACAAAGTCGCATACTAGCTCATTATGAAATACTTACCCTAGAACGATACCCTGGATCGGCACAGACACACCGCTGACAGGGCCGGCATGTTTCCTGGAGTTACTTCCATGTTCGCAGGTTCCGGCACTACGTCACTCCCGCGTATGTGCACGGGAGCCGCCGGTCACGGCACGTGCCCTGAAGAATGGCACAAGCAGGCCGTTCCTTCAGTGCTCATGCGCAGATGACGTCCGCGGTGGCGTTTATAGTGAGTATCTCCTAAACGGTGCAAATTTAGGAGATATTTACAGTACCTACAGGTAAGCCTTATTATAGGCTTACCTGTAGGTACAATTAAAGAGGAAGACTTACTTCCTCTTTAAAATGTGTGAAATGCTAGCATGGAGACATGCATGGATGGGGGAGTTTTCTTTGAATATCAAGAATGAATTAAATAACATTTTTGGTTTGTTGTGCTCAGTGTAGTGTAAGTGACAAGGAGATCTAGGAATGTTTTTTACAAATATACACTCCATTTGTACAATTGCAAGTTAAGGAGAGCTGTAAGCACACATTTAGATGAGTTAACAAAAGAAAATAACAAAGGAAAATGCATGTATTGACTTTACACTTAATGGCACAGCAGCATGTTTTATTGATCTCATGTAAAACAGTAGCTGAACACGCCATGTATCAGCGAGAGGGCTTAGGAAACTTTACTTTCATCATTCCGTTTCATTATACCATCTGCCAACAAGGAAACAGGCAGTCTATCTACTGTATAATAAAATATTTGCCAGTGCACATTATAGTGATATTTCATCTGGACTTTCCTTCAGAGAAAGAACACCGATTAATCTGATACAACCATAGCAGCTCGGCTCCTATCAAAGGACTTTGCGTTTATTAGTACATTATTTATACTATGACGTAAAACAATCGGTCAACTGTTTTGTAAAATGGAATGTATAGTGGGATTTTGTGTTTTTTTTATTTTATTTATTATGGTCAATTTTTAATAGTATTTCAGAATAATTTGGTAGGTAAATCTAAAAAATCATAAATTATTTTGTATTTTCTAGCCAGCATGTGAAGCTCAAAATGTTTTCACATCTGCCTTCTCAGATAACTCATTACGGAGTTTCAATTAGACAAAATGTGCTGGAAAGCAAGTTATGTAAAATGAGCTTTCTGTGTAGCCAACCCTTCGTGCTCTGTGAATCCTTTGTCGTGTATTTAATATTTATTTGTAAAACAAAGATTGTGCATATATAGTAAAAATAGCTGTAAAACAACAGTTGCAAATGAAATGTATATCAAATGTATATATACATAGTTAGTCAGGCTGAAAAAAAAAACACACATCTAGTTCAATAAAAAAAATCATATAATCCCATCTACACAATCCTTTACCTACAGTTGATCCAGAGGAAGGTGAAAACCCCAGAAAAGACTTTATATACTATATAGACATCAAAAAAAACAATTAGAACTAAATAAAACTGATCAAAGTTTGGAATTAGTCAGAGATCTACTTGCCTCTGGGAAGACTCATATAAATGAAAAAAAAGTCATGTTATTAATGTGAACAGCAGAAAGCAACTCCATTTGAACGGATAGAAGTATGCAAAATATTAATATGCAATATATATTATTTAGTTAACACTTTACAAAGAAATTAACACATTTTATTTATACATTTTGATGAATAAATGTAATCCAAATAGCAGTGGCCGCCCATCCATTAGGGGCGCCCAAGCGCCACACCCTCTATCCACAGCCGCCACCCCAATGCTCTATCCATGGCCGCTATTTTGACAGAACACTGCCACCCTCTATTTATGCTTCAGGCCCCTTGCATGAAGCATGAATTACAGCGGCATGGGTGTTTTTCTTTTTAAGCACCTGATTAGAGTCACATGCTCTAATAGGCTTCAAATTAGGGTGGGCATGTGGCGCAGAGCGCTGCACCAGGAGCCCGTCCAGGTGTTACAACAGTGAATGAATATTCGCTATTGAAACACAGATTCTCAATCCGGCCAATCAGAAGCAGGTCTGAGACCCATTATCTGGTTGGCCGAAAAGAGAAGTGTCCCAATTGGTCGCCGAGGACGAGGGAGGATGCCCGTGGAGAGTAGGGGTAGGGAAAGATGTCGCAGACAAGCAAGGGAAGCCACTGGTGAAGCCTGGGAGAAGTGCTGTCCACCATAGATAGGGTAAGTGCACCAGACCCACCCGACTGACTGGGGGGGGGGGGGTTACTATTTGTCACCTTCTAAATAAAAATTACCACCGGCCGTCACTGCCAAATAGACAGGCATTGAGTGTCGTATGATGAGAATAATCATGTATAGTATTCTGCATAGGATCAGAAATATATGTTCCTGCATGAATGAGGGACTCTTATACAATAGACACCAATGCTACCCAAAGTAGGTACTCGGGTTTTACTGTTCTTAATAGGAGAATGTTTCATCTTCAGACGTTTTTTTACTTCAGTTAAAGAGAGAAGGTTGACAGAGTTACAAGTTTACAGTTGAGAGTACCTGTAAACCGCTTAAATAAAAGCAGATCTTACTTCAGGCTCTGCATGAAAATGACAACTACAATAGGGATGGTTGCTACAGGGAAGTCATTTCCCTTGAGTCAGTATGTATAAGACCCAAACTTCTATTCTTGGGCTTGTGCCAGCACCCGTTTTCATACAATGTGAAATTTCACTGAAAAGTTAATTATCACCCCCTGAAAATATTCACATATGTGACATCAACAGTGGCTCTGGAGATGATTTTTTAAAGCTTATTCCAACTACTGACCTCTATGTCTTCACACACAGAGCTCCAAACAGAGGGGGAAAAAAACACAAAATCAACAACACATTTCAAAGATAACCATTTAATTTGCACTTTCTCCTAAATAAATCTGTTAGATGTGAAGAAAATATTTACTGATTAGGCCAAGAAGCATGATCAAACACCAGCTCTCGCGGTGTACGTTCTGGGGTGCTGGTTCTAAACTATAACTCGATAACATGAATGCTTCAAATCAGAATTGATGAGGGTGTCTTGTATTTATTGATGTAAAAATGAAATAGTAAGTAGCATATTGGTTGAAAAATATATAAATAAGGTTAGAAAGATGTGCCAATTTTATTTCAAATGGGAAATGGGGTTTGAACTTAAAGCGGACCTTCAGAAATTTTTTCATCTTTCCATCTATTAAAGCTTCTGCCCTTGTTGTACAGTTTAAACTGTAAAAAACCTTGCCGATCCTGCCACTTCCTGTATCCCCATCTCTGCGCTGACCACGATAATCATAGCTGCTGAGCCCTGACCACTGTGGTCAGCGTACGTCCGCAGCTGTCCTCTCTGCTTTCCTCTCACCCCCTTACCCCTCCTCCTTGCCTGTCAGCTTCGTGTTCTGTGTCTCTGTCAACGCCACCCTGCCTCTATTATTATAAATCAAAAATGTACAATGGTCACTGCAAGCCCCTCTATTATAGGCAGACATACCACACCGTGTAAGTCTTTTATAAAAACAAGGCATGTAAATACCCTTCTGAAGCGATCTTCAGGCCGGTCACGTGACTAGTGGCTGCTTTACATCTCTAATACAGGGTTTCTGCAGGAGAGGCCGAGATCTCCCTCTGACGTCAGCCAGGGAGGTTACGTGGCCGCTCAGTCTCCCACAGAAGCCACATATCGGAGATGTAAAGTGCCTGTGAGTCACGTGACCGGCCTGAAGATAGCTCTTAAAATGTATTTACAATCCTCGTTTTAATAAAAGACTTACACAGTGTGGTATGCCTGCCTATAATAGAGGGGCTGGCAGTGACCATTGTACATTTTTGATGTATAATAGCAGTGGGGGCGGAGACAGAGACACAGAACAGGGAGCCGACATTGAATAAAAGAAGCAGCCAGCAACTCCATAACATTAACCATATTATTTTCAAACCTTCACAGTGAGTACAGTCAGCAGCAGACTAGTTTCGGTGATAAGCCTTGCTCACAGCACCATGGAGCTGACAGGCAGGGAGGAGGGTGAGGGGGAGAGAGGAAAGCAGAGAGGACAGCTGCAAATGACGGAGGGACGTATGTTGACCACGGTGGTCAGGGCTCAGCAGCCATTATTGTGGTCAGTGCAAAGAGGAGGATACACGAAGTGGCATGATCAGAGAGGTTTTTTACAGTTTAAAGGGGAGCAGATTACACAGCACAAACACTAAGCTGTTTAATCTGCTTTAAGGGAACAGGATCTGTATTTTTATTTTTTTGGTGGGGGGTGGGGGGGGGTTAACAACTTTAACTTTGGATAGTAAAACATTTATTTTCTGCCAGTAAATACCCTATACAGCCCACTTCCTGTTTCTTATCTGGTCATTAGCCTAGGCTTAGGACATCATGCACAGCTCTCTCTCTCTCTCTCTCACTCTTGTGAGAGTTTGCCAGGAAAGGAGGGGGGATGAGTCAAAGGAGGGCCAATTAGAGCTGTAGGGCTGCAGAGTTGGAAGTGTGTGTCTGTGTAAATCCAGGAAGTGAACAGCAGCAGCTTCAGCTGCCCACAGTTCAAATGGGTGCAGCCAGACTCAGTGGAGGGAGAATTCTGCAGCATATATGGCAAGCACAGAATCACAATATATATAAAATAATATGCAAAGTGGTTGGAGGGAAGACTGCAGTTCCTCTTTAAATTACTCAATTAAGCAAAAAATGTTAACCTTTTCTTGAATCTGCAGAAATTTGTATTTTACGTATACTGTAAAACTTATCAATAAAAATGATTGGAAAAGAAAAAAAACTATAACTTTTTTCTATTGAGGTAAAAAAAAGGTCACCAACAATTTCAAACATGCCAAGATTTTAATCTAAAATGGCAGCAGGTTGCCATGATCCATTCCATTGCAGCTGAAAGAGGACTTAAGTTCAAAAGTGTACATAAACTGAGTGTCTCCTCCTAACGTAGCATGTCACAGCTGACACTAGTGATAGGGGCAGACACATCCCACCTTGGAACGACGAATAATTCTAACAATGCAGTGTGGGAAAAGATAAATTCGTATCAGCCTGATGTAATATCTGTCGATTCCTGAGGAAGGGCATCAGTCTTATTCCCGAAAAACGTTGAATGTCAGCTGGAGTATTCACTAGTGACATCCTGCATGCGCAAGCTGCAGCTTCTGCCATTTTTGTAACAAGCAGATGTTTCCATTCACTCCAAGCTCTGCTTTACTAGCAAACACAAACACTGAAGTTTGCATTTACAGATTCCATACCGTACATACACCTTGTTCAAATTGACTTCACTTCCCATCTGGGCCATTTCTGACACTTTGCTCCTATTATTATTATACATGTAAAAATCTGCTTTTTTTGCTCGAAAATTACTAACACCCCCAAACATTTTATACATGGAATGGTGGTAAACGACTGTGCTGAAAATTCTCCATAGGCGACACTTTAAATGCCTTTACACGTTACTAGTTTAGACTTGCACATGGAGGTCTGGTGCCAGAATTATTGCTCTGATGTTTATGACAATACCTCACATTTGTGGTTCTACTGACGTTTCCATATGCATGCGAGAGGAACGTATTTGCGTGTCAGCACAGTAGGAAAGGGGCGCTTTAATTTTTTTTTATTATTATTTTTTTTTGTGCTAACTTTATTGCTATCACAAGGGATGAACAACATCCCTTGTGATAGCATGGGCCGTGAAAGGTCCTCTTTATGGAGAGATCTTGGGTCTATTAGATGGGGGGAGGGGGATTGGTTCGCTTCTGCGACCTGCAGAAGTATCGAGCGGCTAAAATAGCCACTCAGATCATTTCTGCCTTGTTCAGAATCGCTGGCTGAAAACATCGATAATGGGATGATGCCTGTAGGTGCAGGTATCATCCCAGTATAACCACTGAAACCGGAGGACGTTCATGTACGCCCTGTTGGTGGGAAGTGGTTAAATTAGAAAACACATAAATTACATCCAAGATAATAAATATATACATCTAAGGTCTCCCTACATATAAACGTTAATCAGTGAAAACCATATTTATTTGGATGGAAAGTGGCAAGGAATCAGGTATGAGAAGGCTGGCTTTTCTCCCCTGGAATGTCTTGTCATATGTAATTTTTTTTACTTGATCTTTTTGTACTAGAAGAGGCTCTTCCACACAGATAGACTGTGACCTTTTTTTTCATCTTTTTCATCTTTTTATTTATATTTATCTCATGAAACATTGCAGTTATTTTATTTATGTAATTTATGTGCACTATTGCCTCTTGTCAAATAGTTTAATACCTCCCTTACCCACTCCCACACCCTATTTCCCTGAATAGCGCAGCACTATTCTATTCATTGATTTTTTGTATTTGGGTCTGGATACCCCTTTTAGTGTATGCAGCAATATCCATCCTCCCTTATCTAATTGGTTGGCGCAGGGATATTTTACTTTATTACTTCAAACACTGCATAGCTGGAAGAACTAAAAGTTTGAGAAATGTATTTTTAAATATCTGGGAACTTGTAATATGGCATTACTGCAGTTTAATGCTGAACGCCACATGATAAAACTGGTACGGAGTAGAAAGGACTATTTGTGATACATTTAGCTTGTCAAAGAGTCACCATATTCCGAAACTGCTTTAACAGCAAAGATTAATGAGCATTCATCATTAGAGGGTTGGCTGTTCACTATATGGAGATAATCACAGTAATGTGACCCAAGTTAAAATTGTATTTATTTAATTACAGGTACTTATACAGCACCATCAATTTACGCAGCGCTTTAAATATATATTATACATATCAGTCCCTGCTCTCAAGGAGCTTATGCCACATACACACGAGCGGAATGTCCGACAGAAAAAGTCAGACGGGAGCTTTTCATCACATATTCCGATCGTGTGTATGACCCAACAATTTTTTTACGTCGAAAATTGTGACGGACCTAGAAATAGAACATGTTCTCAATATTTTCGACGGAACCAATTCCTATCGGGAAAACCGCTCATCTGTATGCTGTTCTGACAGACCAAAAACGGTGCATGCTCTGAAGCAAGTATGAGATGGAAGCTATTGGCTACTGGCTATTGAACTTCCTTTTTCTAGTCCCAGTGTACGTGTTGTACGTCACTGCGTTCTTGACGGTTGGACTTTGGTGTGATCATGTGTACGTAAGACAGTTTCAGTGGAATTCTGTCGGAACTCCGTCGGAAAAACCTTCAGACTTTATTCTGACGGGAAAACTGGACACGTGTACAGGGCATTATAGTATAAGGTCTCTAAATCACATTTATACATAAACAAATTCTAGGGCCAATTTAAACAGAAGCCAATTAGCCTACCAATATGCCTTTGGGGCATGTTGGTAGGCTAATGGGAGGAATCCGGATTCCCTGGAGGAAACCCATGCAAGAAGAGGGAGAACATGCAAACTCGAGGCAGGTAGTGCCATGATTGCAATTTGAACGGATGGCCATAGTGCTACTAGACAGAAGTGCCAACCACTTATCCACTGTGCTGCCCATGTAAAATCGGATTTTCATTAGGTGTGGAACCAGGTCTCACTGTATGCATTTTTCTTTTCTTACCTGAAGACCTGACAGCACTTCTTGTTGCAATCTAACAGCCCTAAAATACTGCCTTGCAATTAGCAATAATGTTGGCAGCCTGCTGTGAGAGCTTCTTCAGTTGGCCCTTGGGATACCAGATAGGTCTAGGCATGCGTCTTGCAGACTAAATAGGCAGCCAAATGACCAACTGGGGGGGCACCAATAATGTGGCTGCTAATTGCATTGCCAGCCTGGAACCAAAGCGCTGTTACTTACAAGATCTCTCCAGATAAGAAGCAACATATTCACAATAAAGATTAGATTAAGAAAAAAATATATATAAGACATGATGCCAAACACACTGGACCACAGATTTTGAATTTACTCACACTTTAAAGTATCACCAGCTTCATGTGTAATAACAGTGGTTTTGTGAATAAGCACAAATTACAGGTTTGTGTCAGAAACACATTCTTGATGCTTCTAGTCAGAAAACTTCTGCTTTCCAGTAGCTAGCAAATAGATTTTTTGCAAACACACAAGCTGCTTTTCCCACCAATTAAAAGATTAGCTAAAATCTCTTTTCACCTACAGTGTTAGTGCAGACACATACGAAAGGCTCACTCTGTCTCGTTGAAGCAATTAGAAAACAAGTATTAATGTAATAGCCCAATAAAGGTTGCCAGATATGTGCAAAAACATTTATATTTATACGTTATACTTATAAGTAAAGCAGTTGTTTAACATATAATGGAGAAACATAATACAAAAGATTATCTAAAAGTTTTGCGGAGGAAAAATGTGAAAAATACCCTCAGTCAGTAACTGGACCTTGTAAAAATAGACAATTACTGAGTTTTCAGCATGAGATCGCACCTCCCCCCATCTCCAAACACATCAAACAATTAAATAATGGAACACCACACTCAAATATTGGCACAAATTGGCCACGGCACTTTTATTGGTTTTCAAATAAATTCATAACTTTTCATAACCATATTACAATTCTAAATCAAATTTATCATTCACAAAATTGCTTAGCCATTGTGACTCAAGCAAATTACATTTCATCAACTTTATAATAACAAGTCCCCCATCAATGCAAGATGACGTACCACATAAAGTGCACGCGATGGGAGGAGGGACTGTGGTTTGCTCTTCCGAAAACAAATCCCTTGAAAAGCAGCAAGAATCCTGGGACAGTGAGCCCTTTATATACTGAGCCCCACTGCTTCCAGCAAATTCCACCAAATCCTATTGGTCCATCCCTACCTGCTCACAGGTGAGTAGGGATATTTAAAGGGACACAATGCTATGCAATGCAATGTAATATACCTGAGGAAAGGCGGAGGCCAGCCCATGAAGGTGTGCCCCTTTTACATTCTATTGCTTCCATGGGCAGGTTTAAACTTTGGAAAAATGTGGGTGGTTTTGCTGGGTTATATAGATCAGAATTTTATCAATTAATTATTTATTTAACTGAATACACCAATAAACGTGCCAATGACAATTTTTTGGCACCAATTTGTTATGTGTCATTATTTAAATAGATATTCGCATTTGTGGTATTCGGGGAGGGTAAGGTGCAGCCTACATTTCCATGGACTAGGAAGGCTTAAAGCTTTGAGCCTGACAGCATGGGCATGAGTGTGCCCACTCATGCTGGCTAATCAAGTAAAAAAATAAATAAATATATATATTATAAAAAGGCAAGGTCCCTTTAAGAAATTTAAAAGGGATTTGGGACAGGAAAAACAAGGTCACATGACATGTGGGAATTTCCCAGAATGTAATGTGACCCCTTGAAATGTTCTTGGAAAGATGCTTATTCTATAAGGCCCCCCTCACAGGAATCGCCAGTGTCAGGGCTGGGCTCAGTCCTTCCTTCCTCTGAGCTGGCCGCTCAACTGTCGGCTAATTGCCAGCCCCTATCTTTCCACAGTGACTCATCTCATTAGTCCTGCCTACTTAAGCCATCCAGCCCAGAAGATTTCTGCCTTCGCCTTGGTCAATATCACAGAGACTATCTCCTGAATTCCTGTTAAAGACTTGCTTGGCTGACATTCTTTCTGGCTCCAGATCCTGCTTGTTGTTCCACTACATTGATCTCTGGCTTCCTGACTTTCTGGCTTGTCTGAGTATCCGTTCCGGTTATCGAATTTTGGCTATGTTTTGACCACGTTTGTTCTATTTACTTTTATTATTAACCCTTTCATGACTAAGCCTATTTTTGGAATTTGGTGTTTACAAGTTAAAATCCATATTTTTTGCTAGAAAATTACTTGGAACCCCCAAACATTATATATATTTTTTTAGCAGAGGCTCTAGAGAATAAAACGGCGATTGTTGCAATATTTTATGTCACACGGTATTTGCGCAGTGGTGTTTTAAACGCAACTTTTTGGGAAAAGGGACACTTTCATGAATAAAAAAAAAACAAAACAGTAAAATTAGCCCAATTTTTTTGCGTAATGTGAAAGATAATGTTACGCCGAGTAAATAGATACCAAACATGTCACACTTTATAATTGCGCGCACTTGTAGATTGACGACAAAGTACGGTACCTAAAAATCTCAATAGGCGACGCTTTAAAAATTTTTTACGGTTACCAGGTTAGCGTTACAGAGGAGGTCCACTGCTAGAATTATTGCTCTCGCTCTGACGATCGCGGCGATACCTCACATATGTGATTTGAACACCGTTTACATACGCGGGTGCGACTTCCGTATGCGTTTTCTTTGCTTCGCGAGCTCGCGGGGACGGTGGGCGCTTTGAAAATTTTTTTTTTATTTTTTTATTTATTTTATTTATTTTAAAATGACTAAATTGTTTTAAAAAAAAAATAAAAAATTTGATCACTTTTATTGCTGTCACAAGGAATGTAAACATCCCTTGTGACAGTAATAGGTGGTGACAGGTACTTTTTATGGAGGGATCGGGGGTCTAAAAGACCCCCACCCCTCCTTTACACTTCAATGTATTCAGATCGCCGAAAACGGCGATTCTGAATACCGGATATTTTTTTAAAACCGGCGCCATTGGCAGCCGAGTAAATGGGAAGTGACGTCATGACGTCGCTTCCGTGTTTACGATGAGGAGACTGGAACGAAGCCGATTACGGCTTTGTTCCAGTTCCTCCCCAGCAGCCAGAGCCGACGGATCGAGCGGGAGCACCGGTAACAGCGGCGAGAGGCTTTTAGCCGCATCGGTTGTTATGGCTGGAAAGCCAATCGCCCGCTGTAAAAAACGGTACCGGGATGATGCCTGCATGTGCGGGCATCATCCCGGTATACCCCCCGGAAGCCGAGTACGCAGATCTGCGTACGCTCGGCGGGAAGGGGTTAAACAAGTGTGATTTAACTGTGCTTATGTCTGGGTCTGATTCATGGTTTCCAACAGTCAGTGTCGGCACAACAAGCTCCCCACCCTCCCTCCCTAGTCGCAGGCATGTTATGTGATCTGTCACCCTGTATATTTGTAAGGGGGACTTTGGTTATTAAATATTCTGTATGCTTGAGTCCTGTAAGACTGAGCTGTTTTAAGTTTATTGTTTGAAAAGTTGAGAATTTTATGAATACATTTATCAAGATTTACCTGAATATACCAATAAACGTGGCATGGCCAGTTTTTCGCCAACAACTTGTTATGCGTCATTATTTAAATAGATATTAGCGTTTTGGTGGTATTCGGGGAGGCTAAAGTGCGGCATGCATTCCCATGGGGCAACATTCCTCTCCCAAAACCCCAGGAGCTGGTCTTTTCAGTACCCAGATATTTACAGAGCGATGTTAATGTTGCTGCAATCAATTTCAAAATGACCTTTTTTTTCCTCAAATTGTAGATTTTCTCAGTTTAAACATTTGGTATGTTTTCAATTTTATATTGTGAATAAAATATGAGTTTATGAGATATGCAAATCATCGCATTCTGTTTTATGTAGACTTTACACAGTGGCCCAACTTTTTTGAATTGGGGTTGTGCCTATATAACCTTTACAATCTGTTTATTTAGATTAATCTGAGAAGAAGTAAAGATAATAGCACACAAAGCAGGTTTATTGAAAAGGGTTATGTGACAGCTGACCTTGATACTATCATTAAAGAAGTGGGCTCTATGGACAGAAACTCGATCCTCAAAGGAAAAAATAAACCCCCCATCTAGAGAGAATGATCATAATTTCTCTATGGTCACGACTTATTCACACCAACATTACGACATTAAAAAGATCATGACCAAACATTGGGGGGTTTTAAGAAATGATAAGAATTTGGGTCCGGTACTACCGATTGTCCACAGGTTATTTTTAGAGGGGTCCCCCCTCTTAAACTTCAGGGAGCTCGGAACATATTAGATGCTCCCAATAGGGTGTCCTTTTTCGAAAAATCTAAAGCTACTTTCCATGTCGCAATTGTAATGTCTATCTTTGTAATAAAAACAAAGATAGGAAAATATGTAATTTGAACCCAATGTCACGGGCAAATGTGGTATATCTATTGATCTGTACATGTGGTCTACAGTACGCTGGACGTACAATACGAGCCATGAACGTTAGAGTGAACGAACATTAAAAAGGGTTTCTCTAAAAATAGTGTTGCTCACCATTATTTAGAATGTCATAATAAAAATCCAGCTGGAACCACTTTTATCGCTATAGATAGATTTAACCCTCACTGGCGAGAAAGTATGACCAAGAGAGAGATCTCACGATTAGAAACCTGCTGGATTTATGACCACAAATGTTACACTCCCTTCGGACTGAATGTCGATTGGGACTTTTTTTTTATGTTAAAATTTGGCACAATAATTTTTACTATTGTTAATCGTGTTCATTTATTTTTACATTTATTGTGTTATCGAGTGGGGAGATCCTCCACTTTTTCATTCTACCTCCCCTCTTATATATATATACACATGATGTTTGGAGTTGACCCATTGAACTGTGCAGCCAATTGTTCTTGTTACTGATTTCCAACATGTAGAGCTGATTGGACTTTTTTGTGGTCCGACAGTGAATCATGTTGTTTATTTGATCTGATGTCGGGTCCACCCCTGTTTCCTGTGCTCTGTGTAGAGTCCGGAACGCGGACATGGCTGTGATGTGCTCCAATGACATCACATCCAGTCGGCGATTTCCTGGGTGGTATCCACCTCCCAGAAGTGATCATAGTCTGTTTATTTCCGGTTTTGGAAGCACAGCCGTTGCGTGTTAGCACGGCCGTTGTTTCCCCTCCTTTTATAGATTATAACTGACCTGCCATCGAGTCCGCCCTGCTCCCTGTATCCTATGTGGGTTTTGAAGTGCAGGTGCGGTCTCTGTGCGTTCCAGTGACATCACTTCCAGCCAGCGGAGTCCCAGGTGGGATCCAGCCCCCGGAAGTCATCACTGTTTGTTTATTTCCTGGTGTAGAGACACAGCTGCCTTGCATAATCGCAGCTGATGTTTCCTTTCACATTGATTATACCTCCATTTGTTGTTGATGACTGATTGTTTGATTACCTGCTGTTGAACATCATTGCGGTCAATATTTATATGGGCGTGCTTATGTCATAGGCCATGCCTCTGATGATATACTGTAGTATTAAATATGTCAGGCTGGCCGATGCAAGCATGCTGAGAGCCACAGATTTTATTTTATATCATGATGACTGTATTCAACTGTCTGTAAGTGAAATACAATAAATTCCTGTCTCTTTACCTTCACTATTGCTGCCTTTTGTTTCCATTTGGGTAATTCTAAATTGGTGAAGGGTTATCATATCTACTCTGGCTTTAGAGTTCGATATATTGCTGGCTATATGCTATTGGGAAATTGGACCTCCTTTTTTGTTTCACTGTATCATTTGGAGAGCGACACCACGATTTCCTGTGATTAATGATTAGGTGCCTATATATCATTCCCTTCTGGTAAGCGGATTGGATTCACTTGGGTGTGGTGTGCCTTTCCATACACACAGAAGCTGGTGAAGGGTCCTTTGCAGTACCCCAGATTGGTCATAAGGCAAAGTGGGCATCCGCCCGGTGGGCTGCGGCCACTAGGCTGCAAGTCCTTGTGGGGCCCAAGGCTTTCGTGCCAGGGGAGGAGCTAGATGAGACGCCTAAAGCACGGCGCCCGTATAGGTCAGCTGCCGGTGCCGGGGGGCGTGACTGCGAGGGGGGGGGGGGAACCAGAGCAGAAACCTGCTGCAGATACCTTGGGGCCGGATAACAGAAAATGTGAGTGCAGCCCCCCCTGTAACCTGGATAGGAGGAGCAGTGGGGGCGGCTGCATTTAGAAAAATCATACTCTCCATCTTCCTCCTGCTGTATCGGAATGCCTGTGAGAGGTAGAGGAAAAGCAGGCATTCCGAGACGGCAGGAGGAAGATGGAGAGAATGATTGTTCTATATGCAGCCGACCCCACTGCTCTCTGCCACCCCTCTGTGCTCTCCACCTCCCCCATGCTCTCTGCCGCCCCCAGTGCTCTCCACTTCCCTCCATGCTCTCTGCCGACCCCCCAGTGCTGTCCACCTCCCCCATGCTCTCTGCCACCCCCCCCCAGTGCTCTCCACCTCCCCCCCATGCTCTCCGCTTCCCCCGTGCTCTCCGCTGCCCCCACTGTGCTCTCCACCTCCCCCTGTGCTCTCTGCCGCCCTCCCTTTGCATGCCACCTCCCCTCATTCTTTCCGTCGCCCTTGCTGTGCTCTCCGCCTCCCCCTGTGCTCTCCACATCTCCCCATGCTCCCCACCGCCCTCCCTGTGCTCTCCACCTCCCCCCATGTTCTCTGCCGCCCTCTCTGTGCTCACCACCTCCCTCATGCTCTCCGCCGCCCTCCCTGTGCCCTCCGCCTCTCCCCATGCTCTCCGCTGCCCCGTTGCTCTCCACCACCCCATGCTATCCGCTGCCTCTCCCATGTGCTCTCACCCCACCTCATGTTCTCAAGGTTCTTCCCTGTGCTCTCCATCCCCCCATGCTCTTTCCTGATCCCACCTCACCCCCCCCCCCCACTTCTGCTGGGCTCCTCCTCCCCTCTCTCAGGGGATCTGTCAGGGTGTAGGGTGGGGAAGGGGCCAGTTAACATGTCATGGGCTGCTCAATCCAAAATGCCCAGGCCTATTTTTTGCCCCAGTCTGGGTGTGGTCCTTTGCATTTTCTATCCATTTATTGAAAGAACTTTCATGTGAATTCAAGTGCTGCATTTTGGACTTTTAATAGCACACAAATGCCATACTTCAGTCTTCCTTTTTGTTTCTTCTAACACAATTTATACAGCTATATTTCATAGAACATCCATGACCTAGTTAATACATATTATCTGTGCCGTAATGCAAAATACATGGTAGAATTAAAGTGTAACAAACTGTTTATTACATTGGATTTATAGGCTTTTATAAAAGCTTTAAGTGCAGGCAAGACCAAGATAAATGCACAGCACTGTGTTTTAGCATTTTAAAACAACCATTACTTTCTTGTACATTTTGATGAAACTGCTGCTTAAATGTCATGTCAAGGGGCAGTGGGCATTCTTACTTTTTGAGTGGACGTGTCCATCACAAAAAAGCAATAGCAGTGACTTTCAAAAATGTAAATAAGGATTTGTCTTGTGGTCTGTTTTAATACAAATCATATTAACCCTTCCGCTCAAAGGTTTTTACAGTGAACATTTTTCTGAGTGATGAAATGCAATGGAATGCTAATAATACTGAACAGATACACTGGAAAGCAAGTGCTCCCACACATACATAGGTAAATTGTTAGAGAAGTTGAAAAAAAACATGTTCATTGAATTCAATCATACCTATGAAATTACAAAGAACTTCAGTCAGGGCAAAAGTCATAAGTGAACTTGCGTAATGTCAGGTTGTATCTATTTCGTTTTTGTTGTAAGTTGCAGCAGTAACAGCATCAAATTTCTTTACAAAACATGAGAGCAACTTCCTCTACTCATGGTAAGGTAGATGGGGAGAACTAGATTTTGAATTAGTGCAAATGTGATAAAGTATGTTTAAAAAAAACATAGGTGGGTCTGAAACAGGTTTTTTTTTCCTGGTATGGACCAAAAATTTCTTCTGAATGTTTTCTCTCTTGAAGTTTTTCATCAAGGATATAGCTGTGCCTTCCTGGACTGTCCACGTGTCTAACCTCTACAGGCAATGCAGAGGATAACTAAATGTCAGAGGGGGGCTTCCTGGCCCTGAAATGGGCCAACTCACCATCAACCTTCATAACAGCATGCTGTCAGGGATGAGAGAAAGCTCTGAAGTGGGTAGATCAATCTTTAAAGTGGTTCTAAAGGCTCAAGGTGTTTTTTAAATTTTACCCACTTATACTTACCTGGGCTTCATCTGATCCAGCAATGTGCAAAAGAACAGCAGCCCTCCAGGGTCTCGCTCTCCTCATTGGCTCACATAGCAGCGGTGCTGTCAATTACAGCCAGTGAACTAATAAGGAGAGAATGGTCGCGAGGCGGAACCGCACTCTGTGTGTGAATGGACACGCAAAGCTTTCCTTGGAAACTGCTTGAGTGCCCCCCGAAGCAAGAGGAATGCTATTGGGAGCACTCGGTAGGGGGGAGGAGCCAGGACCACCCATGGGGGACTCAAAAATAAGAGGGTCAGGGCTGCTCTATAAAAAAATAAAAATTTAATAAAACTTTCCATAATAAACACGTTAACTTTCAGTTTAGCATGCTGCCAAGGAAGGAGGAGACTGCCTGGCTCAGAAACGGGCAGACCAACCATTAACATTTAATATACATTTCTAACATGCTGCCAGGGAAGGAGGAGTCTACTTGGCTCTGCAGTGTGCAGTCCAGCCTTTAAATTTTAGTTTAACAAGCTACCGTGGTAAAGGCAGACTGCCCGGCTCTGAACTGGGTGGACACTTATCAATCTTTAATTCTACATGTTGCAGAAAGGAAGGTGAAGCAATAGGGTGGGCAAAGCCTTTTACGAAGCTGCATGGCAGGACTGCACTAATAAGAGCATTGTATCTTTTTTTTTTTTTTTTTTTAAAGAGCTTTACTGGAAATGTGCATATAATACATCAGGTACAAAAATGAGTGGGTAAAGACAATATTTGTATCATATTAAACCCAGTATAATATTACTTTCAAATGAGAGCGAAGTTTGAAAAACAACAGTATATGCAAGCTATGCACAATCTATATCTGTTAAAGGGGACCTACACCCTAAAGTGGAAGGTCCGCTCATCGGAACCATCCCCCCCTCCGGTGCCACAATTGGCACCTTTCAGGGGGAGGGGGGTGCAGATACCTGTATAATCCAGGTATCTGCACCCACTTCTGGAACAAGCTAGCCGCCGCTAGCCGCTGATGCCCGCCCCCCCCCCCCGTTGTGTTCTGGGAAACACACATTTCCCAGGACACAGCGGGGACCAATGGATACGAGCAGCGCGACTCGCACATGCGCAGTAGGGAACCAGGCAGTGAAGCCGTAATGCTTCACTTCCTGATTCTCTGACAGAGGATGGCGGCGGAGGCAGTTGAGAGACAAGCGATTGCTCGTCATCTGCTGCCAACATCGCTGGACGCTGGAACAGGTAAGTGTCCATTTATTAAAAGTCAGCAACTGCAGTATTTGTAGCTGCTGACTTTTAAGATTTTTTTTTTAAGGTGCAGCTCCTCTTTAAAGCGGTTCTTCACCCTAAAGGGGAAGTTCCACTAGTATTATCCCTCCCCCCCTCCGGTGCCACAATCGGCACCTTTCGGGGGGGAGGGGGGTGCAGTTACCTGGATAATCCAGGTAACTGCACCCACTTCCGGCCAGACCGCCGCATGGCTCCGCCCACCGCCGCATGGCGGCGGTGGCTGCAGCGAGACGAGCGATAGCTCATCATCTGCCGCCGACATCGCTGGAGCCTGGGACAGGTAAGTGTGATATTATTAAAAGTCAGCAGCTGCAATATTAGTAGCTGCTGGCTTTTAATATTTTTTTTTTTTGTGCAGCTCCTCTTTAAAGTATTTTAACATGCCTATGTTCATAACCTTGTGTACCGGAAAAGGTACCTGTGTAATGGCGTTAGCCAACATTATGAAATGGTAACACGCAATAGAGATTGAAAATCGGTATATAACCAGACAGTTATGTCGTGTACCAGCAGTCTGTCATGTTGGAACTGATTATTACCCCTTCATTTCAGGTCAATGGACCACTAGCAACCGGTACAGATGACAGGGCTTTGGTAAGGCCTAGTACACGAGTATTTCAAGAGTGAATTCTGGTAATGGGGGGGGGGGGGGATACAAAGTGAGGGTTGGGGAATTCTGCGCTAGTGAGATGCCTGTGTTTATGGGGGTGGAGAATTGTTGCAAATAAAGTCATATAGGGGTGTAAGGGATTGGTTAGTAAAGTAAAAGGGAAGGCAGAGGGGATAAGGTAAGGGATCGATATGTGACGTTCAACAAGGGGGATGTGGGAGGGCAATGGAAAGGATAGTACAGGTTGGGGGGGGTGATAAAAAGGGTGATGGGGGGACCCCAACCTCCTTCTCCGACCAAAGGTTGCACTTCTCTGCAGAAAATTAGGTCATCAGCTGGGTGTATTCATCGGATGTCGTGAAATGATGCCAGCATGACCAAGTGTTCCTAAATTTTTATATATTTTCTTAATTTCCCATTTATTGATTTACTCCTTCTCCTTCTCATATTTTTTTTAGAATCATTCCATGATGCATGCTCCTTATGAGCGGTTGCAACACCGCAAAATGCGTAGAGCGTTTAATTATTACCATTTCTCCCTAACCATAGAATATTAAGATTTTAATGGCTCTATTCATACCCAGATTTATTTGGGCAAAAAATTCCTTTTATTATTACTTTTTGTTTATCCACCAAGGTTTTTTTTGACCATTCTAGGCCTAACTACTGTATCCAATGTATACATACTATTTACTCTTATCTGTGCTTCATATGAACATCAGATTTTGACTTATTGTGTAATTTATGTATAAATTAATCCATGGTTAATTATATAGAGGCTTGATGCCCATAGCATTTTTAGAGGTCAGATGCCCAAAATGTGTATTAACATACCATGGATTATATCAAATAAATTCATTTTTTTAGTCACTTGACTTATTCCTGTACTGCTGTGTGCTTCATTTAAAGTCCCACTTTTCTCTCTCCTCCTTTCTACATTATTATTTCTTAGTGCTCATATTACTTCATGATAAAAGATAGTTGTATTTTTATTTGATCTTTAAAGATATAAAAAAACAAGAAAATCAGTACCATAAATATAACCTTATTTCTAGATATTGATTTTATTGCTGTTTAATGACTGTCATCACAGACCAAAGTAGGGCATAAATTACATAAAGGCCATAAAATAAATAACTGCCAGGTATAGCACACAGGTGCCCTCGTACACTACTTCATTAATTCATGCTCTATTGCTGCTGCATTATACTATATTGTTTTCGCTGACATGACTGCAGCATGCCCAATAAAAAAGAATAGGGTTGCAAGATACTAAAAAGACTGGAAATCGTTTGACAAATGATAATAAGCAGTATGAATTTGTTTCTGAAACATTTAAGCTAATATTAAAGTATAACTAAAGAACAACGGTCAGGTTTTTTTTTTTTTTACAGTCTGTGCTTCAGTTAGGGAGATTCATCCTCTCTGTATGTCCTGTTTACCATTATTACTGAAAGTGATAATAAAAGAAACACAAATTAACAGAAATAACGGGAGTGGTTTCATAATTATTTGTCAGCTGTGCAGCTGCAGAGCACTAATGAGGAAAGCTGCTGGGACTGCATCCCTTTAGACGGGTTCTATTGGGAGTATCTCACAAAAAATGAAATTGCAGGGGATGCCTGAAATCTGACTTGTATTTTAGGCAGTCTTCTCTGAAAATTGGTGAGCCAATCACACAAGCAGGAAATTATGTTTCTGGGGGGGTGGTCATTCTGTGTCCAAAAAAAAGACAATCACTTCCAGCACTCAGAGATCTTCTATGGTAAAGAGCAACAAGGGCACTGGTATTCCAAGACTAGGTGGATGCTGCCCTCCTCAGATGGGGCAATCCGATGGGAGCTCCGAAAAAAAAAAATGGAAGGCGCGCACACCTAATGCATCACCAATGACATTTAATGAATAATAAAAATGGGTACTCACAAAGTATAACTTGCAATGAGCCAAAAACCCCACAGTGTGGAATAATGCAGACACATGAGCTGTATCATCAAGGGGTAAAACTGACACGGTTTTGTGAGCGCACCCCCCTTCCTCAGTGCTAAGCTAGTCTGGACAAACAAAGACAAATGAAAGATGGAAAGGGTGGATTGAAAAAGCACCCCCCCCCCCCCAAAAAAATTGTGTGTATGTATATATATATATAAAATTAAGATTAAATATCATCTGCTTGCACAGTGAAATTATTCCCAAAAAATTACAATAATAGTAATAACGATGATGATAGTGGTTGATAAGAAGCACAAGGAATGGATTTAAAACTACATTCCACTGTAATGTGAATGTATAATATACATTATCTCACAAAAGTGAGTAAACCCCTCACATTTTTGTAAATATTTTATTATACCTTTTCATGTGACAACATTGAACAAATGACACTTTGCTACAATGTAAAATAGTGAGTGTACAGCTTGTATAACAGTGTCAATTTGCTGTCCCCTCAAAAACTCAACCCACATACATTAATGTCTAAACCGCTGATAACAAAAGTGAGTAAACCCCTAAGTGAAATAGTCCAAAATTGGGCCCAATTAGCCATTTTCCCTCCCAGATGTGACTCATTAGTGTTACAAGGGCTCAGGTGTGAATGGGGAGCAGGTGTGTTAAATTTGGTGTTATCACTCTTACTCTCTCATACTGGTCACTGGAAGTTCAAGATGACAAGCAAACTAAGGACATGGATTACTGGAACCATGTCCTGTGGTCTGAGACCAACATAAACGTATTTGGTTCAGATGGTGTCAAGCGTGCGTGGAGGCAACCAGGTGAGGCGTACAAAGACAAGTGTGCCTTGCCTACAGTCAAGCATGGTGGAGGAAGTGTCATGGTCTGGGGCTGCATGAGAGCTGCCAGCACTGGGGAGCTACAGTTCATTCAGAGAACCATGAATGCCAACATATACTGTGACATACTGAAGCAGAGCATGATCCCCTCCCTTCAGAGACTGAGCTGCAGGGCAGTATTCCAACATGATAACGACCCCAAACACACCTCCAAGACGGCTACTACCTTGCTAAAAAATCTGAGGGTAAAGGTGATGGACATTCATCTAAGGCTAGCCAGTTCCTAAATGTCTTGCAGGACAATTTTATGGGTCAGATGGTAGACGCACAAACTAGAAATAAAGCGTTACGGGACCTACTGATTACCATCAATACAGACCTGATCACGGATGTGGAAATATGGGGCAATTTAGGTAACAGCGATCACAGGTCAATTGGCTTCAGTATAAATCACACAAATAGGAAACATATGGGGAATACAAAGACGCTGAATTTCAAAAGAGCCAACTTACCTAAACTATGAACCTTGCTAGAAGGCATAAATTAGGATAAAATCTTAGGAACAAAGAACACGGAGGAGAGATGGATTTTCTTTAAGAGCATATTAAATAAGGGCATTAGCCAATGCATCCCATTGGGTAATAAATTTAAAAGAGTGAACAAAAGTCCAAAAGTCCTGGATGGCTTAGCTCCAATGTAAAAATGCATAAAAAAGCAAAGGAGAAGGCCTTCAAAAAACTTAAGGTTGAGGGGTCATCATCAGCATTCAGACTATAAAGAATGCAACAAGAAATGTAATGCCCCGTACACACGAGAGGACTTATGTCCGACAGACTTCCAAAGGAGTTCCGCCGGAGTTCCGCCGGAGTTCCGCCGGAGTTCTGACAGACTTTTCGGCCGAACGGACTTGGCCACACACGATCACACTAAACTCCGACGGATTCGAACGTGATGACGTACGACCTGACTCGAATAAGGAAGTTCATAGCCAGTAGCCAATAGCTGCCCTAGCGTCGGTTTTAGTCCGTCGGAGTAGCATACACACGAGCGGAGTTTTCGAAGGGGACCGGGTCCGGCGGAGTTCCTTCGGGAAAATTTGAAGCATGCTTCATTTCTAAAGTCCGTCAGACTTTGGCGAATCAAAAGTCCGTTGCAGCCCACACACGATCGGATAGTCTGACGGACTCGGTCCTTCGGACTTTGGATGTTGAAAAGTCCGCTCGTGTGTACGGGGCATAAGAGTGCAATAAGGACGGCTAAGATAGAACTTGAAATGCACATAGCGGAGGAGAGCTAAAAAAAATCCCAAGAAATTCTTTAACTATGTAAACAGTAAAAAAGGGAGGACAGGCCATATTGGCCCCATAAAGAATGAGGAAGGACATCTGGTTACAAAGGATGGGGAGATGGCGAAGGTATTGAATTTATTCTTCTCCTCAGTCTTCACAAGGGAATCGGGGGGCTTCAGTAACCAAAACTGCAATGTTTATCCTCATGACACATCACAAGAAGCACTTGCATGATTAACAGAGGACAGAATTTAAATTTGACTTTGGAAACGTAACATTAATAAATCACCGGGACCAGATGGCTTGCACCCAAGGGTACTTAGGGAACTCAGTCAAGTAATTGCCAGACCATTATTCCTAATTTTTATTGACAGTCTACTGACTAGAATGGTACCGGCTGATTGGAGAAAAGCCAATGTAGCAGCAATATTTAAAAATACACCCCTGGGAATTACAGACCAGTTAGCCTAACATCAATAGTATGTAAACTCTTGGAGGGGATGATAAGGGCTATATACAGGATTTTATTAATGAGAACAGTATCATTAGCAGTAATCAGCATGGATTCATGAAGAATCGTTCTTGCCAAACCAATCTATTAACCTTCTATGAGGAGGCGAGTTGCCAGCTAGATATAGGACTGTAGATGTGGTGTATCTGGATTTTGCAAAAGGATTTGACACAGTTCCCCATTAAAGTTTACTGTACAAAATAAGTCCATTGGCATGGACCATAGGGTGAGTACATGGATTGAAAACTGGCTACAAGGGCAAGTTCAGAGGGTGATGATAAATGGGGAGGTCTCGGAATGGTCATGGGGTGTGTAGTGTTCTGTGCTGGGACCAATCCTATTTAATTTGTTAAATGACCTGGAGGATGGGGTAAACAGTTCAATCTCTGTATTTGCGGACGATACTAAGCTAAGCAGGGCAATAACTTCTCCACAGGATGTGTAACCCTTGCAAAAAGATCTCAACAAATTAATGGGGTGGGCAACTACATGGCAAATGAGGGTCAATGTACAAAAATGTAAAATAATGCATTTGGGTGGCAAAAATATGAATGCAATCTATACACTGGGGGGAGAAACTCTGGGGAAATCTAGGATGGAAAAGGACCTGGGGGTCCTAGTAGATGATAGGCCCAGTAATGGCATGGAATGCTAAGCTGCTGCTAACAAAGCAAATTGAATATTGGCATGCATTAAAAAAGGGATCAACACCAGAGATAAAATGATAATTCTCCCACTCTACAAGACTCTGGTCCAGCCGCACCTAGAGTATGCTGTCCAGTTCTGGGCACCAGTCCTCAGGAAGGATGTACTGGAAATGAAGCTAGTGCAAAGAAGGGCAACAAGGTTAATAGAGCGTCTGGAGAATATTAGTTATGAGGAAAGATTGCCGAGCACTGAACTTATTCTCTCTGGAGAAGAGACGCTTGAGAGGGGATATGATTTCAATATACAAATACCATACTGGTGACCCCACAATAGGGATAAAACTTTTTTGCAGAAGGGAGTTTAACAAGACTCATGGCCACTCATTAAAATTAGAAGAAAAGAGGTTTAACCTTAAACTACATAGAGGGTTCTTTACTGTAAGAGCGTCAAGGATGTGGAATTCCCTTCCACAGGCGGTGGTCTCAGCCGGGGGGGCACTGATAGTTTCAAGAAACTATTAGCCCTTATACATACGGTCGGAGATTCTGACAACCAAATCCGTCGGAGTAATTCCGACGGATTAATTCTGGAAGAGGTCCGGAAGTGATGTTGCATACACACGGTCGGACTAAGTTGTCAGAAAATCCGATTGTACATAACGTGATGACGTTATTTCGTTACGACGGGACTACGTTCAGGCTAGTAGCCAATAGCTTTGGTCTAGGAATTTGATCTGAGCATGTGTGGCACTTTGTCCATCGGAGTAGGCTACACATGCTCGGAGTATGTCCGATCGGAGCATTTTCTCAGAAAATTTTACCGGCAAGTTGGAAAACTTGGTCCGTCGTATATTCCGATGGAAACAGTCCGATGCAGACCACACGCAGTCGGAATATCCGACAAAACGGTCCGCTAGGACACATTCCGATGGAATCTCCGACCGTGTGTACAAGGGCTAAGATAAGCACCTGAACGACCGCAACATACAGAGATATACAATGTAATACTGACATATAATCACACACATAGGATGGATTTTTTTCAACCTCACCTACTATGTAACTATGTCTTTTTCCAAAAGTATCACCAACTTTATTATTATTATTACTATCATCATTATTGTATTTGTATTGCTTGTGTTATTAGCTTATTAGTATACCTTTGTTCAAATAGGTATATGCCGGGGGCCAGCACTGGGGCTGGACCAAGGAGAAATCCGGGGACAATGTCGGAGTATGAAGAGTTTTTTTTTTAAACACAGGAGGAAGTACGAAAAAAAAAATTTATTGGAGTTCCACTTTAATTTTATTTTCAAAGTTCACAATATAGAAATAGGGTAATATGAGGGGCGTTCAAGTCAAATCAGTACTTGAGTTTTGTATAAAAAAAAAAAGGAATACATTTCGAGGAGTGGAAACTGCATTCATTTTTCAACATACTCCCCTGCTACATTTATACACTTATCCCAGCATTTAAATAATGCCTGGAAATCTTTGGCATAAAAAGATTTGTCAGTACGCCTGAACCATCCTAGGACAGCCTGCTTCACTTCTTAATCAGTGCTGAAATGCTGACCTCTGAGGAACTCTTTTAGGAGTCCAAAAAGGTGGAACCGTTTCCCAGAAAGATTTGTTTCTTGTGCAATTTCACAACAGGTTATGTGTAGATTATCCAGGATCAGTTGTTCCACACGCTGAGTGTTCACAGGAATGACTGCTGTGGGCTGGGAACCACCACGGCCGGGATTGTCACTGACGGACATACGGCCATCTTACAACATTCAAATGTCTTACAGCGGCTGAGCGTCTCACTATGCTTGAAGCCTTCTGTAGATATCCGCAGGTTTTGCGTGTTTGTTCACAATAAATTTAATCACCATATGCTGTTCAATGCATGCACTAACACTGTTGTCTGCCATGTTAATTACTGGTCCCTGGACTAGCCTGCAACATGTGCGCCACTTATCAGAGGACACACTTGCCACTTACTACTGCATGTAATACCGCCATGCTAGCATTCCTTTTTATACCTGTAATATTAAAAGTCCCGGTTTGACTCAAAGGCCTCTCGTAGAGTTTGGCAGCCTACCAGCCCTCCAGTGCAAACAACCAGCAGGTGTTTCTAAACTGTTAGAAACTGCCTAAAGCCCAACTCTGGAGAGTCTTTGAGGATTTTAGAGAATGAATAACTTAATGTCAAAAGCAGCTATAGAGGAAAGTGAGGGCTTGTTTTAAACCTCCTTCACCGCTTCCTTGGAAAGTGTAAATAGTTTAAAGAGGTACTTCTCTTCTCCAATAACACTTTTTAACCACTTGCCGACCAGCCACCACAGTTTTACTGCATTGTGTTTTTTTCAAAACTCTCGCTCTTCTTTTGTTTATAGAGCAAAAAATAAAAACCGCAGAGGCGATCAAATACCACCAAAATGCTGTGATTCCTGGACACTGGAAATCATCATCTCCACCTAGTATAAGAGAATGGGCCGACAAGTTTAATACTGTGGAGCAGTTGGAAGAACTTGCAGCACAATTACACAATTTATACAGTTCTCTGAAACGTGGCTTCCCTAGATGATGTTTTCTAGCAGCTCTGATTTTGCTTCACTAGTGACTTAAGAAATCTTTTTCAGCCGCAATCCTTTCCAGCTTTTACCTTATTATTATTATACAGGATCTTTATAGTGCCAACAGTTTACACAGCTCTTTACAATCGCAAAGGGAGAACATACAGTTACAATGCAAGAGGATTAGGAGGGCCCCATTCAGAGGAGCTTACAATCTAATAACCTCATGCTCATCCCTCAACCCAGCAAGCCCTGGTTGGGTAAACTTCTTTCCTATACCCCTAATGCTCTCTCCCCTTTCTTTCTCCCCGTTCTGACCTTCTCCAACTTCTCTTACACCCTTGATTCATGCTCCTCCTTCACAATGGCCCTGAGACTTATTCCATAGACTAGGGTTTAGCCTAGTGTTTCCCATTTACACTACTTTTTTGACTCACCTCACTGACCCTTACATAGACATTACTTTACCCATGCCCTTCCACAATGAATATGTTTAAGGGCCATTTGTTTCTACAATTTGTGTGCAATTCTGAATTTAAGGTGTGTATGTCACTCTTTAAATGTCCTTGAACTCTACTTTGTGTTTATAGGTATTTTATATAAAGTGGTGTGGGAAAGGCATGTTCCATGCATGTTTCCAGCACCGCATTCAAAATGCACTGCCTTTGCAATCTGCTGTGGGTACTAATGTAATATTAACAGCATTGCATTTGTGGGTAAATAAATTGCATGGCACAGTAGTACCATGTGATTTGTTGCAGGACACTTTTTAAAGGCAGTGCATGCACTCCTTTCTCTGCATTCTGGTGTGATTTCAGCCCATTCCTGTGCAAACCTGGTGTGAATCCACCCTAAGCCCTTGTACACACGGTCGGACATTCTGCCAACCAAATCCGTTGGATTTTGTATGACGGATTTTGTCCGACGGATTGTGTCTGAAACTGTTGCATACACACGGTCGGACCAAGTTGTCGGAAAATCCGATCGTTCACAACGTGATGACGTTATTTCGTTACGACGGGACTACGTTCACGCTAGTAGCCAATAGCTTTGGTGTAGGAATTTGATCTGAGCATGCGTGGCACTTTGTCCGATCAAAATTCTCTACACATGATCGGAGTATGTCCGATCGGACCAGTTTGTTGGAAAATATTTCCAACAAGTTGGAAAATTGGGTCCGACGGATATTCCGACGGAAACAGTCCGATGCATACCACACAGTCAGATTATCCAACAAAACGGTCCGATAGGACACATTCCGTCGGAATCTCTCACCGTGTGTACAAGGGCTAAAAGTGGAGTTATTCTTTAAGTTTAATAAAACATTATTTGAGATAATGGACTAAGGACATTTAGTCTATATCCAATGCTAAATGGACATCCCTTTTAATTTTTCTGTTAAGAATGATTTGGGATATTTCTTTGTATTGCACAATAAGTATAGGGAACTTCTCTATCTATTATTATTGGACACAAGGGTCCGATTTTGAAGACTTGGTGCTGATGTTGGGCTAAATAACCATGGTGGTTAAAAAAGAATTTAAACTTTTACAATAAATAGAGGATTTGTATCCCAACTTCCAACTTTTGTTTTAGGTATATTTGAGAACAAGGAGAACAGGGGGTACAAGGGGTACATTCCTCTAAGCTGAAAAAGATACTTGCCTTCACATTTACTTGACTTCTATTAATTATACTGTAGGTGCACAGCAAATGTGGTTAGGTTAATATAAGTGTTTGCCATCTTTACCTTCCTAACAAAAAAAAAGAAAAGTTGTGCTTTAAGAGCTCTGATCATGCAGATGTGATCTGACTATTCCTACACGTTGCCTTTTGGGTCTGTTATCCTGTATAAGGTGTATAAGGTGTGTTAGACAGTATATGGTGCAGTTTCTTTATGTCTTTTTATGGTCACAATATTCTTAAAAGAATCCTAAACGCCTTATAATTTACAATACATCATTTAATGTAATATAATAACAACACATGATAAATTAGACATTTTACATACTCTGCCTACCTGCGTACATCTGTTGAATGTCTATAATTACAAACATACAAACTGGGATAGCATCTGGTCTGAAAATCTGCTAATGAGTTTTAGGTAGGAAGAAATTTACTGTGCATTATCTTTATTAAATAAGAACACATTTGTGTAATAATTACAATTGCATTATAGTCATTTCAAGCATATTTAGTTCATATTTAGTTCTACAAGTGGTGTGTTCTATCATTCTAGCACCACTGTATAGCCAAACCCTTGGGCTCTAGTGTCAGCTCTGAGATATAGAAGAGATCCCTGAGAATGAAATTAAAACACGGGCAATTAGCATGCCTTCAGAAAATTAAGACCGGTCTTTAATGTTCTTCTAAAATTGAAAACTAACGAAGCTAGGCTGCAGTTTAATGGGTACACTCCCATCTTTAACTCATTTAAATAAATTAATTATCAACCTGCCTCTGACTCTTGATTCCTGGACCAACTAACCTATTAATTATCTTAACTTGATTATGTTTATAAGAACATTTACCAAGGTGCCTTCGCAGTGTCACTGTTGCTCAGCCCTTCTTTTACCAAGAGTTCTCAAAAGCTGGAGTAAAAAAAAAAAAAAAAAGTCCTTTAGCTCTAATTTGCTAATATTATAATCAATGGAATCTTTACACTTATTTCCTTCTTTCATATCCCCTTTCATATCAGTCTGAATTTGAGTCTTTAACTGCATTTTAAGTAGACATGAAAAATAAATGAAAAAAAATAATAAAGAGACTCTGCACTGAGCTTATGGTATGTATGATGTGATCAAAGGCACCTAGCAGTGCCTGCACCACTTGTTTATCAGTAAAGTGACGCTGTAAAGAAGGCTTCCACAGACATCTGCCAGAGAATTTGGCTGCCATCCAGAGATCAGCACCAATATAATCCAGCTTCTTGCAGCTTGTTCCCAGTCCCCAATATGTTTCTGCTCCCTGAGTGCCACCCTAAGGTGTGCAAGATGTTGGGAAATCCTAGACTTCTAATAGTCTGACTACTTAACTATACATGCTACAGAGCAAATCCTGGAGAGAGAAAACACATAGGGGGTTATTTCCGAAGAGGCAAATACACAATAGCAGTCGCTCTAAATCTAAGGGGTAGATCTGAAATGATTGGAAGCTCTGCTGATTTTATCATCCAATCATGTGCAAGCTACAATGCTGTTTTTTTATTTTCCTTGCATGTCCCCCTTGGATCTACAGCGACTTTATTTCCAAGTGCACTTGCAGTACAAAGTGGATTTCCCTTTAGTAAATAACCCCCATTGTTTACTAGTAGAACTTGTTTACTGGTAGCACTAATACATCACTATGTGTGTGTATGCATAGAAAAATCACCTTATAAATAATGCGGCAAAGAAAATACAGTGATTTTGATGTTCACAGGGTAGTCCTAGAATTTGGTTAGCCGTAGATTGGCTGATCTCTCTAAGAAGAATAGGAGGGGAGATGCTAGAATATTAAAGTGGTTGAAAAAAATGTTTCTGTCCAATTAAGGCACAATATATAGCACAGTGCTTTTTAGTGTCATTTATCCCTTTAAATGTTCTACAATACCTGGCTGATTCCTGCCTTTTCCGGTGTTTGTAGAGTAAACTGACCGCGCTACTCATGGCTGCTAATACATGATAGCGTGGTCAGTTTCTGTCCTTCTGTCTTCCTGCTGTGTATTCAGAGTCTCTGCATCTCCCGCTCCTTCTCTGTCATTTTCATAGTGTGAAGTCTGTGTGACACCGAACTCCTCTCAACCCCTCCCATCCTGCCCTGATTGAGTATTCTGCTGCAGCTGCTTCTCCCCTTTAGCAAAATGGTTGTAAAGTCACATCTATTATATACTTTTATCCTCTATGTTTTAGGAACATATTAAGTATCGTTTTTGTGCTTTTTCTTAAATTATAATGCTAAATACCTTCTTTCCTTGCTGTGTGGTCACATGGCCTCCCTCTGCTAGCTTGCATAGGTAAGAAGGGAAACTCAGCCCCCAGTGTACGCCCTTAGATCAAGAAGGAGAGTGGAGGGAGAACACGTGACCGCACAGCAGAGCTGGGTAAAGAAGGTATTTAGCATTATAGTTTTTTTCAAAACACACATACTGTACTTAATATGTTCCTAAAACAGAGAGGATAAAAGTATTTAACAGATCTGACTTTACAACCATTTAACTGGTGTTGATGCTTGCTATAATACTCACCATCATTGACAGCAACACAAACAGGACACTTCCACTTGCTTTGCTCGTCAACACAGAAGGAGGAAGGATTGGGACCCGCTCACAGGGAAAATTTTCAAGAAGCTAGACAATCCTCTTATGTTATGAGAACCACTCATCTGCCTAAAGCACTTGCTATCCCCCCTAAAATTTTTAGCTAAAAACAATAAATTTATCAGCAAAATAATAAAAAAAATATGAGGGGTAGTTAAGTGCTGAAAAGGTCCTTCACCCCTGTGAAAAGATTGCTGGCCAAAGTACTTCCGAAATAGACAACCATTTGTCTTGCATTTGCTATTAAAAAAATACTAGTCTGACAAATTACGGGAAGAGGCCAAATAGCTGGAAACAACACATTTTCTTAACAGTGAACAAGTTAAAAAATGGATGTTTACTTTCAACCACATAAAACAATAAGTGCCCGCAATAACTACAGGAAATATTGTACCTGCTCTGTAGTCCTATAAAAGTTCCAGTAAAACAGTCAAGCCAAGCGCTGGACAAAAGGCTCCCATTGCAGGCCAACACATTGGTTAATGGACCAAGTGTCAACTGGGCTGTGGGACAAAATAAACTTTGTCCCATGCTGACTAATTTTTGTATTCTGAACTATCAAGTACACAAAAGCTGGCTTAAAAAAGCCTAGTTCTGATGCATTCTCACAGTAAATGTCACATAAAGAGAATTTAAGGGAACGTGCTGTGCTTTTGCAACAAACAAACACAGGATTGGACTTTCTTGCTTCTATAACATTTTGTCCTCCTTCCATGAAATACAGTGCTACTCATGTTAGACTACAGTACATTTTGTACACAAATCATTTCTGCATTTCTGCTTGTGATAATCAGTATATTTGATAGGATGCTTTAGATGAAATACAACAGCCTACAGAAGAAAAAGAAAACTTCCATAGCAGTGAAAGCCGTGGTTAAATCAAACCAAATTTGGCTAGCTGCAACAAATTTCCTTATTTGCCCTTGCATCGGAATAGCATCCCTCAACCCCATGACACATTTATGGTTTACCCAGGCTGGCTGTCACATTCCCTGTTCATGTGTTATCCCATTCCTTTGCTGCTGCTGCTGTGGCCCCCACCCTATGTGTTCACCAACTTCTGAGGATAAACTTGTCTTTTCTGGATCTGTTCTCAAAGCAGCTGCAGATTCTCTGAATATTACACTCCCTAGAGATTCCTTCATTTTAAATATGATTTTCCGTTCCATTAAAAACTTGTCTCTGGTGGATGTGTGACATACTGTCTATGACTGCGTGTGTATTCTTACATAATACATATATAACTCTTAGCCCTGTGCTCAGCGCTGCCTGACACGAAGGTGGGTGCTAACTAAATGCATGTTTCCTCATCTAGGGTGCCTGGTATGGTAATTTATTTTTTAAATATAAAATGTGCCCTTGAGACATTCGTTTCACAAAACAAGAGACGCATGAGCTCAACCGACTTAAAATTCCATAATAAAGATCAGATAAAGATAAACACTTACAACATGTCAGAGAACTTCATGCCCATCATTCTATGATCAGTCCTGGCAATGCCTATGCTGCCCTGCAGGCTCCACACACGGTCCAATGGCTGGTGTGGATGGCTGGATCTGTGTGCAGGGGTGGCAGGAAATGCCACGCTGACCAGTTTGGAGCGCGGATGCGGAAGTGTTGTCACCGGAACGGGACAAGGGCTGTTAGTCAAAGAGGCAGGCTCCTCATAGCTCCTTCTATTGGACTCTTTTACATCTTGTAAGTGTTTTTTATCTTGTGCATTAAATGTTTACCATATAACTGCACTTAGTTGGCGTCTCCCACTCCCTGCTCTTTTACATGTTTTTACAGAGGTTCTGGGCACACTCTAAGCCCTTGTACACACGGTCGGACATTCCGACGGAAAATGTCTGATTGGACCGTGTTGTCGGATAATCCGAGCGTGTGTGGGCTTCATCTGACTTTTTCAGTCGGAATGACCGACCAACAAAGTTTGAGAGCTGGATATAAAAATTTTCCGACAACACGATCCGATCAGACTTTGTCCGATCGTTTGTAGAGAATTCCGATCGGACAAAGTGCCACGCATGCTCAGATCAAATTCCTGGACCAAAGCTATTGGCTACTAGCCTGAAAGTAGTCCTGTCATAACTAAATAACGTCATCACGTTACGAACGATCGGATTTTCTGACAACTTTGTCCGACCGTGTGTATGCAACACCAGTTACGGACAAAATCCGTCGGAAAAAATCTGACAGATTTTGTTGTCGGAATGTCTGACCATGTGTATAAGGACTAAGGGTAGCTGCCTTATTTTAACCCCTCATTCACTTATCCTTTGGGACCAACAGACTTTATCAGCGCTATTTCAGCAACTGCCCACCATTTATATTTGAAGGTTAACAGAACATACGCCATTTGGAGCACCAGATCCCCTCTTCATATATAACCATCGATTATGCTTTCTGTGCCTTATATTTTAACACAGCGTCACACTTTTTTTTTTATCAATCCATACATTGCTTTCCATGCCATCAGTTGGAAGACAGAATAGTTATTAAAAAAAAAATAAGAGCACCCAAACTGAATAATGTTTGACATTCAGCCTCCAGAATGCCATTAAGCCCAATAAAGTCTATGTGAAATAGTAGAGTAGTTATATGAAGCTAGCATGAGGTCACAGTATCTACCAACTGCCAGCAAAGAAACTCCATTATCCACCTCTACTGACCACAGAAGTGTTTCTCTCTTTCAACAGCAGTCTCTGAAATGAAATTAATTCCATTTGCTGATAGCAGTTTAGGGTAAATGAGCTCCGTTATATTTCTTTGAAGTGTAAATGTGTGTGTGCTGTCATCAGGACCTGCATTAAAGCCCCGCTGTCTACAGCACAGAGTGAGTGACACGGATCGTGAGTCCTGGGGCTTTCTAATAGTTGCTTCCTTTGCAAGGATGGAGATTCTCTTTCACACTAAGAAAATGTTAATTTATATCAATAACCTTTTCTAATACTGCAATATTGACAGAACTGTTTGTAGGTCATTCAGCTTTCACCTATTGATGAAATGCTGCCAAATTAATACAAATACAAGAAATAATGCTATTTAACTGTCAAAATCAAAATTATTTTCTTTTTAAAGAGTTAGCAATCCCCAAATCATATATTAATGGGTACAGTAGTCCAAGTCACCCACTGCTTTCTTCTGTCTCCTGGGTAGATCTCCCTGCCACAGTCCCAGGCCCTGTTTCTTGCCCCGTTTGATGTCTTACTGCGACTCCTGTCTCTACTACATGAGTGTTCCCACTCTGCTTATTCAATTCTTCATAAGGTAACACAGATTGAAAAAAGTCCAGAGAAAACCGGAACCCCTTAAACTTAGGCTGGCCATACATGGATCAAAATTTGGCCAATTCAACAGGGACCTGTCAAATTTCAATCCCAGTATTGGCACTGTTGGGAAATTTCTACTCGATCAGTGCTGCAGCCTGCAGCACTGATCAGTGTATTCTAATGGCTGGGAACATGGGCGTAGCATAAGGGGTTTCAGGGGTCACAATCGCAACCCTGCCCCTAGCTCCAGGGGCCCCCTGCAGCCTCCCTGTCATATTATCATATCCTCCACAAAATCCAGCTCCAATCTGCCCTAAGGCCCCATAGCCATGCTCCAGTACTGGGCTTCTACTTTGCCTTACACAGTCCACATCCCTCGGTTCCCACTGGCTGAGGAGAAGCTGTGAGCCATTTCCTGAATGGAGAGGAGCACAAGGTGAAAACAGCCCAGGATGGAGAAGTGTCTGGCAACACGGAATGGTAACCAAGCTCAAAGAGGCAAGAGGAGGAGAGTGCCGTCCTGTAGCCAGCTGGGATTCTCTGTACTCCCCCACCCGGGGATGTCTACTTACCCCACTTCCCTGACAAATGGGGAAAAGGCACACATCTCCGGAAGGTGAACGTCCCCCAACACCTGCCAACACTGACAGTGAAACCTTCAGAAACAAGACCCCTTCAGAACAAAACAATAGAAACAAATCCCTAAACACCTCCTCGGGGGGCCCCGAAGGGCTGCAGGCTCCAGATTTTGTGTCATGTGGCTTTGCGCTCCCAGATCTAAGTTGCCCGCCCCCTCAAAGCCCCCTGACCACCCCCTCCACCCTGGATGCTATGCCCAGCTGCTGGGCCCCTTTCCCATTACAGCACTCTATACTGCTCCTCCTCCGCAGGGCTGAAATCACATTCCTTTACAACACAGCCAGTTAGCCATGATCTGCACAGGGTGTATCTGCCTACTGCAACTACACTGCTGTTCTGACCAGAAAATTTCACAGGTCAAAAGGGCAACATAAAAGCCAGATACACCCTGTGAAGACTGACAGACTGTGTGTAAAGGAATGTGATTTCAGCCCTGTGTAGTGTGCTGTATACAGTGCTGAGATGGGAAAGGAGCTCAGCCAAATGACCTGCCAGGGATCCCTGTCCTCTGATTCTCCAGCGGTAATCCCTGTCCTCTGATGTAAAGAGGAACTCTGGAAACTCAAAACCCTTAAGCCACTTTGAGTATCTTGGCGTGTGGTGAATTTATCTGAACGCAAGTTGGAAGTAGTGGGGGGGGGGGGGCAGGTCAACTTTTGCATCGAGGGCCCACAAGCTTCTAGCTACACCTCTGGCAGGGAAGTTTTCCTACTGTTAGAAAACAAAGACCCAGTAGGGAGCATTCACCCATCCCCCATGTATGGATGAGGGAATCAAGTCAGTTACTTTCATTCAACCTGCTGGTTGAACGAAAAATAAACTGACTCATCTATGGCCAGTCTTACTCCTGGAGTTTTGCAGACCTGGGAAGGCCATCTCATTTCACCAATCTCACTGATCTCACCAATGGAGTCCTAAGAGATCCTTCCTTGTTACTGTAAGGTGGCAAAAGCAACAGGACTATTTTAGTCTGAAGTTCAGAGCCTTTTTACAAAAAGTCATATAAAATGTAATACTCTCTACTGCCAATTTAACAGTTTGAGTTCCTGAATCTCTCTCTAATCCACTTGTCACACACTCAACACAGTTTTTCTTTACCGTTTCAGTGAGGTCTTGGTTTTGCCTATTTTACTATTTTTTTTTACTTTACCCTCATGTATTATTCAACATTTATTTTTCAGGGCAGAAAGGGGTTTTATTTTGGTAGCAGATTTGGATACATATATATTTAGATCCCTTTTTTTTTATCAGAAATAAATTGCAATAAGTTAGAAAAAAATGCATTTTACTGTAAATTTTTCCAACGTAACATTTATATAAATTTGTGCTCGCTGTATAGTTATTCCGTAACATAATCAACAATGTCTGCTAATTTTAATTATATCACATTAGTGTGAATTATATGTAACATAAATTTTCATTGCAGACATAATGTAGAAGAAGCCAGGGTAGGATACTACGGTGCTGGGAGAAAAAAATTAGGGGGTACATTGTCCCACTATGATATTAGAAAACGCCCAATATATAAAAAAAAGTGGAAATGGCCATTTCAATGCAAGATAAAATTGAAGCTCCCCTGATCTTGCCTATAGGATTTAAACTAAAGCTGTCCAACTTCTGCGCAACATCCTTCAATTGAAAAATTGAAGGAGCTAGGCTGAAAATTGTTGACAGAACATCAGCTATGTTCGTCAGTTACTGGCGCCTGTCAGAATACAATAGCCCAGCAGGGGGATTTGTCCATCCATGCTGTATGGTGTAGATGGAGGAATCTGTTAGACAGGCCATAAACGGTGCAAATTTCTTTCCTGCAACCACAGGTTGCAGGAATGAAATTTGCACGATTCCCCCATCAAAACAGATGGTGTTGAGAGGGGAGTACTTCCTGCCGAGCAATTGTCCTCTGTAAGCGGGGGAAGCTGTCCACACAAGGAGAAAACAGTGATTATAGCTAGTGGCTATAGCAGCCACTTGAGATAATCGCAAGCAAATCCAGCCAATCAATCAATCGACATGGTACCTTCAGCCTGCCCATTAATGGATTCAGATCTTGGCTGGTTCCTGCTGAACAGGCCAAGATTTGACCACCTATGGGTGGCCTTAGTGTTTATTTATTTTTTTACTCAGCCTGCCAACTGAACAAAATAAATCTATCAGTGTATTACCAGTCTGGGCCTAGCCAGGCTGCTGTCAACTATCAGTAGCTATCAGATATAAAAATAAACATTTAAATTAGCCACTGGTATTTAATGCAGCTTTTATACTGCTCGATGTTTTAGTGTGTATGCATGGTTTTAATGGAAATTAAAAATGAATGATAGCCCTTTAAAGCCAAACAAGAGACTAAACATTTTTTATTATTTAATTTGGATAGACTTAGGAGGAATAAATACGTATATAAATTTATACTATTATACTACAACAGTCCATGACTGTGTTAAAGAGATTTCAGCTAATTTCCTATTTCTGAAGTGGTCTTGTTTCCCCACTTGAGAGATCTTCTATCACATCCTATCATAAAAGGAAATGAGGGGAAATCTCCCCAAAGAGCTTTTAGACTAAAAAATAAATAAATAAATGCTCTCACCCAAAACTAAAGAATTTGATTTATCTGGATTCAGGCTTTTAAAGCTCCACTCCAGAATGCTGTTAAATGTATGAATGTAGTGGGTATCCCCTGCAATCCATGGGTTAAATTCTCATTTGGCTAGGGTGGAATAATATGTTTATTTAACAGTAGCCCAGAGTGGGGCTTTAAGTAGAGCTAATACATAGGGAGATTATCTGACTTGTTATTTTAAGCCATATATAACTGCAATATTTGCTGCTTATTGGGTACATATGGTTTTCCTTGTTGGATTATTATCTACAAGGATATTGACCAGACAGAACAGATCGGTTGTATTATGAGGGCATCTGCACAATTGTGCACCCACTGTACAAACATTTCTAATTGTCCTCTGCATAATATGTACATTGGACAAAGATACACACTTATCTCATACAGATTTAGTTGCATGTTTGTATGGCCAAATCGAAAAAAGAATACGTGGTGTAATGGAAATTTGTAAGTTCTGTATATAATTGTATTCTATTTTATATATCTTGCACTCTGCCCTCACTGTGCACACGGCACTAATAATGTTTTCAGTACATGTTTTGCATTCTTTTGAGTCCTGATTAAAATTAGCCTGCCTATGTAACGCCCTTTGTTACCATAAACGTACAATTGTAATATTAATGTGATACCTACGTAATCGTGTGTATAAAAACCTTCAAATGCGTCATAATAAAGGAGAACAGTTATTTGGAAAGATGCTGAGCGTATCCTTTGTGTCTGTTCCCTACTGCAGTAGTTATTCATTTGGAACCACTAATCAACATGAGGATAGTAGTTGCCTATCTACAAAATATCTATTTCAGTGGTCAAAATCTTTATATAACTAGCCATCCATATTATTAAATAATATGCAAACTCTATGAGTTGTAAAGAAGTAAGCTTCATTCGAATTTAAAACATCCCTCCGCAGTAAGAAGCAGCTTCCATTCTGTTTGAGGATTCCATTTTATACTCCTTTGCTTTGCAAATTGAACAAATTAGCAAAAAATTTGAAATCAATAGTTAATTCTCTGTGATTGGCATGCTGGAACTGCTGAAGGCTCACAATGAAATAACCGCACATTTACTTTAAAATGTAATTTTATGCTTCAGATCCAAGTCACACTGATTTTCATAATTGGAAGCTGACAAGTTTGGAAATGACCATTTCTTTAGCGATAAGCTCTATAGTGGCGGCTGCGGAATTCTGCAATTTGATCGCCTGCAAAGAGACAGCACCACCCAGTGAAGGTATGAGAATTTTTTCAAAATAAAATATTTCCAGCTATTGTGTTAACGGTTCCTAAATGATCCTTTTTTATAGATGTGAGATTTTTCTAGACATCATTGGGTCACACAAAGCCCTCTAGTCATTTCAATGCTGAAACAGTCGAACAGCAGCCACATGCAGGTGCAAGGATGTCATATCAGTTCTTTCTAGTTATGAGATTGTAGCCCTCCAAAAGCTTAGGCAGGCCATGCATGGTTCAAATCTCGGCCAGGACTGGACAAGAATTGAACCATGTATGGGCAGGCTGAATGTAACAAATTAATAAATCAATCAGCTTGGGTACAACCAGCATGTCGGGTTTTAGCTGCGATTATTGCTAGCAGCTGCTATAACCGTTAGCAATAATCACTGTCTTCTCCTGACAGAGGGGCTTCTACTCCCACCACCCCACTAGGAGAACACAATGGCCCAGCGGGAGGGATTACATGGTTTTACCACATGATTACCACATGGATAACCCCTGGTTGCAGGAAAGAAATCTGCTTTCATGTATGGCCGGCCTTACATTTAGCCCACTGCTATGGCCAATTGTGAGGTGCAAACAGTGGAATCAGCCACAGTGGAGGTTCAAAATTCATTTTTAGAGGTGATTGTTAAAGTGGTTGTAAACCTCAGATATGAAATATGAACAAAATATATAGTGTTGTCTCTGTCTGCTGCTTCATTCCCCTGCTATCAGCATAAGTCACTTCTGACAATTTTTCCCTGACACCAAGAGAAAAAAAGGTGACAGGGGAGGGAGCTCCAGCTGATTGACAACCTCAAACTCTGTTCCTGTGTAAAGGAGGGTGTGCCCCTTCCCTCCAACCATATCTCACAGCTCTCCTCACTGAGCTCTGCAGAGTGTAATTTCAGCTCTCCGACCCTTTTTACTAACAGCTCAGACAAGCTTTATACAGTGCATCTGGAAAGAATTCACAGCGCTTCACTTTTTCCACATTTTGTTATGTTACAGCCTTATTCCAAAATGGATTCAATTCAATATTTTCCTCAAAATTCTACAATACACCGTAATGACAATGTGAAAGAAGTTTGTTTGAAATCTTTGCAAATGTATTAAAACAATAAAAATCACATGTACCCAACCAGTGGCCCGGGGGCCACATGTGGCCCCGCGGAGCCCTCTGATGTGGCCCTCGACCTCCTGCTCCAAGATGGCAGGTTGGCAAGCCCAGATCACGGGTTGCCGACCAGCCATCCCAGAGCAGCAGTTTTATGAATGAAGCCACTGGTAGTGGAAGCAAGTGGCTGCGGAGCAGAGCCACATAAGCCAATGCTTCCTGTATGGTGCCCGCTCCTGTCACAGGCGGAGTAATACCAAATGCACTCCGCCTGGGACAGCAACAGCCAGCGATACCAGAATGGAAGGTGGTTATTAAAGGTAAGTTTACTACTAAATTCACAGTATATATGGATATATATGTTTTGCAGTGGTTACTGGGCTGCTTTCAAACTGATCCGCAGGTGCAGTGCAGCTGCGGGTTACCTGCATTGAGCCATAGACTTCTGTTATTACCTGCGGGTTTGTTGCACCTTTAGAAAGTGCCCCATACCTGCAGAATATAATAGAAGTTTATGGCAAAGTGCAGCTAACCCGCAGAAAATCCACAGGTTCAATGAGCTGCATCTGCGCTTTGGGCAAATCGCAGCGCATCAGTGTGAAAGCAGTCTTAGGCCCCTTTCACATGATTGGTCCAACCCAATCACTTTATGGAGCAGCAGATGTAAATGGACTCGTGTCTGTTTACATCCGCCTACCTTTCCAATCTGGGCAAAACAGATTGGATCAGAGGGCCCATAGAGTAGAGTGGGCTGTGTTTGTGGACACGGACCTGTCATCCTCCCGCTCCGCTCATTGTGGCTCGTGACCAGTTACCAATTTACTTAAGTGGCCCCTGCTCTTCAAACGGTTGGGCATCACTGACCTAAAGCATTCACTTCCTTTGCTCAATACTTTGTTGAAGCACCTTTGGCTCCAATTACAGTCTCACGTCTATTTGAGTATGATGCTACACGCTTGGCACACCTATTTTTGGGCAGTTTCTCCCATTCATCTTTGCAGAGCCTCCCAAGTTCCATCGGGTTGGATGGGGAGCGTTGCTGCACAGCCATTTTCAGATCTCTCCAGAGATGTTCAATTGGGTTCAAGTCTGGGCTCTGGCTGGGCAACTCAAGGACATACACAGAGTTGTCCCTTAGCCACTCCTTTGTTATCTTGGCTGTGTGCTTAGGGTCGTTGCACTGTTGGAAGGTGAACCTTCACCCCAGTCTGAGGTCCAGAGCTTTCTAGAACATGTTTTCATCAAGGATGTCTCTGTACATTGCTGCATTCATCTTTCCCTCAATCCTGACTAGTCTCCCAGTTCCTGCCACTGAAAAAACATCCGCACAGCACGATGCTGCCACCACCATGCTTCACTGTAAGGATAGTGTTGGCCAGGTGATGAGCGGTGCCTGGTTTCCTCCAGACATGATGCTTGGTATTCAAGCCAAAGTGATTGATCTTTGTTTCATCAGACCAGAGAATTTTGTTGCAAAGATTTCAAAGAAACTTCTTTCCCACTGTCATTATAGCGTATTGTTTGTAGAATTCTGAGGAAAATAATTAATTTGATTTATTTTGAAATAAGCCTGTAACATAAAATGTGGAAAAAGTGAAGCATTGTGAATACTTTCTGGATGCACTGTAAATTCTGGACTTTGAATGCATGTAGAAATTATAGGGCTGTAGAGAAACGGGTACAACTTATGTAGGAGGATTAGTTTGATCCATGTGTATCATCTGAGGCTAGTCACTGCACTTCAGGCGCTTCAGTATGAGTCTATGTGTTTGCCTATACCGATTCCATCACATGAAAAAGTTTATTCATTAATTGAATTGGCTGCAAGATAATTTGAAGTAATTTTATGTATATCCAAAATGTGTACATAATATGACTGTAAATTACAGTGCTTCTGTACTGCTACCATTCTTTGTTACTCTATACTTTTTTTTTTTTCATTTATAAAATCTTACGGGAAAAAATAAATAAATAAATAAATATATATATATATATATATATATATATATATATATATATATATATATATATATATATATATATATATACACACACACACACACACACACACACAACGCATTGAAAACAGTGAGTTCTTAGATGTTGTCCTATGTGCAAGAGATCCAATAGATAATTTGGTAGATTCTTTTCTTCATCTAATGAAAAAAGGTGCTTTTATTTGTTTTTAAGGTGTACTTTTTTTTCCGAGTTGTTGTTTTAGATACAAGGAAGCTGAATCCCTACCCCCTTTTTTCCTCTCAGGTTTTTATTGCAGTCTGTATTTTCTTTACCTGTCCTGATACAACATTTTGAGCTGTCACCACAACAGCAATAGATAGTAAATCTTTGTTTAAGAGAACATTTTTCTCATTTTGGATTTTCTCTCACTTCCTGCTGTGTCTAAAGGACAAGAAGTAAAGGAACATTTTTTATCAACACACACACACACACACACGTGTCAATAAAAAAAAATGGTAAGGTCTGCAACCATTCCTTACTTTAGCCAAAATTAAAGATTTTGCTTTAGATACACGCCAAGACAAATGATACATTTCTGTTCTGAAACTGCAAAAAATGTACGGTAGCTTCCAATGAATTGTGTGTGTGTGTGTATGCAGCTTTTTAAAGAACATTCATTGTTAGTTTGTACAAACAGTCCTCTGCACACCTGGATTTGTGGGCAAGCTGCACAAGCCTGGCTATCCTTGCCAACTTTCTGGCAAAAATACAATGCTTCCACCATTAATGTTTCTGTACTATAACTAGCACCGACATCAAGTCCCATTGTATCAGCCAAGTGCCGCTCCAAAGTGGGACCCAAGAGCTTTCTAACAAATATTGATGTCTCTTGTTAAGCCAGAGAACTGTCCTATACATTTTAGCATTTGTGGAAAATGACAGCGTTAAGCCTGTTCTCACAAGTAGGCATCTTTCTATGAGCTTTTCATAGGTGACAGAGCATAGACCCGTTGTCCTGGGGGTATAAACCTTTCCATTAACATATTAGGAAATAAGGATTTACTGTCTATTAGTAGTATCCATCTAGCAATTATTAAACAAGTATGTGAACAAGATGTCTTCTCGTACGAAGGTGCTTCAACTGATAGAGTTTGAAAAAAACATTAGTCCTCTAGGTACAGAACGTTGCATGGAATATTTACTGGGCACAATCCTAAGCCCGTAAGTGTCCAAAAGAAATCCCTCAGCTGGGTGATACTGCCCTGGCCATAGGCAAGAAAACTGCTCATCCGGCACAAAATGGAAACAACCTGCTAGTGTTCACAGCAGGAGAGCGGTGGCAGTGCCCTTCCAGGTAAGACACCACACAGTTGTTCTTGACATTTACAATTTGACATCAACGCAGTCCTTCACTGTAAAACACCATTATCCTAATAAAAACATTTTCTCACCTGCCTTCTTCCCCTCTCCACTCACATTTTATTTTTACTTTATACTGTTTTTGTGTTGCACAGCACTTCCATCTTCCTTGCCTAGATGAGAATGACGTTTGACCTCCAATTTTGCGCCTGTGCAGATGTGCCGCAGGGCTTCAGGTCCCAGCTGAGCCTTGTGATACATCTGCACACCCCTGGGTTTCCCACATGTGGGCAAAGATGGAGCCCGTATGGAAATGCCAACACACAGTGTGACTGCGCATGAACGATGAAACTCCTGTGTCTGCGTGATTGTGTCACAGGACTGAATACCAGGCAGAGCCCTGGATACACACCAGACTAAAAAAAAATGGCACTGGAGGGTGGCAGGGCTGAAGCTAAAGGGGACTAAAGTTTCTCTTTAAAATACTACACGATGGTGGAAATTTGCGTCACTCCTTTCAGTCTGCTCTAAATAGAGTTGACCGGGCGCTTCCCCCTCCTCTCTTCTAGAAGTTGGCTGCCCCGCCCCCATTAGATCACTTTAAATTAATATCTCAGACCACAACCACCATTTTTCTTCACTATTTTATTATTGTTTACTGTTGTATATGAGCAATATTTTTGATAGGGATTAGTTTTCTTTTTTATATAGTTTTTTCCCCTCAAAATACGTGACTATTTGGGCCTGTTGGCATTTCTATGTGGAAACAGCAGAATATACAGAATTAATTGCACACAATGCTCATGCTAATTACACAACCTGTAGGTTGGGAGGGTGAAGTATGACATATTCAGACCAATACGCACATTGAAATGAGCACAATCATATTCTTGTTCTACTCTAGACTAGGTTTATGGTTCTACCAAAAAGATGCCCAGAATGGATTAACACTATAACAGACACCCAGAATGGATAAGGACTTCCATAGCCCCTTTTTTCTTTCTCTATTCTAAAGGTTAGAATCCTAAGTTTATGCCATTTTGGTGTCCATTGTTTGCACTGCTAAGATACTTTCAAGGCTGTTTTCCCCTGTTACGCACAGTGCTTAGTCTGTAGAATTATAGCACCTATAGAGAGGTAAGAACCCAGTCCATAGACCAATGTATTGTACCGTTACATTACTCTGTTATGTATAATGTTCATTTCCTGATATTGTACTTTCTGCAAGGGTGTAAGACCCCAGTTGACAGACCATACAACTGTAATATCATTGTTTATTTGTTACCTCTTAAACTTGAATAAAGTTCTTGTTAAAAAAAAAAAAAATATGGTTCCCCCCCCCCCCCCCATCTCTCTTTCCTTACCTGAGCACCACAGTATCTTTGTGCATATTTACTGGGCCGTAGATCCTACTGAAATGAACAGCTGCTGCTCAAACACCAAATTTAACCGCAATCACAAGGTGGTCTTCACAACAGCTTGGGCCAATGTCCAAATAACAGCTTAAGAGGAAAACTGAAGAAGAAAATAGACTAAAAAAATATTTACATATGTTTAAAATTGTTAGACATTAAATCCCATTCAAATAATCAGTACAAAGCTCAAGTGGCTTATCTCTCAGTTTTGACAATTTCTTGAAATAAATGTTAAAAGCTATATAATGAACCACCAGAAAAGGTAATAAAATGAGACTCGTAGCAGTGGGATGGAAACAGATGGTGGAAGAAACAATAACGAAACAGATTTATCCCATAAGGCTTTCTCTGGGGCATTTTCCATCTTGATCTGCTCTTGGCATCTCACGTTGGCAAAAAGTGTCCCATCTTCAGCAACAAACTGGTTAATGTCAGGGAGAATTTTCTGTCCCCTGAAAATTTACATTAGCAGGCTTTAATTTGACTCAGTGTCACAACTCGCCTTCCATAAACGAAGCACCATCTGTAACCTGAGCTCAGTCCAACTTCCTATAACATAAATGAGATTTATTTCTGTTGCCAAGGTGATTTTATCTTTCACCGGGAAAAGGGAAATTAAACTCTTAAGCTCGTGACCACAGGACTCAAGGAGAAACGGAGATCTGTGCCCAGCACTTGTACTGATCAGGAAAGGAGTGGTACTTCCATACAAACATTTTACTGAGTTCCAGGCTATAACCACTGCCAGCATTACAGGCTGCAGGCATTTGTATAACATGATCAGCTTTCATTCACTGGTAGCAGGAAAACACGATGGATGCTCTATCTGATATGTGTTTCCACTCCTTTTGCCAACATAACAGTCTTTGGTGATGTAGCCACCAGCATAGGGTAGGGTCATGCCAAACATTGATATATCCTGAGCAGTTTAACCACTTCTTTGGGACCCCTGATGACCTGTGCTCTAGTTCCCAGTTTTTCACAAAAGCTGAAAAAAAAATTAGACGTTTAATATTGTGCAGAATTTCTCTCTCTATTCCACTTGTAATTTTTCCTTACTGAAGTTATCGGCAAAACAGAGGTGTGTGTTATACACCGACAGTGTACCTCGGAGGGTGACGAGCGCCACCAGAATTCACCGAGCAGTCATCTCTTCTCCACTTGGCTCCTCTGCTCTCATGTCACACACACACACACAGTCCCACTTCCGCCACCGGCTTTGGACCAGTGTTCTGCCTATCACAGTAGCCGGTCCAATGCCGATGGCGGAGGCGGGACTGTGTGTGTGTGACGCGAGAGCCAAGTGGAGAGGAGATGAGGGTGATTTCCTTATGTTCAGGCTGCTTTTATGAGAAATGGTGAGGCTGCAAATTAGTTTAAAAAAAGGCATTAATCAGGCTGCATTGGGAACTTTATTTAGGCTGCATTGAGGACTTTATTTAGGCTGCATTGAGGACATTAATCAGGCTGCATTGAGGACTTTAATCAGGCTGCATTGAGGACATTAATCAGGCTGCATTGAGGACATTAATCAGGCTGCATTGAGGACTTTAATCAGGCTGCAGATGGACATTGATGGGCACTGACCCTTAATTTGCTTCAAAGTTGTTTATATAAAAAAATCTGTTTTTTCCTGAAACTTCCCTCTTAAAATTAGGGTGCGTGTTATACACCGATAAATACGGTAATTTCCCACAAGCAAAAGAATCAACACAGTTCTGCAGTTTGCAGCCAATACTATGCTTGCGTACATAAATAATGTATATAGATACACAAGATTATCGCCAAGCATTGACTCCGCCCCCTGGCTAATAGTTTTATAGACTTGTACGCTGGCATACGGTTATTACTGCATTTGCAATTACAGTCTAATTTATACCCCAGTCCAGCCAGTCAAAAACATTTAAGGGCTCCTTGGGGGGGTTATATTTGTAGGGAATACAGTATTCAGTATACTGCATCTCTGCCAAAACATACATTAAATGGGAACTTTAGTAAAAGAATTAAGTCCTGCTAGATCACTTCATGTTGGTCCCTTTTGCAGGTATGTAAATCATTAAAAATAAGTGCCTAAACTGTTTAACCACTTAAGGACCGGGCCTATTTTTCAAACTTGTTGATTACAAATTAAAATCTTTTTTTTTTGTTGCTAGAAAATTACTTAGAACACCCAAACATTATATTTTTTTTTTCTAACACCCTAAAGAATAAAATGTCTATAAAAAAGAATGTAAACATCCCTTGTAATAGAAAAAAGCATGACAGGACCTCTTAAATATGAGATCTGGGGTCAAAAAGAGCTAGCTGCTGCCATAACGATATCCTCCTTCAAACAGCCGACGTAAAACTGCAGCGGGCCGTCAGTAGGTGCTTAAAACAAAATGATAATACTAAATACCTTCTTTACCCAGCTCTGCTGTGCAGTCTTGTGTTCTCCCTCCACTCTCCTTCTTGATCTAAAGGAGTACAGCTGGGGGCTGAAATTCCCTTCTTACCTATGCAAGCTAGTAGAGGGAGGCCATGTGACCACACAGCAGGGAAAGAAGGTATTTAGCATTATAATTTTAAAAAAGCACAAAAACTATACTTAATATGTTCCTGTTTTTGTCAAAGCTTAAAAAGGTTGCAACCCAAAAAAAAAAAAAAGGAGATCCTGTTCTTTTATAGCAGGTTATATGGCACAGTGCTTGCGCTGTCTAATCTGTCCCTCTCTATGCTGTAAAAAAAAACTGGTTAATCCTGCCTGTTCCTGTGCCCCCCTTAGTGTGCTGACCATGGTAATAATGGCTGCTGATCAATGATTACCATAGTCAGGTTATGTGCCTCTGTCATCCCGCTGCTCTCTTCTCTCCTCCTCCCTCCCTGCTTGTCAGCTCCTGTGTTTGTGAGCCACACCTCCCCTCCTGACGCTATTAGTAGCTGGCAGTAAAGTTAAATAAAGATTACTGCCAAACCCTCTGTTCTATCACGCTATCCTATACAGTGTAAATGTTTGTATAAAACTATGCCTCTAAATATCTGATCTCAGATCTTTTCTGGCCGGTCAAATGACCTCCGACCACTCTCCTCCTCTGATCTAAGAGCTACAGCGGGAGGAGCTGAGCAGATAGCACAGCGGTCACGTGACCTCTGCGACTGATGTCAGAAGGGGATCTCTGCCCCTCCCGCTGTAGCCCTTAGATCGGAGGAGGAGAACAGCCGGAGGTCACCTGACCAGCCAGAAAAGATCTGAGATAAGTTATTTATGGGCGGCACAGTGGTGTAGTGGTTGGGCGGCACAGTGGTGTAGTGGTTAGCACTCTCGCCTAGCAGTAAGAAGAGTTGCTGGTTCGAATCCCAACCACAACACTACCTGCCTGGAGTTTGCATGTTTTCCCTGTGCCTGCGTGGGTTTCCTCCGGGTACTCCGGTTTTCTCCCACACTCCAAAGACATGCAGGTAGGTTAATTGGCTTCTGTCCAAAATCGGCCCCAGTATATGAATGGGGACCTTGGATTGTGGGCTCCTTGAGGGTAGGGACCAATGTGAATGTGCAATGTACAGGGATAGGGACAATTGTAGACACTCAATCAGGATGGACTGGTGTCTTTATTCAACCTTACTAACTATGTAACTATTTAGACGCATCGTTTTATGCAAACATTTACATTGTGTAGGATGGCTTGATCAGAGAGGCTGGCACTAATATTTTTTTGACTTTACAACCACTTTAATTGAACAAGCTGAAGTTAGGAGTTCTCAGGCTACCTGTCAGGAACCATGAATCAGACTGAGACAGAAGTACAAACAGCAGGAGATGGTTCCTTGTGATGTGACCTACTCGAAGGCAAAGGAAAAGGTGAGCTGGAAGGCTTTGAATAGGCAGGTCAGACAAGCATCATTGGGAACAGCTGGTAACTGTGGAAAGAGAAGAGAGCTGGCAATTAGCCCGACAGCTGAGCGGCCAGCCCAGAGGAGGAAGGGCTAAGCCAGCCCTGACAACAATGTAATAAGAAAAGAGCCCATCGCGCCCTTCTGGGAGAGAGTCGCTTAGCCTCAGACAAGAATGTAAGATTCTTATGGTCAGTAAGAATAAGAACGGGCACAGTGGTACCTTCAAGGAGATGTCTCCATTCTTTCAGGGCTAAAATGATCGCCAACAGCTCTCTGTCACCAATCTCATAATTGCACTCAGCAGGTGACAATTTCTTGGAAAAGTAGCCACACGGATGCATAGCGCTCTCAGAGTTAGGATGTTGAGACAGAAGGGCGCCAACTCCAGTCTCAGAACTTCTAGGATAAAAGGCAACGTAGTATCAGGATGTGCCAACACAGGAGCAGAAACAAAGGCAGCCTTGAGAGTCTCAAAGGCCTTAATGGACTCCGGAGACCAACTCTGTGGGTTACCGTCCATTCTGGTCATATCAGTCAGAGGCTTGACCAGAGACGAGAAGTTACGAATAAACTCCCGATAGTAGTTGGCAAAGCCCAGGAAACGCTGCAGAGGACGTAAACCCACGGGTTGAGGCCACTGTAGGACTGTCGAAAGTTTCTCTGGGTCCATCGAAAAACCAGCAGTGGAAATGACATAGCCCAGGAATGTAACCTGTTCACGATGGAACTCGCACTTCTCCAGTTTACAATAGAGATTGTTCTCTCTTAGTTTCTGAAGTACACGACAGACATCTGTATGGTGGCTCTCTAGGGAATTGAAAAATATGAGGATATCATCGAGATAAACCACCACACACAATTGCAACAAATCTCGGAGGACATCGTTAATAAATTCCTGGAAAACTGCCGGGGCGTTACAAAGGCCAAAAGGCATTACCAGGTATTCATAATGGCCTGTTCAGGTATGAAACGCAGTTTTACACTTGTCGCCCTCCTTCATGCGCACGAGATTGTATGCCCCTCTCAGGTCAAGCTTCGTGAAAACCGTTGCTCCCTTGAGGCGGTCAAATAACTCAGTAATCAATGGAATCGGGTAGGCATTCTTAATCGTGACACGATTGAGACCCCTATAATCTATACAAAGTCTCAGTTCCCCGCTCTTCTTTTTCACAAAGAAGAAACCAGCACCAGTGGAAGACGAGGATTTGCGGATGAAACCTCGAGAAAGTGCGTCAGCAACATACTCCTCCATGGCTTTATCCTCCAAGAAACCCGTCCACAAGGAGGCAAACTACCGGCTTGACCTTTATCAAAGACATCGCCAAAATCACGGTACTCCTCCGCCAGGGAGGGGAGTGAAGCCGTGTACAGGACCTTGGATACCTTCAGGAAGCATGTCTCACTGTATTGTGGTGACCAGGAGAGAACCTCAGCACGGAGCCAATCAAAAGAGGGGTTGTGCATCTGTAACCAAGGATAACCAATAACCAGCGGAAATCTGGGTGAGGAAATAACTTGGAATTGGATTATCTCATGGTGAAGAGCCCCTACGGCCATGGACAACGGAACCGTCTCATGAGTCACATGGGCAGGCTGTAAAGGTCTCCCATCAAGAGCCTCAATGGCAAGTGGAGTGTCATGCAGCTGCAGCGAAATCGAGTGCTGCGAAACAAATGCAGCATCAATGAACAGGCCTGCAGCCCCAGAGTCGATTAGAGCCTGTATCTCGATGGACGACTCAGCCCAAGAAAGGGTGACCAAAAACAGGGGCTTTTCCTTCTGGATAACTGGGGACGAAACAACAACACCTAAGATCTGTCCATGACAGGACCTCAAGGTCCGGGCGTTCCCTGGGCGGGTAGAACAAGACCTCAAAAAGTGACCTGCCTGGCCACAATAAAGGCACAATCCCTCGCTCCTTAAGAGAAAGTCTCTCTGAGTCTGGAGTCATTGAGGATGGCAAATGAGATCAAGCTCTCCAGCTCAGTGGGTATATCTCAGGCTTCTATCTCATCCTTGATGGTATCAGAAAGACCATGAGAAAAAGCAGCCATGAGGGCCTCATTGTTCCAAGCAAACTCTGCTGCCAGAGTACGGAATTCAATGGCGTAGTCGGCAACAGTTCTCGTATGATGGACATGAGGCACTTGGCAGCAGAAGCGGAGCATGCGGGAACGTCAAAAACCCTTCTAAAGGAGGCCACAAACTGAGGGTAACTCAAGACAACAGGTTTTTGCGTCTCCCATAGAGGGTTAGCCCAGGCTAAGGCTCTCTCAGAAAGCAAAGATATCATGAAACCTACTTTGCTTCTGTCCGTGTGAAACGCCTGGGGCAGCATTTTGAAGTATATCTCAACCTGATTGAGAATTCCTCTGCATTGAACTGTTTCACCCCCAAATCGCTGGGGAAGCGGAGAAGAACCAGACATACCTCTTATAGAGGTAATACTCGAGGCGGGTGCCTGCACAGAGAATGGCGCAGCAGCAGGGACGGCCTGCGACTCAGGTTGTACCGGAGCAGCCACCGTGGGGGATTCCAGGTGAGCCGTGCGATTCAGGAGCATTTGTAACACCAAGGCAAACTGATCCATGCGGTGATCTTGCTCATCCAATCTGGAAAAAATATTACCAACAAGAGGATTGACTGTATCTTCTGAATTCATGGCCTTTGCGTACTGTCAGAAACCATGAAACAGACTGAGACAGAAGTACAATAAAATCACACTTGTTTATTAATAAAAATAAAAAGGTAAATAGAAAAAAGCGTAGTCAAGCATAGCCAGAGTCCAGTAGCCAGATCGGGTAGTCAGCCAGTCCAAAGTTCATTAACCAGATCGGGTAATCAGCCAAGCCAGAAGTCAGGGATCCAAGGAGAGCAACTGCAAGCAGGATAAGAAGCCAGGATGTCAGCAAGGCAGTCTTGAAACAAACAGCAGGAGATGGTTCCTTGTGATGTGACCAACGTGAAGGCAAAGGAGTAATGAGCTGGAAGGCTTTAAATAGGCAGGTCAGACGAGCATCATCGGGAACAGCTGGTAACTGTGGAAAGAGAAGAGAACTAGCAATTAGCCGACAGCTGAATGGCCAGCCCAGAGGAGGAAGGGCTAAGCCAGCCCTGACACTACCATGCACAGCAGTACCAGATTGTGTAGTTTACAGTTTTAGTAAATCAACCCCACTGTCTCACCCTGCTCTGCACATACTCAGTTGATTTCCATTTTTTCGCATTGTGTCAAAAATCAGAGCCTCTAGAGGCTGGCAATCTAAAGATTTATTGCTGCTCAGAGGCTTTGGGCTTCAGCAAAATGGCAGTCACTGGCAGTTTACAGTACACAACCATTTGATAGTAAAACTATTAATGTGGAATGTATGTGCTTTGCTAAAGAACATTATTTTTTATCAAGCCGTTATGAGTAAAGTTACGCTTTAAGGCATCATGCACACACGCACATTAAAATACTTATATCTACACTGGATCTTTCTGGCAGGAGCTAGCAGAAAAATATGTTAAAAAAAATGCTTCTTTTGGCACGTAATCATGCATGATAATGTGCATTTACAAGTATATGGCATTCAGCAGAGTACGTATGTAAACTCACTCTATTGGCTGGAATATTCATTTATTCAGCCCACTGGAATTCATTTATGCACATACACAAGTGATTACACATGTTTATATGCATATGTGTGTAAATTATCCTCCTTTCTCCGCTCTTTTCTGAAAGCAGGATTGGGGCTTTTTTTATGCACCTAAATGCTGCTCTAAAACACAAACCCAAACACAATAATGTGCATGCACACACTGGCTGAAACAGATCTGTGTTCAGAGGCATTAAAAAAAAATTAAAATGTTCCATTATTTCTGCTCATGTACATGACCTAAGACGCCTGGCTTTTTGTTGCAGCAATGCTGTTCTAGGCCTCAGCCTTAAGTACCACTGCAGCATGAGCTCACTGGCCCAACCCCATGCCTAAAGCTGGCTAAACAGTGTGAATTGAGGAATTTCCCCTGCTGGCTATTGTGTTCTGAGAGTGGGCACCAGCCGCTGTCAGACGACCCAAAAGGGTGCCAGCATCTGACTGGACATTAGCCACTGTTCAGCAGACAATATACTGCCTGGTTCCTTCCAAGGAGGTCAAGTGGGAGGACGCAGACAGCCATGGATCGACGTTTGGCTCAGAATTTGCCCCGTGTATGGTCAGCTTCACTCTAGATATCGTCCTTTGTGGACTAACTCCATCTGAGCTTAACTTAAGAGTATTTGTTCTCAGGCAAATAGGGGCAATGACTCACTAAAGTATAGGGGTAAGCTTGGGCATGTTCAGATCCTAAGTCTGAACTGAGGAAGCAGGCTCTGAGGAAGAGGAAAGTCCCTCAAAATGCAATAGCCTGTTGGATTTTTCATTGTCCCGTGATGAGATTTGATCTATTGAGAACTTGAAGATGTTAGCTATGTTATGACAAAGCTTTGATGCACCTGTTGGTTTGTGAGCATAATACTTACCATTTTTTTAACAATAAAAGTTATTTTTTGAGGATAATGAACTAGGCTGGTGCACCCTCTGCTTTGTTCTATGGTTTCAGCGTATCCAGACTTCCCCAGTCTCGAAAGGGCAGCAAGGCGTGACATATCCATAAAAGCCAGGATGGGAACTACCATCTCTGGGGACCACTCTCATGTGCAGTAAGTTGTGCACTTACTAGTTCAAACCCACCTTAGCAAGCCTGTCAGGAAGTGTTCACCTGTACTGGGCTATTCATAACCAGACAAGGCTTTCCCTGTCCCCCAGCTGCACATGCAGTATACATGCCCCTTGTATACATGTGGACGCGGCACAAGGAATAAAATGATTGGCCTAGTACACGTGACAGGCTTTCAACAAGCTTCAAGAAATTCTAAAGTCTGCTAGTAGCTTATTTAAAGTGGCAATCAAAACTCCCACTAGTATCTGTGTTCAACATTTACAAACTGGAGTTGAATAGTACTTTAAAAGCTTCAAATGAAAAATAAAAGCTCTGCAAATGCTTTGTTCACACTGCTCTTATATACGCTGAAGCCACAGGGAAACAGGCCTTTGTGAGCAACACTCACCTGTCTACAATCAGTTTTACATCTACATAGGAAACCCTTTACCTGCTGAAACAAGCACGATATGCATCTTCACACAATGACAAACCACCCATCTGTCAATCTATATACAGGATTAGAGGCAACTAATGAAATGGTATAACATGTCAGACTCCCACCTACCGTTTCCAATTAAAGCATACATATTACCTGAATGCAAAGGCACAATAAACCCTGATAGAAAAGAAAGGTGCTATGTTGACTGAGTTGCAGCTATATAGCCTGACCAGTCTTTTAGTCCTATTTCACACAGGCTTTCCGATCAGGTCCGCCTGTCAGTTGTTCAGGCGGACCTGATTGGAGTCTCCATTCACCTCTATGGAGCGGCGGATGTCCGCTGACATCCGCTGCTGTCCGATCCGATCCTATTTGTGTAATCCAGAAGGATGGAGACCCTAATTTCCATCCGTCTTGAGGATCGGATCAGATGAAAATGGACAGGCAGTCCGTTTTCGTCCGATCTCCCATAGAGGACAGTGGGGCTCTGACATGTCTGCCTCTGCACGGAGAGTGGAGACGGACCTGTCATCTGCCTGCTGAGGGGGTATCTGTGGATTAATCCCCCACTGAGGAAAGCAGAGTTTGTCGGGCAGACCACCGTGTGAAAGAGCCCTTAGGAATGTAGGCATGCATGCTGCAAATTGTAGTACCACATATTTCTGCTTTTGGGTGATAACATGATGTTCTGTGTAATAGCATTCATCTATGCATTTTATACGCAAGAAAGGATAGTCTGAATTTGCATGTAGCTTTTACATTTATAAGGATAGCTCACCAAAAAAAAAAAAAAAAAAGATACTAGAGTTGAATTTTCCATTGACATGCATATGTTTTGTTTTATGGTTATTTATAATGCGATCTAGGCAACGGTCTACCATCCGTGCAACATGTGGCGCAACTTGCAACAGATTCATGTAACTGGTGGAAGGTATATATGGATTTCTTGCATAATTGCCTCAAGACAGAATTTTAACTGTGACACAATACTTACATACATGACCCAATTTTCCAACACGGAACAAGTCTTATTTATCCCCACCATTCTTATTGCCAATATGGCAGAATTTCTTGATGAATTTGTTGCAGCTACACCACCAGAATGTAACAAGTGTTCTGAATTTGGTGCACACGTCAAAGATGGCAAAAAATAAAAAATAAATAAAGGTTTTATCGCTTAAGTTTGGTGCAGGACTTTCTAATAAGGTCATAACATCAGAACAGTTTTGCAAAAGCCTTACTGAACTGCCCCAATGTGTTTTTGATGATTGCATCCCTCAAACTGTATGCTGCTGGAGCATGGCTTCATTCTACTGGAATAAGGTAGCTTCATTTTATTTACAGGCAATCATCAGGTGAGGACAAACAGAGCTAAGAGAGGGACCTAGATTAAACCGGTAGAGTTCTCGGTAAGGTCAGCGAAGTCTGAAATCAACCATTCTAAGGCTTCAGGACCCTGCCTACATTCTGTGCCATGATTTTCCTGCGGTTTTTCCACATTTTGCACTTTCCTACAGCCGGCGGTCAAATGCTGAACACAATTCTTCCATGTTCAGAAGAGGGAGGTTGAAGATCACCTAACTGCAGCAGCACGATACATTGATACAGGCTTTTATGGAGTTGAAATTAGGAACTTTTGCAAAAAAAGCTTCTAGCGTACATGAAGCCTTACTGTTAATGAAAACATATGATGGAAAAAGTATCTGGGCTCCAATTGCTGACCTCCTTTTCTGAAAATGCTCGCTGCTTTGTTTTGCTTTGACCCAATGGCTTTAGTATTTTCTATATACCTGACCCAGAAGAAGTGCGCAGATCAAAAGAGTTGCTGAAAATTCTGAATTTTTTTTCCAAATCAATAATTTAAAAAATAACCTAAAATGGGCATTATTCCTGATGATTGTCTGTCTCCTGAACATAGAATTGTAATCATCCATTTGTTGTTTCTTGTCTGCAAATGAATAATCCAATGCTGACTTTCACCCAACCCCCCTACTTTTGCACAGCGGCGTAAAGCAGTAAAGACTATACAGGAAAGGGAAAAATTAACCTAGAGACGTAGGGGCTGCCAAAATATTTGATCCCCTTTGCTATTCTTTCCAGAACTTGTCACTTCCACTTTTGGAAATTCATTTCTTAGGATGAGTTAGGCCGCGTACACACGCGGGGACTGTTCGCTGAAACTGTCCGCTGAAACCAAGTTTCAGCGGACAGTCCGCTCGTGTGTGGGCTTTCAGCGGACAGTTTCAGCGAACAGTCCGCTGAACAAGGTTTTTCGGAAATTCCGAAAAACTGTCCGCTGAAACCTTGTTTCAGCGGACAGTCCCCGCGTGTGTAGGCTTGTTCGTCAAACAAAGTTGCGCGCATGCTCAGAAAGGATTTTCACGCCGAAAGTTATAATGCAGTGTATAGGACGTCGTATTTTTCGTCCCGTCGTACGTGCCGTTCACGTCATCGCGCACGGTTTCAGCAAACTGTTCGTCCGTCGTGTGTGGCCATGTCCGTCCATGCTAATTTTGAGCGGACTGTTTGCCGAAACTGTTTGACGGACAAAGTTGGGCGAACAGTCCCCGCGTGTGTACGCGGCCTTACAGAACGAATACTGTCAGACTTTGAGGGTTCCCTTTTGAGATCTCTTTTCTCAATTTAAAAATGTTTCACTTCCACTTTTGCTCCTCTCAACTGATCTGGGTGAACATGTTGTTGAAATGTCTATGATAATCACCATGGTCTAATGCTTTTCAAGATTGAGGTTTGCATGTCGTTAGATTCACCAGTCAAATTCCTGTGCAATTGGTTGAGGTATTACTAGAAACTCCAACTGTAATTGTACAGAATACTAAACAGTTTGTGTGACCTAAAATTATCTGTACTTTATCTGGCTATACACATTGGAACTCACTGTATCCTGTTAGGGTGATTTCTTATATCGCACAAAATGTTAATAAAAATGACTTCATTTACAAAAAATTTTTTCAAAATATTGGAATAAGAGGGTCAGTACAAAAGCCAGTCTACTATAGTTTTTCCGAAGGAGTAGTTAGAAGTGGCAGCCTCAATGCTTCCCTTATAACAGGTGCTTCTCTAGGCAAATAAAACCTCTGTTTTGCTAAGTTACCCTAAATAGCGCACATACGAAGTAAACGATTCTAAATTAGCCTTAAGCAGTATCAATTAATTAGCTGGTGATCCTGCCGTTTACATGTTTATGGACCTATTTGCACTTCTAGCACAACAACACTGTCGCAATACAAATTACTTACACCCCCTCAGCGCTATCAGGACTCAGAAGCTATGCACATCATTCTCTCTCCAAAGTGGTTTACTTTTGCCATTAGAATTCAATTTTCCTTCTCTATCCTACATCAAACAAAAGAATGAGTAGTCAGAAAAGTAGCACAAAAGAAATCCTAGGTGTACAGGTTTAGAAACATAGAAAAGTACCAGCAGAAAAATAAAGACAGCGTAGTCCAGAGAGTCTGCCCATTCTTTATTTACTTTTTTGTCTAAGTATAGATCCAGGTTTGTCCCAAGTATGTTTGAAGCCATTTACTGTTGATCATCTCACTACCTCTGCTGGAAGTTTATTCTGAGCATCAACTACCTTTTCAGTAAAATAATACTTTGTAAGATTAGTTTTGAACTTTCCACCTGTTAGTTTGAGGTCATGTCCCCGTGTTCTTGATTTTGGTTTCACATTGAAAAAACTGCCTTCCTGAACCTTATTCACCCCCTTGATGTATTTAAGGGTTTCAATAATTTTTCCCCTTTCCCTTCTTTCCTCCAGACTGCACATTTTAAGTTACTTAAGTCATTCTCTATATGTTTTATCTCTCAGACCTGTGGTGGCCCATCCATACGGGGCACAGGTGCGCCGCCTCCCTGATCCATGTGTCCGGTCCCTAATCTACAAGCGGGGTGCCTGGGCGCATGGATTCCAATTTTTTTTTTCTTTTTTAGAAGAACATGATTAGAGCCTGAGGCTCTAATTGGCTTCAAAAAAGGGTTTGTGACAATAGTGAATAAACAACTTTCTTATCGCCCACCGCACATATACTGCAGCAGGGCGGCCCGGCTGCGCGAATCGATGTATCTGTACTTCCACCGCACCACCCTGGTCCAAAACATTGGTAATATAGTCCAAAAATTCAATCAAATCAGTGTGACATGATCTGCTCTTAGTAAAAGCCATGCTGCTTTGGGTCTAGCAAGTTGTGTTTTTTTAAGTGATCAATGATCCTTCTTTGCAGGAGGAGGTATGATGTGATATAGTACACATAGAAACAGCTGCATCTGTTCATCTGCTATGGTTTGAAAAACCAAAGAGCAGATCCCAATCATCCGTAATCCCGAACCCTGTGAACTACATCAGCGCGAAGAACAATGGAGCCTAAAATTACTCACCTGTTTGGGGCTTATTTTAGTATTATAGTGGTAGTAAACTCTGTTCCGCCACTTGTACCTACAGGTAAACCTATAGTAAGGCTTACCTGTATGCATACTAGCACATTGCCTTGCAGGGGATTTTTTTTCCCAGTGACTGCCGTTTAGTACTTTTTATGCTCCAGTTGCAAAATATTCTGCCAAATGTTCAAACTGTTCCCTCTCATACAATTAGATAAAAGATCTTGTGAGCTAACAGAAATAATCACTTTAGATATTATATATGCAATAAGTTTCAGCTGCTGACACTGTTCACAGACCCATATATATGCTAAAAGAAATGATAAAAAAAAGTCAATGTGCCGCGCTATACTCTGCAATCAAAATACATTCAGTGGTGCAAAAATACATTTCCAGTACTCCATATTAAACTGAACAAGTTTATAGTGCAATATATTTCTGTTCCATACATGTATGAAAAATGCTACTGTGCTAGCGACATAACCAATATATACAATTACACATTTATTATTATTATTATACAGGATTTATATAGCGCCGACAGTTTATGCAGTGCTTTACAACATTAGGGTAGACATTACAACACAATACAATTCAAGACAGGGGGAATCAGAGGGCCTGCTTGTTAGAGCTTACTTAGAAAAGTATTAAATAAATAAAATGTTCCGTCCCATATATGAACTAAGGTTCTCAATAATGTAAGTCCATCAATAGATATCCTTCAAGATTTTCAGTTGAAGTGGATCCTTATAGTGCTCCAAACTTATTTAAAGTGCCAACACTCTCGTGTTCCCCCTATGTGATTATCCTCCCCTCAGGGCGTGTGACTGCACAATTGCGTTTGGTCAAACAGTGCTGTTGAACCAAGCCTTGGCTCTGTTGTATATGGACTCTGCAGGTTCTTGAGGCGTTCTATGGATATATCCTCGGTGCATATATAAACAGATAAGCTACATAGTGCTTTATCGTTTAAAACCACATTTATTTAAAATATTTAATCAGGGTACTCACAGGTTGAAGGTGCTTATAGTGCACCACTCTATGTCAAACAGATCTGTTCCCTTTCATACAGCCATTACAAAGCAAAGCAAGCAATCTCTCAGCTCCACATTTCATGGCGTAATAGAGAAGACTTTGACAGAAAAGATGGCCAACCATGTTACAATATCATTTTCCACACTACTTTATAGTTATCAAAATTAAAAAAAGGTAAAGGCCTACCAATACAATCTCTTCAGTTTATATTCATTTAGACAAGAAGGCCCTTGCACTATAAAACTGTTGTCTGGTGACAAAGCAATTGTATGGTCACCAAATCCAAAAATCTGCATCGGAATACATGCATATACAATTGAAAAAAAGAACAGGACCATTTTTTCGCATTAAAAAACTGATGTACTTGCTGATCATTATGCAGGAACTTTTTTTCCTTGCCGTAATAATCAGTTATTTTTTAGGGCTGTTACGGCCGTGTGAATGAAACCTTAATCTGGCAACAATTTCAGCAATATGTCACCACTTCAATTGTATAAACAGTAAATATTTCCACATTTGGTGGTATTTTCCACTCAGCGCAGTCATCACATCTGCTTCAAATAAACTCTATAGCATGTCACCTTTCAGACACAATTACCAATATGGGTCTCCACTTTAAAGTATACGTATACAAAACATTATTTTTTTTTTTAGTTTTTAGATAAAGCAGGGAAAATTTAGAACCAGTGTCAAGACTAAAGGACCCTACACACAGCCATTTAGAACGGGCATGACCGAAAAAGGTCTGCCGATCGGCACCCAACCAGTGTCAAGACTAAAGGGCAGTACACACAGCCATTTGGAATGGGCATGACCGAAAAAGGTCTGCCGGTCGGCACCCAACCAGTGTCAAGACTAAAGGGCAGTACACACAGTCATTTAGAACGGGCATGACCGAAAAAGGTCTGCCGATCGGCACCCAACCAGTGTCAAGACTAAAGGACCCTACACACAGCCATTTAGAACGGGCATGACCGAAAAAGGTCTGCCGATCGGCACCCAACCAGTGTCAAGACTAAAGGGCAGTAAACACAGCCATTTAGAACGGGCATGACCGAAAAAGGTCTGTTGATTGGCACCCAACCAGTGTCAAGACTAAAGGGCCATTGTACACACAGCCATTTAGAACGGGCATGACCGCTGAAAAAGGTCTGCCGATCGGCATCCAACCAGTGTGTTCTAGCGGGGGGGGGGGGGGGCGCCCCCCGGGTCAGAACACAATAGCTCAGCAGGAGAGATCCTGTACTATCATATTATGGTTAGTACAATGACTCTTCTTGAGCTCTTCAGTTTTTTTTCCTTCAGCCCGCTGGGTTGAACGAAAAAGAAAAAACGAATAGTGCGTACCAGGCTTTAAGTGTAAATGGGGGCTAACAGAGTCCCAGATAGCACTGAGTGTGAATCCCATTATTGTGAATAGGCATATTAACTTCTGAGCTCCTTACAGGTGAAGCTTATAAAAGTGCATGATCTTTTTGGGGGCAGAAGCATTTTTGGTCTCTTAACATGCTTTTCTTAGACACCCCATTTAAAAGTCTAAGGAGCCAAAGACGCACGATTCTTTTCATGTACTACAAGTTGCACGTGCAAATTTATAGTAAAAACCCTCTACATCTCCTGGCTATGCTCAAGCTTAGTATCATTTTGGGCTTCAAGAGATTTTTCCCTTCACTTGCTGTTCTAGGGACAACCTTTTACCAGACAGCAAGTGAGGGAAAAATCTGCAACAGACAACAAGCAGCTGACAGAGGTTCTAATATACCCCAATTTTAATAAGTGTTTTTATTTTTGCATATGTTGCTATTGGGTCCCTTTCACACGATAGGTCCGATTGGGTCCACCTGTCTGTTTTTCAGACATACCCGATCAGTCTCTCCCTTCTCCTCTATGGAGCAGCGGATATAAATGGACAACTATCCGGCAAACACAAACGGGAAAGGATCTGTTCCCCTCCATCTGGCCAGATCAGATCAGAGGGCAGACAGGTGTAAACAGACAGCCAGTCCGTTTACATCCGAATGACCATAGAGCAGAGCGGGCCATGTCTGTGCCTGTTCTGCGTAAACTGAGCAGACACGGACCTGTCATCTCTCCACTCTGCTCTAATCAGCAGGGAATCAGCAAACAGATGCCCTGCTGATCAAAACAACACCCACCCCGTGTGAAAGGGGCATTAGAGAGATTTCCCTTAAAGGGTAACTTCCCTTTTGTGATGAAAAAAAATGAGCCCAAAAAAAAAAAATGAACATAGCATATACAATTGCGACACAAGTCATACTATAATTATTGTTATGAAAAATTACCTTTTTCTTTCAATCTACAGCACTGTCATTTTCTGTAAAATGCAATGCAAGATGGCTACCTGGAGTTTTTCTGTACACATATGGTGTACAGAACTCCCCAGATGTAATTTCCTGCTTCTGTGATTGGCTTACTGATTTTCCCAGAAGTCTGCACTAAGATACAAGTCAAATTTCGGACATTCCCTGCAACAAAAATGTCATTTTTAGTGAGATAATCCCAAAGGGAAATCACATCTAAAGGGATGCAGACCCTGCCACTTTTCTCATTAGAGCCCTGCAACATAGTTTGTTAAAATCCCTCCAATGTACATAGATCACCCAGAGGGGAAGGTTTTTCTCTCAACAAAAGTGGAGTTACTCTTTAACTTCCTGACCTAGGGACAACCTTTTTTACTGGAAGTGAAGGAATCTCTCTAGGGGAGCCTCTGACTGTATTAAAACTTCTTCCCCGTGCGGATCTGTATCCAGCCATCCGCTTGCTCAGCGGGGATCGCTCCATTGATCCCCGCTGAGCCGGCGGATGACAGGTCCATCTATGCACACTGTGCCAGGATGGACCTGTCAAATCTCCGCTCTCCTCTATGGGGGATCAGATGATTACGGACTGCCTGTCCATTTTTATCCGATCCGCCAGACGGATGGAAAATAGGACATCCATCTGTCTGGATTTTGCGGAGCAGAGCGAATCGGAGCAGATCGGATGTCAGCGGAAATGTCACTGATGACATCCGTCACCTCATAGATATGTATGGAGTGACCGTTCAGATCCGCTGAAAAGAACGGACAGGTTGATCTGAACGGTCCGCACGTCTCTGAAAGGGCCCTTTGGAAGCAGCTCTCACATGTGAATGACAGTGATGACCAAACACACAACTATGTTTCTGATATCCAATGAAACAGTGTTTTTTTGTTAAAGCAAAATCAAAAATCCACATAAAACGCATTTTAAAATGCGAGCTTTATGCTATAAGGTACTAGACCTGGCACTAGACCTGGCATTTAAGCACATTATGCAGACTTAGCTGTCAAGCGATACCACCGCCAGCACTGCAATATCAGCACTCTCTGCTGTCATGGGCACTTCCATCTTTTCCCAGTCTTCCTTTCGGTTGAGACTCTTCTGTGTCTTGATTGGCTGGGCCACATCAACGGCACTCCTGTGCATTCAAACAGTAGTAGTATTGTCACAGCACAGAGCAGTGCCATAAATGTATGCTGAGCTGCGCATGCATGGCTCATGTACATAAATGCTGACAGTCAGAGAAAAGGGTTTATGACAAGGCACCAATAGGGTCTCTTTGATATAAAAATCTTAAATATCAGCGTTTTTTTTTTTCAGTTTAATTCCGCTTTAATAATCCCCACTGGAGGGCACTTTGCTGTACATTGAGAACTGATGCTTTTTAGGGCATCACAGGAAGTGACTGAATAAAGCTGTCATTGATATCAGAGCTGCAAACCCCAACAAGACTAAATGTAGCTGTAAAAGTGATTTATGTGCAACGCAAATATTGTTCTCAGCCGGAAAACTGAAAGAGCCAAATTAACCCTTCACCTAAGCAAACTTTGTCAAGATGATGGCTGTTTAGGATCTGTCTATAGAATATAGTAAACAGCTAATACAAGATAAACAGAGAAATGAGTTTCTGATCTTCGAATTGTGGAGGAAGAGCTTCTGATCTATGGTTAGTGTGCTCCACCGAATTCCACTGTGCAAGGGAAGAGGAACAAAATAAGTTTGCGCTAAAGAGCTCTGCAGAGAATTAAGCTGTGATGCTCGAATGATTCCTCTAGAGCTGCACAGGTTAAATTGCTTGCTGTTGTGCTCTGCCCTGGTTTGATGAATAGGAATTCATTTGCTAGAAGTGCAACAGAAGACCATTGTTAGGCACAGATTAGAAATGTAAACACTTCGCATTTCCCACAGCTACCGGCTTCACAATTGATTCTGAATGCTGCTTTCAAGACAATAAATTTAGGGTGTCACTATAGCAGCAGGCTAACTATAGAGCAACAATGCCTCCTGGTGGCAACAAAGAGGAAGTACATGTTCCATAGGACTTGCTTATCTCACTGTTTGTGTCAGTAAGAGTGACAGGCCTTAAGGGACCAAGGAAAGTCACCATGCTGCCCATAAATACAGACTCTAAATCAGAAAGTACCTACTTAACATGTGTGTGTGTATGTATATATATATATATATATATATATATATATATATATATATATATAATTATCACAAAGTGCACAGAGGAAGTGCGTTATTTTTTTTAGCTTTGGATGTCTTAAAGCTGACTCCAGGATACGATTAGTTTCCTCAATGTTTTTCTTTCCTTTTCCTTAGTAAAAATTAGATTTTGTGTCTGTGGCATCATCACTTTAAGTTGAAAAATGCAGAGATGTCCCACCACTGAAAGGAGAGATTATGCAGACACATTGTCGCATTTGCATAACCTGCCCAGGAAGGTGGACAGACTAGGAGTCTCCTAGCTGTCATTCTGCTCCTAGAGTCACTGATGAGCAGGACTCTATTTGCTGTAGTCTAGGATTCTAGACTACAGGAGACTAGGATTCTCTTTGCTGTAGTCTCGTTCCTTCAGTCACTGATTTGGGGGGAGGGGGGGGAGACTAGGAGCGTCCTGGCTATCATTCAACTGATACTGTCACTGATGGGTTGACAGGCTAGAAGTCTCCTGGCTCTCAGTCAGCTAATACTGTCACTGATGGGTGGGGTAGACTAGAAGTCTCTGGGCTGTAATGCAGCTACTACAATCATTGGGGGGTGGCACAGACTAGGAGTCTTTTTGTTGTCATACAGTCCCTACAATCATTGGGGGGTGGGACAGACTAGGAGTCTCCTTGATGGCATACAGTTCCTACAATCATTGGGGGTGGGACAGACTAGGAGTCTCCTTGATGTCATACAGCTCCTACAATCATTGGGGGGTGGGACAGACTAGGAGTCTCCTTGATGGCATACAGCTCCTACAATCATTGGGGGGTGGGACAGACTAGGAGTCTCCTTGATGTCATACAGCTCCTACAATCATTGGGGGTGGGACAGACTAGGAGTCTCCTTGATGTCATACAGCTCCTACAATCATTGTGGGGTGGGACAGACTAGGAGTCTCCTTGATGTCATACAGCACCTACAATCATTTGGAGGTGCGACAGACTAGGAGTCTCCTTGATGGCATACAGCTCCTACAATCATTGGGGGTGGGACAGACTAGGAGTCTCCTTGATGTCATACAGCTCCTACAATCATTGGGGGTGGGACAGACTAGGAGTCTCCTTGATGTCATACAGCTTCTACAATCATTGGGGGGTGGGACAGACTAGGAGTCTCCTTGATGTCATACAGCCCCTACAATCATTGGGGGGTGGGACAGACTAGGAGTCTCCTTGATGTCATACAGCCCCTACAATCATTGGGGGGTGGGACAGACTAGGAGTCTCCTTGATGTCATACAGCTCCTACAATCATTGGGGGTGGGACAGACTAGGAGTCTCCTTGATGTCATACAGCCCCTACAATCATTGGGGGTGGGACAGACTAGGAGTCTCCTTAATGTCATACAGCCCCTACAATCATTGGGGGTGGGACAGACTAGGAGTCTCCTTGATGTCATACAGCCCCTACAATCATTGGGGGGTGGGACAGACTAGGAGTCTCCTTGTTGTCATACAGCCCCTACAATCATTGGGGGTGGGACAGACTAGGAGTCTCCTTGATGTCATACAGCCCCTACAATCATTGGGGGTGGGACAGACTAGGAGTCTCCTTGATGTCATACAGTTCCTACAATCACTGATGGATGGGACAGACTAGAAGTCTCCGGGCTGTAGCAGCATAGCAGCCACCAGCCTTATTAAATGGAAATAAGGGGCATTAAAACATAAAGCTATTGCTTGCAATTAAGAATTAGCTATTACAAAAGTGCCAAAGCATTTCTGCCCGGAGTTCAGCTTTGAGGATCTTCGCAGATGGCAGACAAACCTTCATACTTTAGTGAACATCAGAAAACACAAACACCAGCAGTGCAATAGATTTTAGTTTCTGATAGCTTTCTCAAGGGCATATGCTGTCAGTTTTCTAATGTTAAAATAAAGTATGACATGAGCCCTCCGTCTGCACTTCTGAGGCTGAAAACCACTTACAACTGTACACCCCCTCTGAATTCTGCTCTCCCAAGCGTCGTGGGTCAACATTGGAACCGGAATGGGCCTCCCCAGCCCCATCGGCAAGGATTAACCCTCAGACAGAGCGGTTTTGGAGCTACCTGGGCCTATTGTGTCTTCCCTGCCACCGCTTTGCTTCACTTCTTCACCTCCAACATGTGCGGTTCGCAGGGCTCCTTGCTACAATTATTGCACCAGTGATCCCGGAACTTGCGGTGAGTGCGGCAAACCCCCCCCCCCCCCCCCCGGCCGTAGATTGTTTCCTGGCACCCTAACCCCCCTATTGGCGGTTCTTTCTGGGGGGTGCCCCCTACTACCGGCCACTTTGGAACCGGCTGCTGCCGGACGGTTTTATCACTCAGAGGCACAGCAGCCCTCAGCTCTCCCAAGGACTGCCTCATGACATTTTGCTAATTGCTGCTGCTTCGCTGCACCGCAACCCTATACAGCAGCGACGCACGCACCTAGTTTTCAAATGATTTTCTAAGACCCCAGAATAGCTCCGTTCGGGACTTCAATCTATCTCAGAGGTATTCCTGCACCACGTTTCACCTCATCCACATTTTTTCCTTTCCTCCTTACCTCATCTTCTAACCCGCTGAGCCTTAGTGTATGCCGTCTAAAAAAAAGAAGGCACGGAGCACCGCCCAAAAGACTCTCACACAATACCTTCTCCGCTCTCAAGAACATTCTAGCATGGAGCGTGCGGGGTCGGTTGACGGGCGCCTCTCCCCGGACCCGGCCTCCCCGCCTCGCTTATCGGGCCCTACCTCTCCTGCTCCCTTGTCGGATAAAAGAACTCCCAGTGCCCTTTCAAAAGCGGATCTGGAGGACAGTCTGGACTCCATGTACAATAGATTGGCATCCAAGTTTCAATCAGAACTTCAGAAAACCTCTCATGCACTTTCACAGGAAATCTCGGCCCTTGGAGCAAGGACTGAAAGGCTAGAGACTAAACATGACGAGTTGGCGATAGCTCATAATGACCTCAGCCGGGAACACGAAGCCCTTTCCTCCACGGTCCAACTTCTACAGTCTCAAATAGAAGACCTCGACAACAGAAATAGACGTAACAATCTGCGTATCCGTGGCATCCCGGAGTCCGAATCTGAGCTTATTCCGGTAGTTATCAGGTTGTTTAAGTCCTTGCTCCCTGAACATGAAGCCACTATGTTCAAATGTGATCGGATACATAGAGCTCTACGCCCTAAACCCCCGGAGGATAAACCTCCCAGAGACATCATTCTCTGCATGAAGGACTTTCTGGTCAAAGAGGAGATTCTGAGAGCAGCTCGTAACAAACAGAGGATCACTCTCGATGACAAAGTTATCCAAATTTTCCCAGATATCGCACCTGCGACCTTGGAGCGTAGAAGGAACCTAAAGGAGATAACCACTGTCCTGCAGTCAGCCCGCATCAGATACCGGTGGGGGTTCCCGTTTCGTCTTGTGATTCCACATAACGGCTCGACATACTCTGCTACCTCGGTCCTGGAGGGTCAGGAGATCCTGGTGAAGCTGGGACTTTTGGACGCCTCGGCGGTTCGCAGACTGCCCTCCACTCCCAGAGCTACACCTATTTGGCAAACCCCTCCGACCAGAAGAGACAGACGCAGAATCAGATATGGTGCAGATGATCGAGTGGAAGATAGTCCTCGATGATGTTGTTTTACTCCCCTTTACCTGAAGGCTCAGACTGTGGTTTGCTATAAGTTCTCAATGGCTGTTTATATTCTGCTCTTATTTATATGTCACAGGGTAGTGTGTTCTTAAGTTTCTGGTTTTATACTGTTTCCCCCTCTTGGCTCCCACTTGCTCCACGCCTCCGTCCTATCGGGGGACGGTGGAGCTGGTCGGAGAGAGGGGCCTTATGTGTTCTAGGTTCTTCCTACCCATTCCACCAGCCATTTACAAGTCCCTAGGAGCTGTTGTATGGCTCCCCTTTCCAGTGGTTGGTTGCTTCTTTGGTGGGCACCCCCTACCATTGCGCAACCCTACTGGTCACGAGACCTTGTTGTCTCGGAGTTTGATCGTTGTTTTGGTGTGGCTATGTTTCCCCACACGCTATTATACTTAGCTTTAATGGTGGGCCCCAGGCCCTTCTTGGGCTTTGGGCCTTCTTCTTTTGATGCATATTCCCCTTTTCTATGTCTTTTGTTTTTCTCCCTTCTAGGTCGATCATATTTCTTGTTCTATGCTCATATAATCACTCAGACATCTTTTATACTCAAGACTGGTATTTTCCCTATACACTTGTTTTTATTGCACTGTGTCTTATTTTTCTATTATCCCGCAGATGATATGAGGGTCCCCCTGCGTTTCTGGCGCTTGTTGGACGAGTATTCCCCGAGGGTTTCCCTTTCTCCCCCTGCCACCATATCTGACCTCTCCACTATAGTTGTCCTTTTTTATTTGCCATGGCAATAACTTGTGTTTCCCATAATGTCAAGGGATTTAATTCACCATCCAAAAGGCGTAAAGCCTTCTCCTTTTATAAAAGCCTTGGAGCTAAAATCATTCTACTCCAAGAAACACATTTCTCCCGCTCCTCTCACCCTAAATTTTTCCATAAAGACTTCCCTCAAGCCTTTTACTCGCTCCACTCGTCCAAGACCAGGGGTGCCGCCATTCTCCTTCACTCCTCCCTCCCTATGGAGGTCAAGCACATTTTTAGAGACCCCGAGAGCCGCTATGTTATTATTCAGGGTGTGGTCCACAACAGAGAACTTACTATTGCTAGTATTTACGCTCCCAACGAGGGATCGGCCACGTTCTTTGGGTCCTTTTTTGAGAAAATTGCTCAATACCACTCCCCTCACTTAATAGTAGGTGGTGATTTTAATTCAGTTGCCAACGCCACTCTTGACCGTTCATCAACACCAATCACTTCTAGAGCCTTCCCGAAATCGCTCTCCAGGGGCCTCCGTGAACTGCAACTCACTGACACCTGGAGAGCTCACAACATAGGCTGCAGAGAATACACTTTCTTCTCCCACCCGCACAACAGTTATGCGAGGTTAGACTACATTTACTCCTCTCCAATTATTCTTGCTAACTCGATGGAGGCCTCCATCCACCCCTGTGTTTGGTCCGATCATCAGGCAACTTCCTTTACTACAGGGTTCATTAGGCTCGCTCCCACGCCTCACTCCTGGAGATTGAATGAATCCCTTCTTTCGGACTCAGGGGTAGAGGCCCAGGTAACTCAATCTCTGGAGGAGTATTTTTCCTTGAATGCCCGCCCGGACATGCAACCTTCGACCCTCTGGATGGCGCATAAAGCCGTCATCAGGGGACGACTTATTAGTCTTTCCGCGGCCCGGAATAGAGCCAATAGACTTAGGATAGTGGAACTAACCAGAGAATTAGATCATCTATACAAAGACGCATCCTCGTTGCACTTGGACTCGTCCAGGCGCTCCATAGATCAGAAGCGCCTGGAACTCGACTCCTTGTTGTCCTCCAAGGTTGAGAAGACACTACGCTGGGCCAAGGCTCGCAGTTTGCTATTCAACAACTCTGCCTCGACTTCGTTTGCTAGGAAGTTGTCTAGCACACTTCGACCGCCTCACGTCTACCGGCTATCTAATAGTGAGGGTTTTGTATCGTCACATCCCAAGGAGGTTCTTAAGATCTTTGAGCAATTCTACTCTAAACTCCTAGAAGCCCCCTGCACCCTTCCTTCTCTTGATGACCTATCCTGGTTGCAGGACATCCCTCTCCCAACGCTCTCCCCCTCACAAGTGGAGGCGTTGAATGCCCCCTTTACTGTTCCGGAAATCTTAGGGGTTCTCAAGTCATTGAAGTTGGGTTCGGCCCCGGGTCCGGACGGCTTTTCGGCCCTCTATTACAAAAAATTCTCCATGATTTTAGCCCCCAGAATGATGCAACTTTTCAACTCGATTCTACTAGGTGGTAGCTTCCCAGAGGAAATGCTGTTAGCCAACATGTCACTGATCCCTAAACCCAATAAGAATCATAATTTACCTCAAAACTTTAGGCCAATTTCGGTTATAAATAATGATATCAAAGTATTTAGCAGAATCTTAGCTGACAGACTAGCAAAATTTATCCCTTCTCTAATTTCCCCCTTCCAATCTGGGTTTATTCCGCATCGTTTTATCACTGACAATATACGCCTGGCCTCCAATGTTATCCAAGATGCCAACCTTTTTTCTCGTAAGCTCCTCCTGTTGAGTTTAGACATACAGAAGGCATTTGACAGTGTTACATGGAACTATTTAGACACACTTTTGCCTCTCATGGGCTTTCAGGGTAACTTTCTAGCAGGATTCCAAGCCCTCTACAATAATCCCATGACTCGCATTAAGTTGCCCGGCTGTAACTCGGAATTCTTTCCCATAGGTAAAGGCACTAGACAGGGGTGTCCCCTTTCCCCTTTGATCTTTGCCCTAGCCCTGGAGCCCCTCGCTATTGCTCTCCTTAGACATCCTGATATTACTGGTTACACTAAGGGGTCCGAAATGTATAAATTTTGCATGTATGCAGATGATGTTTTGATGTTTATTACTAACCCTCATGTCTCCCTCCCTAATCTTTTCTTGACTCTGTCTCATTTTGCGAAAATCTCTGGCCTGTCCATTAATGTGTCTAAATCTGTAGCCCTCCCTATAGGCTTTACACCTGATGATTTGGCTCTGATTAAACAAAACTACTCATTTACTTGGGCCTCCACCCACATTTCTTATCTGGGGGTTGGTCTACCCGGGAATTTCGGGGACCTCTTTGGGGTCAATTATCCCCCACTGATTAGCAAACTCAAAAACACCCTGAAAAGTTGGCTCTCTTTACGTATCCCCTTTATAGGTCGAATCACTGCCCTCAAAATGGTCATCCTACCCAGGCTGCTATATCTATTTCGCTCTCTACCGGTTAAGCTCCCCAAGAGCTTTCTCCTTGACCTTCAATCTCATTTCAATAGGTTTGTTTGGAACAATAGACCTCCCAGGTTTGCGAGAGGGGTACTTTACAGATCTACGAAAAATGGTGGGCTGGGGGTGCCTCAGATTTGGTTGTACTACCTTGCCTGTAGATTTACTCAACAGGCACAGTGGTCGATCCCTAATTCTAAAGTCCCCTGGGTGAGGTTTGAGGGTGACTCGATCACTCCATTCTATCTCCCCGGCCTTATGTGGTCAACTAATCATCCTCTCCTGACTCTAGCCACGCGCAATACTATAGTGGCGGATTGCCTCCAACTGTGGCACCGCTTTAAGCAGAGTTACGACAGCACCCTGGGACGCTCTTTAGGGGCCTCCTTCCTGGGTGACCCTAGGTTCCCCCAGGCTTATCTCCATCCTGAATCTTTTGATATTTGGGTCCGTTGTGGGCTTACCCAGTTGAAGGACTTTGTGACGGGCTCTGGCTTTGCTCAATTTTCGACTCTGCAGGCCCAGCACCAACTCCCGGACTCTGAATGCTATAGTTACTTGCAGATCCGCCACTTCTTCCTCTCCCGGTATGGACTCCGTCCTCGGGCACAGCTCACTGTCTTTGAGGACGTGTGTTTCAATTTCCCACGCCAAAAGGGATTGATCTCTCTGATATATAGGGCCCTTGAGGGACATTCGGAGTGCCAATCCCTTCGATATAGAGCTTGCTGGGAGGAGGAGTTGGCTCTGGAGACGGGAGTGGTGGATTGGGAGGAAGGTTGGAACAACATGCGCAAATGCACTAGATCCCTAACTGTTAGGGAGACTGCCATTAAGGTTCTCACTAGATGGTACTACACCCCAGTACGTTTGCACCAGATTTATCCCCTTACATCCCCCAACTGTTTTAGAGGGTGCAATCGTCCCGGCAACTTTGTACACATTTTTTGGGAATGTGACTTAATTCGCCCTGTCTGGCAGGAGGTCTTAAAGCTGTTGGATGGGTTCGCGGGCCGAACACTGTCCCTCTCTTTTCACCACTGCCTTCTATTCCAGACCCCCCCCGACACCCCCAAACATTTTATAAGACTGGTGCACTCGATCTGTGTTGCTGTACTGTGGACTATTGCTCTTCATTGGAAGTCCCCGTCTATACCTTTAGCACAGGTTCTCACTCGTATTGATCAGGTAATGCTGTCTGAAAAAATCTTTCACACCCTACATGACACTGAACACATCTATGACCTTAAATGGAACCCATGGTTCTTGTTTCGTTTACAGCAGTGATCGCACCTTAGGTTTTTCCTTTTGTTTCTCTTTTCTGTTTGCTTTTTCTCCTCTTTTTCCTTTGTTTCTCTCTGCTCTCCCTCCCCCTTCTCCCTGTCATGATCTTTCTTTCATAATTGGGTTATGATGGTCAGCACGGTTAACCTGTCGTTTTCTTTACCATTTTGATTTATGGTTGGAATATAAGACCCATACAGTGTATCAGTTATTTATTGTTTGTCCTGCAGGGTTCTGTTATGTGTTTATTACCTTTTGGTAACCTGGTCTTCAACCATTTTATGCCAATGTTGAAATATGCTTCTTTTCGCTGACTTTGTATTTCTGTTGATTACTTTAATAAAAACCTCTTTTGAAAACAAAAAAAAAAATAAAGTATGACATTTTAGCAACTATGTTCCTGAGGCTAAAATGTTCACAGGTCCAACTGCCGGTATCCACAATAAAAGGGATCACATATTTAGACTCAGAACACTCTTATTTCAGATAAGCAGCTATTCAATAAGCAGAAGAGTACCATACTAGCACGTATACTATATCTAGACTACAGAATGAGACAGACCCTCCTATATTCTGTATGGAAGACAGCAATCCAACACTTGACGTGGATTTAACATGTCCAAACCTTGCACGCTCTGCTGATGGAAATCCCCAGGTAATAACTGTCAAAACAATACATCCTTTGTAGGTAAGGGCTACACATGACATGTATATGGGTTTTCCCAATAGAGCAAGTGACCGCAGACACCTTTTTTTTCTATTTTCCATAAGTCACTGTCTGCTGAAGGCAAAGAAAATGAAAATAAACAGCCTCGAAAAAAGTTCAGCAAATAATGTTTAGAAAAGCTTGTTACATTTGTATTCCCTACGGGTCATACACTGACCCAGTGCAATGGTCTCATACAGAGTACAGGCTCAAACATGTTGAAGGAAAAAGAAGAATGCTTTGTTGATGGTTGATGGTGATCTATCCTGTAACACACAGCAATATGGGTGTCAAGAAATCGCCAAAGGTCAACTCTCATGACTGCAGTAAGATATTTTGCCCACTCTTGTTTGGGAGTTGAACTCCAGCCATTTTTTTTTTGTTTTGCTTAGAGAGGGAACAGTCAGAACCTCTGTCAAGTTTTTGTTTATACTCTCATTGTCCCACAACCTTTATGTCCTGGAGACCCAACAGGAAGAGAGAGGAAATCTACTGAAAGTGATGAAAACCCTGTTTTGACAACTGTTAGCATCTCCATTAGTATGTTATTCCTCAACTTCAGTTCAGGTAACAACTGTAAAATGTTAAATTGCCCTTCACTCCCTGTTCTAATGGCAGAGGTCATCAGGATAAAAATTGTGAGCAAATCTTCTGAACAGAGGCTTAGACAGCAGTAAAAGTTTGACTCTGATTTTCAGAGTTCAGTTTGTGAGGTATGGCATGCTAGGAGACTGTCTGTCCCTGCATCCATTCTGCGGCATGCATCACAAAAGTGAGTGGGGTGCGTCTTTAGGTGTCTTTAAGTGTACATACATGTATAAGATTTAGATGCTGCACAGCTGCCACATATCAGAAGTTCTTCAACAAAACAAGTGAGGGGTTTGGCATTTCTACAATTCATGGATGTCTGCTACTTACATTTGCTAGTGATGTCAAAATATGGTGGAAAGATTTCGTACAAAATCACACATGATCTTTTTTTTTTTTCTGTTTAGAGACAGGAGGAACTTGCAAAATAAGTGCCAAGCCATAGAAACTAGAAGCACTCAAAACCAGGAAATCCTGGACATCGGTTGGGCACCATTAGACCATCTGAATTTCCAACCCTTTTCACGTCACTATTATAAAACTGCCTTCTATTCCTGTATGCGCCCACACTGGAGAGCTGTATGATCATATATTGTCTTTTTGACCATGGTCATCAACAATGAGCAAGGAAGAAATTAAAACTACTCCTACCTTCTTTTCTAGTGCTGGGAGAGAAACGGATATGCAATCCAGTACCTGAAATCCCCAAAACATGTGCAGCCAACAACGTTTAAGAACGTACATGGATAGAAATAAGTTATAACTGCATCATGGGGGCAGCTTTTTTCCTGGTTCATTTCATACTGCTCAGTTATGATATACATAGAAGAAATGACTCTACACAGGAGTATTTTTATTCTTTCAAAAGCTCTCTTTAGCCACAAAAACATCCAATAAAAGGAACTCAAAGAAAATGGGAAATTTTCATGCAGTCACCTAATTATTTAACAGACAACTATAATGGTTTTAGCTAAATAAATGATATATGAATATTTATATAGTGGGAAGGCAAACAGAGATGGAGAATGTGGCTCTCCTCCAACTCATTCAGTTCTCAATGTAAGTTGAACTTACGTTATTGAGCCCTGTAAACAATAGGATTTTTTAGCAATACAATTAAGGATAAAGGACCAACTCTGGGCTAATTTATTTATTTCAGACACATGGTAAAGAAAAAAGAAGCACACGCTCTAATATGTGCCTTTATACAAGAGCTGCCCACACACACACACACACACACACACACACACACACACACACACACACACACACACACACACACACACACCTCTTTACCACCACAAGATGTCCTTGGTCTTCTAGACTGAATAATAAACAGTGCCATTCAACCAGAGAGATTTATTATATAGTGTGTCCGGGGTGTCATGGGCCCACCCCTGATGCCCTGCGATCACAGTGAATTATTTTAGAGAATACCACTGATGTCATCAAGTGAGCTCCACTCTCTGCATCATTTGGAGAAGACTAAGGGTAGGGCGGCAATCCTGCATGTCATGTGACCATGCTTAAAGACTTTTTACGAGAAGAACATTTAAAAAAAAAACAGCACAACAATTAGCTGGAGGGCCTTCTGGGAGGAGGGGGTAATCTACTGCTGGGGGCGCTGAGCCTAGAGTTGGACTTCACTCGGTATACATATGAAAAGGTTCCAAAAAAGCCACTTCCTGGCTGGAAATACATAAATATTAACATTTACCCAATTAAAAGAAATTAAAATAAAATTTTAAGCCCTGAACATATTACAAATGTATCCATAAAATGTATTCTCTTTAATTTGCAAAAAAAACTGAATGTTAAGGTTATAGTAAACACTAGAGGCAGCAGAAGCCACACTGTCAACAGTTAGATTGCCATGTATATTACTGATGACCAAAGAGCCCTTGGAATGATAAATAATTTCCAATGTCCTGTGCCTAGGGACACTTCTACCCAATGATGCATGACACCACCTTTATTTTTCCCTTCTGCGCAAGGTCATCATGTACTCACTAGGCGAGCGTAGAAAAAAGAAGACTATGACATAACCTTTCCAAAGTCCTCAAACTGCAATTAAACTATCAAGCTGTACAATGGCTTGAATATTCTCCAAAACAATAAATAGTGCTGGTTACTTCATGACAGATTTATAGATAAGCTGAACTCAACACAGCACATCTGCTTGCGCATATAAGCCAAGGCGTTTTAAATGGGATTTATCTTGATGTCAATCACAGGAATAACATTTTTTTCTGACATACCATCAACTTGCATTTGGATTGCTTTTGTGTTTATAATTGAAGAATATCATTTGTGTTTTTTTGTTACTATCTACACGAAACAGAAAACAGCACGGCAGGAAAAAACAAGCAAAACAAAATCTGTTTTATTGCTAAAATTAATCACATGTGACTGCCCGGGCTATATGTGTGAAAAACACGGGGATGAAAATGTTTCCACAGCTCGGTGCATAGCCGTGCAGAATAACAGGATGCTCCAGACCGGCTTTCTTTCTTGGGTTTTGCAAAGCTCCATTATTCACACTGCTATTTTTACTGCAGGTCATTTTTTTGTTGTTTTTTTTTCCTGAACAAACATGTATTTAAATGCAAATTATTACTAGACATGAAAATGTGTTCAATTATATTTTTTTTTGTCAGAAGTCTCCAACCTCTTGCTAGCCACACAGGCCTCAGATTTTTTAACTTATGTGCCGAGTCAGATGGTGTCAGCTGGGCCACCAAACGTTTGAATCTGTCCGATTCAGCCAACAGGACCACCACCCAACTAAACAAAAATGGCAACCACCCCACTTTATTACTAGCCTTTATAGTAAGGTGTCCATGGAAGGACTTTGCACAGAACAAGCAGAAAAAAATATATTCCAAGCACACGTACCAGCTAACCAAAAAAAAAGTACACCGTTTTTCATATGCACTCCATTTAAAAATGTAGTTATAAATGAGGTCAGTAGTCATTTTTGTTTAGCTTGCTTTAATTGCTGCAGGGTTACATAGGATGCCTTAAGGTGCCACTACGCTGTCCCGGGTTTCTGGTGTTGTCCTGTACCATTAAGGAGGTGTGGGCTGCCTTCCAGGCATACCTGCTCTTAATTTAGATATATAAACTTCAACAAGGAGACTCATAGACTTGAGCTAGGGACTGCAGAGGTGGCTTGATGATACAATGCAGCTTCCACATTAATTTGCAAATTATTATTAAAATTATACAGGATTTATATAGCGCCAACAGTTTGCGCAGCAATCTATAACAGGAGGGCAGATAGTACAGCTTCAATACAATACAGGAGGAATCAGAGGACCCTGCCCATTACAGCTTACAATCTTAGCCCTTATACATACGGTCGGACATTCCGACAACCAAATCCGTCGATTTTATCCGACGGATTTTTTCCGAAACTGTTGCATACACACGGTCGGACAAAGCTGTCGGAATGTCCGATCGTTCAGAACGTGATGACGTTATTTCCTTACGACGGGACTACGTTCAGGCTAGTAGCTAATAGCTTTGGTGTAGAAATTTGATCTGAGCATGCGTGGCACTTTGTCCGATCAGAATTCTCTACACATGATCGGACAAGGTCCGATCGGATCATGTTGTCGGAAAGTTTTATAGCCAAGCTGGAAAACTTGGTCCGTCGGATATTCTGATGTAAACAGTCCGATGGAGCCCACACACGGTCGGATTATCTGGCAACACGATCCGATCGGACATTTTCCGTCGGAATGTCCGACGGTGTGTACTAGGGCTAAGAGGTTGTGCTAATTAAACCCCTGTTTAGGGTGTAAGTGTGCTTGGAAATACATTTTCAAATACAGCTTGTTTTGTTTTAACAGGGTAACCATCTAGTCGGGTGGAAAATTGTTGACCAAACAGTGACTGCATCGTATCAGGGTATTCAGACAACTGGGTCGCCCAGGCCTGTCTGCAATAATCTGCATTGCAGATTTTTCCATCCAAGCTGTTTAACATTGATGGAGGATGGAGGCATCTGGGCAGATGCTGACATTATTGTTGGGATCCCTGATTTTAGCTCGCTGTCAACTGAATCTGGGTCACAAGAGTGCAGAATTAACCCATATGAGAAATATGGTCAAAAGAGCTTTGACCACACTTCTCCTTTAGCCTGGGTTCACACTGATGCGAATTTACAGCGGGTTTGATGCGTTTAGGAACACACAGATTCACAGCTCATGTAAAAAGCATAGTATTCCATGGCTTTGGTTCGAATTTGGTGTAAGAAAAAAAAGGGTCTTGTGCGTGTTGACTGCGGGTGCAGTGCGAATTTTATCTTCATAAGCTTCAAATGAACTTGCAGTAAACTCGCAGCACACATCTCTGCGAATTGTTCACTATCTGCCTCCTGAAAATCGTGGTAAATTTGCACTTGTCTAACTCAAAACGCAAGGCAAATTTGCACCTTACACAGGACAAAAAAACAGATCAAATTTGCAGGACATCGCAGTAGTGTAAACCTAGGCTTAATTAACACCAATGACAGCTGAGAGCATGATGCAATTTATAAGCCAACTGGTGAGGATAACCACTCTACAATATACATAATAAAATACAACAAAAAAGTATCACTTGATTCTAATCACCACAGGTCATACGGCCTATATGCCCTATATGATTTGGCTAGGGTGCCATACTGAAAAGACAAATATTTTGCATTGTCTTAAGTAGCATATGTTACCTAGAGATGTAAGAAACTGTGTTATTTGCTGTGGGGTAATTTAAAGGAAAACTGTAGGGGATGATGCCCATTAGCAATAGTTGTGCTGAGATCCTTCTAATGTCTTTGTTGTGCACAGCAGAATGTGCTGTTGTGATTTCTTGTACTATATATTTGCCAGTTCTAATTGGTTTGTAGGATGCTTATACTTGCACAACTAATGTAGTAGAGACTCCTAAATTCCTACATCAGGGATCTTCTGGTGTGAACAGGTCACGACAAGAATTGGTGCAAGCAGAACTGGACTTCTGAAGAAGAAGTCGTCTTACCAAGGAAAACCGTCCTAACTGTCCCTCCTATGAGCCCATGTACTTCTAACACTCTTTACCCATAATGCTACCTTTTATAAAGCTCCATTATTTTACAGTCACTTTTAGTGGTCAATTCATCCTCCACCAGTTTCCTATTTCATCCAGTTACAACTGACAAGGACATTCTAATTTACAATATTGCATTATACAATAAGCCAAGGATCCTGTTCTATTCCCAACATTGTGTCTACTCTTTATCTTTCCCAACTAATCTTCTTCCAATTCTGTTGCCTTAACACTGAGAAACAGAAAGAGTTTGCAGCTGGAAAGAGTCTCGGAGATTAATACTAGCAACTTATCCTCCAAACAAAACTGTGACCCCGTTTAAGTCAGATAATAATTAAAGGATGTGTTAGAAACAAATGTTAAAATATGTTAAGCAAAGAAAGAATGATGGTTCAATGCAGTCTGCTCAGCACGCCTTCTGCCAAGAGATTCCATATTGTTACAATTTGTACAGCACTGTATGTGTATGGATAATGAAGCTACTTCTTATGACTAATATGAATTTATACCCATACTAGTGCCAGAAACGCTTACTAGAGAAAAGAAAAAAGAAAAATATTCGAAGATTCTCAGATGTGCTCAAAAGACACTCGGGGCTGAATTATAAAAACATGACAGAAGGAAAAGTGAAATCACTTCTTTTGGCAACCAGGTAGATTATGGTTGGGAAGTACAGCCAATTTCCTAGCGATATCATATTATTTTGTCCAGATAAGTGGCAGTAAAACAAAAGCACTAGAGGCATTATTAAGTATTGTGAGGACCACCAACCTAATGCAACATCTGACTGTTTAAGGTGACATGTAAAAAAAATATGCCTATAGTAATTAAACATTTAATAGTCCGGTCATTAGCAAGAGCCAGCCAATACAGCCATGGCCAAAGTTTTGAGAATGACACAAATATTAATTTTCACAAAGTCTGCAGCTTCAGTGTTTTTGGATCTTTTTGTCAGATGTTACTATGGTATACTGAAGTATTATTATAAGCATTTTATAAGTGTCAAAGGCTTTATTGACAGTTACATTAAGTTTATGCAAAGAGTCAATACCTTCAGTGTTGAGTCTTCTTTATTAAAGTGGTTGTAAACGCTCAAGTTTCACTTCAGCTCATAATCTACAGTGATAAGGCTGCTGATCGCTGCCTGTGAAATTTCTCTTACTGTTACAGCCTCTTCATAATCCGTCAATCTTTAATGACGTTGTAGCTTAGTTAACGGCAAGCTATGTGTGCCGTTGCTATATTCTCAGCATGCCAGGTTATTTACTTCCACTGAGTACAGCACAGAAGGGAAGCCTCGCGATGGTGTACCCTCCTACACACCTACCTGATTCTCCCCTTGTGACTGTATCTGACGACACACAGGGGGAGTGAACCAGAGCATCACACTGACTTCCATATGAGCAAGCAGCTGTTCTAATACTGGGAGCCAATGTGAAAGAAACATTTGCAAAGTTAAGTAAACAATTGTATATTACTTACAAAATAATGTTAGACTTTTTTTTTTAAAGACATTATTTCTAAATTCACATAGCGGTCGCGATCGCACATGCGTGAGATTTTGACAGAGAAAGAAAGGAAGGGCGGAAATGATGTCCACACAACAGCCAGAAGTCAGTATTTAAAATGGCGCAGCCGATTCCCAGAAGAAGCTATCTTTTATAAAACTAAAAAAAGGTCTTTCCAAACCTCGTTTTAGTGACATTTTCACTTGTAAGACTTCTATGTACATTACTGCATTATAATTTTTTTTCAAAAAAACTTTAAAACTTTTTCAAGCTCTGCACTGGTGGTGCCACGATCCTGCAGCTGAATCAACTGTAGGAGATGGTCCTGGTGCTTGCTGGACTTTCTTGGCCACCCTGAAGCCTTCTTCACAAATGCAGTGGAAAGATTTTTTATGGGATTAAGTTCATTTCCATGGCAAAAGAGGGACTTTGCAATTATATGTGCAATATATCTAATCACTCTTCATAACATTCTAGAGTATATGTAAATTGCCATCATAAAAACTGAGGCAGCAGACTTTGTGAAAATTAACATTTGTGTCATTCTCAAAACTTTTGGCCACGAGTGTACCGTACATCTAAAAATGATCACTAGCTTCTTATGTCTATCAGTAATTTCTGCTGCCAAAGGAAAACAGTTTCCATTTTCCTATGAAGGAGTGACTGGCCTCTGAAGTCTATGTAAAAAATACGCCATCGCTATTTATGCACATATAAGTTCAGAAAACCAGATGACTCCAAAATAATGCAGCAAGAAGCAATTTCTTCTTAGAATAAATCTACACTTATCATGGCACAAGTAAGCAATCCGCATTGAGGGGAAAATCAATTGGCTTGTAAACTGGAAGGTGTATTTCTAACCTTCAATGAAGTGCGTTTGTGATATCTTTTCGGTCTATAATCCACACACAGCACAGGGACCGAACACTGGAGAATTTGGGTCATTCTTATCAGCCTGGCTGGGGAGAAAGCTACATTAGAAATCTGCATTTTGTACTTGATGCATATTTTATGTGCTCAAGTTTTCCAGTCAAAATCCTACCGACAGCAGAATGAAGAGTCACAGAAGACTGCACAGGGAAATTCTGAATCTACAGTCACCCAACCCATCAGGCAGGGCTGTATTTTGAGTTCATGCTCCCCAGGACACACATGAATAAGGCTGCCAATTTATATAGGGTCTTCCATTATAAACAGCATACGGGATCCTGAGACTCAGCAGCCTTGCTACTCCATCCCCTTCAGTTCTGTTTCAGGATTTTCACTAAAGTATTAGAAGGTGGGCAGACAAAGCAAAACTAAAGTAAATATGAACCACAAATTGAAATACTGCATTTGTTATGGATACCTCTTACAATGCTGCAGAAGGTACTACTTGACAAACTAGTTTCCAGTAAATACAAGGGGGGGGGGGGGGGTACAAAGGATCCATGTAAGAGGCTGGGTACTTTCAAATGTGGAGGGTGTGGCTACTGTCAATACATGGATATTGGTATCCAAAAAACACTTCCTAACAAAGTCAACTTTACCCTAGGCATTTTGCGAACTGCAAGACATGTAGGGTTGTATACCTCTTGCAATGTGAATGCAAATGCTTTTATGTAGGCAAAACCAAAAATGAGTTTTGACAAAGAGCATACCACCACATTCTAAGCATGAAATCATGTAACCCAGACCTACCATTGGGACGCCATACAACATACTTTCATGGTGGCACTTTTCCACACATTCAATTTCTAATACTTGATAGGGTGCAGCCAGGATTGGGTGGGGGTAAATGGAATAACATTTTGTTGCAGCGAGAACATTGATGAATATTCAAGTTGAATGCAACATAGTTTCCTGGACTCAATGAGAATCTCCTTTAAACCATTCTTGGAGGGCTTCGTCTCTGGGGGTCCTGAGATGTACTAGCCTTCATCAGCCTGTACGCGTTTTATTTCCTTTTTTCCTCCCTTGTATCACACTAGGGTTCCAATTATTTGGGTTATACAACTGATGTAAAATGTTTAGTATGAGTTCCGTGATTGTCTTTCCATAAATTGTTCTGTGCCTATGATTAAATCTGTACACGTATATATTTATGGTATACAGTGTGTCTATACTGATTCCATGTGCGTGGTATGACCGACTTTATTATCCAGGCACTGTACTGGTCATTCATATATGTACAGTATTACTCTTTGAATTCTTAGCATCTGGAAATTCCAAATTGCCTTCATTTTAGTTTCATTCCATTTTATTTTTGTAATTTTTTTCTAGTTCGGTTTCATGTTTTGTTGTCATGTGGCTGGATCTGTTCAGCACTATCACCTGTAAGTTTCACATTTCGTTCTCCTATGAGGCTTTTCATATTCCCATTTATACTCTTGCTATTTGTTTGGTCAGTCATTATGGAGCTCTGTTATACACCAGCATTGAGTCCATCAAGTCACTGACAGTGCATCACGTGACGCCGTTGCGTCGCTACATCATTGCGCCATACGGCACTGCTTTGTAATGTCACAGCAAGGCACCGATTACAATGGGCTTACTTACTGGGTACACACACCGGAGTCTGATGAGGTGCTGTTGCAGACACCATAGGATCTAACGCTTGGATCCAGGTGACTGCAATTATCCCTTATTGTCTCACACGCATATATAGCGCCTGGTTCTTTCTGTCAGTCTCTTTTCCAACTGGCAGACAGAAGGAGCCACAACATTGCACTCCAACTACAAGGTGAGTCCCTCATGTGGCAAGAATGTTACAACTCTGTACATTACTGGCTATGGTCCCTGCACCGCTACTCTAGCAGCGGCTGGGACTATGCCTTATATCTTGTTCTTTATAATAATATAATTTTGTAGCTAATAGTTAACTTTTGCTGCCACTTTCAGACTAAATGGTTACCCCAGCCCTCTGATAGACTCCTGTATTAATATATGGCCAGTGATATTTTGGACACTTATATACAGACCAAGACTGTGTCTGTTATTGACGTGATTGGCCTCTGGAGGACGAATATTTTTTGTTCTATTTGAAAGCCCCTGTGAATTGAGGTATGGTGATTCTCTTTGACTATTTGGACTGTTCAATTTTTTGAACATATTCCATCACCAATAATTCAAGATATTTTATCAGTGGAATTAAATCAGTGGAATAATCTTTATACCCATTGAGATATATCACAGTCAAAATGATATCGGCCAGCCGCACTCCTTTCGAGTGCTCATTATGCCTTACGTGAATCATTGTTGGTCGGTGATACCCTGGCTTGTTGTTAATGCGTGGCTCTGACAGATCATTTTCTTTATTCACTTGTTGAGTTACAGTTTTTCGCTGTTCAGGTGGAGCATTTACACTTGAGGTCAGTATTTTCAGCTGTTACTTTATTGGTTCCTGTCACAATATGCATGTATGATTTTTCTGTATGAAATGGAAGATGATTGTAACATTTATATCTCTGCATTCCTGCATATTTCTGATGACATGTATTCTATCATCGTAAACTTAAGCCACAGTTTTGGAAGTTTTAAGCCCTTTCGCCCCCCAAGAAGATCTGCACTGTTTTTTCGAAATGCGTTGGACGCTCTGTCTGTGTGACAGTTTTGGGCTCATCTCTCAGCTGTTTCCATATCTGCCCCCAACACATGTTTGTTTTTATTGTCTTTTGAATATTGTTTACTGTCATATATATTAATACATTTGTATATGTTTGCGATTACTATTTGTGGTCCGTTTAAAATCCCAACTTGAGGAACTTGATTTTTACTATAAGTATTAGTGATGTTGTCCGCAAACAATACAGACAGCTAGCTGTGGCAAACTTGCTTTCTGTAGAAGGTACTAGCCCCCAGGTGAGTTAAACCAGAACTCCGGGAAAAACTTCTTTACAGGTCCTTGTTGCCGATTTCCTACCCTCACTGAATATGTCATCCATCTTCCGGTTCACTCGGTAGTTGCTCTGAAATAGCCTATTCATTTTCAAATCAAACCATTGAAGTGATTGTAAACCCTCTCATATACCCAGTAAAGTGAATAGCCTGAGATGATACACAGAGATTAAACAAATCCTCCTACATAGGTTTTACTTGTTTATCAGCAGTCTTCTCTTCTCTACATCTGTTCAAATGTGCTGAGCTTCCATATGCCAACTGCTGGGAGTGTCAAAACAATGTTAATGACACCCCCACTTCAGCTTGCATATTGCACTGCGAACTGACAGTTCGGACATGAATCTGATCGCATGAGTGTGAACACCCATGTGATCGGATTCTGGTGAGGGCCAAAAAAGGGTCCTGTTTGAGTTTGGTCCAAATGCAATGATATCAGCCATACTATCTGTATGGCCGAAATCGCATTGCATGGACATCCCATGTGATTTGCAGTGCGGTGCGAATCCCATGCGATCTTGCAGAGCGCACTGGTATGAACCGGAACTTAAAGGGATTGTAAACTATTACCTTGTAAAACAACCCATCCAATTTAAAATAGAAATGAAAGGCAAAACATTTTTGTATAGCTATAAAAAAACATTATAAATACCCTTTTTTATAAGTAATCACATTCCCTCTGTTCTCAGCTGCATAAGAGCTGGGGGGAAGTGGAGGAGAAGCAGCAGCACACGGAGCTTGCCAATGAATGGCTGTGCAGGGGAGGCGAGTCCATGGAAGTCTGGTCATTACAGGGAGTTCCCAGCACAACTAACTAGAAGACCAAGCTGTGCTCTCCTACTTATTGTGGTCAGTTTTTAATAGGAAAGCAGAGGGACTGTCAGGAATCCCAGGAAATTCACACAAAGGAAGCAATACAAGATACTTTCTCATACAAGTACATGGTACAGCGGGCTCAGGAATTTGAAACATTGGAGTAACAAACACTTTAATTCTCTTTGGTTTCCTGTTTGTAAGACTGGTGGCTGCTATGTCTCCTATACTCCCAGCCACTGGTCTTGGCATAGCCCTTCTGTTGTTCTTTTTCCAGGAAGCAGTGATGTAATTCAGCCCCACTTGCAGTTGTGGGTGGACCGGGACTCTCAGATTCATTCAACATGTACAGGCCCTAGTGTACCTACACACATTCACTACAATTCCCTATGGTTGATGGGAACTGTAGTTTCCTTTTAGACCCATTTCACCCTGGGGCCAGGGCCATGGCCATAGTAAAGTGCCGCTAGCCCCCAAAGAAGGGGTTAAAAACTCCTGTGTTGTGTCACTTCGAATATCTTTTCAGGCACTTCGGAATCGCTGCCCATACATTCCAATGGCCAGCACTAAATGCAGTGCTCCCAACCCACCCCAAAGATGCAAAGAAGCTGCTTGCCGGACTTTTTGGAACTTCCCTCAAGCGCACCACTCAAGTGTGAAAAGTCACACTTGAATGAATGGGAGGGAGGTTTTAGGTGCTAAGCAGATACCGCCCCGATGTGAAAGGGTCACTGCAGAGAGAGAGAGGAGAGGATATGATATAATCTCTGCTGTTACACCTCCTTCTTGGCATAGCAGATGTTGTTATCTTTTGAATTACAGAGAAGAGGTCATGAAAATTCAATTAGACTTTTCTCCTAAATGGTAAGGATTTTTTACATTTTATGAACGCTTTAGTGTTTTGTGTAGTGGTGTACTAATGGGTTATTTTCTTGCCTATCCTAGTAAATACTAGTGGATTCTATGTAAACATATATGAAACATCATAGGAGGTAAAAGGTTAGGTTAGGGGAGGTTAACCTCCTCTTCTTCATCTGAAATGGGAACCATAATTTTGGGTAGACATTATCCTACCAAGTTTAGCCACAGGAGGTTTGGTAAATGTCTTATCCATGGCATACACATGCAGAATGACCCCCAATTCACAGAAATCGCCACACACAAGCTGCATGAACCAATACTGCAATGTCTGACAAAAAACAAAGCACAGAACTGTATACAAGTATACTAAATGCACAAGGATGATGGAGGCTACCATGCATGTACCAATGCTTGTGAATGCATCAATCCTGCTTATTTCCTTCAGAGCAATACAGCTATTTAGCAAGCATCACAAAGCACAGGCAAAATGCCCAATAGAGCAAAAATGGCAGTTTAGAACATCTGGCCTACCGCATTGGAGTCTTTAGGAAACAGGCAGTGGCTACATCCTCCTCCCACTAGCGTACACTTGGGCTAGCCTCACTGCATAATGACTTACAGTATGGTGAGAAATATGGAAGCATACATGAACCCAATCAGAGTTTATAAGCTTTAAAAGGTAACTATAATTTAAAAAGTATTTTCCATATTTACAGTTCTGCCGCCTTTATTAAAATAATATGAAATAACATGGTGATCCTGCCATGAAGATTCTTGTGCAAGCATCTCCTGTTATAGGGTGACAATGCACTGTTCCCATCTCCTAATTATCTTTCTACACTGTCACACAGGCTTCTGAGTGGAACCACAAACGCCTGTTTTAACACAAGCTATGCAGGCATAGTACACTATTCACATCTTTAGAAAACGTTGCCACCATGGCTAGGAATGCATGCATGTAGAGGGGAAGTAGCAGGATATACACTGCACTGAGATGAGATTAAAGATAAAGAAAAAAATTGAAAGAAAGTATTGTATTAAAAACAAGCTATTGTTTCTGGTATGCAGTGTTTAGCAAACTTTGCGGTAATCAATTTAAAGTAGATGTAAAAACTATCAGAATCTGAATTTAGTTTGCTATGGCACTGATTAGTATTTCATTGTTATTTATTTAAGTACAGCACTGTTTTCACCTTGTTTCTTCTTATGTTGTATCTCAGGGCTGCTGATCTCCTGCATCTGCTTCCTGTCTACATGTATGCACTCCATCAATGGTAGCATGACATTACCTAGGACAGATTTCCTAATGGTGACAACTGTTTAATACGTATTGGTACAGCTAATTGTAGACTTCATCGGAAGTCCAAAAGCACGACTGGAAGACAGAGACAAGAGTATTGTTATGATGATAAGAAAAAGAGTAAGGCGCAAGCACCACCAAATAGACAACACAAATTATAAATAATGTTCAATGCCCAAACATGCATAATAGTCCCCACACCATGTGACAGAAATCTTCTATGTTCTGACTGTGAATCTTCAAATAGTGCAGCACTAATCACCACCACCGCAATACGAATTGCGCACTCACCACCAATCCAGCGATCTCTAAATAAAGGTCAACAAGCGCTATATAATATGCTATGGTATCATGCAAATCGATCACTCCACACTTCAATGGTTCTTCTGCGATCATGAGCTTTCCTCTATCATCGCTTCAGGACCATCAAACAATCAAAAAGACACTACATTGTAGTATTTTATTTAGCCAGATAAAACATAATTATAAAAATTTGCACTCACTTGTACAGGTGCCCAGTCTCGGAACAGTAAACAGCCTCTATAGAAACTCTCACTACCGCTCCTCCAAGAGAGCGGTGTGCGTTCCAAACCCCAGGCCGGATGTGACGTCAAAGCGGAACCAGAGGTGACGGGAAACATGGAACCTCGACTAGTTTCACTAACAGCATCTTCAGGTAAATTCAAACTAGTCGAGGCTCCACGCTTGCCATCACATTCGGTTCTGATTTGAGGTCACGTCCGTCCTGAACTTCCATGGTTTGGACCGCACGCCGATCTCCAGTTGGAGACAGTGAGAGTTTCAATCAATGCTGTTTACATTGGTGATTTTGAGTGCTGTTACGCTTTAACAGGAAATGCCTGCACAAGGACCTTCATGGCAGGATCACCAAGTATTATAATAAAAACTGCAAATTTAAAAAGATTAACAATTATTTCTGATATTACATTAACATCTTAATATTATTTTATGGATATTTTGGTTTTACCAATAATTACAGATTCTGTCTTGTACCGGCAGGCTAGGTATGTATGGGCAGGTATAAGGAGAGCAGAGCCACAGATAGAAGACAAGACAGCCTGGCTGGTTCTTAACCAGTATTTATGCTATACCAGGTATTTCACTAAACTTTCTATTATAATGTAACTTTTAATTTGCCTGTGTAAACACCCAAAACTGTTATAACTGCTCTTATTTTTTATTTTATTTTTAAACTCCAGCTAGCTTAATACTGTAGAAAATGTGCTATCAACAATAAAGCGCCCCTTGGCACATATTCCTTTAACCACGTGTTTCTGTAAGGAGTCATTAAACGAGGCCAGATAAATGTCTTTCACTGAAACAAAAGCATGAAATCCAGCTTGGCATGTGTGTAATTTACAGAGCAAGACAATCTAAATCCCTTGACGCACGCGGGGTAACAATAAGACCAGAGGGTATTTCAATTCACTTCATCCACTTATATCCCTTGTTTCAAGACAACAGCCAGCTCTAAATGACTTGACTGCAAACTTTGAGCACAGAATAACTCAAGAGGCCATTTTAGAACTGAATTGCTTTTACACGTCATCCCAACATGGTTAATAAAAAACGAAAATGAGAAATAATCATCTAACGTGTCACCTATTTAACCCCTTCTCTGGACAGGGAGCAGAGAGGGTTAAAAACGTCACCATTCGGATAAAGACCTATTTTTACAAGTTTTCTGGAGAAGAGAATGGAAGTGCACAGTAGCAGATGTGTCTGCCTACCTTTGTGTCTTCGGCGCTAACTCCAAGTTCTAGCACAGCCTGGGGAGACTTCATTTTTGCTTGGGTGGATTGAGCCATCTGGAGGTTGAGCTGCCAGGCAGTTGTCTCCAGCTAGACAACAAAACACAAAAAAAAGGCAATAGTTTCTTATTCGATCTGCTTCTGAGCTTGCACAGATAAAGTCAAACAGCAGTTTTGGTGAAGTGAGGATATCGTTATAAAGCATCTCCTTTCCCTGCCATCTGTGTCACTATTCTTGGCAATCACTTTCATCATATTACCTAAATGAGGTAAGCTGGCTTTATGAAGAGGACAGCGTAATGGCACAGAATAAAATACATAACATAGGAAAGCAGCTGAATAAAACCTAAATGTGTGTATCTACACAAACAACGGCTTTATGCTTTCATATATGGGCTCACCGTGCTTTTAGATTAGTTACCCATGAGTGCATCTCAGCTGGTCAGCATCCTGCTGGTCGCTGCGTGCTGCCTGCGTACAGTCTGATTATTCACTTAGAAAATTATGGCAAATACTGTCAAAATGGTCATTATGCATAAATGTCTGAGAACATTAGCATTCATTTTAAAGAAACATAAATCATACATGCAGGCTTCTACTTCATTGTAAAAGAGTTCAGAAAGTGCAGTCAGTACGCATAAGGCATAAACAATTAAAGCGTTTTAATATAGTTTGCCAAAATCCTTGCAATCTATGTAAGTGATCCAGAGTATTGCCTTGCTCTTCCAATAACAAAACAGCGAAATCTTAATATAGACTACGAGTTTACAATGAAAAAAAACTTTCACAAAAACCTGAACTGAATAAATAATTTTATAAAAATTGCCAGCTATATCCCTGCTGGGGAGATTTTATCTCACTTCCTGTTCTTGTGTCCAAATGGTAAGTAAGGGCATCTCACAATGAGGATCACTGACAGCAATAAATATCTGACCTAGGAATGCACCTTGCTGGGGAGATTTTATCTCATGTTCTGTTTTAGCATCCAAATAGGAAGTAAGAGCATCTCACCAACAGGAATCACTGACAGCAATAAATATCTAACCTATTTTTGCACCCTGCTGGGGAGATTTTATCTCACTTCCTGTTCTTGTGTTCAATCAGAAAGTAAGGTCCTCTCACCAATAGGGGTTCACTGACTGCAATAAATATCCCAGCTATTTTTGCACCTTTCTTGGGAGATTTCATCTCATGGCCGGTCCTTGTGTCCCAATAGAAAGTAAGGGCATTCCACCAATGGGGGCTCACTGACAGCAATGAATATCTGACCTTTTTTGCACCCTGCTTGGGAAATTTTATTTCATAGCCTGTTCTTGTGTCCAAACAGAGAGTAATGCCCTGTACACACAGCCGGAAATTCTGAAGGAAAAGGTCCGATTGGATTATATTGTCGGAAAATCTGATCGTGTGCAGGCTCTATCGGACTAAAATTTGAGAGCAGGATCTAAAATTTTCCGACAAAAAAAATCCAATCTGACTTTTTCCGATCGTTTGTAGAGAATCCCGATCGGACAAAGTGCCACGGATGCTCAGATCAAATTACGAGACCAAAGCTATTGGCTATTAGCCTCTACGTAGTCCCATCGTCACCACATTTCGGATTTTCCGACAAATTTGTCAGACCGTTTGTATGCAACACAAGTTTCGGACAAAATCCGCCGGAAAAAATCAGACGGATATTGTGGTTGGAATGTCCGGCCGTGTGTACAGGGCATAAGGTCATCTAACCAATGGGGATATCACTGACAGCAATGAATATCCAACCTATTTTGGCACCATGCTTGGAGGATTTTATCTCATAGTCTGTCCTTGTGTGCCAACAGAAAGTAAGGTAATCTCACCAATGGGGATCAGTGACAGCAATAAATATCTGACCTAGGTTTGCACCCTGCAGGGGAGTTTTTATCTCATGTCCTGTTGTTGTGTCCCGATAGAAAGTAAGGGCATCCCACCAATGGTGGAATCACTGGGGTACCTGCACACTTTTTAATACATGTGCCTCCATGACCTCTGATAAAGTGAGAGAAAAGCTCCCCAATGGCTTCAAAAACAATAGTAACATCCTAACCAAAGTTCTAACCTTTCCCTACTCTATCAAAATGTAAAATAGAACATTTTAGTTGGAGTTGGAATTTACTTAATGCACAATACACCACAGATGGCATAAAGAATCCAGGGTAAATGTGAGTGCCTGTATTGATTTATAATATGGTTAAAATTGGATGCAGTTATGTTGGATACCCTACTTTACAAACCTTTAGAAATAACAACATAATGAAAAAACTGGTAAAACGAATAAATATTATCAGAAACACAGAGAAAAGTCATACTTCCACTAGTTGAAGTCAAATCCTGAATTCACTGGACATTCTATAATAAAAAAAAAACTATGGAAAAACTCTCGGACACCATGCCAAAAGGTTCAAGAAAGCCTGAGAACCACAAATCACTATCTACCAAGCAATTTTGACTGGCACCTACTTGATCTCTTTATGCAGTGGATATTTCGTACTATCAGGACTTGGATCCCACCTGTGGCCCCAGGATACCCCCCATTCTGTCCCAGTTCTAACCCTTCAATCATGTCATGTCCAACAATAACTCCAACCCTTTAAATCTTCATTTTTTATTGTCGTTAAATTATCATAGTGTAACATTTGTAACTATTTTGAGGTTCTTTAGGCATATTTATACTCTATTGTTTTGTCTTCATCAATGATATTACTGGTAAATGGTAATGTTTCAGTCTTCTGTTTCTCTGCTAGATACTTTCAAAATTGTTAATTAAACAAAAATATTGAACAAGAAAAATAATATAGATCTGCGTTTGTATATTATGTGTAGGCAATAGTCATTTTAATTGCTTGAAATGAATAAAAACTATGCAGTATTGTTCCACACCGATATAACTTAGAGAGAGCTTTTCTATGCCGTTTAGAAATAGATTTGCGGTGGTGACAACAGTAAATCTTTAGAACAGCCACATTTGTGACTAAGTTTCTCTATATTTTCTCAATCTTGAAGAATGTGGGAGATGACGAGATGGACAGTGAAAAATAACAAGTGGCATGTTGGTATGCCATTGATTGACAAGTAGACAGAAAAGCGACAGAATAAGCCCTCGTTTTCACTCATTAATACCCATAGGAAATGACGGCATCTATTCTAAGAAGATATTTTTAGAGATTTCAGCACCACAATTATGCACGTACGTCTTCATGATTCCTAAAATACAAACTGACAGGCAAAACAAAAACTTGGACAGGAACCAAATAACTATGTTTCTCAACTCCAGTCCTTGGGTAAGAATCAGCCGGTGTTCACGTGTTAAGCGGTACTAAGCAGATATCCATTACAGGCCTAACATATTGCTTCAACAGAATTGTTTCAAAAGCTCATTGACTTTGTCTTGTGTGCCTTTGATATATGATATAATGATTCTTCTAATTGTTGAGGAGTTTTTAATTGGTGATCTTGTGCAGGCAATGACAAACAGCTTGGAATGATATCCAATGGCATAGCATTAGTAAGTGATTGCAGATGGCCTTGAAGTCATTTGTGATATGCCTGAGGTTTCTGTAATTATGTCTTCTGCAAAGCACAATTTAATTGTCACTAGACAATTTAACTCTGTGTTAAACGGTGACCCCTCAACAAGAGAGGCTATTGTGAATCTGCTGCCCTAGGGACGATGTAGCTCAACATTTGTTCAACAGGTGCAGGTTTCTAACCAACATACACCAGCAATCATCTATCCTTGACAAAGAGTGCCCTTAAAGTAACCTGTACTTTAAGGTTAACTAAGCATCTGTACTTACCACCATCCATGTTTCTGTAGCAACCTCATCCACTGCACAGTCCCCAGACACTCCTCTGCATATTTATTTTTTTGTAAGAAAATTTAAATATACAAAGTACTTTGCATCTGAACACCACTTCACCCTAACCTGACAATACTGGGCTCTGAAAATTAGCTGAACAGAGCACTGTATTGAGGGAGGTAAGAGGGCAATAACACATGTTCTCAGATTTCCAGAGGTGCCCGGTAGCTGAGGACTGTCAGGAAGGTAACTACTGGCCTGCCATAAGAAAAACTGTCACTTTGCTTAATATAGGCTGGTTAAAATAATTACTTTCACCTTTAAATCTTGTTTTACAATAGCCTGGATCTTCATCAGATCAGTTTAACGATAGCGATGTGCCATTGCTTAATACTCTAACTGTTCTATACAATTACAGCATTAAAAATAACACATTAAAACATTACAAAATATACACGTTTACATTTTTTTGCCAACTGTCGACCTACAATAAAAAAAAACAGCATTTTTATTAAAGCTGTATACCAAGTAAACGTTTTGCATGTCCTCAAAAAAAACGCAAAGATAGGTAAATTAGTCAGTGTTTTAGATTGTGTTTATTTTCAGTTACTTTATTGTTTATTGAGTTCTGCCAGCGACCCTACGATGGGCTGTGTATCTGCCATGGGTTTTAAAAGCAGCGGTTCTGCTGTTTCATGTAGTTCTACTCCTCCACATGCCTCTGCTCACTTGAACATTGTTATTTAAATATTTACATATATGTTGGTTTATTTTGGCGCGGATAAATACTATCGATTGGAGGTCGACAGCTGCATGTTGTATGACTCAGAGGGATGAAGTTGGATGAGACTGGCGCCAACTCTCCCCACTGTGTTCTCTGGTGAGTGTAGGAGGGATTCTACTAATTGTGCAACTAGTCTCATCTGTATGTGAAGTACATATAAGAAAATTAGATCCTAGTGCAAAAGGTTGTGAGCAAGCGCTGTCTATAGCTTGATTTACCGTTTTCGCAAGGTTGGTTGGTGTGTCCCGCTCAGGCTCGTTTGTCAATGTGGGGGGTGATGTGGATGTTTCTGCATCTGCTGCTATGAGAGAGCTAGTCCGAGTTCCTGTGGTCACTGAGGGAAAGGAGGAGAGAATCCCTAGTGTCGCACATCCGCTTTTCTCGCAGGGTCTGTGATGTTTTTATGACGCAAGGATTCATGGAAGTGCAGCAGATTCCGTATATATTCCCTTCACTTGGGTTACAGGAGTGCACTTCATGCTGCATTCCTGTGACTCAGATTCAGTCGAAAGTGGGCAAAATTGCATGGATCCACCCAGATACCTGACCAGTAGCTGGATGAGCCTTTCCTGAGCACCGAAAGCCTGAGTGAGCTGCCCCCGTCCCCTCCACAGTCCAGCACTCCAGTGAGTCCAGGAGCGGTAGAGCAGAGCACAGAATGGTGACTGACAGTCTGACGCTTTGTGCTCAGCGTGGTCCAGAAAACCAAGTGATCAGCGGCCTTTGAACGCTCAGTTCTCGTGCAGAGCCAGCAGGGAACAGCTGCAGCATCAGACCAATGCTGCAGCTATCTAGGCAAGTATGAATTTATTTATTTTTTGTCAACCCACACTTCTCTTTTAATAAAAAAAAACTTTAACAAGAAAAACAGAACTATAGGTTTTTGTAAGGCTGAAAAATAAACAATTGGAATTTAGACAAAATGAGTCCTTCCTTATTCGAATGTTCATTCACACATAATGAATTTATCTGGCAAACATTTACAAGAGAAACTAAACAAATAAAAGTGTATTAACTTTGCAAAGGGAAAAATAAAGCAATAAAACAGATTCATTATCAAACAAAATCCATTACATTCATTTGTTACCAGATAAGAGCATAATCTGATCACAGTCATCATAAATTAATTAGTTTCACAAGGTCAAAGAATGGTCATTAATCAACAGTTCAGCTTAAAGTCAAGTCACCACTTCTGGCCTCTCAATGCCTCTTTGTTATCTTTTAAATGAAACCAGTGAAGGAACTCATTGCATTTTGAAAAATAACATTACAATAGATACTTGTACATCCTACCCTCAACTCTAAGCTAAAAAGCATTTATACTCCTAAAATCATTACAAACCTTCCTACCTGCACCTTGTGTTTTTCACAAGGTATGCGCTGGACACTGTGGCTGATATTTACTGAAACTGGAACACTCAGAATCTGGTGTAGCTGTGCATGGTAGCCAATCAGCTTCCATAAAATCAAATCGCATGACAAGTCGCAGCCAACTGGCAGCAATGGCACTGCTCCAATCGGTGTGACACTGATTTTACGGCACCGCACCGACTTGCAAAAGTAGTTCCTGCACTACTTTTGCCGATATCAGGTGCAACTTCAATAGACATCTGTGTATGAAGCCACACAGATGTCTATCAAGTAGCACCTGAAATCGCGCTACTTCAAGTGAAGTAGCGCGATTTCAAAGTAGCATCAATGTGACCCAAGGCTTAAACATGGAAACTGATTGGTTTCTATGCAAAGCTGCCCCAGATTTTGCACTCTCCAGTTTTAGTAAATCCCCCCAATATGACCCAGAATAAGAAGTTGCTTGTCTGTTTAGAAACTAGAAACAAGCTAAGTGAATGAATACATGGAGCATTGTAACATATATGCTTGATATTATTGGTGTGGGTGTTACACAGAGCACTTGGAGATTTTGTTTTTGTGAAGGCAATTTACCCACCGTGTAAAATTCAAAATGCTAACCATAACATACAAGGCCATTCATCTACATCACCAACCTCATCTGCAGATATCGCCCAAATCGTCCTCTCCGCTCCTCCCAGGACCTCCTGCTTTCTAGCTCCTGTGTTACCTCCTCCCATGCTTGCTTTCAAGACTTCTCCAGAGCCTCTCCCATCCTCTGGAACTCCCTGCCCCAGTATATCCAATCAGCCCCTACCCTGTCCACCTTTAGGAGATCCCTGAAAACTCATTTATTCAGGGAAGCCTATCCCACACCCACCTAACTGTCCCCGAGCCACCCCTATCAAATCATTCTCTGCAGCTATTACATTTTGTACCATCACCCCCTCCCTTTAGAATGTAAGCTCTACGAGCAGGGCCCTCCCATACCTTTTGTATTGTACTGTAATTGTGTTGCCCCCCCTATACATTGTAAAGCGCTGCTTAAACTGTTGGCTCTATATAAATCGTGTATAATAATAAATAATTTCAAAGCAGCACTGTGATACAGAAACACACCTACACACACACACACACACACACACACACACACACACACACACACACACACACACACACATATATATATATATATATATATATATATATATATATATATATATATATATATATATATATATATATATATATATATATACACACACACACATACAGTTGCGCTCAAAAGTTTGCTAACCCTGGCAGAAATTGTGAAATTTTGGCATTTATATTGAAAATATGACTAATCATGCCAAAAAACTTTATTTTTTTTATTTTTATTTAAAATCATAATAACGGAAATCACCCAAATTGCCCTGATAAAAAGTTTACATAGCCTGGAATGTTTGGCCTTGGTACAGACACAGAAGGTGGCACACACAACTTAAAATGGCAATTAAAGATTTCCCACATTTGTGGCTTTTTAAAGTGGTGGGCCAACGAAAAAAAGAAAATAAATAAAAATCAGCAGCTGCAAACACTGTAGCTGCTGACTTTTAATAAGCTCTTACCTTTCTAGGGTGCCCGTGATGCTGGCTGTCCGAGGCCGACCCATCCCTTGGCCCTCGGGTCCCGGCGCCGCCATTCAAAATAAGGGAAACAGGCAGTGTCACTGCCCATGTGCGAGTCGCGTAGTGCTTTGTGAATGGGACGCGCTGTGTTCTGGGACACACACAGTTCCCACAAAACACTGCGCCCCATTCAGCAGAAGACAACACGAGAAGACAGAAGATCACTGCGGAATAGGAGTAGGCAGATTAGGATGATCTGCCTAGCAACAGCCATTTCTGGTAAGTGAAAATATTTTTATTTTTTTTGGAGCCTTTTTATGCATTTTTTTTTTTTTTAGTGTGGACCTCCCCTTTAAATGACAATTAATGTTTGTGTATAAATAGTCAATGAGTTTGTGTGTGTGTGTATACACACACACTGGCCACTTTATTAGGTGCACCTTGCTAGTATCGGGTTGGATCCCCTTCTGCCTTCAGAACTGTCTTAATTCTTTGTGGCATGGATTCAACAAGGTGTTGGAAACATTCCTCTGACATTTTGGTCCATATTGACATGATAGCATCATACAGATGCCGCAGATTTGTCAGCTGCACATCCATGATGCAAATCTCCTGTTCCACCACATCCCACAGGTGCTCTATTGGATTGAGATCTGGTGACTGTGGGAGGTTATTGGAGTTCAGTGAACTCATTGCAATGTTCAGAAACCAGTCTGAAATTATTTAAGCCTTGTGACATGGTGCATTATCCTGCTGAAAGTAGCCATCAGAAGATGGGTACACTGTAGTCATGAAGGGAAGGATATGGTCAGCATCAATACTCAAGTAGGCCGGGGCGTTTTAACAATGCTCAATTGGTACTAAGGGGCCCAAAGTGTACCAAAAAAATATCCCCCCACACCATTATACCACCAACTATCATCTCCAACCAGTCTGCCCATTCCCCTCTGACCTCTGACATCAACAAGGCATTTTCGTCCCCAAAACTGCCACTCGCTGGATATTTTATCTTTTTCGGACCATTCTCTGTAAACCCTACAGATAAAATAAACCCACCTTTCTTTTTTCTTTCGCATCGGATGCACTGAGGAGAGTGGAAGAAACTTCCTTTCCTTCGCCTCTTCTATGATGTCAGAAACTGGAAGCAACAAGGTTTTCATATCTTACAGTTTCTGTTTGTTTGTTTAAAAGCCTTAAAAGAGAAGTATGGGATTTTTTTATCATATTTACCTAGGTGGATGCAGCATCAGTGTGATGATGAATCTGTCCCTCGTTGGCTCTAAGACTGAGAATCAAATGATCAAACACTGCTGATAGCTCGGTTCTCAGAGCTCCATGAGCAGAGAGCTGGTGACGGTCAGTCACTTTCTCTTTGCTCTGCTCCCCCCAGCTTACTGGAGCACTAGGCTGTGGAGAGGACAGGAGTGCCTGGCTCAGGGTCTCAGCAGCTCACCGAGAGGCTGAGCTGGGTGCCAGTCCAGGCATGTGGGTGGATCCTGACCATATGGTTGCAATCTTTCCCCGAGCCCTGACTGACTCTGTGATGTCAGCCAACAGAGGGCTTCAGTCCGCTGTCTGCTGAAAACAGGTCACAGGAATGCAGAACGATCTGCACTCCTGTGATCCACAGGAGAAGTACAGCCAAACAAGCATTCGCTGTACTTCTTTTTTAATTGGCTTGTATGCAGATGTTCAAACTGATCTTAGTTTGACTGTTTGCTTTGGATAGCAGAGGAAAGATTGGGTCTAATAGACCCCAGATCTCTCCATACAGAAAGCCCGTCATTCCCTATGTTATCACAAGGGATGTTCATCTCTTGTAATAGCAATAAAGTTCAATTTAAACATTTTTTTTTTTTTAGAGAGTGTAAAGAAAAGTAAATAAAAAATAAAAAAATAAAATGTTTTTAAAAAAAAAAAGAAGGGGGGAACCCCGTTTCCCTGTGCTCATATACACATAGGTCCAGCATGCATATGTAAAAGGTGATCGCACCACACGTAAGTTATTGCCACAAACCTCAGAGTGAGAGCAATAATTATAGCACCAGACCTCCTGTTTAACTCTAAACTAGTAACCTGTAAAGGTTTTTAAAGTTTACTGTAGTGCATGTGATTGCAGCATAAGAGATGACATGCAAGTGGGTGTGATTCGCTGTGAGAGACAACAGCCTCCAATTGCTTTCAATGGGGCTACCTACTTGCAGCTAATCGCAGAAACAATCACTGAGGTTCTTGCATGTAAATGCCAGCAGGGTGCTTTCGTAGGTGTGAATGCGCCCTAAAGCCTTCAGAAGGGTTGTGGATGTGTATGTGAGTTAACCAAGGGATTTTTCCACTGCTAGAAAAATAATCTGCAAGTATCGTAGTTTTAAAATGACAGCTCATTTCTACAGAGCTGGCTGGAACAGCAAATTTAGCCCAAGAGTTGACCATTTTATACTAAAATAAATCTCCAATAACCCCTGTGACAGGACTCCGGTCCTCAACAGAACTACGTCCGCCGTAAATGCTCCTCTGTCTGGTACCACACGATCCAAGACCCTTTAGCCCACCCAGTCACTAGCCCTAACTCGGTGTAGGGTGAAAAATATCAAACTGTTTATTGAAACAGATATACAACTCAGGGGACAATTCCTCCCCCCCCCCCCCCCCCATTGGATTCAGGGTGAGGTAAACTGTCCAATCAGCAATAAGGAACACACAGTTCAGGTGTATTCAAACTTCTCATCAGTAAACAGTCTTATTATCAGGGAGGGGATGCTGGAGGAATTCGCCCCCCCCCCCATATAGACATACATCCCATAATATACTTTTCTCCCAAGGCAGACAGACACAATAGAACAATGGAATAAAACCACACCCCAAACGATCCCAGCAAAGAGTCCAACAGCCAACACATAATATAGACATAAATACAAAATTTACACTGTGGCTGTACAGCAAGTTTGACTATCACAGATCAGACTGGGGTCCTCGGTCACCCTATGCCCCTATTAGGGACTCAGGGTGACTTAGACATAGAATGTGCATGAGGAGCTGAAACAAGGGTTTCCCAACCTCTCCAAGGGATTCTGGGTTCCACAGGCCCGCCCCACACAAAGTGACTCCGTCACAACCCCAAAATTTAATCACAGGATCAGGCGATAAGCCTTTTGACAGAAAAAGATTACACCAATTGAACCTGCATTGGAGATGAAAAGCCAGAAAAAAAAAGCCAAAGAGCCAGAAAACAAAATGTTTATTGAGCATATAGGCAAACAACACGCCTTCTAGAACAAAGTGTGGACCGAGGAATCAAAGATAAAGTTGTTTGGTCATAGTAACAATAGCCATGTTAGACACAAATAGATGGCAATTGTGAAGTCTGGCTGTGGAAATGTCGTGGTTGCTTTGCTACTTCAGGGCCTGGACAGCTTGCAGTCATCAAATCAGCTATGAATTCTGCATGATATAAAACAATGTGAGGCCATCTGTCCAAAATCTAAAGTTGAACCAGAATCTTTCAACACGATAATGATCAGAAGCAAATCAATCAAGGAATGGTTTAAAAAAAGAAATAGGGGGTAATGGACTGGCCCAGTTAAAGCCCTTATTAAAATCGCATTGAAATCGTGCAAGGGGATTTGAAACAGGCAGTTACAGTGCCTTGCGAAAGTATTCGGCCCCCTTGAACTTTTCAACCTTTTGTCACATTTCAGGCTTCAAACATAAAGATATAACATTTTAATTTTTTGTGAAGAATCACCAACAAGTGGGACACAATTGTGAAGTGGAACGAAATCTATTGGATTTTTTAAACAGTTTTAACTAATAAAAAAATGAAAAGTGGGGCGTGCAAAATTATTCGGCCCCCTTGCGTTAATACTTTGTAGAGCCACCTTTTGCTGCGATTACAGCTGCAAGTCGCTTGGGGTATGTCTCTATCAGTTTTGCACATCGAGAGACTGAAATTCTTGCCCATTCTTCCTTGCAAAACAGCTCGAGCTCAGTGAGGTTGGATGGAGAGCGTTTGTGAACAGCAGTTTTCAGCTCTTTCCACAGATTCTCGATTGGATTCAGGTCTGGACTTTGACTTGGCCATTCTAACACCTGAATACGTTTTATTTGTGAACCATTCCTTTGTAGATTTTGCTGTATGTTTGGGATCATTGTCTTGTTGGAAGATAAATCTCCGTCCCAGTTTCAGATCTTTTGCAGACTCCAACAGGTTTTCATCCAGATTGGTCCTGTATTTGGCTGCATCCATCTTCCCCTCAATTTTAACCATCTTCCCTGTCCCTGCTGAAGAAAAGCAGGCCCAAACCATGATGCTGCCACCACCATGTTTGACAGTGGGGATGGTGTGTTGAGGGTGATGAGCTGTGTTGCTTTTATGCCAAACATATCGTTTTGCATTGTGGGCAAAAAGTTTGATTTTGGTTTCATCTGACCAGAGCACCTTCTTCTACATGTTTGGTGTGTCTCCCAGGTGGCTTGTGGCAAACTTTAGACAAGACTTTTTATGGATATCTTTGAGAAATGGCTTTCTTCTGGCCACTCTTCCATAAAGGCCAGATTTGTGCAGTGTACGACTGATTGTTGTCCTATGGACAGACTCTCCCACCTCAGCTGTAGTTCTCTGCAGTTCATCCAGAGTGATCATGGGCCTCTTGGCTGCATCTCTGATCAGCCTTCTCCTTGTCTGAGCTGAAAGTTTAGAGGGACGGCCAGGTCTTAGTAGATTTGCAGTGGTCTGATACTCCTTCCATTTCAAAATGATCACTTGCACAGTGCTCCTTGGGATGTTTAAAGCTTGGGAAATCTTTTTGTATCCAAATCCGGCTTTAAACTTCTCCACAACAGTATTACGGACCTGTCTGGTGTGTTCCTTGGTCTTCATGATGCTCTCTGCGCTTTCAACAGAACCCTGAGACTATCACAGAGCAGGTGCATTTATACAGAGACTTGATTACACACAGGTGGATTCTATTTATCACCATCAGTCATTTAGGACAACATTGGATCATTCAGAGATCCTCGCTGAACTTCTGGAGTGAGTTTGCTGCACTGAAAGTAAAGGGGCCGAATAATTTTGCATGCACAACTTTTCAGTTTTTTATTTGCTAAAAAAGTTTAAATTATCCAATAGATTTCGTTCCACTTCACAATTGTGTCCCACTTGTTGGTGATTCTTCACAAAAAAGTCAAATTTTAGATCCTTATGTTTGAAGCCTGAAATGTGGCAAAAGGTTGAAAAGTTCAAGGGGGCCGAATACTTTCGCAAGGCACTGTAATTCAAAGAAACAAACATCTTGCAACTGAAGGGCACCTGAAGGTCAAAAATGACACGAGATGATAACAGAAACTGGTGGGCAGTTATGCAAAATGCCTACAAGAAGCAATTTCTGCTAAAGAGGGCGAAGCCAGCTTCTGAGGCCAAGCAGATCATTACTATTCATATATTGTTGAAAAAAAATAATTAAGAGGGCATTTTTGTCTTGAGGTTTTTTATCAAGTATATCACCTTTAAGTGTAGGCACTAATTGAATGAATGTTTCCGCATTCAAATATGTTGAAAAAGTCACAAATTTCCATGGGGCACACTTACTTTTCACACAATTGTAAATTGTACAGAGTGGCTCGGGGAAGCATATTCATTATACTTCATCCCTTAACTTGCCCAAAACAATAATCACAAAACAGTAACTTAATTAACCTATTGGGCTGTATAGGGAACTGAAGTGCCTCATTTATCAAAGTCATGCACTATTGAGGGTAATTATTTCATTGTTACACAGCGGCTAATCTTTGCAGGTCACTAAATGGCTGTGACATGTTTATAGAACTTGTTTTAATGGGAGTTTCTCAGAGGTTAAAGGAAGTAGAGGGTATTATATTTTATAAAAGAGATCAAAAGAAATAGTGGCTAGCAGCTGGTTATACATAATAAATGATAGCATGGTTTAATTTTTAAAATATGATCCTATTTCCTGATATTAATATTAATGATTCCATTTTATGGAGTGTTATGTTGTATCATGATTTGATATGGTGTATTATAGGTCTTTGTTTTATTTTATTGATTTATAGTAGGCTAGGATTGACCATCAATAGAATGATGGCAAAAACAAAACTCGTATTTAAATAATAATAAATCATTTATACATGTAAATAAGTTCCTTCTTTTATATTTTCCATACCAATATTTACATGCCAACCAAGCTATTCAGCATATGTGACAGTGACAGAGGTTGCGACAAGGGCTGTTTATAACAGTAGATTCTTTCACATTTACATGATCACCAAGTGGGTAAAAGAAACTAGAGTACCGCCAGGGGTGTCTGAGTAGTTGTAGGAAGTCTTTTTCCCTGTACACACGGTCGGACTTTCCGACGCCAAAATCCATCAGATTTTTTATAAACCTGCACTTTGCCTATGCAGGGTAACGGGTTCTTTTCAATACTTGGCATACTCCCCTTTCCTTTACTTTCCTGCTGTTTTGTTCAGTAAGTAAAAAAGGAAGCCTGGGGACGCTTTCTCCAACTCAATTTGATAGCACTGGGCCAAGCACCCAGCAGGAAGTGCTGTTAGATGAGAGGAAGGGCAGTGGGTCACATGTTCCTCCATACCTGGAAGTACCAGATATTCTCTTTACTGCCGACGGCTGAAAAGAATGGAGTAAAGGATAGTATTTGCTACTGAGGACGGAGAAAATTTAAGTCAACTGCTGCTTTACTCTAATTTGGCAAAGCATAGGTTTTCATTTAAAAAGGGGGGAGTTCTGATTTAAACACCTCCCCCCTCCTCTGCCACTTTTGGCATGTATTTTTTTCAGGGGGGAGAGTAGGTACCTAGTTTCGACCCGATCACCTAAGCCAGTGATGGCGAATCTTGGCACCCCAGATGTTTTGGAACTGTATTTTCCGGGATGCTCATGCACTCTGCAGTGTAGTTGGGCATCATGGGAAATGTAGTTCCAAAACATCTGGGGTGCCAAGGTTCACCATCACTGGCCTAGACAATCAGAGCGGAAGTTCTCCTCTCCACCTCCCTCCCTGCAGTCATCTGGAACACGTCACAGGTCCCAGATGACTGCCAGACCATTCAGGGCACACAGCACAACTCACACATGTGCAGTGCTGTCACAGCTGGGTGCCCACATTTGAAATGCCGGCGCAAGGGAGAGAAGATGGGAGAGAAGCGAAGGCTCGGGTGAGCACATCACTGGATCATGAGACAGGAGAGCATGTGTTTATTAAGGCTGGGTTCACAATATTTGCGCATGCGGCTCACAGCAGGGTTCTGCTGCATCCCTGTTCTCAGTTTTAGGGATGAACCAGGCCTGAATGTTTGCCTGAATTTGGACCTGAAATGGACCAGAAGATGCACAGGACTCTTGTGCAATCCACTCCATAGCCGCCTCGGATGTGTGAACTGGCTCCAATGAGATCCGGTCACACTCTCCTGTCATGCGAATTGCATGCGGAGAAACCCGCAAGCAGTTTGCATCAGTGTGAACCCAGCCTAAAAGTCATCAGCTAGACTTTTTGTATCTGCTGACTTTTAATAGCCATATAAACAACTGTAGTACCTCTTTAAATTAAAAATAATGCTGCATTTGCTAAAGCTCCACTGGCAACATTATATTTTTCTCCAGCTATTATCACAAAGGGATTAAAGTACTAAATACGATCATTACATGTATCTACCCCATACAGCTATCAGAATACAAGATTTTACAGGATGATGGTTCTTAAGGCCCCTTTAACACGGGACGGATCAGTAATGATCTGCCCCGTGATGATCCATTCACTTGCTCAGTGGAGATCGCTCCGTTTGTCCCTGCTGAGCCGGCAGATAACAGGGCGGTCTCTGCACACTGTGCAGGGACTGCCCTGTCAGCTCTCCTTTCTCCTCTATGGGGGATCGGATGAACACGGACCGTCTGTCCGTGTTCATCCGATCCACTCTGCAGACGGATAGAAAAATAGGATTTTCCTCCGTCTGCAGAATCGGACAATAGTGGAGGTGGACGATATCGGGTGTCTTCCGCAGACACCTGCTATCCCATAGGAATGCATCCGCAAACGGATGGATGAAATACAGACATTTGTGAAAGGGGCCTTAACAGTAGAAGCCTGTCAGGGTTGGGCTCAGCCCTTCCTTCTCAGAGCTGGCTGCTCAGCTGTTCGCTAATTGCGAGCTCCTATCTCTCCACAGTTACTCAGCTGTTGATGATATCATGCTCGTCACTCCTGCCTACTTAAGCTGTTTAGCCAGTGGATCTCTGCCTTCACTTTGGTCAACATCACAGAAATTATCTCCTGTGATCCTGTGACTTGGTTTGCTGACATCCATTCTGGCTCCAGATCCTGCTTGCTGTTCCACTACATTGATCCCTGACTTCTGGCTTGGCTGACTATCAGTTCCGGTTACTGAACTTTGGCTATGTTTTGACTACATTTGTTCTTTTAACTTTATTATTAAACAAGTGTGATTTAACTGTACTTTTGTCTCGGCCTGATCTCATGGTTTCTGACAGAGCCTCATTTACTAAAGAAGTGAAGAATGTACATTATTTTTCACAAAAACATGTGCCGATTAAATAAGTAAACATGGATCGAATTTTCACATGATTGGGTAATTGAAGTGAATCTTCACACAATTTATTACGTTAACATTTTCAAATTCTTTTAGTAATCAGCCTGATTATTTTAGACATAGAGGTGGGCCCATTTGTGCTCTAATGTATGAGTTTTTAAAGCAATGTAAAGCAATTAAAACAATTTTAAAACAGGTTCAACAGTGTCCAAACTATAGAATTCCTAATTTCAAACATAGCATATAAAAAAAAAAAAATTATTATATACATACGTGTGTGTGTGTGTGGGTGTGTGTGTGTGTGTGTGTGTGGTAGGCATTTGAGGGGGAGGTTGAAGCTTAGGTTATATTCAATAGCTGGGGGTGATTGGTGCTGGATAATTTTTTTAAATCCTGGCCCTGCCACTTAAAGTGGAAGTAAACTCCCCTATCGTTTTCAGCCAAGGAAGCTGCCATCTTTGCCTCTGTTTAATCTTCAACTGCTATGGTGCTGCACAGGTGATTCGTTATGACACCAGCCATTGGATGGTTTGATAGTTTGGCTGAGAGCACAGCCAATGTGCAGTTAGCATTCCCGGCATGCCTTTTTTCTTCTAACTGTTTAAATCCATGGGCTTACTTCCACTTTAATGTGTCCAAAAGCATGGTTTGGGGTTACCATTAGCAAACTTCGTTCCTCACATTGTGAATCCCTGACCTGGAACAAGAGAGTCCATATGAGGTGTCAGGTCATCTGCTATGCACATATTTAACAGGCCTAGAGTATACACCTTCAAAAGCAATTCAGCATTAGCTACTCCAACATTTCAATGCTGAAAGATTGCCTTTAAAGCCCTACTGGTACGCTTCTAATAGCACAAAGCTAAAATCTGCCACAAGTCCATAAATAAGATGAATCTGACAAAGCTGGAATAGTCACTACATTTCTATTAGCGGCTTAATGATTATCTGGGAATGTCATATGAAGGAGACCTTGGCACTGCTGCTCTGCTCCAAATTAATGTGAGAGATTCATCAAACAACATAGCAGATACAAAGGATAATATAATGCAATGACTTAAACAACGCTCTCAACTAAATATATATTCACATGTTTCACTTACATACCAAGGGCAAAAAGTGATGTGCTATGTGCAGAAACCATAGCAACCAATCAGAAATCAAAATCTATTAGTCTACCTACAATAATGTGCTAAAAAACCAATTACCAATGCTTAGCTGTGAGTTATTGAAGAGTATTGATCTTTGAACTATTATTATATAAAACCACAATGCTATCTAATGTATTGCAATTTTAATGCATACAACATTAAAATGCTAGACTCTGAAAACTTTGCTGTAATGGTTACAACAAGAAAGAAAAAGTAAAGAAACTATAGTTACATACCGTAGGTAGGTTGAAAAAAAAAATATGTCCATGAACTTTATTGAAAAGAAGAAAATAATAAATAAAATAACAACATCTTGCGTCTTTAGAACCCTAAAGCCATAGAAGAAGAGCAGGAAGGAAAAAGGAGTAGCGGTATAACTCAATTAGGCTTTCCTGTACTGTATAGTGCTGTGAATCTGACTCATGGAGCATGCTGACTGGAGGAAAAAGTGCACAAAATATCTCATTAGTACAAGCCAAATTCTAAAAAAGTTGGGACACCATGTAAAATCTATATAAAAACAAAATGCAATGATTTGCAAGTCTCATAATCACATATTTTTGTCACAACAGAAAATATATCAAATGTTTAAACTGATAAAACGTACCATTTTAGGAAAAAATAAGGTAGGTCTGAAAATGATGTCAGCAACAAAAAGCTGACAAAGTGATACTAACAAGGAAGAGCTGGAAGAATATTTTTCAGCTAATTAGTTTAATTGGCAACAGGTCAATACCAAGACTTTCAATTTCAAAATCGCTACCAACATCACCAACGCAAAACGGAAACCTGTAACAACGCACTGGACCAGATCGCATAAAAAACTGTACTCCGAAGCCTTCAAAACCACTCTGTCCAAAAAGATATCTACAATAACCTTAAACCACTCTACGGAGGAAACACTCAACTTCCTGAACAAGGCATTACTGCAATCAGCAGACATGGTAGCACCAAAACGCAGGGCACTCATCAGGAAGAAAAATGCTGGATGGTTTAATAGCTCCCTCTCCGTACTAAAGCAAGAATGCAGAAGAGCGGAAAGAACATGGAGAAGAAATCCCACCGAGGAACAACTAGTTAACTACAAAGGTCTCACAGAGAATTATCGGAAAGCAATCTTCAATGCCAAAAAGGACCACTTCTCATATACAATCTCAACAGCCGCAAACCAACAACGGGAACTGTTTAAACTGGTTAATCAATCAATGAATCCGGTGTGTCTAGAACCCCCAGAAAGCGAATCCCAGGATTACTGTGACAAACTGTCGGATTTTTTCATCGATAAAGTCAAAACAATCAGGAAAACAATTTGTCAGAAGAAAACATCCAACCTCAGCCAGCAAATACATAAAGAGGATGTCTGCACCAACATACCGCAACCGCCAAAATTTTCACTATCCCCAATTACCGTAGACACTGCAAAAAACATCATCAATAAACTGCGTGACAGTACCTCACCTATTGACATCATCCCCACAAAACTACTGAAAGAATGCTCCGACATCGTGGCTCCAACCATAACCCACCTCATAAACCGATCATTCCACGAAGGGATTGTTCCCAGCATCCTCAAACAAGGCATCGTCAAACCTCTACTTAAGAAACCAAACCTGGACCCTCAGGATCCAAACAACCGTAGTCCAATTACAAGCCTCAACACCATTTCTAAGATCATGGAGAAAGCTGTAGTACATCAGCTATAACTTCACCTGGATACTCACAAACTCCTGGCAATCAGGCTTCTGCCCGGGTCATGGAACAGAAACAGCTCTCCTCAAGATTTGGGATGACTCCCTCGAAGTAGCAGATGACGGAGAGCCGTGTCTCCTCGTACTGCTAGACCTAAGTGCAGCGTTTGATACAGTAGATCACAATACTCTACTCGTCCGCCTCACAGAAGTAGCCGGAGTCCAAGACATAGATCTCCAATGGTTCGCGTCCTTCCTAGGAAATCGGTCACAGACAGTGAAACTAGGAAAATTCCTCTCCGAAACTCGGCCAGTCACCTGCGGAGTCCCTCAAGGCTCTCCGTTGTCACCCGTTCTCTTCAACATTTACATTCGCCCACTCCTTCAAATCATCAGATGCTCAGATCTCTGCTTCCACTCTTAAGGCCCATACACACGATCAGACTTTTTGACAACAAACATGCAAATTAGCTGTTTTGGAGCAACATCCGACTGTGTGTACGCTCCATCAGACAAACTTTTTTGGTTTTCATCTGACTTTTGTTGGCTGTGCGAACGGACAAACTTTCTGGCAACAAAAGTCCGATGGAGCAAAGTCTGATCGTGTGTACAGAAAACCATAGGACTTTTGTACAAGGTACAAACACCCATGCTCAGAACCAATGCAAAAGATCAGACAACAATACAGAAGTTGACCAAAGGTGGCGGTAAAGAGCAGAAAAACCACGTGATTTGGTGAAAGTTGGTTGAAAAAGTCCTGCTGTGTGTATGCAATACAAGTTCAGGGCCGACGCCCTTTGTACAAAAATCCAAGGGAAAGTTTGTACAAAGTCCTATCGTGTGTATGAGGCTTTACACTGACGACACGCAACTTTATTTCCGGATCAATGGAAAAAAAGATCACCAACAACAACTTGAAAACTGCCTCAAATCAATAGAGGACTGGATGACCACCAACTCCCTCCAGCTGAATGAATCAAATACAGAGCTTCTTATCTTACACCCAAATCATAAGCCCGCAACCAAAACCTCCTGGTCTCCACCAACCGTCTTTGGGCAGACTATCTCCCCAAAGACCAAAGCGAAGAGTCTCGGGGTTATTTTAGACGCACAAATGTCAATGGATGCGCAAATAGGATCTGTAGTCAGTCGATCTCACCATCTGCTGCGCATGCTTCGCAGACTCATCCCTTTTATCCCAAAGAATGACAAAGCAGTGGTAGTTGGAACAATCATTAATTCACGACTGGACTACGCAAACTCGCTTTACATAGGATTACCACAATATCAACTTGCGCGATTACAACTGATCCAAAACACGGCGGCAAGGCTGATAACAGGAAAAAAAACCCTGGGAATCCATCTCTCCTTCACTGAGGAGCTTACATTGGCTAACCGTAAAAAATCGGATCACGTTCAAGACCCTGTGCCTCACCCACAAATGCGTGCATAGAGAAGCTCCGCAATACCTAATGGAGAAAATAAATCATTACACACCAAACCGCAGTCTTCGATCAGCCAACAAAAACCTCCTCCTCGTGCCCAAAGCCCGGTATAAATCCAAGGGTGATCGGAGATTCGCTGTCCAAGGGCCTCGGCTATGGAATGCTCTACCAATCAACATCCGCCAGGAAAAAAATCACCTGGCTTTAGGAAAAAACTCAAGACCTTCCTCTTTTAGCAGATGATCAAAGCTCGCCACAGCGCCTAGAGGCGATTCAGTTCGCATTGTGCGCTATACAAGTATTTCGTTCATTCATTCATTCAAAAGCATCTTAGCCCTTGTACACACGGTCGGAGAATCCGTTAGAATGTGTCCTATCGGACCGTGTTGTCGGATAATCCGACTGTGTGTGGTATGCATCGGACTGTTTCCGTCTGAATATCCGTCGGACATAATTTTCCAACTTTTTCCGACAAACTGGTCCGATCGGACATACTCCGATCATGTGTAGAGAATTTTGATCAGACAAAGTGGCACGCATGCTCAGATCAAATTCCTACATCAAAGCTATTGGCTACTAGCCTGAATGTAGTCCTGTCGTAACGAAATAACGTCATCACGTTCTGAACGATCGGATTTTCTGACAACTTGGTCCGACCGTGTGTATGCAACAATTTCGGACAAAATCCGTCGGACAAAATCCAACGGATTTGGTTAGCAGAATGTCTGACCGTGTGTACAAGGGCTTAGTGAGTCGGAGTCTGTCAAAAGTAAAGATGGGCAGAGGTTCACCAATCTGTGAAAAGCTGCTTCTAAAAATCTGCAACTGACCTAATTAGCTGCAAAATGTTCTTCCAGCCCTTCCTTGTTAGTACCACTTACTTTGCAAGCTTGTTGTTGTCCTGTTCCAACTTTTTTTGAGATGTGTTTCTGCCATCAATTTCAAAATTTCCCTTTTTTTCTTAAAATGGTAAATGTTATGAGTTTGAGATTTGTGAATTTAAGAGTTTATGAGAATTTTTGCTTGTATGTAGATTATACAAAGTGTCACAACTTTTTAGGAATTGGGGTTGTACTGGAAGTCTTGACCAAGCTGTAATGTTTTGATAAAAGTGGGAAAAAGTATTTAGAAAATGACAGGGTGTCTGGAAGAAATGTCCAATTTTTCTGGCAGAAAAGATTTTGGTCCAGATACCTATGCGAAACGGTAAACTGCGTATGGCACAGAGAAATGCTTGTAGTATTGTCAATGTAGTTCATGCTTTCCTGAGTTTAGGATCTACAGTGATAAGAATCATTGAACCAAGTATAAACACAACAGTTTTCCAGCCCGCCCCCCCAGATGACATCATCTATGAGAAAACGTGTACAGTTGGGCCTGCGACGGAGACGTCACCATGTTTGATCCTATTGGATGGTCGGGATTGTGTCTGGTGTGAGCCTGGAGGAATGCCTTACTCCTGAGCATTTTTGGAGACACTTTTTGGAGTCATTGGCACAGAATGTGAAGACTGAATGATCGGAGGGAGATCTCCCTTATGTGCTCTTTGACCATCTGTAGCACAGTGGTCAATACCTTCTGGTAAGAAGCTGCAACACACTTTTTGGTCAGGGAACATTGCACATCATCTTTTCAGTTAGCCATCACGGACCTTTCACCAAGTGTTTTACATCACAGAGCATGACAGAGAATCTTTTTTCTGTTTATCATGAGCTATATTGGTGGACTTTTTGAAAAAAAATCTTTTTTTGGATTATAGTTTTTTTTTTTCATATATCACCTGTGATCACTAATGGTTTTTAGTTTTATAGGTTTACACCTCTTTGTTATTTACTGTGTTTTTAGCACTGCACGTTTTGTATATATAAACACAATAGCGAAACCACAAAGCTAAAGTATACTACAATACAGAAAGACAAAAGTCACATATTGCTAGTAACTACATATAGCCCAGCCTTAGATGGTATATGAAAGATAATCAAAGAGCTTCCACCCTATCATAGCATCAGATTAAACCCTAAAATAAAGCTTATAAAATTTCCTGATATTGGCTTTAAATAAGAAAAACTTTCTGACTTTGGGGACACTGGCAAAAATAAATAAACGTTGCCATCATGAAAGCACACCACCTAAAGAGATGCTGATGAATTTGGTCCCATTTCCCCCATTAGGGCACACACAGCCAGCATTTTCTTTATTCTTCCACTGACTCAGTTAACAGTCTAGGGGTTATGTCAGGATCTAGGGGGAGGCCGAGATGCTGAGAGGGCTCCCCTTGCGGCCGAGTGCAGCACAACCCTGAAGATGACACAGGGATGCAGTGCCCACAGTAGCACAGGTTGCCTGGTAGCAGCAGAAGATGAAAGAGCTTAGTAGACAAGTCTCCGGAGGCAACTGTGCAAGGAAGTTCAGGAGAGAGAGATAACAGAAGTCCAATAGCAGGGTCAAGGCCAGGCCGAGGGTCAAACACGGAAGATCAGTCCTGAGGTCGGAGCAACAGGTCCTGAGCTGAAGACCGGAGAGCAGAAGCCAAGCCAAGCCGAGGTCGGGTGCAGGGAGCAGACAAGGAACGTCGGGTACAAGCCAGAGGTAGGAGCCAGGAGAACAACAGAAGCAGGTCAAACAAGCCGGGTCGGTACACAGGAGATCAGACAGCAGGAATCACGGACACAGGTACACAGGAGAAGCTGACGCGCGTTAACACGAACGTACCTCGCGAGGTTGCGCCTATTTCCCTGACAGGTTATTTTTTAGGGTTTTTATTGGCACATGAACTTGGATGGGCACATGGGAAACTCCAATGAACTGTAATTAAATTTAAGGACTCCTCAACTTTGGGCTGCAATTCACACAGTGTTGGCTGCACTGCACACGCTGTTTGAAAGCTACACGCTGTCACTTCTCTTCAGCATTGGGGGTCATTTACTCAATTAACCACAGCATCACCAGTTGTCTCCTGCCTCCTGTCGATATCCATCAGGCTCTTCCTAGTGAGAGAGATGTAGACTCAAATCACCAAAGGACAGCTGAACTTTCCCACCAACTTCCTCCTGGCTCTCCCAGTGAGCTTCCTCCTGACCAAGCTTGATCCCAGGACAATAGATTTGTGAATTGGTCCCCCATCTGGGACCTCCGTGTCTTCACAAAGTACTTCCAGATTTTTTGTCAAAGCTTAACCACTTACGAACCACCCACCGTCGTTATATGTAGGTACTTTGAAGAGGGGTATTCCTGTTATGGCAGCAGATAGCTACCATAACCCCGGTATCCTCTTCTTCAGCGCACGGCCCCCTTTCAGATAAAAGTGGTCTCTGCGGTGGATTCGCCACGAGATCTCTTATCGATGACGGGAGAGGGCACCGAAGCGCGGCGGGAGGGGGGGGCTCTCCCACCGCCGATAAAAGTGATTACTGGAGCCATCGGTAGCGGCGGAGGCAATTGGGTCCTCTATGTGTGGTATGGAGATGAGTGAGGGGAAGATGGCCCCCAGCCGTTTCCATATCATTGCAAGGCTGAAGCAACGTAAAAAGGTCACTTCCACCCACAGCTCTTAAAGAGACTTTTTTTATTGCATTTTAGTATAAATATGAGATCTGAGGTCTTTTTGACTTATTTTTTAATTCAAAAAGTGTATTTTTTCCAAACAAAAAGTGCGCTTGTAAGACCGCTGCGCATATACGGTGTGACAGAAAGTATTGCAATGATCGCTATTTTATTCTGTAGGGTGTTATAAAAAAATATACATATAATGTTTGGGGTTCTAAGTAATTTTCTAGCAAAAAAATCTGTTTTAACTTGTAAACACCAAATCTCAGATATGGCCCCCGCTCGTCTCTATACCATAGGAGGGCGGAAGCGACATCAAAACGTCACTTCCGCCCATATCTCTTAAAAGGTATATTTTTTTCAATGTCATTTTTTCAAATGACTTTCTTTTTTTTTTTTTTCATTTAAGTCCAAATATGAGATCTGGGGACTTTTTGACCCCAGATCTCATATTTAAGAGGACCTGGCATGCTTTTTTCTATTACAAGGGATGTTTACATTCCTTGTAATAGGAATAAAAGTGATCCATTTATTTTTTTAAAGTGTAAAAATAAATAAAATCAAGTAAAATAAATAAGAAAAAAAATAAAAAATTTTAAACCCCCCCCTCCCTACGAGCTCGCGCACAGAAGCGAACGCATACGTGAGAAGCGACCGCATATGAAAACAGCGGTCAAACCACACATGTGAGGTATCTCCGCGATCGGTAGAGCGAGAGCAATAATTCTATCCCTAGACCTCCTCTGTAAAACATGCAACCTGTAGAATATTTTAAATGTCGCTTATGGAGATTTTTGAGGGTAAAAGTTTGACGCCATTCTACGAGCGGCGCAATTTTGAAGCATGACATGTTGGGTATCAATTTACTCAGCGTAACATTATCTTTCACAATATAAAAAAAAATTGGGCTAATTCTACTGTTGTCTTATTTTTTTATTCAAAAAAGTAAATTTTTTCCAAAAAATTAAGTAAGACCGCTACGCAAATACGGTGTGAAAGAAAGTATTGCAATGACCGCCATTTTATTCTCTAGGGTGTTAGAAAAAAAAACAAAATATAATGTTTGGGGGCTCTAAGTAATTTTCTAGCAAAAAAAAAAAACTGTTTTAAACATGTAAACGCCAAATCTGAAAAAGAGGCCTGGTCCTTAAGTGGTTAAAGTGTTACTAAACCAGAAAAAATATACATATAATGTTTGTTGGTGCTTTAGACATTACTGGTTGTGTCTTGAGTTATTTTGAGGGGATAGCAAAGTCACACTGTTATACAAGCTGTGCACTCACTACTTTACATTGTAGTAAAGTGTAATTTCTTCAGTGTTGTCACATGAAAAGATATAATAAAATATTTACAAAAATATGAGGGGTGTACTCACTTTTGTGAGATACTGTACACCGAACAACTATAACATTATGACCACTGCCAGGTAAAGTGAAAAACATTGATTACCTCATAACAATGGCACCTGAAATTGGGTAGGAAATAATAGGCAGCAAATGATCATGTTGTTCCAGAAGTTGATGCATGGAATGCAGAAAGAATGGGCAATTACAAATTTTTGACAAGGGTCATTTGAAATTGACATTGTAATTGTTAGATGACTGAATAAGAGCAACTCCAAAACTGCAGCATTTTTGGGCATGTTCCCAGTCTGCAGTGGTCAGGACCGAAAAAAAGTGGTCCAAGGAAGGAAAACTGATGAACTGATAGCAGGGTCATGGCCAAAGCAAATTGGTGTATGTGGGGAGCAAAGGCCGGCCGGTATAGCCCAATCCAATAGAAGGCCCACTGTAACTCTAACTGCTGGTGCCAAAAGAAAGGTGTCAGAACACAGTGCATCATGGTGTGTTGCATATGGGGGTGCGTAGCCGCAGACCAGTCAGATGCCTATGTTGACCCGTGTACACAGCCAAAAGTAAGTACAACGGGCATGTGACCATCAGAACTGGACCATGAATCCATTGCAGAAGGTGACCCGGTCTGTTGAATTAAAGAATGGATTATTGTAACACAAAGAGTTCAAGCTGTTCATGCCAAATTCTTCACATCTGAATTCAACTCCAGCATCTGTGGAATATGCTGGAAAAAAACTGTTCCATCCATGGGGGTCACACATTGCAAATTACAGGACTTGGTGCCAAACTCCACAGCATACTTTCAGTGAACTAGTGTATAGCACAGCAAGACAGAGTCTGTCTTTCTGTAGCTTTTTACTTCTATTACTTCTATACTGTAAAATGGCTCTCCTGATGCTCAGTTCTATTCAGAATGTACGAATAGCTGAATAAGCCAGGGGGAGGAACCTTGTCTCCCTTTAAGACCCCCCCTACACTAAGGCAGTTTTTTTATTTTTTTTTTTTATTTTTTTTTTTTAAGCGTTTTAGCACTAGAAATAGCACCTGCAAACTCCCTCCCATTCATTGCAATGGGTGTTTTCACAATCAGGCAGTGCGCTTGCGGGATGTTAGAAAAAGTCCTGCAAGCAGCATCTTTGGGCCGGTTTCGTAAAGCACACCCAAAATGCCCTTGCCCATTGCAATGAATGGGCAGCGCTTCAGAAGTGCAGCAACACTGAAGTTTTTAACCCCTTCTTTGCTAGCAGCCAAAAATCTGCACTAAAACAAGTGGCGCTTCACCAGGAATGCACGTGTTCCCCAGTGTGAAAGGAGTCTTATATGTCTTTGTATCAAGAATCATTTAGAGAGAGACAGTCCAAAAGGAAGCAGGTACTGCTGGGGAGGTTTTTTTGAAAGTGAAGAATTATCTGTTAACACAGCACTATGTATTGAATGTTTATATCTAAAATTAACCTGAGCACGTAGTGAAAAATACATAAAAGTTCAGCTTATAGATTTATAATTTTTTTTACTTTTAAATGCTTTTTATTAAAGTTTTACTGGTTGGCAAGAAAATACACTTATGTACCCAAAACTGTTATGAAAGTGGATAAAAAATGTTTGAAGTCAGAAAACAGAAGCTGTAAAATCTATGGACAGTGTATAACTAGAAATGTACATGAAAGAAGAGGAACAAATAATAAAAGAGCAAACATATAAGCAAAACCAGTCATTCTAACAGACAAAGGTTTGCCAGGCAAAGTAGAAAATATAATGATGACACTAAAGAATAACCTGAGGCTGTAATAGGAAGGCAAGAGATATAAAAGCACAAGCAGACATTCTATAATAGGTGAATGCTGTCCATGGGCTATAGCACTGTGATATAAATCAATATGTAAAGTGATCTAAAACAAAAATAAAAATTGCTGTTGGATTTTACTATAAGTTATGTAGTACTGTAAAGCAGCAAACACAATCTGTGTATGTAATGGGGAAAATAGGATTTTTGTACTCACCGTAAAATCCTTTTCTCTGAAGTTCATCGACAGACACAGCTCCAGTAATCTTGACCGTAGGGTTATTACGCCACCTTCAGGAGAGGACTAGGCAGAACATGTAATACATGTGAAACACAACAGAACTTTACAGTTCTGCCCAGGGGGTGGTCCCTCTGGTAATAACCCCTCAGCCTGCTTCCTGCAGCTCAGTACGTCAACAAGCAGTATAATGTAAACCAATAGAGGGGAGGGTGCTGTGTCTGTCAATGAACTTCAGAGAAAAGGATTTTATGGTGAGTACAAAAATCCTATTTTCTCTTTCGTTCATTGACAGACACGGCTCCAGTAACCTTGACCATAGGGGCGTCCCCCAAGCAGTGTCACAACGAGGGGTGGGAACAGCAACATAACTTCACTCACAACCAAAGGTGCTCCCTAACAGGGGAGTCACCATCTGAATCGCATCAGAACTTGCGGTCAACATATGCATCAGAGTGCATTAACATTCAAACAAGTAACTTTCTCTTAACAGAAGAAAGAGTGTAAAATTGCAACATTACACAGCCCCCTGCAAAACTTTGCGGCCAAAGCAGAAATCAGAAGATGCGCTTACATCCACTCTGTAAAAGTGTGAATGGATGACCAAGTCGCCGCCGTCCACACTTGAGCGACTGACGCTTGATGTCGGAAAGCCCAAGAGGTCCCAATTGCCCTGGTGCAGTGGGCCATGACAGGAAAGGGGGGCACCTGCCCCTTCAAGGCGTAAGCCTGGACCACGATCTGTCTGATTTACCAGGAAATGGCGGACGACGAGACCGCCAATCCTTTTTTCAGACCAGCCATCAAAACCAACAGAGAGTCTGTTTTCCGGAAGGGAGCTGTGGCAGACAGATATACCCTTAGAGCCCAGACCACATCCAGGGAATGGAGGGCCACCTCCTTAGGATTTGTCGGTTTAGGACACAGAGATGTCTTCATTGAAGTGAAAAGCCGGAACCACCTTTGGTAGAAAAGAAGGTTGCGGACGCAACACCACCTTATCCTTGTGGATAACAAGATAGGACGACTTGCAAGACAAGGCCACCAGTTCTGAAACCCTCCTGGCGCCAACAACACCGGGTTCAGATCCCATGGAGGTAAGAGTGGACGCACCGGGGGGACTACATGCCGGACCCCTTGTACAAAGGTGCTCACTAGAGAGCGAGATGCCATGGGTCGTTGGAAAAAGACAGCCAGGGCTGATATCTGTCCCTTGATGGTGCTTAAGGCCAGTTTCTGGTCCACTCCTCGCTGTAGGAACAGCAGGACCCTGGAAACGGAATAGGTGCACGGACGCTACCCCATCTCCTCACACATGGATATATAAGCCTTCCACATACGATGGTATACCTTCCGAGAAGAAGATTTCCATGCCCTCAACATAGTGGAAATCACTGAGTCAGACAGACCTCGGTTCCTTAGCACCTGGCTTTCAACAGCCATGCCGTTAAAACCAGCGATGGTAAAGCAGGACGGAGAACCGGACCTTGTGACAGGAGGTCTTCTCGCATTGGTAACCACCAAGGAGCATCCGCCAGGAGGCATACTAGGTCAGCATACCAAGGACGCCTGGGCCAATCTGGGGCAATCAGCCGGTACTGCTCCCAAGGAGCCACCAGCGCGTCTGACGTGTCCGCCCAAGGATCTCTTGTCCTAGACACGAACCTCCACACCTTTCGAATTACCCGAGAGGCCAGGAGATCCAAATCTGGTGTACAAAACCACAGGCAAAGAAGCCTGAACACCTCCGGATGCAATGACCATTCTCCTGGGTCCAGTATCTGGCAACTTAGATAGTCCGCTTGACAGTTTTCTACTCCCGGGATGTATATGGCCGACAAGGCTGATACGTGCCGCTCTGCCCACCGAAGGATGTGAGCGACCTCCCGTGCTGCAGCCAAGCTTCTTGTTCCTCCTTGATGGTTGACATATGGCACTGCCGTGGCGTTGTCTGACTGGATCCTGATCGGACGCCCTCACAGTCTCATCGACCATGTGGAGAGGCATAGCCTAATCGCTCGAAGTTCGAGCACATTGATCGGCAACTGGGATTCCTCCCTCGACCAGTGGTCCTGGGTCGACTGTACTCCCAGTACTCCACCCCAGCCGGTCAGGCTGGTGTCCGTTGGGATCACTGTCCAATGAAGAGGTAGGAATGCCTTCCTGAACCGAAGGGCCGGAGATCTCAGCCACCAGAGAAGAGAGTCCCTGACTAACTGGCTCACCTGAATATCTCCTTCTGCAAGACTCTGGTGTGAAATTGGGCATATGGTACCGCCTCGAAGGAGGCCACCATGAGGCCCAGGACTCGCATGCAGAAGCCCAGCGACGACCACCTGCGGTTCATCAACAGCTTCACCGCGGCTCTGAGGGTCTGCAGTTTGTCTGAAGGGAGAAACACTCTCGCTTCCACTGAGTCCAGTAGTAAGCCTAGGTACTCCAGGCGTTGAGTCGGCACAAGAACCGACTTTTTGAGGTTCAACACCCACCCAAATTCCTGCAAGGTTCGCATGGTGATCGCTACATCCTTCCTTAATTCTGAGGTGGAAGCTGCTCTCAGAAGGAGATCATCTAGGTAACCCACGATTACGATCCCACGTTGTCGTAACAACGCCAAAATTGGAGCCAATACCTTGATAGAGACTCGGGGTGCTGAAGCCAAGCCAAAGGGGAGAGCCACAAACTGGCAGTGGTCTTCCCCTACTGCAAATCGCAGAAACCTCTGATGCCTGAGGCATATGGGTATATGCAAGTACGTGTCCTGGATGTCCAAAGACGCCAGGGAGTCCCCCTGATGGAGTGCAGCGGCTACAGAGTGAACTGATTCCATTCTGAACCTCTGTACTTTCACAAAGCAATTGAGGGCTTTCAGGTCCAAGATTGGACGTATCTCTTCCTTTTTGGGCACTACAAATAGATTGGAATAGAACCCCTGAAACCTTTCCATTTCTGGAACAGGCACTATCACCCCACGGCTTAGCAGGTCCAGTACTGCCCCAGGGGTGAGCCGGGAGTAAGGGAGTAGGGAAAAATCTGTTTGGTGGCCAAGAGAGGAATTCTATCTCATAGCCCGTTGAAATCAGTTCGCAGACCCTTTGGTCGGACAGCCGAGAGGCCCACCGAGCTTCAAACTCCCAAAGGCGACCCCCCACTCGAGTGACGGGCGGGGGCAAACCTTCATGCGGAACCACTTTTGCTCGCTGGCTTGTTAGGCTTGCGAGTCCAGGGAGACGTCTGTCCCTTAGTAGTCACCCTGTTGGACTGGGAGCGTTTTGCTGAAGTCCCGGGTGGGCGAAAAAGCCCTCTTTTGAGCGGAAAATAAGGGCTCTTGCCTGCAGAGTGGCTCCTTACTCTTCCTGGACTGTGGAAGCAAGGTGCTCTTCCCACCTGTGACATTCTTAATAATGTCATCCAGTGAGGCTCAAAATAGTCGCTCACCAAGGAAGGGTAGATGTGTCAAGGCTTTTTTAGATGCCTGGTCCGCAGACCAGCATTTCAGCCAAATCAGGCATCTCAGCACCACTGCTGAAACTGATGCTCTGGAGAGCAAGGGAAGCGTATCCAAGGCCGCGTCACAAACGTACTGAAGGCCATGCACTAACTGGTCTGCTAGTTGCACGCAGACAGGAGAGGCCTGCTGCTTCTCCAATTCACGTTGCATTCGTTTTGCCCACTCACTCAGTACCGTAAACAGGGAGTGCGCCACTGCCTTAATGACGGTAGGGTCCTTAAATGCAGAAGTCCCTTCTACCGGGATCGTGGTTTATTTAACCTGGATACTGTGGGGGGGGGGTCCACCATTTCTTAAGAAGGCTCTCCCCAAAGGGGTAACGCACCACCATTCTTTGTGGGACCGAAAAGGTCCATTGAGGGCTTCCCCATTCCTTGTATATGAACTTATCAAAATAAGACAGATACAGAAACACCTTAGGTGTACGGGCTGGCTTACGGGACCCAAAAGGGACCACAGAGGATCTTGCTGTATCCTGAACTTTCAGGGTATCATGCACAGCTGTGATAAGTGCTCCAACTAGCGCTTTGTCTTGCACGTACCCGGACGCGGAATCATCCTCACGGTCCGATCGGTCCTGGTCAGCGTCCTCTGACACATCAGAGCAGGGGCTGCCAGTCACTGCGGGGCCCGAGTCTGAGTCAGGACAGAGGGGCAGGGGCCGTTTTTTACCACCTATGCGCCCGCACACCACCTCCACCCAGCGAACGTTTCAAGGACCGCCGACAAAGCGTCCAAAGACACTGCACTGTTTGCAGATGAGCCGGTTGCAATTGCAGGGAGGTCTGGGGAAGAAACACTAGTTTCTGATGCCATGCTGACCCACCCTGTCTGCCACCCTTGGGGACTTAGGACAAGGTGCTCAATCCCACCCTCCTAGCTGCTGCTGACTGAGGGGCCCCCACCGCAGGACTCACCAGTCCAACTGAGCACTGCACCATGCTATTAAAAGGTGCCTGTGTCCAGTGTCAGCTCCCAGGTGTCCAGAGCAAAAAAACGCGCTGTTCTGAGGAACAGGAATCAGCGCTGAGGAGAAAAACCACGCTGAGGCTACAAAAAAATGGCCGCCAGGCACCCTGTATAGAGGAAAATCACAGGGAAAATGGCCGCCGAACATGCTTTCCACAGAGAATCACAGAAAATGACCGAGAAGTAACTGTACACAGTGAATGAACACAGATCATGGTGGCAGACAGCGCTATGGCGGCAGCACGTACAGAGCCCACAGACACCAGCAGAGAGATCACTGACAGCCAGCGCAGCCCTAATCAAGGATCAGAGCCCCTCAGAGGACCCCTGGCTCAGGTACATACAGCGCTCAGCAGCTCAGTCATGCAGCATCCCCCACGGGAGGGGGGGAGGTAAAATAGGGACATGGAGAGAAGAAAAGGAGGAGAGGGACCCCCTAATCGACCTCCCAGGGAATGCCCAGCTGCTCTGTCCCACCGAGGCAGGAAGAGCTTACCATCCAGACGAGCTGGGGACATCCCATCACAGACCCACTCCCGAGTACTACGGGATGGCTGCTGGCCACGGCACACTGTGACAAAGACATCTGTAGTCCGGTCATATGTGTGCCCCGCAGCATTGCGCTCACCGGAAGCCCCTGGAGCCTAAGGGGCATGTTGTGGCCAACCTAGCGCATAGCTAGGGTCTGCACATGCTCGATGGCCAGGCTGGGGAGGCTACAAGGATCTAGATTATCCAGCCTGTCACCCAGTCTGCTGCTGATAGCAGATCACAGGATCTTAAAATCTTGCGCAAAAGGCAAAAAACAGAACAAAATCCCCAGGACCAATGGTCCCGGAAGGGAGCCTAGGTCCTTCTCCTTCACTAGGCAGAAAAAAACTGAGCTGCAAGAAGCAGGCTGAGAGGTTATCACCAGAGGGATCGCCCCCTGGGCGGAACTGTAAAGTTCTGTTGTGTTTCACATGTATTACATGTTCTGCCTAGTCCTCTCCTGAAGGTGGCGTAATAACCCTATGGTCAAGATTACTGGAGCTGTGTCCATCAATGAACGAAAGAGAAACATGGCTTGTCTCGATGCCCATATATGATTTACAAACTATATCTAGTATGCTAATGGAGATTACACTGTCAAGACCTAGGCATGAAGTATTCATACTGAATGTGTCCAAAGAAAGACACACAAATCTTCAGTGTCACTACCTAGAAGTCCAGAAATGTGAAAAAAAAGTATCCCTTCCCTTTTCAAACACCAATACATTCTATAAGCTATGGGATGGGAATATTTTTTTAAAGAAATCTAAAATATATGGTAGAAACCACATTATATAAAAGCTACTAGTGAAATATGGCAGCATTGGGAGAAAAAAATATTAACCAGAGAGCAAGAGTAGACATTAAAGAAAACTCTATTCAAAACTCTATTCAAAGGGTTTGTCCACCTGCCACGCCTTTAACTGCTCCCTGGTACAGCAGCGTAGACTTCTCATCCTACTTCTGAAACAGATATGCCAGGCAAAGAGCACAGATATTTGCCAATCTGCTTTTGTATCAAATACATTATCTAACATTTTTTATACACTGCTAGGAATTCACTAGAGTGGGGGTCGACAACCTGTCGATCGCAAGTTACCTGTCGAATGCCAGGAGGTGACAGGTAGCTCGTGAAGACATCCCTGCCTCACAGACACAACACTTTCTACAGAGTGGAGTGGGCATGCAATCAGCCAATCGTTGCCTGCGAGGGACCCCCTGCATACGATTGGCTGGCGAGAGGGGAAAGCCCCCGGAATAGCTCAGGCCAATTTGACTCTTGTATGAATGCGCCCAAGCTCTTTCCCTGAGCCCTGCAAATAGTGAGTTCTTCCCCACTGCCCCGCCTCCTCTCCAATGCATCCAAGATTCTTGTGGGATGGATGAAACTGGAGGTCTGGCGGGGATTAGTGGCAGAACATCCTGCTTCGCTGCGCTACTCTGCATCTGGTAACAACTTCTACACCCTCCTGACCCCACAGTACTATTCTCTCCTGGTTCCCACTACCATACTCCTCTGAGCCCCTAATACCACTCCCTCCTAACACCCCAGCTCTCCTGACTCCCCAGTACCCCACCTTCATAATCTCCCAGTGCCGTGACATTCTAAGCTCCCAAAACCACACTCTTCTGACCCTCCAACCCCCCCCCCCCTCAATTCCGTGCCTTCCTGACACCCCTGCTCTCCTGGCCCCCCACCGGTACCTTACCCTCCTGACCCCCAGTGCTGTGACCTCTTGACCCTCCACTGCCGTACCCTCCTGACCTGCCAGTGCTGTACCCTCCTGACCCCCCCATGCCCTCACTTCCTAACCCCCCCCAATACCATACTTATCTGACCTCCAGTACCATTTCGTCTTGGCCCCTCCAATACCATACCTTCCTGACCCCCCAAGTTCCGTGTCATACTGATCCCCCCAAAACCACACCCGCCTGACCCCCTTGTACTCTGCCCTCCTAAACCCCCAGTACCGTGTCCTACTAATATCCTGTCCTCTGTTCTACTGACCCCCCTGTTCTCTGCCCTGTTAATCCATATACACTGCTTTTCATACTGCTGACCTCTGTATACTTCTCTTCATCCTTGTGACCTCTGCACCATGCCATACATCCTACTGAACTCCGGACACTGCCCTACATCCTACTGACCTCTGCACACTGCCCTACATACTACTGACCTCTGCACACTGCCCTACATCCTACTGACCTCTGCACACTGCCCTACATCCTACTGACCTCCGCACACTGCTCTACCTACTACTTACCTGCGTACACTGCCCTACCGATTACTGACCCCTGTACACTGCCCTACTGCTACTGACCTCTGTACACTGCTCTGCATACCTACTGACCGCTGTACACTACTCTACCTATTACTGACCTCTGTAGACTGCCATACCTACTACAGACCTCTGTAGACTGCTCTACCTACTATTGACCCCTTCCCTACCGGATATTAACACCTGGACACTCCCCTACATACTACTTACACTGGCCAGGCCCTAAAACTAGTTAAGCAAATCAGCCTACAGTACCAAATGTTCTGCCTTATTGTGGACTTCAGCATCAGCCTTGTGGGGGTGATCAATTACTCCCCAGGCATGAAAATTTGAATGGAAGTGAATACCGAGTTTCTCACTGAAGCTAAATCCTAAGGTAGGCTAAGTTTATATTTCTACAGTAACCTTTGTTTTATTGGATTTTTCTAAGTTTTCTTAAAAAGAAAAAGAAAAAGGGAGCCGCACCCCAGTGATCTTTAATCTCCTCCATGTTGTCCAGGTAGATCTCCACCTCTCAAAGGTTGCCTACCTCCGCACTAGAGGGTGCAAGGCACACTGTTTCTGTACTTGATGTTCTCTATACAGTAATGATCATTTTACTTACAATTGGGGGCCTCAAATGCGCTCCCTGACAACACCAAAGGACCCCACATAATATTTAATGACTGTAATGCTACAGGAAAGCTGTAAAAGACTATAGATATGCAACAGGAGACCCAAGGGCACCAGTTAAATATCCACAACTGTGGGTCTGAGATCGGGTCTGTGGCTCAGGTAGGACACAGATACAGAGGTTGTTCCTTTGATGCTGGTCCTCCAAATTAAGCCACAGGGCTTGGATGTTTTGTTGTGTAACAATCGTATTACATACAGTATGATTGATGAGTTGATGTATGGAAGTAAAGTATGGAAGTGATTTATTGTCTTTCACGCAGGTGTGGATGAACCGCAGGCCCCCTATATAACTCTGTCATTTTATTCTTATGGCCATCTTTGAGGCAGGAAAATATAGCCTCAAGATGTCTCTCTTGGGGAGATTAGAAATACTTCTTGAATATTCCTGCAAAACAGGATCCTCGTTGTCTTGGTCTCTCTCCGGTAAGTCTCAATTGGCAGTGGAGGTGTCCGTGTCTGTCTGTTCTGTGTGTAATGACCTAGAGTAGTGGTCTCCAAAATGCGGCCCTGGGGTTGAATGTGGCCTTTTGCTTGCCTCTATCCGGCCCTTGGGGCACTATTTCAGTCACAATTGACACTAATGATGGGGCATTATTCCTCCCACTGACACCAACCAAGAATGGGGTGCTATTCCTCTCATGGATAACAACAAGGCACGATTTCTTCCACTAAAACCAATGATGGAGAATTGTTTACATCCACTGATACTCGGGCATTTCTACTCCCACTGGCCACAGTCCACCCCCCCTAAAGTCTTTATTTAGAAAGTTGAGGAGACCCTTGACCTAGAGCATGGGGCTGTTGGGGTCTCCCACTGCACCATCTTGTGTGATCACAACAAGGCCCTGAGTCCACTGGAGTATCCATAGAAGAACTCAATGTCTGGTTCTGGGACCACCAGAGTGGATTGGCTGGAGCTCAGGGCTCTTTTCTCTCTGAAGTGACACATGGTAAGCAGTGTTGGAGCTATCAAAGCATGTGTCCATACCTGGCCATAGGCAACTCAAGCTCCCCAAGCATGATTTTCTTAAAGTGATATTTTAAATAACAAAGGTCATACTTACCTGCGCGTTGGTTTTGCACAGAGAAGCCCTGATCCACCTTTTCTCAGGTCCCCCCCCGGCGGGCAGGCTCGCTCAAGCCGCTGCTCTGAGTGTTCGTTTACACATGGACTGTGGCTTAGCTCCGCCCCAACTCATTAGCTCACTGACTGTGACTGACAGTAGCAGGAGTCAATGGCTCAAGCTGCTGTCTCTGCCAACCACTTTAAAAGTTATAATGACAGATAGACAACCATGGCAGACTGGTTCAGGTCCTCCAGAAAGTTTCCATATTCAATACTCTATGCATTCTTTGTTTTCTTAGTTCTAAATAAAATTGTATTCCAGGCAGATAAAAAAAAAAAAGACACAAATAATTGCAGCTCTACATTTAATAACAGCCATTAAATATAGTTTATTACAATAATGTCTAAACTTAACCTGGTATCCATTTATTGCACAGTGCTACTCAGAGGAGGTAGGTGCAGCACTGGAAGCCAATCAGCAGGCTGGGGGAGATGACACCACTGTATTCCTTAACTTTTTCAGAGCAAATGGTGTCACCCTTCTGCAGGGGTCCTGATGGTCATATGCAGGTTGGAGGAAAAACTCCTGTCAGGCTACAGTACACTAAGGCTACTCTCACACTGTGGCGTTGGGTGTGTCGGCGGTAAACCGCTGTTTTATCGACGCTGTTCAGCCACTAGCGGGGCGCTTTCAACCCCTGCTAGCGGCTGAAAATAGTTAAAACCAAAGCACCACTTGCAGGACTTTTTTTTACTGTCCTGCAAGCGTACCGCTCCAGTGTGAAACCACTCGGGCTTTCACAGGGGAGTGAAAGGAGAAGCGCTTTACAGGCGCTATTTGTAGTGCTATATTGCCTATAAAGAGCCTCGCTGTGAAAGTAGCCTAAAATAACTGGAAAAGCCACAAAGTTTTGCTTGCTAAAGATTTCATTAAAAAAAAAAAAAATCACTCTACCGACTCTCTAATACAAAAAGAACACTGTAAATGAAACAAGAGAACTACATGTTATAGACAGTACCATATTCATTTTAGATGGTTACCTTTTTTGGGGTTAAAATCCGTTGTCTGAATTTCTCAACAGTCTCTTGCCCCGCACTTTCCCAGGCAATGACAAAAGATTGAATTTTATTAGGCTCAAGATGGATATTCTCCAGCTGCTGACGTAAGACCAATGCTTTTAAATTATGATAAACAGCCTGAAAAACAATGTACAACGATTGTTAATGAATATTTTTGGTTTGGTATAATCAGACAAATATAGCAAAAATGTAAGGCTCAACTCCGGAAACAAATATTTTTATTTAAATATATTCCTTAATAGCGACACACTATATAAAACTTTATGTGCACTAAATACCATGCAAACCAAGATTTTATCTTGTAAAAGTAGCAGTGATATTATCACAGTACTATACATAGCCTGTAAAAAAGAGCAAAGTTGTGGGAGGGGCCGACGAGCTTCACTCACTACAGGCTGCCTACAAGAAATTACAATAGAGGGCAAATACAAGACCAGGCACCCTGCACAAAGAAAAGGGCACAGCAGTGTAATTTCTGTCTACTCCTACGTTCCTCTGACATCATCACGAATCCCTTCTGACAAGTTTTCCTGACACCAAGAACAAAAAGGTGATAGGGGAGGGATCTACAGCTGTGTTCCTGAGTGCTGTGTGATGGTGGGCAGGGGGGTGTTCCTTCCCTTCTATCACCTCTCAGACCTCTCTGTAGAGAAGAAAATACGTAGATAAACGGGTACAACTTATGTAGAAGGATTGGTTTTATCTCCGTTTTACCTGAGGCCAGTTATTGCACTGGGTATATGTAAGGGTTTTCAGTCCTTTTAGGGTAAAAAATATCCAGTAGTATCTTTTGTAACAATCATATACGTTCTCTAACATTCTCTATAAACTCCTAAGAATCCACAAGAGGGCACAGTGCACACTATTGTTATACATGATGTTCTCTAATGCAATTCGTAATAGTCAGCTCCTGAACATTGAATCGCTCTGGTCTGTCCCAGGAGCGCTGCAGAGAAAAGCGGCGAAGGAGGGAAATTTCCTCTCACCTCCTGCTGCCCCTTTGGCAAGAAAGTGAAGGAAAATCTGTAAAATGGGGCATTTATGGCAACAAATAAGCTAACAAGCTTTTAACACTTTTTGTGCAAAATTACCCTGACTATACATAAACTTTAAAGTGGAACTAAACCCTCCTATTCTTTACAATTAAGGAAGCTGCCATCTTAACCTCAGTTGTTTAGTATTGGATTCCAGGCAGATGATTTGCAGTTGCAATGGTGCTGCATATGTGATCAGCTATAACCCCAGTCATTTGATGGGAGCACAAGCAACTGTGAGAGAGTTACCATTCACGACATACCTTTAATGTAGCTTTTTTGGGAAAGCTTAACTGATGGGTTTCATTCTACTTCAAGTGTTTGGTAGTCTTACTTAAAGTATAACTAAAGGCAAAACTTTTTGTTTGTTTGTTTTGGATAGGGTGGAGACGGATTAGAACCCCTGTCAGTTTTTATTGCTCCCTGTGTCCCTGTTAAGGGAATTTGCCTTCTTTTTTTGTCCTGTTTATCATTATCATTGAAAGTCAAAGTAAAAGAAAATCCCACATTTTGGGTTTGAGGAAATCTTCCAATGGGGAAAATAGTTCTGGTGACCTGGGGGTCCCCAAGAAATTCCCTTAATTTGCAGGGATTTCATATCACTTCCTGTTTGGCTATAGGACAGGAGTTAAGGGGAATCTCTGCAATGGGACACAGATGGAGGGAAAAAAATATAACAGGGGTTATAACCCTTCCTTGCTCAATCCAAAATGAAGAAAAAGTTTTGCCCATAGTTCTACTTTAAACACTCAGGCTCCAGAGTGTGAATCACACTAAGGACACAGGGGGTTGATTTACCAAAACTGGAGAGTGCAAAATCTGGTGCAATTCTGTTTAGAATCAGCTTTCAAGTTTAATTGTTTTAAACCGGCGTTCCACCCTGATTTTTTTTTTTCATAATCGGACTCCTCTAAACCTATAAAAAAAAAAAAAAAAAAAAAAGATTTGGAGGAAAAAAAAAAAATTTATACATACCAGAATCTCCCTGTTGCTATGTAGTCCTCCTAATCTGCCACTTCCTGGTCCACGGAGCTCCTCGTCACTTCCTCCTTCGCCTGTGGTCCTGGGAAATGATATGTCATATTTTCCAGGAGTCTGTAGGCAGTACTGTAATCAAAAATTGCGTTATTTCCTGACAGGAAATGACGCAATTTAAGGCAGATCACAGCGTCGAGATGTGTTAATCTATGTTACCATAACAACGGGGCGGGACCTTCCTCCGTTGCAGCATGCACCTCTCCTAAGCTTATCCAGGAAGAGTTATAGATTGGGGTTCACATGCAACGGCCACAACAGGAGAGAAAGATTTGTGAGTATAACATTTTTTATTTTAGCAACATCTATTATTAAAATTATATAATCATTTTTTAATTCAATAATCAATTATGCTTGGATCAATAAAAAATAAAAATTTTGCCAGAACTCTGCTTTAATTGAATAGGCTGAAGGTAGAAGTTGATTGGCTACCGTGCAACAGCTGCACCAGATTTTGCACTCTCCAGTTTTTGTAAATCAACCCTATTGTCTGCAAAAACAAACTGTCAGTTAAGTTTCTTCCTCCAAAAATGATTATTATTACACAGGATGTATATAGAGACAACGGTTTTCGCAGCTCTTTACTACAAGGGGGCAGACAGCCTTAGGCCGCGTACACACGGGCGGACTGTCCGCCCAACTAGGTTCGTCAAACAGTTTGACAAACAGTCCGTTCAAAATTAGCATGAACGGACTTGACCACACACGACGAATGAACAGTCCGCTGAAAACTTGCGCGATGACGTGAACAGCACGTACGACGGGACGAGAGATTCGAAGTCCTATACACTGCAATGCAACCTTCGGCGTGTAAATCCTTTCTGAGCATGCGCGGAACTTAGTTTGACGAACAAGCCTACACACGAGCGGACTGTCCGCTCAAACCAAGTTTCAGCGGACAGTCTTACGGAAATTCCGAAAAACTTTGTTCGTCAGACTGTCCGCTGAAGCCCACACACGAGCGGACTGTCCGCTGAAACACTGTTCAGCGGACAAAGTTGGGCGAACAGTCCGCCCGTGTGTACGCGGCCTTATTGTATTTATAGGTGTACATGCATCAGATAGTAGGCTCCTTCTGCTGACATGGAATGAGTAGCTCCATATACTCTGTAAAGCTATGTTTAATATAACTATGCAATATCAGGGAAAGTAAAAAGAAAATATATGCGAGTAAAAAGCCACCCATTCATAAGGCTATTCAACCTCATGGTAAAAAGGCAGCTCCACACAGGTTCTTGGGAGTCTACTTCCTTTCTCTCTGCTTCCTGTATTACCGGGACATTAAAATCTGCAAGGCCGGTTTCGTAGTTGGAAAAATTCTTAGTACTGCCTTTTAACATGAGGCCTTCTCAATGTGGGGGAGAACAAAGAGCCTGCAGTGTGTAAGAATAGCTCTCCTGGGAGCCCCAAAAGCAAACAGCGTGCATTAAGGGCTGTGCACTTGTCCCTGCAGACTTGGAAGTGTAGGTGAGTCTGTACAGCTGCTTCATCTCCATTGAATAATATATCCTGCCTGCACACAGCTCCACGCTACTTTGGAGACATACGCCTATCCTTGGTCACATGGTTTGCCAAGACCCATTACGATTTCCTTTCTGACTTGGTAAACAGATAACTGAAGTGTACTTCTGGTGCGAATCTTATTCTTAACAGATTTTTCAACACGTTGAAAATCTTTCCTAATACAGCCAAAGCCCGCCAGACCATCTATGGTGGGTCAACACACGTTGTGCTGAGTGTGCCCATACATCATGTGAGCAGGCCAAAAGACAAAACCACAAGACAACATATACATAGTGAAAATACATGTTTTTCAGCATGCTGAGAAACAGGTTTATTTTGCCATTATATGTACAGTGGAGTGCCAAGAAAACTCAAGTTGCAAAAGGTGTGCCGACAACTTCAAATACAACTTAAAAGAAAAAAAGGCCCTTATCTATGAAACGTTCAACGAGCGGAACAGGCTGGCTAATGTACCAACATTTTTTTTATAAAGCAGCACACCGCAACACATAGTAGCATGTTGCCATGTTTTGCTGTAAGATAAGGTAAGATGCATTGTGGTGCTATAAAAAAAATGTATGACAATTTGAAAAAACATATACTCCTCTAGGGAGAGGACTTTAACATGGGCAGGTGGTCATAAAGGTATACAAAATTATATCAAAATTACAAGGCATAGTTTAATAATAATTAAAACAGTGTAAGATACCATATACATTGGAAATGTTTACAGACATAAAGTAACAAATGCATGAAAAATATACATATCCTGTTGTATCGTCTATTTGCTTGATCCAACTGTAAGAAAACACCCCACAGTGGACGAAGGGCAAGAAACCCAACGCGTTTCGAGAACGTAAATATATACTCTCTTCATCAGGGGTATAGACAAATTGCATTAAATAGAAAACAGGAAATCTGCAAACAAAATTACATAAAAAAATGTATGGTACAATAGAGCACCAATGCTGCAGCTCAACAGTGTAAACCCAGCCTGAAACTGATTGTTATTTTTAAAGAAAAAAAACAAGACTTTACAAACATGTTATACTTACCTGCTCTGTGAAATCATTTTGCACAGAGCAACCTGGATTCCTCCTCTTTTCAGGCCATCTTCGGCACTCCTGCCGAGTGCTCACACGGCAAGAAGCTTACTATGAGGGCATCCGAGACACAGCTCTGGGTATCCATTCAGACACAGAGCTGCTATTCGGTCACACCCCCTCTCTCTCTCCTGATTGGCTAGCTGACTTTGATTGACAGCAGCAGGAGCCAATGGTGCCACTGCTGTGTCTCAGTCAATCAAAAGGGAGAGTCCCAGACAGCCAAGGCACTCGTGCACATCACTGGATAGAGAGGGGCTCAGGTAAGTATTAGGGGGCTGAGGGGGGCTGCTGCACACAGAAGGTTTTTTATCTTAATGTTTACAACCAATTTAAAGAAGCTTCAGTCATATGTGTGAAAATGAAAAGGTCAGCAGCAACAAATTCTGTAACTGCTGACTGTTAATAAACAGACGCTCACCTGTCCAGGGATCTGGCGCTGTCCTTACCCAGCCTTTTGGGTGAAGTTCTGCTTTAATGGATAAGTTCACTTTTACAAAAAAAAAAATACATGCATTTTTTTTACGTGCAAAAAAATGTGTATTATTTTTTTTTTGTTAGGGACCTGTAAAGCATCTGCTGATTGTGGGTGTAATGCCACCGTCCTGTAGACTGTATGTGTAGCTGTCTGCTCATAGCTCCAATACGGGCAGGCAGTTATACTGTGACAAGAAGCTCAATGAACTACCTAGAGCGATCAACAGCGCAAAGGCTGTTAGTACTTGTAGTTTTCCCATTCACAGAACACTGTGAATGAATGAGGAGACCGGGCGGGGGGGTCGTCGCCGATGCATTTGTAACATGGTACATGTTACACCCTGAATATGGGTGTAATATGTAACATGTTACAAAAGGTGAACTTATTTAACAATAATTTTTTTTTTAAAGAAAACAGAAACAAAGATTATTGCACAGCCACCAATCCTGTTATAGCTGTCTTTTTCCCAGTGCAAACTAGAAAATGAAAGCTAGCACCCATCAGTTACTCACTGTAACACACCCACAATTCCTTGCCTCAAAATTGAATACAACAGCCCTGTGAGCACAGTTGGAAGTGTCAGACTATGACATATTTACAAGAATGAATAATGCATCCAGCATTTTTCAGATTACTACTCACATGAATTTAATATTTAATGGAACTGTAAAATATTTACACGTGAGGCAGTTGCCATCTCCCTTTACGCTTTAACCCCTTAAAGTCTTCTTTGCTTGATATAAAAAGATGGACATTTATAGGAAAGACACAGGCTGGAGATTAGGCAAATTGGCATCTGCTCTTTCTATATATTCTATGTAATTTTCATTTAGGGGTTTTTAAGAGAAAAATAATAAAGCATAAAAATACAGTTAGAAAGCAAAAAGGACCCAAAACGTTTCCAGATGTCTCAAAGCATGGGCCAAAAATACCATCTGCCACTGCACTCTATGTAACAACAAAATAATGGCACCTGACATATCACAAAGAAAGAAATCTGTTACAGTTGCATTCAAAAGTTTGCATACCTTTGGAAAATTGGTAATATACAGTATGTACCATTTTTAAAGAAAACATGCAAGAGCAGGCGAAACACATTTCTGTCTGATGGGATTCATATTCAACTGTAGGTCATAACAGGATGGCACAATCATAAAACAAAACATGGCAACAAGTAAACCAATGAAATGACCCGTTTACAATTCTGCATACCCTTAGTTCTTAATACTGTGTATTGCCCCCTTTTGTGTCAATGACAACATAGAGTCTTCTGTAATAGTTGTCTATGAGGTCCCAAATTCTTGCAGGTGGTATAGCTGCCCATTTGTCTTGGCAAAATGCCTCCAGGTCATGCAAATTATATGGTCGTCTTGAATGAACCGCATGTCTCAAATCTCCCCAGAGTAGCTTGATGATTTTAAAGGGTAAGTTCACCTTTTTACACTTTTTATTTTTTTTCTAAACTCCAGCATCAATATAGCATTTTAGGATTGATTTCAATTGGCTGCACTACATGTGGTTAATGGGATGTTTTGGCATTTTGTGGGTTGTGTGTTTTTTACTGTGTGTTTTTTGCAGCATTTGCCCCTTGTTTTTTCACATGGCAAAATGTGTGTTTGCTTCTGTGTTTGGTGTGCCGTTTACCATTAATGGCACTGAAAGCGCAACTAGTAATTTTAGGTGCATAAAAATGGCCATACACTATGAAATCCGATAGTGTATTTATTGAGAAGTGTGATCATTGATTGATTGATTTCAATTAAAAAATGTGAACCTGGGAATGGGAGGGTGGATTATTCAAGGTGTGTGCTAATGAGGTCAACTGGTTAACTCCTTCCTGTGTCATGACCTAAAGTCTGATCAGGAAAAAGACATTACTAATGGAAACGTCTGAAAACCTGGATTAGGAAAAGAAAGGTAAATGTGACTGTAGATTTATTGGAAAGCTTTGATATTTTTGCAAAAAATTTACACGAATGCTATTTTGGTGCATAGGGGAGCTGGAATTTAGGGGGAAAGAAAAGCGTACAAAGGTGAACTTACCCTTTAAGGTCAGGAGACAGTGATGGCCACTCCAGCACCTTCATATTTTTTTTCTGCTGTAACCTATAGAGGGTCAACTTAGCCTTGTGTTTAGGGTCATTTTCACGCTGGAATTTCCAAGAATCTCCCAATGCGCAGCTTTCGTGCATAAGAATTAAAATCGTTTGCCAGTGTTCTCTGATAACGTGCTGCATTCATCTTGCCAATATAATTCTCAAGATTCCTTATGGCTTTAGAGATCATACACCCCCCCATCAAACATCAGTGAGCCACCACCCTGCTTCACAGTGGGGATGGTATTCTTGTCACTGTTGACCCCTCTCCAAACATAGCACTTATAGTCGTGACCATAAAGCTCTATTTTGGCCTTAATGCTCCAGATTACAGTATGCCAGAAGCTGTGAGGCATGTCAAGGTATTGTTGGGCATATTGTAACTGGGCTTTTTTTTGTGGCATTGGTGCAGTTAAGGCTTCTTTCTGGCAACTCAACCATGCTCGTTTTTGTCAAAAATATAATTGTATTGTGCTACCCCAACCCCCCCCCCACGTCCACACTGTCTTTTTCCAGCATTTTGCCTGTAATTCTCCTGACGTTACCTGTGGGTTTTTCTTTGTATCCCAAACATTTTTTCTGGCAGTTGGGGCTGCAATCTTTCTTAGTTTAAACCAATGAGCTTCTAACCCCAGCTTGCTCAATTAAGCTTAGGTAATAAAACCTGGAAGCTCATTGGTTTCTATGCAGACGTGAGCCTGATTTTGCAATTTACAGCTTTAGTAAATAAACCCCATTGTGTACTTAAAAGTGGGGATGCCTGTACAGGGCAATCTTAGAAGGAAACCTGGTAGAGTCTGCAACAGACTTGAGACTGGGGCGGAGGTTCACCTTCCAGCAGGACAATGACCCTAAACATACAGCCAAAGCTACAATGGAATGGTTTAGGTCAAAGCATATTCATATGTTAGAATGGCCCAGTCAAAGTCCAGACTTAAATCCAATTGAGAATCTGTAGCAAGACTTGAAAATTGCTTTCCATCCAATCTGACAGAGCTTGAACTATTTTGTAAAGAATGGGCAAAAATGTCACTCTCTATATGCGCAAAGCTGGTAGAGACATCCCCAAAAAGACTTGCAGCTATAATTGCAGCGAAAGGTGGTTCTAAAAAGTACTTACTCAGGGGGCTGAATACAAATGCACACCACACTTTTTAGATATTTATATGAAAAAAATATTTCAAATCATTTATCATTTTCCTTCCATTTCACAATTCCAGTATGTGTCACTGTGTTGGCCTATCACATAAAATCCCAATAAAATACATTTACGTTTTTTGGTTGTAACATGATAAAATGTGGAAAATGTCAAGGGGTGTGAATACTTTTTCAAGGCACTGTACTTGCATGCAAGGCCGAACTCTTGAGAGCAAATAGCTTCAGGAAAGCTGTGTGCAGAAATTTGGTGCCAAGGACAGTGCAAAAGGTGTTTCCTGCAAGCATACTTCATCCAAATAGAACTAAAGAGTATAACAGACTTAAAGTGAAACTGTACTTTGCCCATGTAGTGCAAAGCAACAAAGTGACTAAAAGTATACAGTACTGTAAGCAAACCTTAATATTGAACTTCTCCTATTTTCTCCCTTTTGGTCCGTTAAATATACTAGGCTATACAGTAACTGTTTGATAAGTGCAAGGAATACCTATTAATCCTGCCAGAAATTCAGTAAACTCGTTCCGTCCTGCAGTGAAGTGACAATGTTGAACTGAAATCTCAGTTTTACCAAGCCCTGTCCAAGTTCTTATTAAAGCCAAATTTGTTTTGTTTTGGTTGTAGATAAAACAGGTGATCTTAAAACTCCTATTGGATTGGTTGCAGCCTGTGTATCACTAAGGTCATCTTCCTTCACTTCCTGTTCTGGAGATCCAACAGGAAATGAAAGGAAGCCTCCTTAAAGATATCCGTCAAGGCAACATTTGTCAACTTTGGAAGATTTCTCAGCACATGTTCCAGATCACAATTTTTAGATTTTGGAGTTCCTATTCCTTTTCTGTGTTAGCGACATTAATCACCAAGACACGTAGAAGGGGGAATCTCACCAGTGGGGACTCAGGCAGAAGAAAATCTCCCCTGTACCCATTCATTCTAAATTTAAAAATAAATAAGTGGTGTTTTAGATGCACTTTAACTGCAGAACAGCCCCCCCCCCCCCCCCCAATGTTAAAGAGATGATGAGAGGTGGAGGCATTCTGTGGTCCCAATTTACTTCCTGTCCCAAGATGACAATGCTGCCACTTCACAGATACAGTACAGTGATTGAGTGTTGTCATCCTGTCACTGGATTGCTGGGTGGCAATAAAGGGAAAAAGCCTGAACAAAAGGAAACAATGACACTAATGTAATCACCACCTCTAAGGACTGGTAAGTTGCAATGAATTACATTTCTGCTGAGTTTAGCCACACTTTAAGGACTGCTTTCACAATGAAGGTGCTGGCGATTAGCGCTAAAGCGACACTCGTTTTACCGGTGCTTTAGCACCGTTTAAGCAGCTCTTTTGCATCGCTTTTCGGACGCTAGCAGGGCGATTTTATCCCCAAACAAAGGGTTAAAAAACTCCCCTCCCGTTGCATTTTGTCACCAGGAATAAAGATAAATAAGTATAGGAAGCATGTAACACTCCTTTTACCCATATAACAGCACTAATGCATGTGCGGCTGAGAATGGTGGCTGTTACATGAACCTAATATTTTGCCCTGCATATTTTATGGGATAGTTAACCTGAATGTTTAACCACTTGCCGACCTGCCACAATACATATACTGCAGCAGGTTGGTACATGCAGGCACAATCACGTACATGTATGTGATTGTGACTGCACTGGGTTGCCTGCAATGCCCCCCGCGACCGTTCTGTCCGCTGAACATTTTCGCCGAATGGATTTCAGATCCCTGTACTCAATGCCCAGTGTTAAAGTGATTGCTATGCAATCACTTGATCACAATATCAACAAAGCTGTTATGAATGAATGTATTCATAATAGCTATGTTGCCTATTCTGTGATTGGCCCACAGCTATCACATGGGCCAATCACAGCACCCTGTACTACATGATTAGCTGTAGTCAATCACTAGTGATCACAGCTGTCATAAATGGTTAACCCATTCATGATTGTTGTTGTTACAATGCTCTTCAATATAACAAACAAAATGTAAAATACAATTCTGAACACACACACACACACACACACACACACACACACACACACACACACACACACACACACACAACCCCCCAGAATATAGTACAATGTTACTACTCTGATGACAGGATGTTAAAAAAAAAGTAGTAAAACATTTTTTTTAAATAATAATAAATTGGCAGTCACCAGTCAGTGTTTATGACAATCAGCACATCAGTCATATGATCCTGCACTGCACTGGTGACATGAAAAAAATATTGTGGAAAAAAAAAATGTATTCAGTTTAAATTTTTAAAAACATTGTGCCAAAAATTACCACAATAGATGCAGAGGGAGATGTCAAACTCAAAGAGATATGGGATGAAGCAATTCCTAAAAATCACTTGTGTCTTGGGATAGACATTGCACATAGCAGTTGCAAATTTTGTCCACAATTTCAGCAAAGTATGGGCCTGTTGGTTTGCTTTTAAATCCACCCCTACTTACCTGAAATTATTGGCCGATGATACTTCCCAACCTTGAATGTTGTACTTTATAATGTCACAGTATTGCTCTGTACTAATTGTCTTTAAAGTTATCAGGACCGGTTCTGACACTCCTAATTTTTCTCTTTTTATATAGCATATCCTCCTTCCTACTCACATGGTCGGCTAATACTTTTTTCAACTGGATAATTGTACTAGGGGTGCACCGAATGGAAATTTTGGTGCCGAAATCTAAAATGCACTTTGCCGAAAACCGAAAATTACAGATTTACATTTTCTTTTATATTTTTATATATAATTGTATTATATTCTACTTTTTATTTAATATCATAAATTTTAATTATAGGAGTTCATTGTTGCCCATTATTGGCACTTTTAGTGCAAGAAAAGTGCAGTCCTCAGTCTCTGACCATCTCTTGTATCATGTTCTCAGTCTTTGACCATCCCTTGTATCATGCCTGCAGTCTCTTACATAAACACACTGCTAATAATATTAGCAAAATTTCAGTTTGGTGCACCTCTAGCAGATACAATACAGGAGATGGTCAGAGACTGCAGATACAAGAGATACAAGAGATCAATGCAGCCTCACCAGTGCCTCTCAGATGCAGCCTCATCAGTGCCCGTCAGATGCAGCCCATCTGTGCCCGTCAGATGCAGCCCGTCAGTGCCCGTCAGATGCAGCCCGTCAGATGCAGCCCGTCAGATGCAGCCCATCAGTGCCCGTCAGAAGCAGCCCGTCAGTGCCCGTCAGAAGCAGCCCGTCAGTGCCCGTCAGAAGCAGCCCGTCAGTGCCCGTCAGAAGCAGCCCGTCAGTGCCCGTCAGAAGCAGCCTGCCAGTGCCCGTCAGATGCAGCCTGCCAGTGCCCGTCAGATGCAGCCTGCCATTCACCGTCAGATGCAGCCTGGCATTCACCGTCAGATGCAGCCTGGCATTCACAGTCAGACGCAGCCTACCATTCACCGTCAGATGCAGCCTGCCATTCACCGTCAGATGCAGTCTGCCATTGCCCGTCGGATGCAGCCTGCCAGTGCCATCAGATGCAATCCACCTATGCCTGTCAGATGCAGCCTTGTCAGTGCCTGTCAGATGCAGCCTTGTCAGTGCCTGTCAGATGCAGCCTTGTCAGTGCCTGTCAGATGCAGCCTTGTCAGTGCCTGTCAGATGCAGCCTTGTCAGTGCCTGTCAGATGCAGCCTGCCAGTGCCTGTCAGATGCAGCCTTGGCAGTGCCTGTCAGATGCAGCCTTGGCAGTGCCTGTCAGATGCAGCCTTGGCAGTGCCTGTCAGATGCAGCCTTGGCAGTGCCTGTCAGATGCAGCCTTGGCAGTGCCTGTCAGATGCAGCCTTGGCAGTGCCTGTCAGATGCAGCCTTGGCAGTGCCTGTCAGATGCAGCCTTGGCAGTGTCCGGATCAGAGCAGCGATCTCCTGCTGTGTCATGCAGCTGGATTTGAATTTCCCAGCCACAGTAACAATGTCCCACCTCCTGTGATAAGTCACACTGATTCAATTTCCCGGCATTGGAGCAGCGTGACGTTTATCACAGGAGGCGGGACATTGTTAGTGTGGCCGCCCAGACAATTCAACTCCGTGACGCAGGGAGATCACTGCTTTGCGTGAGGAGGAGGAGGGAGAGAGGAGAAGAAGGGAGGGGAGGCCTGGGGCGTGCCAGGATGACACCCACGCAATGGGCAGCAACCAGGGAGGACCCCGCCCCCTTTTCGGTTGCATTATCGGCACCTTTTCTTCTTTCGGCAAATGCTGAAAACACAGTTTTCAGAAAATGATTTTCGGGGGGCCGAAATTTGGGTGCGCCATTAAATTGTACTCGATCCATTCTGCTGACTATATACTTGCTTATGGTCTGATTGACAGTTGATAATGACAGCTGTACATTTCTGTATTGATATGTTCACCATGTGACTTTTATCTGTACTTTCATTTTGATTTTCTTAATACATTTTTTTAAAACAAACCAAAAAAAAAAGCACCAGTTTCTTTTCCTTAGCCGATGTCTAAAAAGTGGTCATGGCTTTGTGTCAGCTATACTAAACTGCACTAGAGTCAGAACATTTATTAAATGATTTTCAAAACCAGAAAAAAAAATCTGACAAATCATATCTTCAATAAAGGAACACTTCATTATTTTCAGCTCTGTTCAGCGCTGTTCTTACAGAAAGCACTGGACAAGTTCTATAAAGAACCAGCAAAATACTTAAATATAAAAAAATAAAAAGAGCAGAAGCATGAATTTCTATTGATGTCTCCCATAATATGCACTTTGAACAAATCTTTTTTGGCAATGAGGAATAACTGTACCTGTTCTAAAATGAACGAGATAGTCTCTAAGACTAATTTCAGATTTTGTTTATCAAGTGAAAATGCAGCTTGAAGTTTTTCTTCTTCCTCTTCACTAAAACTCTGTTCTGCCTGAAAAAGAAAAAATGGAATCGAATTTTACATTTACAAAGCATGGAACAAATAAATCAATAGAGTTTCAAAAATGTAAAAGGCAGCAGTTATAAACATTGAACATTTGTTACAAAAAGTAGTTGTTTTACACACACACACACGATCAAAAGTTTTAGAACACTGATATTTTTCCAGTTTCTTATTTAAACTTTTGCAATGTCAGTGAATAACCTAAACTGGTAAAAAAAGGTAGACTTACGATACTTTATATTTCTATACACTGTACATTTTTGGTTATCGTACCTACATATTTTAACCAATGTATGTATTAAAAATTTAGAATAAAAAAAATGTGGCTAAGGAAAAAAGGTAGAAAAACTGTATAAATAAAGTTTAGGTCTCCATAATCGAAAAAATAACCAAGGTGTCAGAGACTCCGGACTTCCTTCATTATAGAAAGGTACCTGGAAAAATGAAAAAAATAAATAAAAATGTAAACAGGCACGTCTGGAAAAACATAATGCGAAGAAAAGTTTGTGAGAGTAAAGAGCTTATGAGATAGGTGCCTCAAAGCACAACATCCTCAAGTAGACCTCTCCCCAAAACACACATTTCCTGGTGCATGCAACTTTTCATGTCGATATGAAAACAATCCAAAGCCTCATGTTTATTAATCCCCTCCTGCCATTTCCCTGTGGCCTTTTAAGCCGGTTTATTCGCTGGGAGGCGGGACAGACTTGTAATTAACTATATTGGTACCTTAAAGTCCATTGGTACGCGCCCTTTCTTAGTTGAAAGAACTTATCAATGGTTTACCTAATAGAACTGAAAAGAGCACGTCGGCAAACTAAGTACAAGTCCAATGGGAAGCGGGAAAGAATGTGAAAATGAAATAATTGTTAAGCCCCATACACACTATCAGATTTTCTGCAATTTTTTTCCTTCAGATTTACCAAAACCATATAATATGAGGTCAAACCTTAGGAGTTTCAATTTGTGTACAATCAGGCAGGCCCTTGTACTACATGGTTTTGGTAAATCTGAAGACAAAAATCAGCAGAAAATCCGATAGTGTGTATGGGGCTTTAGACTAATATTTAAAACAACACATCTAAACCATTATACCTGACTGCAAAGAACAGAAGACATGAGGCGTAGGATGAATTTCTGTTGGCAAATCCAAGGACATCACAGAAAGGACTCAACCTTCAAATGTTTCATAAAACCAGCCCTAAGTCCATTGAGTATTATACATGTATTATCAGCATGTTCAATCAAACGTTTTGCACTCTCCAGTTTTAGTTCATCAACTCCAATGTCTGAAGCCCAACTGAATGTTGCTTAATTTGCTAAAGCACTGATCATCATAAACAATGCTCTGGACCAGCTTCCTCATAGTGACAATGGTGGACCATGCCGATGTATGTGGTTTGTGGTTGAACTGGATGGACTTGTGTCTTTTTTCAACCTGACAAACTATGTAACTGTGTCGGCACCCGCTTTGTTGTAACCTCCACCAGGGGGTGCATGTGAAGAGGTGACATGGCAGCCTCACAAACTAATAACAGTTTTCACTCTATGAGTGCAAGTGCCTAAAAAATTACCTCAGATCATCAGGTAATTTTTTGGTGTAAAAGCATAAGATTGAAAAAAAGAAAAAGAAAAAGAAAAAGATTAAAAACTAATTTTTAAAATTACATGACATTTTAGTGTTTGGGTTTGGATCTGTAATAAGAGGAGCTGCAATTACTATGTCTGCATAGTCTACACGATACTCTTTCATGGTACAATATCATTTGTACTCATTTCAGCAAAGCTTCAACCATAGGCTTTATCTCAACATTTCTAAAGTAAAATCAGAGGAGTAGATTGGGTTTCACAAAGCTTGCCCGCCTTACATGATCAAATCTATGATTTTATATTTGTATCTAGAAAAAGGCATAAATGCAAAGACCAAGCAATTTCAAAACCATTCAAACCTAATGTCAGTTATTTGTATCTTTTAGGCTGGTCATGAAAATCCTCTAGTGATAATCCCAAGGCTCGGATCACATAACAAATCTGGAAAATAAATGGTCTCTGAGGGATAATTGAGATTCTGATGGGGCTGAATTCATCAGTCTTTCGCTGCCTGCTAGAATCTTATCTTGTTCTATTCACTGGTACACTGAGTGGAATTTAGATGTATCAATTGAGGATATAAAGTAATTTAAAGAAGCATTTAAAAAAAACATTTATTGATCAGACCAGAGCAGAGTACACAAAGCCGGCTTTTTTAGAAAAGAGAGAAAAATACAAGAGCTAACTTTCAGTGAAGCCCACAAATATTATACGCATGTTATATTTTTACGCAATCTTTTTTCTAAACGTCACTCTCAGGCTTAGGCCTCATTCACAATAGTATGGAAAAACCTGCCTTTAGAAGACTTTGCTAAATACATGACATTATTTTAAATGGTGTAATTCACACTGAGCGATTTCCTGTGTTTAGCTACCTTCAGTTAGAATTTAGTTTCCTCTAAATTCAGCCTGTGTCTCCAGGAGTACATTCAAAACACACGTAAACGTAAGAAAACTCATGTAAAGGCAAGTTCATCTAAATCAGGCATGTCCAAAGTCTGGCCCGCGGGCCAATCGCGGCCCGTGTTCCCGTTTTGAACAGCCCCCCTGGTTATCTGGACATATATATATCTTTTGTGGGTGGGTGGGTGGGTGCTGCATTCCTGGCAATGGTGTAGAAATATCATTATCTTATTGTCACAGCAGGGTTAAAATACAGTCATGGCCAAAAATATTTGCACCCGTGCATTTCTGTCAGATAATGCACCGCTTCGCCCAGAAAATTGTTGTGATTACAAATGTTTAGGTATTCTCATGTTTATTTATTTTGCTTGTATTAGTATGACACAAAAAAGTGGAGAAACAAAAAGCCAAATCCGACACATTCCACACAAAACTCCAAAATGGACAGGACCAAATTATTGGCACCTTCTGAAAATTGTAAGAAATAATTGCATTCTAAGTTTGTGATGCTCCTGAAACTTGTAAATAAACTAACCTATATCAATTAACAGGTGCTGACAATATAGAAAGCACACCAGTTAAGATGGTCAAAAACTGACTCAACCCTTCTGTTGTGTGTCTCTGTGTGCCACATGGAGCATGAGGAAGAGAAAGAGCAGCAAAGGATTTTCTGAGGATTTGAAAACAAAAATTGTGCAAAAGCATGGACAATCTCAAGGTTACAAAGATCCCCTTCAGATATCCTAATGTTACAGCACATGGCACTGTGGCTAATTTTCCTGGACGTGGATGAAAGAGAAAAATTTATCAAAGAAAGAGTTAAAATGTAAGCCAAAATCGTTTTGGGGGAATGTGCTTTGGATAGACGAAACAAAATTACATCTTTTTGGTAAAGCCCATCATTCCACTGTTTTCAGAAAAAGAAATGAGGCCTTTAAAAAAAAGAACACAGTCCCTACAGTCAAACATGGTGGAGGTTGTGTTGCTATGGATATTTAGGTGATTTTATAGCATATTAATGTGTTAGATTGCATGTTTCGATTTTTAGGATCATGTTATAAGAAGCTAGGCTCTCCCCATTGATATGCAAATAAACCAGTCAGATTGCTTTAGGAGCTAAGGAACAGGATATGATATACAGGAAGTTGTGGGGAGGAGTTTAGGACTTTGAAGATTTGAGTTGGACTCTGACCAAAGAGCCATAAAGACAATTTCTTCAATGGAGGTTGAGTAACTGTTTAGTGTACATATTGCATACATATTGTACATGCTTATGTTGCTAGAAAGGATAATTAGCTTGTGCATGTTGTAGGTATATTCTGTACTAATTGTGTTTTGTTCAGTTGCATGTGCGGCTTTTCTGTTTAGTAAAGCACATACACTAAAGAAGTCTAAGCTTCCTTGGCTTCTACCGCAAGAACCTTAACCAGTTCCCAACCAGCGCACGCCGATGTACGTCGGCAGAATGGCACGGGCAGGCATACTGGCATACAGGTACGTTCAATCTTTAATGCCGCCCTGCCATCGCGAGCGCGCCACCCGCGACGCGCTCGCGTGCTGGTCGGGACCCCTGTGAGTCCGGTCGCGGGTCCCACGGACTTGATCGCCGCGGGCATACCCGCGATCGTCTCACGGGGCGGCCGAACGAGGAAATGCCATTGTAAACAGCATTTCCCCATTCTGCCTAGCAACTAGTGGCACTGATCTCTACTCCATGTGATTGGAGCAGAGATCAGTGTTCACTAAAATTAAAGTCCAGCCCCCAACAGTTAGTAACACACCCCTATGAACACTTAACCCCTACACTGCCACCCACTGGTTAACCCCTTCACTGCCAGTGTCATTCACACCGGAATCACTGCATTTATATAGCAGGGATTGCTGTATAAATGACAATGGTCCCAAAATTGTGTCAAAAATGTCCGATGTGTCCTCCATAATGTTGCAGTCACAATAAAAATCACTGATCGCCGCCATTAGTAATAAAAAAAATATATTATTAATAAAAATGCCATAAAACTATCCCCTATTTTGTAAACGCTATAACTTTTGCACAAATCAATCAATCAATAATCGCTTATTGTGATTTTTTTTTTTTTACCAAAAATATGTAGAAGAATACGTATCGGCCTAAACTGAGGGAAAAAAAATGTTTTTTTATATATTTTTGGGGGATATTTATTATTACAAAAAGTAAAAAATAATGCGTTTTTTTCAAAATTGGCGCTCTATTTTTGTTTATAGCGCAAAAAATAAAAACCGCAGGGGTGATCAAATACCACCAAAAGAAAGCTCTATTTGTGGGAAAAAAAGGACGTCAATTTTGTTTGGGAGCCACATCGCACGACCGTGCAATTGTCAGTTAAAGCGACGCAGTGCCGAATCGCAAAAAGTGGTCTGGTCTTTGACCAGCAAAATGGTCCGGGGCTGAAGTGGATAAGACCCCTTTCACACCGCGCCACTGCTTTACCATTGTTTTAGCGGCGCTATTCAGCTGCCAGTTTTAACACCCGCTAGCGGCCGAAAAGGGGTTAAATCTGCCCGCAAAACAGCGGTAACGCATCGCTGCCCCATTGATTTCAATGGGGAGCAGCGGTGGAGGAGCTGATGATATATTTTCATCATATTTGTTTTGCAATGCTGCTAATCTTCTTCAGCAAAGACTTAACAATACATTCCAGTAGCAGCAACACATCATTCCTCTGAGAGGGCTTCCTGGTGGTGACAATGGTGGAACATACCCCTGCAAAGAGTTTAAGCATAGCCACATACAGCATAGTCTCACATGGAATCACATACCCTGTTTCCCCTAAAATAAGACCTAGTGTGATTGTCGGTGATAGCTGCAATAAAAGCCCTGCCCCCCAAATAAGCCCTAGTTAAAGTCCTTGTAGGTCTTCTTTTCAGGGTAGGGCTTATTTTTGAGGAAACAGAGTAGGGCTTATTTGGGTGGTAGGGCTTATATTGCAGCCAGCACCGACAATCACGCTAGGTCTTATTTTAGGGGAAACAGGGTATCACAGGTGACAATGCAGGAAAACCACTTGGAGACAAGGATAAAACATTTCATTCCATAACAAGAAGTATCTGAATAAGGACATGCATGGCAAGACCACCAGGTAATATTTTGAGCAGAAATTCAGATTTAAAGTGTTAATAAAGAGGGGAAAAATATATATTAATAATAACAAACACTTCACACTTCCCTGCTCTGTGCAAAGATTTTGCACAGAGCATCTCCGGACTTCCTCTTCTCAAACTCCCCTGCCCGCGCTCTACGCCTCTCCCCCTTGCCGAGTGCCCCCATAGAAAGCCACTTGTTATGGGGGCACACGTGCGCGCTCTCTCCCAAGCCAGTTCTCTGTGTCCAAAGCTGTGGTTGGACAGCAGTGGGAGCCAATGGCTCCTGCTGCTACAGCTCAGTCAATGAGGAGGGAGAAACCTTAGAGAGAGCCGCTGCTCTAATACACATTGCTGGATCCAGATCAGGCTCAGGAGAGCTGCACACCGAAGAATGCATAAGGGTGAAAAATAACTTCAATTTGCACCGACAGGTTTCAGTGATTGGGTGAGATCTACTTTTAGTGTGGTTTTGTAGGTAAGAGTCTGCGTATCTTTTGAGCACACTTTTCAAACAAAGGCAAAGACGACAGTCTCAAGAAGATAGAAGAAGTTAACACAAACGATGATGGGCAGACTTCTACTTATTGTAAAAGGGCATCCAAAATAGGCAACTCTGTGCAGCACCCTTCACATGTGGCCAGCACCCACCAGTTTAGGAATCAATACTTGTAGCCTTCATTATAAATGAAGGCACTTTGATTTCTAACAAGTAAAATGTGAAATGAAAGCCAAGGTTCACTTTTCATTTAGACGGGAAACATTTTCAAATGTAGGCAAAAATTATAGTGTAACCAAGGCAAACCTTGTGTTGTATATTATTTAAATTGATTGACTGGGCCACAGTGGATGTGTAAAAATCTAAATTCCTACTACGGTAATTTCCATAAAGAAAATGTGTTTCCAAGGCAGCCAGGATAATCTCTATTCAAATGTTTACTGCAGATATAATTTCCATGGACACAAAAGTTTGCAGATTTAGCTCCAAATGTAATACATTGTACAGAAAAGTAATGGCATATTGATATAATATTTGTCATACACAGCTAAAAATCCTTTTTCTTATTTATTATAATCAGAAAAAAAAAAAAAAAGTTTATTTAGTAAATGATAACACATTGTATATTATTATTTGGTATTCTTTTGAGACAAAAAGGTAGAGCATTAAGCTCCTTTTTTTTTTAACATGTCTTTAGCAAACTGTGGAAGGGTAGCATCCATAGAAATCCAATTAGGGCTTCCCACATAAGGATAGACAGAGGAAACATTTACCCTTTTCTATGCAATATCATGAATACACTGAGGATATCTTTAACCCCCTCATGTCTAAGCCTTTTTCTGACACTTGTTGCGTACAAGTTAAAGTGGAGGTCCACCCATCGTTTCAAAAATTAAAAGCCAGCAGCTACACATACTGCTGCTGCTGACTTTTAATAATAGGGCACTTACCTGGAGCTATGTTGGCACCCGCAGCCAATGTTTCCATCAGCTGTTTTTTTTTTTTTTTACAGTGTTCCTTTAAATTATTATTTTTTTATCACTTTTTTTGCTGTCACAAGGAATATAAACATCCCTTGTGACAGTAACAGGCAGTGACAGGAACTCTTTATGGAGGGATCTGGGGTCTATAAGACCCCAAATACCTCCTATGCACTGTGCATCCCTCCAAAAACACCAAGTCTGGCTGTTTTGAATACTGTTATTTTTTTTTAACTTTGGTGCCTTTAAGGCTCCAGTAAACAGCAAGTGATTTCATGACATCGCTTCTGGGTTACTAGATCCGAGACCCAATCAAAGCGGATACCGCCTTTGCTCGGGTCTCCAGCCAGCTGAAGAACATGCCAGCCAATCACTTGGGTACCCCGGTGGGACAGTAGAGCCAGAGCGAGCCACGGAAGGTGGTGGGAAGGGTGGAGGGGCATCCCCTCCCGCTGCTTGTAATAACAGCCGAGCGGCTGCTTAGCTGGCTTAAATAGGAGCCACAGGGGATTAAAGGTTTTATTTGAAAATGGCCAAGCTATTTCACAGCAACTACTGAGCTAACAAGAAGATGGATGACATATTCAGTGAAGGTAGGATATCAGCAACAAGGACATGGAAAAATAGGATTTTTGTACTCACTGTAAAATCCTTTTCTCTGAAGTTCATTGACGGACACAGCAGCTCATCTTGACCTTAGGGTTATATTGCCCCTTTAGGAGAGGACTAGGCAGAAAGTGTTAAAAACGGTAACACTTGCACCGTACCACCCAGGGGGAGGTCCTACTGGCTATAACCCCTCACACGGCATCCAGCAGCTCAATTTGTCAAAAGCAGTACAAACATAAATAGGAGGGGTGGGTGTAGTGTCCATCAATGAACTTCAGAGAAAAGGATTGTACGGTAAGTACAAAAATCCAATTTTTCTCTATCTTTCATTGACCCAAAATCAAGTTGTAGAAACAGGATGCACCTTAGCTCAATTCTGAGTGTCATGGCAAAGACTGTGAATACTTATGTACATGTGAATTTTTATTTTTTTAGTTTTAATAAATTTGAAAAGATTTCAAAACAAACTTCTTTCACGTTGTCATTATGGGGTATTTCTTATAAAATTTTGAGGCAAATAATGAATTTAATCACTTTTGGAAAAAGGGCGTAACATAACAAAATGTGGTAAAAGTGAAGCGCTGTAAATATTTTCCAGATGCACTGTGTACTATCAGATTATGGTACTTTTATAATGAATGATACAATGTTATGAAAAAGTGTAGCGCTTCTCACAGCTTCAAATATCCTTTATCTTACTTATAGGTGTAAAGTTACAGTGAAAAAAATCCCACTATAAAGTAGTGCTCATAACACATAGATTCTTACATAAATTGCATATATAAGTGACTCAAAAAAAGAAAGTTTTACCAAAAATGTCCAAGAAGCAAAATAAAAGAAAAAAAAGGGGAAAAAACAAAGTCCCAATAGTAAGATACAGAGTCCTTTGTGTATGGTGTCTTTATATAGTCCACAAGTGTGTAGGAAATATATTACACCTCCTTTCAAAAAGGTTCATGCATTAGTCTCGTGAGATTCCCGTCACCAGGTGAATTGAAGGCTTACGGAGTTATTGGATCCTCACAAATTTACATTTGGGGGATCATACAAGCTTTTGCAACTATGTGCAGATTCACCCAGCAACCAGTTATCCAGGGGGACCTCAAATGTAGGCAATCACTTCATATGTTGAGAGGTATTTTAACTCCAGCCAGAAATACCCATAGGCATGTTAAGAACATACGAAGAAAAAAACAGGGACCAAAAATAGCGTAATTCCGTTTTTATAGAAACAAATAGAAAATAAAAGTACAAAACTCACATGTGTACAGTAGTTTGAGCGCTTAACAGGATAAAACACAACGTCTTTCCTGACATTTTCTTAGTTACATCCTACAGCAAAAGCCATGGTCCGCAGAGAGCTTCCAAAGCATCAGAGGGATCTCATTGTTAACCACTTGCCGACCGCCTCACGCCGATGTACGTCATCAGAATGGCACGGGCAGGCATAAGCACATATATGTACGTCCTTTGCCTCCCGCGGGTCGGGGGCCCGATCGGGCCCCCGCCCGGTGCCTGCGGCGGTCGGTTTTCGTTCGGGAGCGATCCCGGACGAGGGGACGGCCATTCATTCATGGCCACCCCCTCGCGATCGCTCCCGACGAATGGAAATCCCCGGTGACATCACTTCCTCTCCTGTAATGTAAACACAGGAGAGGAAGTGATGTATTCTCTCCTCCGTGTCGGTATTTTTCGTTCCGACACGGAGGAGAGCGGATCAGTGAGTTGCACCAACACATCCCACACACAGTAGAACATGCCAGGCACACTCACACCCCCCCTTTACCCCCCGATCACCCCCCCAATTACCCCTGCCCCCCAGTCACAGTGACACCAATGTCATTTTTTTTTTTTTTTTTTTTTTTTTGCATTGGTGTCATTTGTGACTGTAATAACTGTTAGGGCAGTTAGGGTTAGCCCCCTTTAGTTCTAATGTACCCCCCTAACCCCCCCAATAAAGGTTTAACCCCGTGATCACCCCCCGTCGCCAGTGTCACTAAGGTTGGGTTCACATTGCAGCGGTTTATGAGAACGAATGTGATTCGCACCGCACTGCAGTGCAAATCACATCCGATCTCTGTGCGATTCGAGTTCAGCCATTCGCCGCACCCGCCGCACCCGCCACACCCGCCGCAAATTCGCACGGGACCCTTTTTTTGGCCCGCAGCAGAATCGGATCGCATGGGTGTTCACACCATGCGATCCGAGTTTGCAGATCGCACTGCGATATGCGAACTGATCTGGGGGTGTCAGTAACATTTCACTGACACTCCCAGCAGTTCGCATAGGGCAGTGTGAACTGCCGCCGGGAGGCATGCGATGCGGGAACCCGCCGCGGATTCGCGGCGTTTCCGCATCGCTCCAGTGTGAACCCAGCCTAATAAGCGATCATTTTTCTGATCGCCGTATTAGTGTCACAGGTGACGCTAGTTAGGCAGGTAGGTATTTAGGTTCGCCGCAGCTTTTTATAGCGCTAGGGACCCCCATATACTACCGCATAAAGCCCCCTGATTGCCCCCTAGTTAACCCTTTCACCAGTGATCACCATATAACTGTTACAGGTGACGCTGGTTGGTTAGTTATTTTTTTATAGTTTCAGGGCACCCGCCATTTATTACCTAATAAAGGTTTAACCCCCTGATCACCCGGCAGGTGTCATTTGTGACTAATAACTGTTAGGGCAGTTAGGGTTAGCCCCCTTTAGTTCTAAGGTACCCCCCTAACCCCCCCAATAAAGGTTTAACCCCGTGATCACCCCCCGTCGCCAGTGTCACTAAGGCTGGGTTCACATTGCAGCGGTTTATGAGAACGGATGTGATTCGCACCGCACTGCAGTGCAAATCACATCCGATCTCTGTGCGATTCGAGTTCAGCTATACAGATAGTATGGCTGAATTCGTGTCGCACCCGCCGCAAACTCGCACGGGACCCTTTTTTTGGTCCGCAGCAGAATCGGATCGCATGGGTGTTCACACCATGCGATCCAAGTTTGCAGATCGCACTGCGATATGCGAACTGATCTGGGGGTGTCATTAACATTTCACTGACACTCCCAGCAGTTCGCATAGGGCAGTGTGAACTGCCGCCGGGAGGCATGCGATGCGGGAACCCGCCGCGCATTTGTGGCGTTCCCGCATCGCTCCAGTGTGAACCCAGCCTAATAAGCGATCGTTTTTCTGATCGCTGTATTAGTGTCACAGGTGACGCTAGTTAGGCAGGTAGGTATTTAGGTTCGCCGCAGCTTTTTATAGCGCCAGGGACCCCCATATACTACCGCATAAAGCCCCCTGATTGCCCCCTAGTTAACCCTTTCACCAGTGATCACCATATAACTGTTACAGGTGACGCTGGTTGGTTAGTTATTTTTTTATAGTTTCAGGGCACCCGCCATTTATTACCTAGTCTCACTAGTGTACCCCTAAATTTAGGGGTGTCTACTTTCTAAAATGGGGTCATTTGGGGGGGGGGGGTTTGTGCCATCTTGGCATTTTATGGCCTTCAAAACTGTAACGCCCTTAGAAAGCCTGAAGGCGGTGCTTGGTTTTTGGGGCCCCGTACGCGGCTAGGCTCCCAAAAAGTCCCACATATGTGGTATCCCCGTACTCAGGAGAAGCAGCAGAATTTATTTTGGGGTGTCATTTCACATATGCCCATGGCATGCGTGAGCAATATATCATTTAGTGACAACTTTGTGAAAAAAAAAAAAAGTTTGTAATTTTCCCGCAACTTGTGGCAAAATATAAAATATTCCATGGACTCAACATGCCTCTCAGCAAATAGCTTGGGGTGTCTACTTTCTAAAATGGGGTCATTTGTGGGGGTTTTGTGCCATCTTGGCATTTTATGGCCTTCAAAACTGTAATAGGTAGTGAGAAGTGAACTCAAAAAATTACGCCCTTAGAAAGCCTGAAGGCGGTGCTTGGTTTTCGGGGCCCCGTACGCGGCTAGGCTCCCAAAAAGTCCCACATATGTGGTATCCCCGTACTCAGGAGAAGCAGCAGAATTTATTTTGGGGTGTCATTTCACATATGCCCATGGCATGCATGAGCAATATATCATTTAGTGACAACTTTGTGAAAAAAAAAAAAAAAAAAAAAAAGTTTGTAATTTTCCCGCAACTTGTGGCAAAATATAAAATATTCCATGGACTCAACATGCCTCTCAGCAAATAGCTTGGGGTGTCTACTTTCTAAAATGGGGTCATTTGTGGGGGTTTTGTGCCATCTTGGCATTTTATGGCCTTCAAAACTGTAATAGGTAGTGAGGCGTGAAATCAAAAATTGACGCCCTTAGAAAGCCTGAAGGCGGTGCTTGGTTTTCGGGGCCCTGTACGCGGCTAGGCTCCCAAAAAGTCCCACATATGTGGTATCCCCGTACTCAGGAGAAGCAGCAGAATTTATTTTGGGGTGTCATTTCACATACGCCCATAGCATGTGTGAGCAATATATCATTTAGTGACAACTTTGTGTAAAAAAAAAAAAAAAATTTTTTTTTTGTCATTATTCAATCGCTTGAGGCAAAAAAATAAAATATTCAATGGGCTCAACATGCCTCTTATCAATTTCCTTAGGGGGTCTACTTTCCAAAATGGGGTCATTTGGGGGGGTTTTGTACTGCCCTGTCATTTTAGCACCTCAAGAAATGAGATAGGCAGTCGTAAACTAAAAGCTGCGTAAATTCCAGAAAACGTACCTTAGTTTGTAGATGTGACAACTTTTGCGCAAACCAATAAATATACAATTATTGACTTTTTTTTTACCAAAGACATGTGGCTGAATACATTTTGTCCTAAATGTATGACTAAAATTGAGTTTATTGGATTTTTCTAATAACAAAAAGTAGAAAATATCATTTTTTTTCAAAATTTGCGGTCTTTTTACGTTTATATCGCAAAAAATAAAAATCGCAGAGGCAATCAAATACCATCAAAAGAAAGCTCTATTTGTGGGAAGAAAAGGACGCAAATTTTGTTTGGGTACAACATTGCATGACCGCGCAATTACCAGTTAAAGCAGCGCAGTGCCAAAGTGTAAAAAGACCTCTGGTCATTTACCAGCAAAATGGTCCGGTCTGAAAGTGGTTAAAAGGTATCAGTCAGGAGAAGGGTACAAAAGAATTTCCAAGGTATTAGCTATACCATGGAACAAGATGAAGACAGTCATCATCAAGTGCAGTTCGGCTCGCTCTCAGATTTGCAGCTTAACTTGGCAAAATCGAAGGCCCTGAGTATCCTTCTCACCATCCAAGCCCCCATCCTTCAACAAACCTTCCATATCAATGGGAGCATCACAAACTTCAGTATTTGGGCGTTTACTTGAGGAATAATTATTTGACCCACTTGGAAGCCAAACTGGGCTAATTACAACCTGTCCTGATGGCAGCTCATAGCAGCAATAAAAATTACATACCCCAGTTTTAATTTACTTCATTTTGACGAGGCCACAAAAAAAAAAGACTCCCTAAACATTTTCTGTTTCAAACCAGACTGAAAGGGGGACTCTGGGCATCCCAAACTTCATGGCATATTACCAAGCTGCATAAATTGCTCAATTGACTAAATATCATGGCAGCTCTGAAACCTCATTGTGGGTTTAGCTGGAATCTGCTGATTGCACTCCCCTCACCATTCATAAATTAATGTAGCTACATCCCCAGGACCAGAAAACACTTTTGAACCCCATCACATAGCATTCATTGCAGCTCTGGGACAGCCTTAAGTAATCAGGAGGTCAACTCACCCCCCCCCCCCCCCATTTACTGCCATTGTCTATTATTCACAAACCCTTCTTCACCCAGGCCTTTGAATCCACTGGGGTCATCAAACAAAGAATTGCTTCAAAGTTGATTCACTTTCATTTTTTGTTGACCTCTAGAGTAGGGGTGCACCGAATGGGTTTTTTGGTGCCGAAACCGATACCGAAAATGAAAAATACACTAGGCCGAAAACCAAAACCGATACCGAAACAGCACCAATACCGAAACATATTTTCAAAAAAATATTTTTATACAGAAGATGGTCAGAGACTGGGTACATGGTACAGGAGATGGTCAGAGACAGAGGACATGGTACAGGAGATGGTCAGAGACAGAGGACATTGTACAGGAGACAGTCAGAGGCTGGGGACATGGTACAGGAGACGGTCAGAGACTGAGGACATGGTACAGGAGACGGTCATAGACTGGGGACATGGTACAGGAGATGGTCAGAAACTGCATACATGATACAAGAGATCAATACAGCCTCACCAGTGCCCGTCAGATGCAGCCAGCATGTCCCCCACTGCAGCCAGAGAGTCCCCCACTGCAGCCAGAGTATCCCCCATTGCAGCCAGCATGTCCCCCATTGCAGCCAGCCTGTGAAGGGAAGAGAGGGGAGCCACCTCCTCCTGTTCAGTGTCCCCACAATAAGCAACTTGCTATGGGGGCACCCGAGCTGAGTCACAGCTCCCTGTGTCCATCCAGACACGGAGCCCCGACCCGGCCCTGCCCCCTCTCTCCCCTGATTAGCTAGTTGACTGATTGACAGCAGCAGGAGTCAATGGTGGTGCTGCTGTGATTCAGCCAATCAAGAAGGAGAATCTCAGACGGCTGAGACACTTGTGGACATCGCTGGACAGAGAGGGACCTCAGGTAAGTGTTAGGGAGTGCTGTGGAGGCTGCACCCCCTAAGATAAAAGGTGTTTTATCTTAATGCATAGATTAAATTAAGATAAAAAACCTTCTGCCTATACAACCCATTTAAACGTCACACCTTTTGAATCTAAATGTAAAAACGGGCCTCATTCGACAGGACTAATCTCCCTACTTTATGGAATCTTAATGTGGTTGTAAAGGCAGAAGGTTTTTTTTGTATCTTAATGCATTCTATGCATTAAGATAAAAAGCCTCCTGTGTGCAGCAGCCCCCCTCAGGCCCCCTAATACTTACCTGAGCCCCTCTCGATTCAGCGATGTTGCACGAGGGACTCGGCTGCCTGGGACTCTCACTCCTGATTGGCTGAGACAACAGTAAAGCGCTATTTACTCCCGCTGCTGTCAAGGTCAGTAAGCCAATGAGGAGAGAGAAAGGGGGCAGGGCTGGGTCACGGCTCCTTGTCTGAATGGACACCGGCAGCTGTGGCTTGGTTTGGGAGCCTCCATAGCAAGCTGCTTGCTGTTGGTGCACTCAAAAGGAGGGAGGGACCAGGAGCACCAAAGAGAATTCTACTGCAAAATCACAGCACAGAGCAGGCAAGTATGACATGTTTGGAATTTTTATTTTTTTAAATGAGACTTTAGTATCACTTAAACATCCAAACAATGGCTAGTACCCTTAAACTATGTCTGTAAGTGGGAACAAGATCCACAATTCTCTATTGACCATGAGCACTGTAACTAAATCTGGCCACCATAAAGTCCTGTTCTTGCAATGCGACTGTGGTCAAAACTAAATAAAAAGTACTGCCCTGGCATTACATGGTCCCTACTAGACTAGTACACTAGTTAACCCAAATGCTTCAATTCATTGCTTTCATGGTTGAACAGAGGTTGGCTGCTTTATTCATACTTAATGGTTTCCCGTGGTGGTGCAGCGGCTCTGGCAACAAGTCTATAGTATAATACGTACCCTTTTGCTGCCAATGAGCACACTGGAATCCCTTCACAAACAGAAGCCAGAGGGGTTGTCTAAATCTCTTTTTTTTTTCTTATGACTCATGTCCTCGCAGCTACAAAGCAAGTGATATCAAAAGCCTGGCTTTCAGAACATTATTTGAGGTTAAATCCCAAGTTTATTGGGCTCTGCACAACAACAAAAAATGAGGGCTTGACTACAGGGCTGTATGTCTAAATTTCGCCGTACTTGGGAACCATGGATCTTCAATTACCTCCCACAATACTTCAATCATCGACATTTGGAACTGTAGAAACAATTACTTTTCTGTACTTGGGCCTGTTATTACTGTTGTCTCCCCCGTCCAACTCTACCCCTGTTCCCCCCTCTTCTCCTCTCTCTTTTCCTACCTTAGGCCCCTTTCACACATGCGGATGATATGTCCGTATTTCATCCATCCGTTTGCGGATGAAATACGGACATCCATTCATCCCTATGGGATAGCGGGTGTCTGCGGATGAGCATCCGCAGACACCCGCTATTGTCCGCCTCCGCAAATGTCCGATTCTGCAGACGGAGGAAAATCCTATTTTTCTGTCCGTCTGCAGAGCGGATCGGATGAACACGGACACATGGTCCGTGCTCGTCCGATCCCCATAGAGGAGAGCGGAGAGCTGACAGGGCGGTCCCCGCACAGTGTGCGGAGACCGCCCTGTCCGCAGCCGGCTCAGCGGGGACAACGGAGCGATCCCCGCTGAGCGAGCGGATCATCACGGGGCGGATCATTACTGATCCGCCCCGTGTGAAAGGGGCCTTACTCTTCATCACTCTGCCTCGTCTGTTTGTTTCTTTTCCCTCCTCTTGTTTCACACTAATTTGTATGCCATTTGCAGGTCTATCAATCAATACTTTTATTGTGTTTCTTGCTGAATGTTCTTTGCCTCCAAATACTGGGTGATTTATTTTGCTGAACATTACCTTTCTACATATATTTTTACAACAGTTGTCATGTAAACAAAATTCTTTGCATTTTTTTTTTTTACTTCCCTAATCATCTTCCATGACAGCAACATGAGATGGTAAGCTATTAAACACACCCTGGTGCAGGACAGCAATTTGTAGAACTTACCTGACCAACGCTGGGTCTTGCTGAGAAAGAAACAACAATTTAACTTTTGATAATGGCGTCTTGATTAGAGAACGTAGCAGCCCTGCAGATTTGTCCTACCATTGCCCCCGCTCTTTCAGCCAATAACGTTACCAAAGAACGGGTAAAGTGAACTGACAAATATGGCTCTTTAATAGATAAGGCCTGGAGGTTGCCCATTCTTCTAGCTATGATAACTGCCAGCAGAAAGGCAATTTTTTTGTCAAAAACCTAATCAAGGTTTACAGCACACTTGCCAACAGTCCCGATTTTCCCAGGACAATCCCGATTTTGGGACCCTCGTCCCGATCGGAGCTTGTCCCAATTAATTTCCAGGGATTTTGCCTGGGAAAATCGGGAATGTTTTAGGAAAAAACAGCAGGCGGTCCACTGCCGTCACGAGGATTATTTCCCCTTGTATTCAGTGGAGAGGGGAGGGCAGCCAATTAGCTTCTCCCCTCTCCACTGAACACACACACACACACAGAAATCCGGGAACTGCTGGGAACTGTAGCTGCCGCATTGCTGTCCACCAGATCACTCTGTAAGGAGGGCTCAGCTGCTGCTGCCAGGGACACTGATGTAAGGAGGGCTCTGTTGCTTGGTGACACAGATCGCTCTGTAAGGAGGGCTCCGCTGCTGCCAGCTGCTGGAGACACTGAAGTAAGGAGAGCTCTATTGCTGGGGGATACAGATCTGTAAGGAGGGCTCTGCTGCTGGGGGGACACCGGATGTAAAGGAGGGCTCCGCTGCCGGGGGACACCAGATGTAGAGGAGGGCTCCGCTGCCGGGGGACACCAGATGTAAAGGAGGGCTCCCCTGCCGGGGGACACCAGATGTAAAGGAGGGCTCCGCTGCCAGGGGACACCAGATGTAAGGAGGGCTCCACTGCCGGGAGACACCAGATGTAAAGGAGGGCTCCGCTGCCGGGGGACACCAGATGTAAAGGAGGGCTCCGCTGCCGGGGGACACCAGATGTAAAGGAGGGCTCCACTGCCAGGGGACATCAGATGTAAAGGAGGGCTCTGCTGCAGGGGGACACCAGGAGGGCTCCGCTGCTGGGGGACACCAGATGTAAAGGAGGGCTCCGCTGCTGGGGGACACCAGATGTAAAGGAGGGCTCTGCTGCTAGGGGACACCAGATGTAAAGGAGGGCTCCGCTGCTGGGGGACACCAGATGTAAGGAGGGCTCCGCTGCTGGGGGACACCAGATGTAAGGATGGACTCTTCTGGGGGCACCTGATGGCAGGGGACGTGGAAGGGGACACGCTCAGGGGCCCCACCGATTCTGAATTATGGCGAGTTTAATTCTATATTACAATGTAACAACAGTAATAATGTGCTTCAATCATCCTGACACCACAACAACCATGGTGCTGGGATGATTGAAGCTCTAACACCAGGTGTTTGGAGTATATTTATCTGCTGATTTGTTAAACTCTGGAATACACATTTCTATTGTGGTGTAGGATCTGGGCCTGCTGTCCCTCCACCACTCTTTGCTTCCTTCTCACTCCTTCCCTCCTTTCCTCTTTCTTTCCCCATCTCAGACTCTAATCATACCCCCATTTAAACCACGCCCATATAAGCCATGCCCACTATTTCACGTAAACCATGCCCATTTTTCGGCGCGGTGCACTGCGCGTGCCACATTTTCTTTTTTTGCTCTGTCATGTCTACAAATGCATGCCCTGCCCCCTAATTATAATAAGACTCCTCCTACAGCCAAAAAAGTGTCTCTATTCCTTTTTTTACAATGTTGGCATGTGATTGGTACCAAAAGAAAGCTCAATTTGTGGGGAAAAAACGACATAAATTTTGTTTGGGTGCAGCACCGCACGTCCGCACACTTGTAAATTAAAGCGACGGAGTGCTGAATCGCAAAAAATGGCCTAGTCATTCAGCAGCCAAATCTTCCAGGGCTAAAGCGGTTAATAAACTAAATTAATAATGTATCTTAATAGAAAACTATCCTTAGATAGATTTTTTTTTACTCCAGAAGCTTTTTACTAAAATAAATTTGATAAAAATAATAAAAAACTGATTTAAATAAAAATAAAATGTTTTTTTTTTTTTTTTAAATCATCAATTTTTATCCACCCTGTCTCTACATCTGTTCAAAGTCCAGAATTTATAAAGCTTGGCACAATCAGTTATTAGGTTTAGGGGCAATTAATTTTTCACGGTAGGCAGGTTTGGACAGCTTAAATTCTTAAATGAAATAGTTTAAAAACTTCATTTTGTATTTACTCAGGTTATCTTTGGGTAATATTAAAATTTGTTTGATGATTGGAATCATTTATATGAACAAATATACTTCTAGATTGTAAGTTCTAACAAGCAGAGCCCTCTGATCCCTCCTGTATTGATTTGTATTGTAAGTGTACTGTCTGCCCTAATGTTGTAAAGCTATGCGCAAACTATTTGCGCTATATAAATCCTGTACTATAATAATAAAAATAATAATATGCAAAAAAAATTAAAAATCTGGAAGTAGGCAAATACTTTTTTTTATAATACTGTTTATAAATTTTGCACAGTTCGTTAATTGGTGTGGGGCGCAATGGATACCTTCAGCTGCATTGTGCCCTTGCTTGGTGTCCTGTGCATCACTGTACCTTTAGAGAGGGGTTGGCTCCCTTCTGGCAAACCTGACTTTAATCTATCCATTGCTATATGTGCTCCAATTTGGGAGATTCTCAAAATTACAGAGTTAGGAACCAGTACACTGGAGTGCCTTCGCGTGGCCACTGCAGCTTTCACATATGTTTGTAAATGTGTGCAACTAAAACCCTTGTTTTTAATATGAACTGTTAGACAGGGTCAGTTTGTTTTGTTTTTTTGTAGGCTGGCTGGTTAAGTGAGCAGAAAATTTTGGTTTGTTTTTGATGTGTGTTAACCTTCCATGTGCTCCTAGCTGCAAAGGCTGGTTATAGGTTGCGGTGGTTGCCATTTGTTTGTACAGTTGGTAAATTGGTGAGGGGACACACTGGATACCTTCAGCTGCCACTGTGCTCTTGCTAGGTGTCCTGTGCATGCCTGTACCTTTAAAGAGCTGTGGGTTCCCTCCAGGCATACCTGCCCTTAATCTATCCATTGCTATATGTACTCCAATTTGGGAGACACTCAAAATTATAGAATTAGGTACCAGTACACTGGGGTACCTTAACCACTTCCGGACCGGCGCACGCCGATGTACGGGCAGGCATATTGGTGTACAGGTACGTCCAATTTTAAATGCCGCCCTACCATGCCGATGCCGGTCGGGAACCCCGTGAGTCCGGTCACGGGTGCCGCGGACTCAATCGCCGTGGGCATACCCGCGATCGTCTCACGGGGCGGCTGAACGAGGAAATGCCGTTGTAAACAGCATCTCCCCATTCTGCCTAGCAACAAGTGACGCTGATCTCTGCTCCATGTGATTGGAGCAGAGATCAGTTTTCACTAAAACAAAGCCCAGCCCCCCACAGTTAGTAAAACGCCCCAAGGAACACTTAAACCCTACACTGCCACCCACTGGTTAACACCTTCACTGCCAGTGTCATTTACACAGGAATCACTGCATTTGTATAGCAGTGATTGCTGTATAAATTACAATGGTCCCAAAAATGTCCGATGTGTCCGCCATAATGTCGCAGTCACAATAAAATTAAAAAATTCGTATCGGCCTAAACTGAGGGAAAAAAAAGTTTTTTTATATATTTTTTGGGGATATTTATTATAACAAAAAGTAAAAAATGATGCGTTTTTTTCAAAATTGTCGCTCTATTTTTTGTTTATAGCGCAAAAAATAAATACCGCAGGGGTCATCAAATACCACCAAAAGAAAGCTCTATTTGTGGGGAAAAAAAGGACATCAATTTTGTTTGGGAGCCACGTCTCACGACCGCGCAATTGTCAGTTAAAGCGACGCAGTGCCAAATTGCAAAAAGTGGTCTGGTCTTAAGCCAGCAAAATGGTCAGGTCTGAAAGTGGTTAATGTGGCCACTGCGGCTTACACATATGTTTGCAAATGCACGCAACTAAACCCCTTGTTTTTAACACAAACTGTTAGATGGGACAATATTTTTTCTTTGCAGACTAGCTGGTAAGTAAGCTGGGAAAGATTGTTTGATCTCTCCTAGACCCACTTATGCTAAGAGGTATCTGAATTTGCTCATCCTCATTGAAAGTGACAGCGTGTGTATTTATTTATTTAATCATTGCCTCACTTCAACTGTATCAGTTTAATATAGGAGGAGCATTTGCATTTATACTGATAAAACTTGTAAAAATGTGCAGGAAAAGACAGATGATGTCGAGACTGATTTATCATTGTGCACTAAAATAAGAAAGCAGTGTAGTCAATAGGGATCCAGATAAAGACAAAGTTGGATGTTCAATTTGCTAAATAGTTTTATGTTATAAAGTAAGTTACTTTAACATCTATGTATTTTCAAAGCCTAAGTTTAGCTTAATAAAAATAAAAAATAAGCACAAAGTACATTACTCACCATCACTGCAACATGTCCCTAGTGCTGCTGTCGCCTGGTGAAATATTCCTTCTCCGATGCCCCCACCCTCACCGCCATAATCTCCTTTCTGCCCAGAAGTCATACTTCATCTTCTATGAATGAGGATGGGCAAGTGATTGAAAGTCAGCCCCCCTCCATTCACAGACGATGCTTCACACAAAACTGTAGTGATGCTTCTATGAATTGGGGGGAGCTGGGACTCTTGATGAGTGCATGTGACAGCTCCCAAAATTCTATTAACCCCAATGTCCCTGAAGATTATGCAGTGGGAGGGGGGCATTGGAAGAGAAAGATTTCACCCTAAACCAGGAAACATTAGCACAAGGGACACATCACACTAATTGTAAATAATGTCCCTTGTTCTTATATTTTTTAAACTAAACCTAGGTTTTTGGCAAGTCTGGGCAACCTTTGACTTTCCCAGCCAAGTTGGATTTCCCTCCCTACCTTTTTTTATAATATATTTCTCTCTCAAGAGCAATCAATCCCAAAGAAAGCCCAGTCTGTGGTGTCCACAATCTGTCATTTGAATTCTGCAGGAAGCTTGACTGAGGTCTGGTGCAGGAAAATGTTAAGATTACAGATGACAGTTATCTGTTGTATAGGAGTAACCAATAGGATCATTCTATCCGAAAGTAGCTTTATCTTTTTTAAAGGGGTTGTACAGGTTTGTTTTTTTATTTTCTAAATAGGTTCCTTTAAGCTAGTGCATTGTTGGATCACTTACCTTTTCCTTCGATTTACCTTCTAAATGTTTTTTTTCTTTGTCTGAATTTCTCACTTCCTGTTTCTCCTCAGTAAAAAACATTTTGAAGAGAAATCGAAGGAAAAGGTAAGTGAACCAACAATGCACTAGCTTAAAGGAACCTTTAAGGGATCCAGCAGTAAGGTCTCTATAAGTGATTTCCCAAATCAGGGTACCCGAGTACCTGTCACGGCCCATCAGGGTACCCGAGTACCTGTCACAGTCCATTAGAGTACCGAGTACCTGTCACAGTCCATTAGAGTACCGAGTACCTGTCACAGTCCATTAGAGTACCGAGTACCTGTCACAGTCCATCAGGGTACCCGAGTACCTGTTCCAGTCCATCTGTGTACCAGAGTACCTGTCACAGTCCATCTGAGTACCCGAGTACCTGTCACAGTCCATATGAGTACCTGTCACCGCCCTTCAGAGTACCCAAATACCAGTCACCAAACCATCAGAGTACCTGTCACCAGGCCATCAGAGTACCCGAGTACCTGTCACCAGGCCATCAGAGTACCCGAGTACCTGTCACCAGGCCACCAGAGTACCCGAGTACCTGTCACCAGGCCATCAGAGTACCCGAGTACCTGTCACCAGGCCATCAGAGTACCCGAGTACCTGTCACCAGGCCATCAGAGTATCCAAGTACCTGCCACCAGGCCATCAGAGTACCCGAGTACCTGTCACCAGGCCATCAGAGTACCCGAGTACCTGTCACCAGACCATCAGAGTACCCGAGTACCTGTCACCAGACCATCAGAGTACCCGAGTACCTGTCACCAGACCATCAGAGTACCCGAGTACCTGTCACCAGGCCATCAGAGTACCTGAACGTACTACTTCAATGTTCGGCCTCTCTATGTGGCCAGGCTGTGTAAAAGTCCTACACATGTGGTATCGCCATACTCGGGAGGAGTAGCAGAATGTATTTTGGGGTGTAATTTTTGCTATATACATGCTATGTGTTAGAAATATCTTATAAATTGACAATTTTGTGTAAAAAAAAAAATGCGTTTAAATTTTTTTCCACATATTCCAAAAACTTCTGGAAAAAAATGAACCGTTCAAAAGACTCATTATGCCTCACAAATTATACGTTGGGGTGTTTGCTTTCCAAAATGGGGTAATTTTATGGGAAATGCCATTGTCCTGGTACTCCAGGGCCTTCAAAAGTGTAATAGGTGGTTGAGAAATGAGATGCGTAATTTTTGCTCGTAGAACGTCTGAAGGTACTACATCAATTTTAGTGCTCTGTATGTGGCCAGGCTGTGTAAAAGTCCTACACATGTGGTATCGCCGTACTCGGGAAGAGTAGCAGAATGTATTTTGGGGTGTAATTTGTTGTATGCATATGCTGTGTGTGAGAAATAACCTGATAATATGACAATTTAGTAAAAAAAAAATAAAAAAAAAAAAAAATCTTCATTTTGCAAAGAATTGTGGGAAAAAATGACAACTTAAAAAAACTCACCATGCTACTTACTTAATACCTTGGGATGTCTACTTTGTAAAAAGGGGTCATTTGGGGGGTATTTGTACTTTGCTGACTTGTTAGTGTCTCAAGAAATGAGGTACACCTGATGTACTGAAGGCCTGATCAGAAGTGATCAATTTTCAGTGATTGGCACCATAGTTTGTAGACTCTATAACTTTCACAAAGACCAAATAATATATACTAATGTGGGTTATTTTTACCAAAGATATGTAGCAGTATAAATTTTGGCCAAAATTTATGAAGAAAAATTACTAATTAGCAAAAATTTATGACAGAAACGAAGAAAAAGGCATTTTTTTCACAAAATTTACGTTTTATTTTATTTATAGCACAAAAAATAAAAAACCCACTAGTGATTAAATACCACTAAAAGAAAGCTCTATTTGTGTGGAAAAAAGGATGCAAGTTTCATATGGATACAGTGTAGGATGACTGAGTAATTGTTATTCAAACTGTGAGAGCGCTGAAAGCTGAAAATTGGTCTGGTCAGGAAGGGGGTGTAACTGCACTGTACTGAGGTGGTTAATAACCATATGGGCCCTGCAGTTAAAGATAGTAAAGGTTTTTTTTTTTATTATTGAAATCTTTTTTTATTCTTTTAATGCTCTGTGCAACGATCTTGCATGGTTAAAATGGTTCTAAAGTCTCAAGGTTTTTTACCTTAATGGTAAAAAACCTTCTCTGCTGCAGGATCCCCCCAACCCCCTCTTATACTTAGTTGAGTCTGATGCGATCCAGCAACGTGCACGAGAGCAGCAGCTCTTGCCACTGTCTCCCTCCTCACTTGGCATACTGATAGCAGCAGAAGCTATTGGCTTTACCGACGAGGGAGCGAGGGCAGGGCCGAGTCCCGCTGTCTGTGTCAATGTATGCAGCAGCAGGGCTTGGGAGCAAGCATGCACAAGGGCCCTTATAGGCAGCGGATTCCTGTGGGGGCCGTGGACAGAGAGGAGGCGCCAGGAGCGCCGGTGGGGGGCGCTTAATTTTATTTTCCTTTGCAATCACTTTAAGAAGCCCTGCACTACAATTTCAAACCATAGACATTGCTATTCAACATCCTTCTGAATGAATCCAAACTATCTTAGGAACCCTCCCAGAGTAGTAAGATATTGTCACTATACCTTTTATAGAATAAAAGCTCCTCCCATTTGTTGTCAAAGAAATAAGATTGCACCCAATATTCCAGACCCCTCCAAAAAAAATAAAAAACATTCCTAGATAGAGAAGGTTTCTATTATCGCACTAGATGCAAAGCTACAAAGAGAAAAAATAGAAAAATATGAGCAGAGGTTCCATTCTGTAGTAAATAAACAAGAACATAAAATCAAGTCTTTGATTATGTGTAATTCAGACCACGTAACCTACATGTTGGAATGTCCATGCCCAATGCAATACGTGGTCAGGACCACACGCAAGCTACGGACCAGGATTAATGACCACGTCACTAATATTACTAACGGGTTTACGAAACATAGTTTATAGAACCATTTTAGAATGTTCCATAACAGAGATACCAGACTACTAACCTTTTATGGGATAGATAAGATATCAAACATTGGAGAGGCACACATCTTAAACAAGTGGTTTCTAGGAACGAGACCCAGTAGTTATACCAGCTGGGCACTATGCAACCGGCGGGTATGAACATTGAGTTGGACCTGAACTGCTTCGAGACTAATGAATAAGAACGAAAACAGTCTTGTTTAAAAATGATCATTTAGGTGTGCTTTTAATCCCAGGATTATGGCATTGGGCTTTGAATCTATTAGGGTTAATGATTGAGGGATTGATCGTTTTATTAAACACAATATTCTAATTTTATTTTTTTGAATGTATTTTATGATGTATTGTAATATTGTAGTTGTCAGAGATACAATCTCACGAGCAGGTTATGCTAAGTGGATTGCTTTGCACGGGTCACCGTGTATTATACATTGTGGATGTGGAAGGTAGAGTTTCTATGCTCCACCAATCACAGCTACTTCCTAGCCATTTAAATTGAGCATGCTCAGTGATCGGTACGCTTCCTGATAACGTATTAATTATGAAACGTACGTCAAGGCACTTCCGGTCACGTCACTTCCGGGTCCGAGCTTCCTGTTTTCTCCCATGCACGAGTGGAACGCACACCGGCTCTGAATGTGAGCCCAGCGGCAAGCGGCTCCATATACAATCTCTGCAGGCTATCCTCAGTGCCAGGCTAAGGCACATTTAAATGGAAGAAGAGAACCTTCATGTTTTATGTATGATTTTAAATAAACCCACAGTATTGCGCTATGTAGTATCCTTTTGTTTCTTCCATATGGGATATTGTGGTGGAGAGGAGGTCATATTACAGAGGACTCTTCTGGGTATCTAGGGTATCCAATCCAGGATTTCCCAAAAGAGCATTAGACCATCTTTTTAAATAAAGAGGTCACATCCATCTGGTGAGCAGCTTTCAATTTGAAGCACAATGGGTGGATTCAATATATATGGTGAAGGAATTCTCTTTTGCTTATTATGGAATTTCAAAACATAATTTGATTCATGTTTTTTTCACTATATATATATATATGTGTTTTCCTGACAGGCTCCATGGCAGCATACGTGTGGGTTAGCCCCGCCTCCATAATTACCCAATAGGACCTCTACTCCCATAAATCTTTGCTCCAAGCTGCTATCCGTGTTCCTTTTTTGTCCTCCTCCATAGGACAGGTGTTTCCTATCTGAAGAGATCTTCACTACGATCAAGTCGGCCGACTATCAAGCTTTTGTTCCTCCGATAGGCCCTGTCTGTTAAGCATGGGTATGGAGTGTATGGCAGAGTAGCACTGAAGGCTTGGTTTGTCCGAAGATAAAGTGCGCACGGCTTATTACCTGCTATGTAAGGTGGCCATTATCTGCCCGGTGGATCGGTGGTGTGTGCTTGAACCTGTTCGGCCAGACGATCGTTGGTGGAGTGGTGAGCTGTAAAAATTCCGTTTTTCATGGCAGCAGTGTTTATGTGTTTTTCTTTTTTCTATCTGTGTCTTTCATATGCCAGCTGGTTCTTGTGCATAGGCGCTGACGCTTCCGCATTCCAGCAGCCTTTCTCCCCCTGTTTCCGGGTCCAGCGCTGCGTTCTGCGCATGCGCGGACCCAAATCCAAAGCGAGGCTTGGTTCCCGCGCATGCGCGCGGGCATCTCGCGTCTGACGCCGCTGATGACGTCATGGGCGCCATATTTAAAACACAGTGAGAGATGTCAGAATTTGGGAATGATTGCAGGAAATTCAGCGACTTCCCGGGGCCATTCTCTGGTTGGTGCAAGGTAGGTTATGATCTGCTCTGATGTATTATTGCTCCTGTGTTTTGTATGGCTGCTTATGAGGGTCTATTGTTGTTACAGTCAGCGTTCTTAGTCATGGATGCCTCACTGCCTACTAGTGACCTGCCCGCTTGTAACAGGTATGTGCATGGCTGGATTGCTGTGTATATGTGGAGTATTCCTTAGCATTTGATACCAGCCTGGTCTGTATCTCTCTCTCTTTCTTGTATATTTCCTTATAGCCCTTCTAGGTCTGAACCGCATTACAGTGCGCATAGTCGCAGTTGATCGTCAAAATCGCACCACCGCAAATCATCGTCAAAGTCTGGTTACCGCAGGTCTTCCAGATCTGGACAACGCAGTGGTCACTCGCACTCAAGCAGAGGACCAGATAATTCATGTTGGGGCTGTAAGATGCCCATTTCATCAGACAAATCGCTCTGTGATCATTGCTTCTCTAAAGTCGCAGATGAAAGAGATGGTGCGGATCAACGCTTGGAATCTATGGTGAGAAGAGTGGTAAAGGAATCCCTGCAGCGGAGGGAAGCTCATCACGCTATGGAATCCCCCTCAGACCCATTATGTCCTTCAGGAGGTGAAGGGCTCTTACAAGAGACTGGGGAATCTTCTCAACCAAGCCACCACTCTGTGCTCTTGTCTGACAGCGAATCGGATCCAGAGGATCCAGGAGTAGGATTTGATTATGCTTTAGTACCTGCTCTTGTCAAGGCAGTGAAAGAAGCTTTAAAATGGGAAGAACCCACTTCTTCCCCCCTCCCCAAACAAAGAAAGTTTTTCAAACAACTCAAAAAGGAACGGCAACATTTTCCTTTCCTATCTGAATTGGGAGAAATCATTACTGAAGAGTGGAGCAAGATTGATAGGAAGAGCGCCATGCAATCAAAGGTGTCTAAATTGTACCCCTTTAAGGAGGATGATGTGAAGCACCTTGAATCAGCTCCTCTGGTAGACGCAGCACTTATGCGTTTAGTTAAATACGTGACTCTCCCTTTGGAAGACACGGTATCTTTCAAAGATCCGTTAGAGAGAAGAATTGACTCAGATCTGAAAAGAATTTAGCTAACTTCAGGGATGGCTTGTAAACCAACTTTGGCTTTAGCCGCAGTCTCAAAGGCTATTGAAACATGGGCCGACAATGTTGAAGAGTTCTTGAGAGGTATCTCAGTGAATACGGCTAAAGACTCTCCTATTCAGGAGATCAGAATGGCATCAGCTTTTTTGGGGGAGGCATCTATTGACATTACCCGCCTTCTGTCTCGGGCTATGTTGGCAGCAGTCTCGGCACGCCGTGCTTTGTGGCTCCGTCCCTGGTTGGCGGATCCAACATCTAAGCAGGCATGGTGTCGTATACCATTTCAGGGTACCTCCTTGTTTGGTAATAAACTAGATAGCGCCATATCCCGGGCCACGGGTGGGAGGTCTGTGTTCCTCCCTCAAGACAGACGTCTTCAAAACCAAAAATGTATTTTCTCAAGAAGGCAGACCTCGGATCGCGCTAGAGAAGCGCGCAGTTATAGGCCCGGCAGGGAGTTCTCTGGATATTGGAGGTCCAGACAATCCTCCCTTAAGAAAACCTCAAAGGGGGCTTCCGCAGGTAATCAAGATTCTACCAAATCTTTTTGAAATTGGGCCCGCTCAAACATGTCAGGTGGGGGCTCGCCTTCTTCACTACCGACATGTTTGGGCGGCCTCAATTCAAGATTATTGGACCGTCAAGACGGTTTCCTCGGGTCACAAGTGGACTTTCATCAACACTCCGAGGTTAAGGTTCATTCCCACAACAATTCCAGGCTCAGAGGAAAAGAAACAGGTCCTATTGACCTACGTAAGTTGTTTGCTGGATCAAGGTGCAGCCGTGCCCGTGCCAGAAGACGAACGTGGCGAAGGCATGTATTCTCCTCTGTTTATGGTTCAGAAAAGAAATGGCGCATGGAGGCCGGTGATAGATTTGACCCACCTCAATTCCTTCATTCGCAAGGAAAAGTTCAAGATGGAGTCTCTTCTTACAATCCAACAGTCAGTGCGGCTAGGGGATTGGTTAATCTCAATCGATTTGAAGGACGCATACTTTCATGTGCCAGTAGCAAGGGATTTCCAGCAATTTCTCCGTTTCGCAGTTGGCGATCAACACCTCCAGTTTACCTGTCTCCCATTCGGGTTGACGACATCTCCTCGGGTCTTCTCCAAGGTACTCCTAGCGATAGTAGCTCTTTTACGAGTCAAAGGAGTTCGTCTCCATCATTATCTGGACGATTTGCTCCTATTATCTCAGGACAGAGATCAAATTCTGGAACACAAGAGTTTAGTCATCTCCACTCTGCAGACGTTTGGTTGGCTCCTGAACCTAGAGAAGAGCCATCTGGTTCCAACTCAAGTGATCGTGTTTCTAGGGGCTCACTTCGACACATTAAAAGGCACTATCTCCCTGCCGGAGGGAAAAATCTGTGTGATCCGGGACAGGATTCACAAGGCTTGGGAATCATCTCATCTTTCGGCTCTACAATGCTTGAAAGTGATCGGCACAATGACGGCCACCATCCCTATGGTGAAGTGGGCCCAGTGGCACACTCGTCCCTTCCAGAAAGGGTTTCTGCAACAGTGGGACTCGTCCAATCAAACACAGCGCATACGCCTTACACCAGCGATGAGGATGTCTCTCCTCTGGTGGCTTCAAGGGAAGAATCTACGCAACCATCATTCGATAGTCCCCATTTCCTGGATAATAGTAACCTCAGATGCCAGCAACAAAGGTTGGGGCGCCCATTGCCTTACGGAAGTAGCTCAAGGAAGGTGGTCGTTCCCGTCGCGGTATGCTGGGCTCAGAAGAATGTGGTCAACATTTCTGCTGTATACATCCCAGGAGTCCAGAATGTTCAAGCAGATTTTCTGTCAAGGGTCAAAATAGACAACAACGAGTGGTCCCTTCACAGGGATGTCTTCGAGTGGCTTCTGACTCTGGGAGTATCTCCAGAGGTCGATCTGTTCGCTTCGCCGTACAATCGCAAGATGCACAGATACTACTCGAGGTTCAGGGATCCTCAGGCGTTCGGGATAGATGCTCTCACGGATTGTTGGAAGTTCCAGAGAGCCTATGCCTTCCCTCCAGTTCCTGTAATCCTACAGTTCCTTCGGAGGCTCAGAGGGGAGAAGGTGGAAATCATTGCGATAATACCATTCTGGCCCAACAGGCCTTGGTTTCCTCTGCTGTTGCTCCTCAGCTATCAGGACCCAGTTCCCCTGCCTCTCAGGCCAGATCTACTGTCTCAAGGCACGCTGTTACACCCGTGCCCATCCTGTCTACACCTCAGGGCATGGTTCTTGAGAGGGGAAGGCTAGAAGCTCTAGGTTGCCCAGAAGAAGCGATTCCAACCCTTCTTAGTGCCAGACGGAAGAGTACCAATAAAGTGTACGAACGTATATGGGCCAGGTTTATGGGCCACATGTCTTCTAGGTCAAATTCATATAATTCTCCAGCAGTTCAAGATATCTTGTCTTTCCTTCAGTCAGGGTTAGACTTGTCTCTGGCAGTTAGCTCTCTTAGAGTACAAGTTTCAGCCATTTCAGCCTTTACAGGAGTTTCGTGGGCGAATCACACCTTAATTCAACAATTCTTTAAAGGAGCCATCAGGCTTAGGCCTCAAAAGAGGCCCAGGTTTCCCAAATGGGACCTTCCGTTAGTATTGGACTTTCTTTCTGATCTTGGAAAGGTTTGGATGCTCCCCTGTCTTTAGGAGATCTCACTATCAAGACGGTGTTTCTGGTGGCAATAACTTCAGCCAAAAGAGTGTCGGAAATTAGGAATCTTGGGTCAGTTGAACCATTTCTAACTTTCTTTCCGGACAGAGTGGTCCTGATCCCTATGCTTGGATCAAATCCAAAAGTCACATCAGTATTTCACGAAAATCAGGAGATCGTGCTACCTACATTTAGAATGTCAGACAACCAAGAGATTCATCCCCTGGATGTTGGTCGCACCTTGAAACAATATCTGGACGCTACAGCCTCGTTCAGACGAACAGACTTTCTTTTTGTCCTTCTTCATGGCAAAAATAAAGGGATGCGAGCATCAGTAAGATCAATCTCATCTTGGGTGGTCCAAACGATTCAAAGGGCATACAAGGCAAAGGGCATGGTTCCTCCTGAGGCAGTGACGGCTCATTCAACTCGGGGCATCTCGACCTCTTGGGCAGCAGTTCGACATGTCGCACCAGAAGTTATCTGTAGAGCAGCTTCCTGGTCTTCAATTAATACCTTTGTTTCCCATTATTGTGTAGAGCCAGCTGCGCTTTCTTCTGTTAATTTTGGTTTACAAGTATTGTCAGTGGACAATGAAAAATAAAATTCTAGTTTCTTTGCTCAACATTTTTAGCCCACCCGGGTGTGTTTGGCGAGTTATTTCCCACACGTATGCTGCCATGGAGCCTGTCAGGAAAATTGAAAATTTATATCAAATACTTACCGTAATTTTCCTTTCCTGATGGGCTCCATGGCAGCAGGAGTTCCCTCCCAAATGTTGGAGTAGGCTAGTTACGGAACACGGATAGCAGCTTGGAGCAAAGATTTATGGGAGTAGAGGTCCTATTGGGTAATTGGCTAACCCACACGTATGCTGCCATGGAGCCCATCAGGAAAGGAAAATTACGGTAAGTATTTGATATAAATTTTCAATTTTTTCTGTTATTGCAATTTATGTATCTTTTCACTTTGTGTTTGTATGATACAAGAAAATATTGCACTTTAACCGCTTCAGCTCCGGAAGATTTTATCCCCTTCCTGACCAGAGCACTTTTTGTGATTCGGCTTTAACTGGCAATTGCACGGTCGTGCAACGTTGCACCCAAACTAAATTGACATTCTTTTTTTCCTGCAAATAGAGCTTTCTTTTGGTGGTATTCGATCACCTCTGTGGTTTTTATTTTTTGCGCTATAAACAAAAAAAAGCCTCAAATTTGAAAAAAAAAAAAAAAAAAACACAATATTTTTTACTTTTTGCTATAATAAACATCACCCAACAAGATATAAAACATTTTTTTTTCCTCAGTTTAGGTCGATATGTATTCTTATACATATTTTTGTTAAATAAATAAATAAAAACCACAATAAGCACATATTGATTGGTTTGCGCAAAAGATATAGCGTCTACAAAATAGGGGATCGTTTTATAGCATTTTTATTATTCTTTTTTTTTTTTTTTTTTACTAGTAATGGCGGCGATCTGCGTTTTCTATCGGGACTGTGACATTATGGCGGACACGTGGGACAATTTTGATACATTTTTGGGACCATTGGCATTAATACAGCGATCAGTGCTATAAAAATGCATTGATTACTGTAAAAATTTCACTGGCAAGGAAGGGGTTAACACTAGGGGGTGCTCAAGGGGTTAATGGGTTCCCTAGAGTGTGTTCTAACTGAAGAGGGGATTGGACTGTGTAGGGGAAAATATAGATCGCTGTTCATACTCTGCCATGATCTGTCACTTCTTTTCTCAGAGAACCGGAAACTGCATTTACACACACAGATGCTGGCTGTCCGTGTGCCCCGAACGATCGCGGGAGCTCGGCGATGATCGCCGGGCATTCGCATCAGCTACGTAGTCGAGCAGGGGGCGTGCGCGCCCCTAGTAGCCACAGGGAGAAGCAACGTTGCATAACATTGTTTTGCCCGGCTGAGCCATTCTGCCGCAGTACAACTGCAGTGGCTGGTCGACAAGTGGTTAATGCACATATTCACTTTAACTTATGTTATATAGGAAATATAATATCACAATTTAGTGCCCCCTATCACCCAATGTCGTTTAATTTGCACAGTGACGGGTTCACTGTTTTTTGGGGAGCAGCTTTTACACACAAGGTATTAGTATAGAGTTTACTGCTTGGCGCAAGGTTTTTCTTTCACAAGCCTTATTATATGCTTACCTATAGTTGCAAACAAACCAGGGAAGTTTACTTAGGATGAAAAACCTTCTGCCTTTACAATCACTTTAGAGCATAACTAAACCCAAAAACAAAAATTTTATATATTCTTACACAGTTACAGCAATCGTTTTTTCCATTTGAGATAAAGGTTTTACATAAATAAATAAAAGCTGATCATTGTAAGCACCCTTTTCAGTGTTAAAGTGGAGCTAAACCCATTGAATAAAACAAAAAAAACAAAAAAGACTGCTGTCTCATTTATGCCATTTTTTATTTGAGCCAAATAACACTTTACACTTTAACTACTTAAGCTCTGTAATCCCCCTTATGACTAGGGCATTTTTTTTACTATTGGGCACTGTGCTACTTTAACTGGTAATTGCACAGTCATGCACCACCTATCTAAATGAAAGGGACACTAATACAGTGATCAGAGTAATGTGTGCTGATTTTACTAAGATGTCAGCCGGTTCAGATGCTGGAGGGATCCACCCAAAAGCCTGACCAGCAGCTGTCTCAACCACTCCTGAGCCAGCCGCTCCTGTCCCCTGCACAGCCTAGTGCTCTAGTGAGCGCTAGAGGGGCAGAGCAGAGAGCTGGTGACTGACACTCACCGTCTCTATGCTCACTGATGACCAAAAACGGAGTGATCAGCGGTATTTTACATCTCAGTTCTCTGCCTCATGCCCCGTACACACGACCGGACTTTCCAGCAGAAAAGGTCAGACGGTCTGCCTAACAGACTTTCGACGGACTTCCGAATGATCGGACTTGCCCACACATGAACAGACTAAAGTCCATTCGTTTTGAAGGTGATGACGTACGACGCGACTATAAAAGGAAGTTTGATAGCCAGTAGCTGCCCTTGCGTCGTATTTGGTCCGTCGGACCAGCATACAGACCAACGGTTTTCCTGATAGGAATTGAGTCCGTCTGACAGATTTGAAACACGTTCTAATTCTAGGTCCATTGGAATTTTTTGAAGAAAAATGATTGGATTATCCCACACACGATTGGATTATCTGATGGAATGATTCCGTCGGACCTATTCTGCCGGAAAGTCCGGTCGTGTGTACGCTGCAGGGGACAGATGTAGAATCACACTGATGCTGCATCCACCTACGTGAGTATGGTTGATTGTTTTGTTTTTTAATCCCATACTTCTCCTTTAGTTGACATAATTCACAGATATAAGCTCAGCCCTGTGATTTACAGATAAATGAAACAGAGTAGATACAAACGTAACAATGTTGTCTTGTATTTCTCTGAACAGTGTATTTTTGACATCAGAAGCTGTTAGAGCTGCTGTATGTACACAACAGCTCCCAGATTTCATTTAAGAGCTGTCATCAAGGCAAAAGGACTGGACAAATGACACACACTGTGTTCTTTGAAAAAAATAAAAATAAATGGGCATGTGTAGCACACCCAGTGTGCTAAACTACTTAAAAGATAATATAAACAGGGGGTTGGGGTTAGGTTATCTACATATTGTGAAATCCCTTCTAGTCTTACTTACTTTGAGGTGTAGTTTTTGAAGAATGCGAGAAAGGAGTCTGGGGAATTTGGCTTGATCCATTTCATTCATAATAGAGACTGCTTGCTTAATGCTAAGAAAGACAGAAAGATAAATCTTAAACAGAAACTATAATGGTTTTGGGAAAACATTTTTAAACAGGTATTATATTATATACATTCTTTGATGTACAATAAATATTTAATGCAAGGTGTACCCATTTCATTGTCACACTGGTCAGCGCAAACACGTGACTGCTTTGGCCAATCCAAATCACTCTGATCCATCCCAGAGAACCTAGAGAAAGAGGGGGACCCCCAGACTTCTACACAGGCTGTGTAGGCACTGACAGCACTTCACCCATGGAGGTAAGTATGGCAGGGACCAGGGGGGGGGGGGGGGGGGGGGGGAGTGAGTACACCTCTGAAAATGTCCAAATTGGGCCCGAAGTGTCAATATTTTGTGTGGCAACCATTATTCTCCAGCACTGCCTTAACCCTTTTGGGCATGGAGTTCACCAGAGCTTCACAGGTTGCCACTGGAGTCCTCTTCTACTCCTCCATGATGAGATCACAGAGCTGGTGGATGTTAGAGACCTTGCACTCCTCCACCTTCTGTTTGAGGATGTCCCACAGATGCTCAATAGGGTTTAGGTCTGGAGACATGCTTGGCCAGTCCATCACCATTACCCTCAGCTTCTTTAGCAAGGCAGTGATCGTCTTGGAGGGGTGTTTGGGGTCGTTATCATATTGGAATACTGCCCTGTAGCCCAGTCTCTGAAGGGAGGGGATCATACTCTGCTTCAGTATGTCACAGTACATGTTGACATTCATGGTTCTCTCAATGAACTGTAGCTCCCCAGTGCTGGCAGAACTCATGCAGCCTCAGACCATGACACTCCCACCACCTTGCTTGACTGTAGGCAAGACACACTTGTCTTTGTACTCCTCACCTGGTCGCCACCACACACGCTTGACACCATCTGAACTAAATACGTTTATCTTGTTCTCATCAGCCCACAGGACATGGTTCCAGTAATACATGTCCTTAGTCTGCTTGTCTTCAGCAAACCGTTAGTGTGCTTTCTTGTGCATCATCTTTAGAAGAAGCTTCCTTCTGGGACAATAGCTATGTAGACCAATTTGATGCAGTGTGCGCCGTATGTTATGAGCAGCGACAGGCTGATAACCGCCCCCCCCCCATCCCTTCAACCTCTACAGTAATGCTGGCAGCACTCATATGTCTATTTCCCAAAGACAACCTCTGGATATGATGCTGAGCACGTGCACTCAACTTCTTTGACCATGGCGAGGCCTGTTCTGAGTGGAACCTGTCCTGTTAAACTGCTGTGTGGTCTTGGCCACCGTGCTGCAGCTCAGTTTCAGGGTCTTGGCAATCTTCCTATAGCCTAGGCCATCTTTATGTAGAGCAACAATTCTTTTTTTCAGATCCTCAGAGAGTTCTTTGCCATGAGGTGCCATGTTGAACTTCCAGTGACCAGTATGAGAGAGTGAGAGCGATCACACCAAATTTAACATACCTGCTCCCCATTCACATCTGAGACCTTGTAACACTAACGAGTCACATGACACCGGGAGGGAAAATGGCTAATTGTGCCCAATTTGGACATTTTCACTTAGGGGTGTACTCACTTTTGTTTTTATATATATTAGAGCTGCACGATTCTGCCTAAAATGAGAATCATGATTTTTTTTTCTTAGAAGATAGATCACGATTCTCGCTGTGTAACATCATCTTTCACATTAAAACAAAAAACAAAAAAATTGGGCTAACTTCACAGTTTTTGTTTTTTTTTATTAATTGAAGTGTTTTTCCCCAAAAATTTTGTTTGAAAGACCGCTGCACAAATACAATGTGACATAAAATATTGCAGCAATTGACATTTTATTTCTTAGGGTCTCTGCTAAAATATATATAATGTTCGGGGGTTCCAAGTAATTTTCTAGAAAAAAATATTGCCTTTAACTCAACTTAAATTTTGGTTTCATCTGACCAGAATATATTCTCCAAGTATTTCACAGTCTTGTCTAAATGTTGTGCAGCAAACTTAAAACAAGCTTCAACATGCTTTTTCTTCAGCAATGGAGTCTGACGGGGTGAGTGTGCATACAGGCCATGGTGGCTGAGTGCATTACTTACTGTTTCTTTTGAAACAATTGTACCTGCTAATTCCAGGTCTTTCTGAAGCTCTCAAAACATGTGACCCAGGAAGTCGGCTCAATTGTCAGTTCTAGCTCTTGGACAACTCTTCTAAAAATTATTTTCACTCCTCTGTCAGAAATCTTCTGGGGAGCACCTGGTTGTGGCCGGTTTATGGTGAAATTAAGTTCTTTCCACTTCTGGATTATGGCCCCAACAATGCTCATTGGAATGTTTGGAAGTTTAGAAATCCTTCAGTAACCAATGGCATCAGTATGTTTTGCGGCAATAAGGTTGCAAAGGTCTTGAAGGTCTTACCTATCATGAAATGTTTCTTGTGTGACACCTTGGTAATGAGACACCTTTTTATAGGCCATCAGTTGAGACTGAACCAGCTGATATTAATTTGTGCCTTTTTGCACCTCACTTTCTTCATGTGCTCAATACTTTTTCCCTGTGCCAATAGCGCCTTCAGAAATATATTCACCTAATAAAATGGTGACGTTTTCATAACTTATTTTACCCGGTTGATTTTCTATTTTTGAATTATATATGGCACCAAGAAAGCCCCATACACTCATAATACAATGTATTGGATAGACTATTTCTGGGATGTTGGCACCCAAGTACACTCCAACCACACCAGCTATCTTCTGCTCCTAGTCCTGCAGGTTCACTCCCTCCCTCCAGCCTATAACTGAGTTATAGTGGATCTAAAAAGTCTACACACCCGTTAAAATGTCAGGTTTCTGTGATGTAAAAAAATGAGAAATAATTTCAGAACTTTTCCCAACTTTAATGTGACCATAAACTGTACAACTCAGTTGAACAACAAAAGTGTGCACAACCTTAAATGAATACTTTGTTGAAGCATCTTTTGATTTTATTACACTCAGTCTATTTGGGTATGAGTCTATCAGCATGGCACATCTTGACTTGGCAATAATTGCCCACTATTCTTTGAAAAAACACTCCAAATCTGTCAGATTGTGAGGACATCTCCTGTACACAGCCCTCTTCAGATCACCCCACAGATTTTTTTCATCGTCAAGTGTATCGTTAATCGTATATTGGGCTCTGGCTGGGCGATTCCAAAACTTTAATCTTCTGCTGAAGCCATTCCCTTGTTGATTTGGATGTATATTTTGGGTCGTTGTTATGCTGAAAGATTAAAGTTCCTCTTCATGTTCAGCTTTCTAGCAGAAGCCTGCAGGTTTTGTGCCAATATTGAATGTTATTTGGAACTGTTCATAATTCTCTCTACCTTGACTAAGGCCCCTGTTTCAGCTGAAGAAAAACAGCCCCAAAGCATAATGCTGCCACCACCATGGTTCACTGTGGGTATGGTGTTATTTTGGGGATTTGTAGTGTTGTTTTTGTGCCAAAACATATCTTTTGGAATTATGGCCAAAAAGTTCAACCTTGGTTTCATCAGACCATAACACATTTTTCCACATGCTTTTTGGAGACTTCAGATGTGTTTTTGCAAAATTTAGCCAGGCTTGGACGTTTTTCTTCATAAGAAAGGGGTTCCGTCTTGCCACTCTACCCCACAGAACAGACATGTGAAGAATACAGGAGATTGTTGTCACATATACCCCACAGCCAGGCATCCCTGCAGCTCATTTAATGTTACTGTAGGCCTCCTGGCAGCCTCCCTGACCAGGTTTCTTCTTGTCTTTTCATCAATTTCAGAGGGACATCCAGTTCTTGGTAATGTCACTGTTATGCCATATTTTCTCCACTTGATGATGACTGTCTTGTTCCATAGTATATCTAATGCCTTGGAAATTATTTTGTACCCTTCTCCTGACCAATATGTTTTAACAATGAGATCGTTCTGATGCTTTGGAAACTCTCTGCGGACCATGGCTTTTGCTGTAGGGTGCAACTAAGAAAATGTCAGGAAAGACCTACTAGAACAGCTGAACTTTATTTGGGGGTAATTAGAGGCCCTTTAAAATGATGTCAGGTGTATACTGACTCCTATTTAACATAAGTTTGAATGCGATTGCTAAATTCTGAACACAGCTACATCCCCAGTTACAAGAGGGTGTGCACACTTCTGCAACCACATTATTATAATTTTTTATTATTCTTAATTCCCCCCCCCAAAAATATTTCAGTTTGTTTATCAATTGAGTTGTACAGTCTATAGGTCACACTAAAATTGGAAAAAGTTTTGAAATGATTTATCTTTGTCTCGTTTTTTTAAATCACAGAAACCTGACATTTTAACAGTGGTGTGTGGGCTTTTTATATCCACTGTATATTGGTACCCACTCCCACAATCCTTGCCTAGGTGAGGAGGACATCTCTTTCCCCATTCCCATTTCTCCTGCAGCCTTCTGGAACACATCACAGGAGGCTGCAGGACCATTCACAAGGCACCTCATGAGCTCATGCTTGTGTAGTGGGGTTCCTCAGGAAGCCACAGCTGGCTCCCGTATCTAAGACAGTGGCATCAGGAACTCCTGATGGTAAGAAGAACTGTCTGCAGGAAGACAGAGCTGGGCCCCAGGTACGGGTAACTACCTGATTTTTTTTAGCCAGCATCTGTAGTATTTCAACCTAAAGTCTCTCTTCCTGAGCTCCAGAAGGTTTTACCCCCTTGCTAATACTGTACACTGTCACTGCACTAATTACATTAGGGGTTAACATCTAGGGGCGATCAAAGGGTTAACTGTGAGCCTAACAATGTGTATTGTGTGCTGTTTTTATTTTACTATCTTGCTATTTTTCAGCCAGATCACTGTTCACTTCTGTACACAGAACCGTGTTTTACAAAAATCCTTGGCTGAAATCAGCTGCCAAACTTGTGCTGTGATTGGATCCAATCACAGCCTGGCTTGGCAGGTGGGTGCACACAAGCGCGCCCTGAACCCGGAAGAAAGGCCACAACATACAAGTACATCTTCCGGCCTGGAGCTGCCGCCCGCTCGCAGTACAATTACTGTGGATGGGCTGAAATCAGATGAAAGTGGAACTTTATGTAAAAACTAAAAATGGCCGAACAGGCAGTATTTTTAATGCTGAAGAGACATGCCTCTGTCTCTTCTAAATTAAAGTTACCTACCAGCCTATCTGCCCCTGTACAATGAGCTGTGCACAAGCAGCTCACTATAGAAATTTTGCAACGCCAAAGCGGACTGATCTCCCACGCATGTGCAGGAGCGATGTCATTTTGGCCTAGCCAATGAAAGTGTCTGGCAACTCATACCCAGAACCCAGCTTCTTAAAGAGGTAAGTGGCCAGCAGGGAGCTCCAGGGCGCCATATCGTTGGAGCCAAGGTGAGTATAGTTCCACTTTAAAGAGGAAGTAAACCCTGATGGGTTTACTTCTTCTTTGTCTCCCTGCAAGGGTAAAGCATAATGGGCTACTATGCATTGCATAGTAGCCCATTATGTGTCACTTACCTGACACAGGAGCCAGCGATGTCACCGCTGTCCCCTGTAGCACGGAGCGTCCATCTTCTTCCGGGTATCACTGCGCCGGCCACTCACAGCGCCGGAGCAGCGATGACGTCACTCCCGCGCATGCAAATGGGAGCCGCCACTAACGGCATATCGATGTTAGCAGCGGCATGCTGCTAACACCAATAGTGCGCCATAGACAGCTGTGACTATCTTTTAGTAAATATCTCCTAAACCATGTAGGTTTAGGAGATAATTCTTGGATTAAGTCTTACCTGTAGGTCAAAGTGGTTTGTAGGGGTTTACAACCACTTTAATATGTCACTAGAACAAAAAGGAAGCTCTCACTCCCACCCAATCAACTGCAGCCGGAGCATTCCCTGCCTCACAGCTGCATGTACACAGGGGCAGGGATGCTTTTGACATCATTGTCCCAAAATGGCCCAAAAATTCAGACCAAGCCTGAGCTCATCCCTAAGCCTAGAGGGGTTTTCCCTCAGATATCCAAACACTTGTTGAGTGTACAGGACAGGAAGTGAAGGAAAATCTCCTTAATGAGACAGATGTGACTATCTTTTAGTAAATATCTCCTAAACCATGTAGGTTTAGGAGATATTTCTTGGATTAAGTCTTACCTGTAGGTCAAAGTGGTTTGTAGGGGTTTACAACCACTTTAATATGTCACTAGAACAAAAAGGAAGCTCTCACTCCCACCCAATCAACTGCAGCCGGAGCATTCCCTGCCTCACAGCTGCATGTACACAGGGGCAGGGATGCTTTTGACATCATTGTCCCAAAATGGCCCAAAAATTCAGACCAAGCCTGAGCTCATCCCTAAGCCTAGAGGGGTTTTCCCTCAGATATCCAAACACTTGTTGAGTGTACAGGACAGGAAGTGAAGGAAAATCTCCTTAATGAGACAGATAGCAAAAAAAACTAACAGCAGTTGTACTATATTTAATAGAATGAAGTAGGGCTTTTTTATAGCGGGAACATGGGGAACGCAGCACTGAATGTATGTAATGGTAAGAAGTTCTGAGGTGTGCTGAAGGGTCATTGATGCTGGCTACTGGGGGGTCTATTGTGCCTGAAGAATATCTATTGCATAGTGGTCTATTATTGCTGGGGAGGTGTATTATTGATGCTAGTGGGGGATCTATTGTTCGGGGGGGGGGGCTTATGTTGCCATGAGGTCAGTTGTTAGTGGAAGAGATCTACTGTTGAGGAGGGGTCTATTGATGCTGGCTACAGGGGGATCTATTGTTCCTGAAGAATATCTATTGCATGGTGGTCTATTATTGCTGAAGCACATCTATTTTTGCATGGCAGTCTATAGTTGCTGGTTGGGCTTATGTTGCTGCTAAAGAGTCTATTGATGCTAGGTTTACTGCTGGGAAATCTGTTGTTGCTACTGGGATCTATTGTTGTTGAGGTCTATTGTTGCTGGGAAGGGTCGATTGCTGCTGACTGCAGGAGATCTACTTTACTGTTTTTCTTGTTTTTAACAAATTCCATACAAATTACTTAGCACCACAAAATGATACTTGGGTCTGTATTCCCTAAAAGGGGTGATACTGGCAGGTGGGTAGGGGGTGGAACCAAAGGATGGTGCTCGGGGATGGGTAGGGGGTGGAACAAAGGGACGGTGCTCAGAGGTGGGTAGTGGGTGGAACCAAGGGACGGTGCTCTGAGGTGGGTAGTGGGTGGAACCAAGGGACGGTGCTCTGAAGTGGGTAGTGAGTGGAACCAGGGGACGGTGCTCGGAGGTGGGTAGGGGGTGGAACCAAGGGGCGGTGCTCGGAGGTGGGTAGGGGGTGGAACCAAGGCATGTTGCTCGGAGGTGGGTAGGGGGTGAAACCAAGGGACGGTGCTCGGAAGTGGGTAGGGGGTGGAACCAAGGGACGGTGCTCGGAGGTGAATAGGGGGTGGAACCAAGGGACGGTGCTTGGAGGTGGAACCAAGAGACGGTGCTCGGAGGTGAGTAGGGGGTGGAACCAAGGGACGGTGCTTGGAGGTGGGTAGGGGGTGGAACCAAGGGACGGTGCTCTGAAGTGGGTAGTGAGTGGAACCAGGGGACGGTGCTCGGAGGTGGGTAGGGGGTGGAACCAAGGGGCGGTGCTCTGAAGTGGGTAGTGAGTGGAACCAGGGGACGGTGCTCGGAGGTGGGTAGGGGGTGGAACCAAGGGGCGGTGCTCGGAGGTGGGTAGGGGGTGGAACCAAGGGGCGGTGCTCGGAGGTGGGTAGGGGGTGAAACCAAGGCATGTTGCTCGGAGGTGGGTAGGGGGTGAAACCAAGGGACGGTGCTCGGAAGTGGGTAAGGGGTGGAACCAAGGGACGGTGCTCGGAGGTGAATAGGGGGTGGAACCAAGGGACGGTGCTTGGAGGTGGAACCAAGAGACGGTGCTCGGAGGTGAGTAGGGGGTGGAACCAAGGGACGGTGCTTGGAGGTGGGTAGGGGGTGGAACCAAGGGACGGTGCTCTGAAGTGGGTAGTGAGTGGAACCAGGGGACGGTGCTCGGAGGTGGGTAGGGGGTGGAACCAAGGGACGGTGCTCTGAAGTGGGTAGTGAGTGGAACCAGGGGACGGTGCTCGGAGGTGGGTAGGGGGTGGAACCAAGGGGCGGTGCTCGGAGGTGGGTAGGGGGTGGAACCAAGGGGCGGTGCTCGGAGGTGGGTAGGGGGTGAAACCAAGGCATGTTGCTCGCAGGTGGGTAGGGGGTGAAACCAAGGGACGGTGCTCGGAAGTGGGTAGGGGGTGGAACCAAGGGACGGTGCTCGGAGGTGAATAGGGGGTGGAACCAAGGGACGGTGCTTGGAGGTGGAACCAAGAGACGGTGCTCGGAGGTGAGTAGGGGGTGGAACCAAGGGACGGTGCTTGGAGGTGGGTAGGGGGTGGAACCAAGGGATGGTGCTCGGAGGTGGGTAGGGGCGGAGACAAGGGGTCACTCAGAAGGGGGCAGTTCCTGCACCTATTCTCTGAGAAAAAAAGAGCCCTAGAATTAAGTGTATATACTTTAAAGCCTGCCTGTTTCCAGTCTCAGCTTACACCGTTGGTGTTCCATCAGAATTGGTGACCCACAGATTTGGTAACCGAAGTTACGTTCCGTCAGCTGCGCATGCATCCAACGCTACCAGGTTTGCTAATCTGACAGAACACCTGCAGTCAGAAGAAGGCAGTGGACATCTTACTACACCCACCTACGTCTTGAATTTCACAGTCATTTTTACAAAAAAGTGAGCACATACATATATAGTATATTGACATCTGCGATGTCGTTTGATGTATCATTTTGAAAGGTTTAGCCTTGAGCTGTGCGGGGTGTACCACCATGGCCTCCACCACCTTCCTACTGCTGGCGCCCAGCTTCATTCAAAATTACACACCCAAACAGCATCACAGATGTCTAAATACTATATTTATTTATATACGCTCACTTTATTGCTAAAATTATTGTGAAATTCAAGACATCGCTAGGTGTAGTAAGATATCCGCTGCCTTCTTCTGACTATGGGTGTTCTGTCACATTAACAAACCTGGTAGCGGTGGACGAATGCACAGCTGACGGAACGCCACTTCCATTACGTAATTGACAGGTCGCCGATTCTGACGGAATACCGGCAATGTCCCTGGAGTTACGTCATCCTGTGCCTTGCCAATGACCGAAGAACGGCACCCAGGAAGAAGATGCCGATGCTGATGGAGGACCTGGATTGTTAAAAAGTAGGTAAGTAAAGTGCCTTTAGTTGTGCTTTAGCTTGTCATTCATCAGACATGTTGGGGGATAACCTCCATGTTTCTCCCATGACAGAAGCCCAGTATGAGGACAGAGCTGCACAGACAGGGTCCCTCCACCACATATGATCATCTCTATGACAGCCCCGCCCCTGCGGTGACAGCTGTCACTCACACACTACCTGGCGCTCTCCTGCACTATCGCCGTTGCCATGGTGACCAGCACACGCCAAGACTCCCTCTACACCCGCTCCGCGCCGCTGAAGGTTCAACTCACAGTGCGAATCACGTGACTCCCTCACAGCTCGTCAGCTGACCGGCTTCTTCCTATATTGCTACGGTGTCCTGCACGCTTCAAAACGCGAAGTGTGCTGGACGGTTGTTTTCTGTTATTCTTGTGTATATTAAACATATTCCAGCCATTTCACCTCCACAGACCTGTGCTCGGCTATTACGTGCTGTAGTAGTAGGAGGGGGGGGGGGGGGGCGGACGGGACAATGTAGAGCTGTTATGGTCGTGCTCTATGCTCAGTCTAGTAGTACGGTGTAGTATGATGTGTGTACACTAGGTGGCAATGTTCACTAGAAGTTCAGTCATAAGACAGTCTATGGGTCTCAAATTGGCGGCCTTTCAGCTGTTGCGAAACTACAAGTCCCATCATGCCTTGGCCTGTGGGAGTCATGCTTGTAACTGTCAGCCTTGCAATGCCTCATGGGACTTGTAGTTTCACAACAGCTGGAGAGCCACCAGTTTGATACTCCCTGCCCTAGACCCTGGGGAATAAAATGGCGATCATGGCAATTTTTTTTATGTCACAAGGTATTTTTGCAAACCCAATTTGTTTTAGAAAAAATACACTTTTAATGAATAAAAAAAAAAAAAAAACACAATTTATACCTCATTTTTTTATTTTTTTTGTAAAATGCGAAAGATGACGTTACGCCGAGTAAATTGACATGTTACCCTTTAAAATTGTGCACACTTGTGAAATAGCGACAAACTAAATTACTTAATAATCTCCATAGGAGACGCAGGTTACCAGGTTAGAGTTACAGGGCAGGTCTAGCGCTAGAATTATTTCTCTCGTTCTACGTTGGCAGTGACACCTTACGTGTGGTGCGCATACTGTTTAAATATGTGTGCACAGCTTACGTATGCGTTCACTTCTGCGCACGAGCACCGAGGTATGGGGTGCTTTAAAAAAATGTATTTAACTTTTTTTACTTTTTTTACACTGTCCCTTTATTTTAATTTTTTTAACCACCTCTATTCCTACTACAGTGAATGTAATCACCCCTTGCAATATAAATAAGGTTGACAGTTCGTTTGGTCAAAAAGACCCCAAATCTCTTTTTTAAATTTAAAAACAAAAGAACATTTTTGATCTTTTGCTTTATGAAAAAAAAAAAGATTTACTTCCAGCCTGGACAGGAAGTGACGTCATGACATCGCTCTGGTCCTCCAAGGCCATAGAGGCAATGAAAGAGGGTCTACTCTTTGATTGCATCTGAGACTAGCTGGTCACATCATTAGATTGTTTCTCGATCGAACCGGCGAAAACGATAATCCTTAGAGACACTGGCAAGCGACAGGAGAGGATGTCCAGTGGCTCATAAGTCGGCAAGTGTGTTCAGCGAAGGCAGCATGTGAGATACTCCTGGTGAGTAGGGTTGCCACCTTTTCTTCAAGCCAAACCCGAACATTTTAGTGGTGCACGGCCCTGCGCTTGCTTAACTCAACCCATTCACCTGAATGCAGGGCTGGACTGGGACAAAAATTTGGCCCTGGACTTCATCCAGACCGGCCCACTTTAATTTTGCAAACACACACAAAAACAGTATATAAAACTATACGCAATTGCGCAAAAAAATGTATTATTAATCAATAACCGTGACCAGTGACAATAAATTATTAATCAATTACCGTGACCAGTGACATTAAATTATTAATCAATTACCGTGGACAGTGATATTAAATTATTAATCAATTACAGTGAACAGTGATATTAAATTATTAATCATTTACCGTGACCAGTGACAATAAATTATCAATTACCGTGACCAGTGACAATAAATTATTAATCAATTACCGTGGACAGTGACAATAAATTATTAATCAATTACCGTGGACAGTGATATTAAATTATTAATCAATTACTGTGGACAGTGACAATAAATTATTAATCAATTACCGTGGACAGTGACAATAAATTATTAATCAATTACCGTGACCAGTGACATTAAATTATTAATCAATTACTGTGGACAGTGACAATAAATTATTAATCAATTACCATGGACAGTGATATTAAATTATTAATCAATTACCGTGGACAGTGACAATAAATTATCAATTATCATGACCAGTGACAATAAATTATTAATCAATTATTGTGACCAGTGACAATAAATTATCAATTATCATGACCAGTGACAATAAATTATTAATCAATTACCATGGACAGTGACATTAAATTATTAATCAATTACCGTGACCAGTGACATTAAATTATTAATCAATTACTGTGGACAGTGACAATAAATTATCAATTACTGTGGACAGTGATATTAAATTATTAATCAATTACCGTGGAAAGTGGCAGTACATTTACCCCTACCCCCTCCCCCCGCCATGCTGCACATTACAGATATCATAGACATGCAGCCTGCAGTTGATTATCTTATTTAGTGCTTACTTGATGACACTGGTGAGGGGATGGATTTCTTTGTCCCTGGACACTGACCCTGTCTGTGCTGCTGTCTGTGCTGCTGTCTGGAGCTGTCTGGAGCAATGTTCTCGTTCCTCCTCGGCGGCGCTTTCTCTTCACTTCCAGGCCAAGCAGCTAAGCGCGGGCTCCTCCCATATCCCCGGGCCACCTCCGCCCTCCGGCCGTGTGTGACGTCACGGCACTGGGACAAGGAGGCTGCCAGTAAGGTTACTGGAGTGAGTGGCAGCGTCATCAGGGGGTGGTACTTGCGTGCCGGCCCAGGTGCTGTAGCGGAGCCGCAGCCCCGGCCGCTGCCGGCGTTAAAAATAAAAAACACACTATAACTCAAACTGAAAACCGGCCCAGCGGCCCACTGAGCCAATCGGCCCACCGGGAATCTCCCGGTAGTCCCGATGGCCAGTACAGGCCCGCCTGAATGGGGCTGCGCTATAACTGTGTGCAATGCACATGGCTACAGCACAATGGCAAGGGTTTTTAGGGATTTAAAACAGGTGATGAGGAGGCAACATAACTCTTCTTCACCACCTGTCAAATACCTTCAAAACACGATCCGCTATGGATCACTCTTCAGAGTGCTTTATGACTCCATTTACACTTGTGGTTGGGGGTAAAATTTAGAGGTTGAGCTGTGTTTTAACTGCTACCAACCATTTCCCTTAAGCTGAAAAGGCAGCAGAGGGGGATGTATACCTGCCGTCTGCCACAGCCAAAATGTTTTGCATCAAAGTGCGGCAGAACATGTCTGCACTGTCGGGATCAGTGAGCAGTATTCCCTGCCAAATGAGGACCATTCAAGTGAATTGGTGACTTCCCGCTTCCATGTGCAATGCATTAAATTGCGGGGCGATGCTGTGGGGTTTAAACAGGTGGCGAGGAGGTGATATAATGCCTCCTCCCTGCCTGCCAAATGCCATCTGAAGAACAATACAAATTTGGATTGCTCTTCAGAGGGCACCACATATGCAAATGAGCCATAAGGCTGTTCAGCCATTCCAGTATATTCTGTGGAATCAGCTGGCAGCCAGGGGAAGGAACAGGACTGTTTAACCCCTGGGCTCAAGCACTTACCTTCTATTTATCTGCACTGTTCCATGTTTATCAGGCGCCAGTGGTCTAATGCTTGTGAAGCGGTTCAGACACCCCAAATCAAAGCCAACACACATGGGTGTATGATATATATATATATATATATATATAGCTAGCAGAGTGACAGGGTGGAGGGGGGCAGGCAGAGTGACATGGAGGGGGGCAGGCAGAGTGACATGGAGGGGGGCAGGTAGAGTGACATGGAGGGGGACAGGCAGAGTGACATGGAGAGGGACAGGCAGAGTGACATGGAGAGGGACAGGCAGAGTGACATGGAGAGGGACAGGCAGAGTGACATGGAGAGGGACAGGCAGAGTGACAGGGAGGGGGACAGGCAGAGTGACATGGAGAGGGCAGGTAGAGTGACATGGAGAGTGACAGGCAGAGTGACAGGCAGAGTGACATGGAGAGGGACAGGCAGAGTGACAGGCAGAGTGACATGGAGAGGGCAGGTAGAGTGACAGGGAGGGGGACAGGCAGAGTGACAGGGAGGGGGACAGGCAGAGTGACAGGGAGGGGGACAGGCAGAGTGACAGGGAGAGGGCAGGCAGAGTGACCGGGAGGGGGACAGGGAGAGGGACAGGCAGAGTGACATGGAGAGGGCAGGTAGAGTGACATGGAGGGGGACAGACAGAGTGACATGGAGAGGGCAGGCAGAGTGACATGGAGGGGGACAGGCAGAGTGACATGGAGAGGGCAGGCAGAGTGACATGGAAAGGGGCAGGCTGAGTGACATGGAGGGGGACAGACAGAGTGACATGGAGGGGGACAGACAGAGTGACATGGAGGGGGACAGACAGAGTGACATGGAGGGGGACAGACAGAGTGACATGGAGAGGGGCAGGCAGAGTGGCATGGAGAGGGGCAGGCAGAGTGACATGGAGAGGGACAGGCAGAGTGACATGGAGAGGGACAGGCAGAGTGACATGGAGAGGGACAGGCAGAGTGACATGGAGGGGGGCAGGCAGAGTGACATGGAGAGGGACAGGTAGAGTGACATGGAGAGGGACAGGCAGAGTGACAGGGAGAGGGCAGGTAGAGTGACAGGGAGGGGGACAGGCAGAGTGACATGGAGAGGGCAGGTAGAGTGACAGGGAGGGGGACAGGCAGAGTGACATGGAGAGGGCAGGTAGAGTGACATGGAGAGTGACAGGCAGAGTGACAGGCAGAGTGACATGGAGAGGGACAGGCAGAGTGACAGCCAGAGTGACATGGAGAGAGACAGGCAGAGTGACAGGCAGAGTGACAGGCAGAGTGACATGGAGAGGGCAGGTAGAGTGACAGGGAGGGGGACAGGCAGAGTGACAGGGAAGGGGACAGGCAGAGTGACAGGGAGGGGGACAGGCAGAGTGACAGGGAGAGGGCAGGCAGAGTGACAGGGAGGGGGACAGGGAGAGGGACAGGCAGAGTGACATGGAGAGGGCAGGTAGAGTGACATGGAGGGGGACAGACAGAGTGACATGGAGAGGGCAGACAGAGTGACATGGAGGGGGACAGGCAGAGTGACATGGAGAGGGCAGGCAGAGTGACATGGAGAGGGCAGGCAGAGTGACATGGAGGGGGACAGACAGAGTGACATGGAGGGGGCAGGAAGAGTGACATGGAGAGGGCAGGTAGAGTGACATGGAGGGGGCAGGTAGAGTGACATGGAGGGGGCAGGTAGAGTGGCATGGAGAGGGGCAGGCAGAGTGACATGAAGAGGGACAGGCAGAGTGACATGGAGGGGGGCAGGCAGAGTGACATGGAGAGGGACAGGCAGAGTGACATGGAGGGGGCAGGTAGAGTGGCATGGAGAGGGGCAGGCAGAGTGACATGGAGAGGGACAGGCAGAGTGACATGGAGGGGGGCAGGCAGAGTGACATGGAGAAGGACAGGCAGAGTGACAGGGAGAGGGCAGGTAGAGTGACAGGGAGGGGGACAGGCAGAGGGACATGGAGAGGGCAGGTAGAGTGACAAGGAGGGGGACAGGCAGAGTGACATGGAGAGGGACAGGCAGAGTGACAGGCAGAGTGACATGGAGAGGGACAGGCAGAGTGACAGGCAGAGTGACATGGAGAGGGCAGGTAGAGTGACAGGGAGGGGGACAGGCAGAGTGACAGGGAGGGGGACAGGCAGAGTGACAGGCAGAGTGACATGGAGAGGGCAGGTAGAGTGACAGGGAGGGGGACAGGCAGAGTGACAGGGAGGGGGACAGGCAGAGTGACAGGGAGGGGGACAGGCAGAGTGACAGGGAGGGGGACAGGCAGAGTGACAGGCAGAGTGACATGGAGAGGGCAGGTAGAGTGACAGGGAGGGGGACAGGCAGAGTGACAGGGAGGGGGACAGGCAGAGTGACAGGGAGGGGGACAGGCAGAGTGACAGGGAGGGGGACAGGCAGAGTGACAGGGAGAGGACAGGCAGAGTGACAAGGAGGGGGACAGGCAGAGTGACAAGGAGGGGGACAGGCAGAGTGACAGGGAGGGGGACAGGCAGAGTGACAGGGAGGGGGACAGGGAGAGGGACAGGCAGAGTGACATGGAGAGGGCAGGTAGAGTGACATGGAGGGGGACAGACAGAGTGACATGGAGGGGGACAGGCAGAGTGTCATGGAGGGGGACAGGCAGAGTGACATGGAGAGGGACAGGCAGAGTGACAGGCAGAGTGACATGGAGAGTGACAGGCAGAGTGACAGGCAGAGTGACATGGAGAGGGCAGGTAGAGTGACAGGGAGGGGGACAGGCAGAGTGACAGGGAGGGGGACAGGCAGAGTGACAGGGAGGGTGACAGGCAGAGTGACATGGAGAGGGACAGGCAGAGTGACATGGAGAGGGACAGGCAGAGTGACAGGCAGAGTGACATGGAGAGGGCAGGTAGAGTGACAGGGAGGGGGACAGGCAGAGTGACAGGGAGGGGGACAGGCAGAGTGACAGGGAGAGGGCAGGCAGAGTGACAGGGAGGGGGACAGGCAGAGTGACAGGGAGGGGGACAGGGAGAGGGACAGGCAGAGTGACATGGAGAGGGCAGGTAGAGTGACATGGAGGGGGACAGACAGAGTGACATGGAGGGGGACAGACAGAGTGACATGGAGAGGGCAGGCAGAGTGACATGGAGAGGGCAGGCAGAGTGACATGGAGAGGGCAGGCAGAGTGACATGGAGAGGGCAGGCAGAGTGACATGGAGGGGGACAGACAGAGTGACATGGAGAGGGCAGGCAGAGTGACATGGAGAGGGCAGGCAGAGTGACAAGGAGGGGGACAGGCAGAGTGACATGGAGAGGGACAGGCAGAGTGACAGGGAGGGGGACAGGCAGAGTGACAGGGAGGGGGACAGGCAGAGTGACATGGAGGGGGCAGGCAGAGTGACATGGAGGGGGACAGACAGAGTGACATGGAGAGGGCAGGCAGAGTGACATGGAGAGGGCAGGCAGAGTGACAAGGAGGGGGACAGGCAGAGTGACATGGAGAGGGACAGGCAGAGTGACAGGGAGGGGGACAGGCAGAGTGACAGGGAGGGGGACAGGCAGAGTGACAGGGAGGGGGACAGACAGAGTGACATGGAGGGGGCAGGCAGAGTGACATGGAGAGGGCAGGCAGAGTGACAAGGAGGGGGACAGGCAGAGTGACATGGAGAGGGACAGGCAGAGTGACAGGGAGGGGGACAGACAGAGTGACATGGAGGGGGACAGGCAGAGTGACATGGAGGGGGACAGGCAGAGTGACATGGAGAGGGCAGGCAGAGTGACATGGAGAGGGCAGGCAGAGTGACATGGAGGGGGACAGGTAGAGTGACAAGGAGGGGGACAGGCAGAGTGACATGGAGAGGGACAGGCAGAGTGACAGGCAGAGTGACATGGAGAGGGCAGGTAGAGTGACATGGAGAGGGCAGGCAGAGTGACAGGGAGGGGGACAGGCAGAGTGACAGGGAGAGGGCAGGCAGAGTGACAGTGAGGGGGGCAGGCAAAGTGACAGGGAGGGGGGCAGGCAAAGTGACAGGGAGGGGGACAGGCAGAGTGACAGGGAGAGGGCAGGCAGAGTGACATGGAGGGGGCAGGGAGGGGGACAGGGAGAGGGCAGGCAGAGTGGCATGGAGGGGGACAGACAGAGTGACATGGAGGGGGACAGACAGAGTGACATGGAGAGGGCAGGCAGAGTGACATGGAGAGGGCAGGCAGAGTGACATGGAGAGGGCAGGCAGAGTGACATGGAGGGGGACAGACAGAGTGACATGGAAAGGGCAGGCAGAGTGACATGGAGAGGGCAGGCAGAGTGACAAGGAGGGGGAAAGGCAGAGTGACAGGGAGGGGGACAGGGAGAGGGCAGGCAGGGTGACATGGAGGGGGCAGGGAGGGGTACAGGGAGAGGGCAGGCAGAGTGACATGGAGGGGGCAGGGAGGGGGACAGGGAGAGGGCAGGCAGGGTGACATGGAGGGGGCAGGGAGGGGGACAGGGAGAGGGCAGGCAGAGTGACATGGAGGGGGCAGGGAGGGGGACAGGGAGAGGGACAGGCAGAGTGACAAGGAGGGGGACAGGCAGAGTGACATGGAGAGGGCAGGTAGAGTGACATGGAGAGGGACAGGCAGAGTGACAGGCAGAGTGACATGGAGAGGGACAGGCAGAGTGACAGGCAGAGTGACATGGAGAGGGACAGGTAGAATGACGTGGAGAGGGACAGGTAGAGTGATGTGGAGAGGGACAGGTAGAGTGACGTGGAGAGGGACAGGTAGAGTGACATGGAGAGGGACAGGTAGAGTGACATGGAGAGGGCAGGTAGAGTAACAGGGAGGGGGACAGGCAGAGTGACAGGGAGGGGGACAGGCAGAGTGACAGGGAGGGGGACAGGCAGAGTGACAGGGAGAGGACAGGCAGAGTGACAGGGAGGGGGACAGGGAGAGGGACAGGCAGAGTGACATGGAGAGGGCAGGTAGAGTGACATGGAGGGGGACAGACAGAGTGACATGGAGAGGGCAGGCAGAGTGACATGGAGAGTGCAGGCAGAGTGACATGGAGGGAGACAGGCAGAGTGACATGGAGAGGGCAGGCAGAGTGGCATGGAGGGGGGCAGGCAGAGTGACATGGAGGGGGCAGGCAGAGTGACATGGAGGGGGCAGGCAGAGTGACATGGAGAGGGCAGGTAGAGTGGCAAGGAGGGGGACAGGCAGAGTGACAGGGAGGGGGACAGGCAGAGTGACAGGGAGGGGGACAGGGAGAGGGACAGGCAGAGTGACATGGAGAGGGCAGGTAGAGTGACATGGAGGGGGACAGACAGAGTGACATGGAGGGGGACAGGCAGAGTGTCATGGAGGGGGACAGGCAGAGTGACATGGAGAGGGACAGGCAGAGTGACAGCCAGAGTGACATGGAGAGGGACAGGCAGAGTGACAGGCAGAGTGACATGGAGAGGGCAGGTAGAGTGACAGGGAGGGGGACAGGCAGAGTGACAGGGAGGGGGACAGGCAGAGTGACAGGGAGGGTGACAGGCAGAGTGACATGGAGAGGGACAGGCAGAGTGACAGGCAGAGTGACATGGAGAGGGACAGGCAGAGTGACAGGCAGAGTGACATGGAGAGGGCAGGTAGAGTGACAGGGAGGGGGACAGGCAGAGTGACAGGGAGGGGGACAGGCAGAGTGACAGGGAGAGGGCAGGCAGAGTGACAGGGAGGGGGACAGGGAGAGGGACAGGCAGAGTGACATGGAGAGGGCAGGTAGAGTGACATGGAGGGGGACAGACAGAGTGACATGGAGGGGGACAGACAGAGTGACATGGAGAGGGCAGGCAGAGTGACATGGAGAGGGCAGGCAGAGTGACATGGAGAGGGCAGGCAGAGTGACATGGAGGGGGACAGACAGAGTGACATGGAGAGGGCAGGCAGAGTGACATGGAGAGGGCAGGCAGAGTGACAAGGAGGGGGACAGGCAGAGTGACAGGGAGGGGGACAGGCAGAGTGACAGGGAGGGGGACAGGCAGAGTGACAGGGAGGGGGACAGGCAGAGTGACAGGGAGGGGGACAGGCAGAGTGACAGGGAGAGGGCAGGTAGAGTGACATGGAGGGGGACAGACAGAGTGACATGGAGGGGGACAGACAGAGTGACATGGAGGGGGACAGGCAGAGTGACATGGAGGGAGACAGGCAGAGTGACGTGGAGAGGGCAGGCAGAGTGACATGGAGGGGGACAGACAGAGTGACATGGAGAGGGCAGGCAGAGTGACATGGAGGGGGACAGGTAGAGTGACATGGAGAGGGCAGGTAGAGTGACATGGAGAGGGACAGGCAGAGTGACAGGCAGAGTGACATGGAGAGGGCAGGTAGAGTGACATGGAGAGGGCAGGTAGAGTGACAGGGAGGGGGACAGGCAGAGTGACAGGGAGAGGGCAGGCAGAGTGACAGGGAGGGGGGCAGGCAAAGTGACAGGGAGGGGGGCAGGCAAAGTGACAGGGAGGGGGACAGGCAGAGTGACAGGGAGAGGGCAGGCAGAGTGACATGGAGGGGGCAGGGAGGGGGACAGGGAGAGGGCAGGCAGAGTGGCATGGAGGGGGCAGGGAGGGGGACAGGGAGAGGGCAGGCAGGGTGACATGGAGGGGGCAGGGAGGGGGACAGGGAGAGGGCAGGCAGAGTGACATGGAGGGGGACAGGTAGAGTGACATGGAGAGGGCAGGTAGAGTGACATGGAAAGGGACAGGCAGAGTGACAGGCAGAGTGACATGGAGAGGGCAGGTAGAGTGACATGGAGAGGGCAGGTAGAGTGACAGGGAGGGGGACAGGCAGAGTGACAGGGAGAGGGCAGGCAGAGTGACAGGGAGGGGGGCAGGCAAAGTGACAGGGAGGGGGGCAGGCAAAGTGACAGGGAGGGGGACAGGCAGAGTGACAGGGAGAGGGCAGGCAGAGTGACATGGAGGGGGCAGGGAGGGGGACAGGGAGAGGGCAGGCAGAGTGGCATGGAGGGGGCAGGGAGGGGGACAGGGAGAAGGCAGGCAGGGTGACATGGAGGGGGCAGGGAGGGGTACAGGGAGAGGGCAGGCAGAGTGACATGGAGGGGGCAGGGAGGGGGACAGGGAGAGGGCAGGCAGGGTGACATGGAGGGGGCAGGGAGGGGGACAGGGAGAGGGCAGGCAGAGTGACATGGAGGGGGACAGGTAGAGTGACATGGAGAGGGCAGGTAGAGTGACATGGAGAGGGACAGGCAGAGTGACAGGCAGAGTGACATGGAGAGGGCAGGTAGAGTGACATGGAGAGGGCAGGTAGAGTGACAGGGAGGGGGACAGGCAGAGTGACAGGGAGGGGGCAGGCAAAGTGACAGGGAGGGGGGCAGGCAAAGTGACAGGGAGGGGGGCAGGCAAAGTGACAGGGAGGGGGGCAGGCAAAGTGACAGGGAGGGGGGCAGGCAAAGTGACAGGGAGGGGGACAGGCAGAGTGACAGGGAGAGGGCAGGCAGAATGACATGGAGGGGGCAGGGAGGGGAACAGGGAGAGGGCAGGCAGAGTGGCATGGAGGGGGCAGGGAGGGGGACAGGGAGAGGGCAGGCAGGGTGACATGGAGGGGGCAGGGAGGGGTACAGGGAGAGGGCAGGCAGAGTGACATGGAGGGGGCAGGGAGGGGGACAGGGAGAGGGCAGGCAGGGTGACATGGAGGGGGCAGGGAGGGGGACAGGGAGAGGGCAGGCAGAGTGACATGGAGGGGGCAGGGAGGGGGACAGGGAGAGGGACAGGCAGAGTGACAAGGAGGGGGACAGGCAGAGTGACATGGAGAGGGCAGGTAGAGTGACATGGAGAGGGACAGGCAGTGTGACAGGCAGAGTGACATGGAGAGGGACAGGCAGAGTGACAGGCAGAGTGACATGGAGAGGGACAGGCAGAGTGACGTGGAGAGGGACAGGTAGAGTGATGTGGAGAGGGACAGGTAGAGTGACGTGGAGAGGGACAGGTAGAGTGACATGGAGAGGGACAGGTAGAGTGACATGGAGAGGGACAGGTAGAGTGACATGGAGAGGGACAGGTAGAGTGACATGGAGAGGGACAGGTAGAGTGACGTGGAGAGGGACAGGTAGAGTGACGTGGAGAGGGACAGGTAGAGTGACAGGGAGAGGGCAGGCAGAGTGACATGGAGGGGGCAGGGAGGGGGACAGGGAGAGGGCAGGCAGAGTGACTTGGAGGGGGCAGGCAGAGTGACATGGAGGGGGCAGGGAGGGTGACAGGGAGAGGGCAGGCAGAGTGACATGGAGGGGGCAGGGAGGGGGAGAGGGAGAGGGCAGGAAGAGTGACGTGGAGGGGGTAGGCAGAGTGACATGGAGGGGGCAGGCAGAGTGACAGGGAGAGGGCAGGCAGAGTGACATGGAGGGGGCAGGGAGGGGGACAGGGAGAGGGCAGGCAGAGTGACATGGAGGGGGCAGGCAGCGTGACATGGAGGGGGCAGGGAGGGGGAGAGGGCAGGCAGAGTGACATGGAGGGGGACAGGGAGAGGGCAGGCAGGGTGATATGGAGGGGGCAGGGAGGGGGACAGGGAGAGGGCAGGCAGGGTGACATGGAGGGGGCAGGGAGGGGGACAGGGAGAGGGCAGGCAGAGTGACATGGAGGGGGCAGGGAGGGGCACAGGGAGAGGGCAGGCAGGGTGACATGGAGGGGGCAGGGAGGGGGACAGGGAGAAGGCAGGCAGAGTGACATGGAGGGGGCAGGGAGGGGGACAGGGAGAGGGCAGGCAGAGTTACATGGAGAGAGACAGGTAGAGTGTCCCCATAGTGTTTGAGGGCACAGTGGTATAGTTTGAGGGCAAAGATTTTGAGCCACTGAGCATTACAGACCTTCCCCGGGTGACGCCCCCCCCCCCCCCCCCAGACCCTGTTAGCTCTAAAATCCTATCATACAGTGCTTACCTCCACCACCCACAGAGCAAGAACCCCCCCCCCTTACCTTTTAGGAGCCGCTGTAAAGATGTGTATGCGAAGTGGGGGCGGAGTCTATCACCATGCTCTCTCTGATCGCGTCCCAGGTTGCTAGGAGACCAGACAGTTCCAAGCACTGTCTATGGCTGGCATCGGTGCTGGCCGGCGGGGTAGAGAGGCAGGCACAGAGAGTGCAGTGTGTGACCCGGGCGGCTGTTGCAGGACATTGGCCACTGGAGCGGGAAAGAAGGGGGGCCGTGCGGGTGCCGTGCTGCTGGCTGTAGAAGACGAGAGAGAGAGAGAGAGAGGAGTTCTGCAGCTGCCCGAAATATACACTGCGGGGGATATCTTCTTCTTCTTCTTCTTCTTCTTCTTCTTCTTCTTCTGGAGAGGGGGGAGGGCGGGGGAGTCTGCTGGTGGGAGAGGAAATCTGTTCATACACTGGTGATCTCACTGGAGCCTGGGACTGGTCTAGAGAGCAGAGCTACTGCATTTCTAATGTGTCCGGGTGTCGGGAGAGCACAAACCCGGGCACAGCGGTCAAAACCCGGACTGTCCGGGTCATTCCCATACAGGTGGCAACCCTACTGGTGAGTGACAAGCAGAAAATGGTATGAGAAAGCATCCACTTAACAACCAACATGGAATGCTAAGTGCTTACCGCAGTTAAAGTGGCACCTGGAGCTGGCTGAAGCCAAGAGACAGACACTGGAGACACTGGAGTGGTGAGAGTGAGCAGACAGCATCCGCCCTCGATACTGGATGAGGGAGCCTGTTGGTGAATGGAGGTGGTTAGATGATTTAGCCTAATGCCGTGTACACACGACTGGTTTTCCCGTTAGAATAAACTCTGAAGGTTTTTCCGATGGAATTCCGCTGAAGCTGTCTTGTCTACACACGATCACACCAAAGTCCGATCGTTAAGAACGTGGTGACGTACAACACGTACGATGGGACTAGAAAAAGGAAGTTCAATAGCCAGAAGCCAATAGCTTCTGTCTAGAATGAAACAGGAAAGTACCACATGAAGGGCAGTAGAGGGAGCTGATGATTATGGGAATACATACTTATTTCCTATGACTGTAAGGTCCATCTAATCGACCTAACGCAGTATTTTCCTGATTCACTCTATTTTTGTGAATGAGAAAAATTGGGCCTGGAGAGAAAATTTTGCCCAGAACTGAACACAAAACTAAAGGTAATTGGATTTTTTGTTTGTTTTCATTCTATTCATCATTAGGGACTTTGCCATTAGAGTTCGTGCTGCATGACAATCCCAAGGGATTTCTGAGATGCTGCTATTGCCATGTCTGACACCAACAAGCTTACTACTGTTAACATTGTTTTGGCTATGCATCTTTCTCATTCTGATGTTTTGCCATACATTTTCACTATGTCTATATGCCCCATATTGAGTGACATATTAGGTTGCAGCCACACGTTTCGCTGTTTGACTATTTGTTTTACCAATCAGGTATAGCACTCACCGAAGGAGCCACTGGTGATTGGGTACCTTGTTCCTGCACAGCCAGGCAACAAGTATTTTCCACACTTTCTGCAGACACAAGAAACAGTCTTTGAGCTTGGTTTCTATGTTTTATTAGGGGTAATAACTAGGATAGGTTATAAGAATTATGAGATACTATACCAACACAAAAAACTGCGATTGGAAAATAATAAATCAAGTGACAAATATGATGAAAAGCAGCGGCTCTGCTACAAGATATTTTTCCGCAGACCAGAAAAAAAGCTGCACTATAAACTGTGATAATCAAGGAGACATGAATTAAAACATCAAAACAGGTCAATTATTATTTCCCAATCAGTCTGAATGTTGTTGGCACTGTGAATAACACCCGGGCACTATTCTCCATATTTTTCGGGAATGCCCCAAGCTCCAGAACTTTTGGCAACCAGTCCTTCAACTCATCCACAAATTTACGAATATATCTCCCTATCTAATGACCCTGGTGCAGTCCTACATAACCTTACTCCCATGTCAAGAAAGCGTTATCACAAATCTCTCCTCAAACACCTTCTCAACGCTGCTCAGGCGTGTATAGAGAGCCAATAGAAACAACAATCTACCCCTACAGTAGCCCAATGGTTCGCAGTGGTTAATTATATTGAACGGATGGAAGACCTGACTGCTACCATTTGGGATAAATCAACGGAACAGAAGACCAGGTGGTTTCATTGGGACCTTTTCCGCTTCTCAGATGAATACCTCCACTATACATAGTTTAGCTTTAATGAGTGTTAAGGGCTTCAACTTTAAACCTGACATCCTTGCAGCTTGATGAAAACAGACACCCCCTAGGTGGAACTTCCCTCTCCCCTATCTCCCATCAACCCCCCCCCCCCCTTTTTTTTTCTCTCTATCTCTCTGTCCTCCTCTTTTCCATTATAACTCAAAAATTTGTTATGTCTTGACCCTAATGGTGACATTAAACTTCCCCCATGTTCTCATATCTGTTCTTCAAGAACATAGGTATCCCTCCCTATGACAGTGCGGGCGAGTGTGTGACCTGCCTAAGAGGAACCTTATGCCGCGTACACTTGACTGGACTTTCCGTCAGAATAAACTCTGACGGTCTTTCCGACGGAACAGACTTGCCTACACACGATCACACCAAAGTCTGTTTGTTTCGAATGCGATGACGGGACTAGAAAAGCAAGTTCAATAGCCAGTAGCCAATAGCTGCCCTTGCGTCGTATTTGGTCCATCGGAATAGCATACAGACAAACTTTTTTCCCGATAGGAATTGATTCCGTCGGAAAGATTTAAAACATGTTCTATTTCTAGGTCCATCAGAATTTTTGAAGAAAAAAGTCAGATGAAGCCCACACACGATCGGAATATTCAATGAAATTATTCCATCTGACCTTTTCTCCCGGAAAGTCCGGTTGTGTGTACACGGCATTAGACTTCTGTTTCGTAGGTACCAGGACTGCTCGATTATTTACGGATTTATCCTCTGATAATTACCTGATGTGACCCTATTGTGGGTAGGACGCGTCCAGACACTAGTCGCCTACATGTTATTTTGTATTGAAAACGTATTCTTTGAAGTTATCGGGTATGTCGCATACCGCTAAATAAAATAAGTAAATAAAACAGGTAAATTATAATATGAAGTTGCAATAGCAGAATAAATACCATGTGTATAATTGTGTGATACCTGTATGTGATAAAAGCCAAGTGCAGATATACAAAGCTAGTATGGTGATAAAAAGTTCATAAAAATCTAAGGCAATCCTCTTCATAAGTGTTCAGAATGCAAGTAGTGAACATCCAATCAGCAGTAAAATCGCCAGATCGTGACACCACCACCTTAGTAAAGATGCATTCTTACCAAATTTATTGGACCCTCTAATTAAAGAGAGGTCAGATAAGCACGTTGCCAAACAACCCTGGCCAGTGTAATCACAAGACTCTCCCACAAGATCCACTTAGACATGAGGATATGAGCTGTGCATCATATCACAATCATATCCAAGTGAGACCGCAATCGACATTAAAAGAAGAAGCTCTACATAGTGTAAAGCCTTACTAATTATTAATTTAAAGAAATGAAATGCACTTACATTTAGGAAGTGACATAAATCGCATGTCAAAATTGCTGGCCGGCTAAAAGCACAAAAGCATTCTGCACTTCCTGGAATATGCAATAACATCAGCAAGTCGCACCTCCCTACGCATTTCATATGTCTTATACAGGTGTCACACAAATGTACACATGGTATTTATGCTGCTTCATATTATAATTTACCTGTTTTGATGTTTTAATTCATGTATCCTTGATCATCACAGTGTATAGTGTGGCTCTTTTTTTATTTATTGGGAATTATGAGATGCCCATCTTGATAGCAACAAAACCAGGATCAACGTCCTCCCTATGTACAACTCTGTTTTGCCTTCTCTTCTTCTCTATGTACAACTCTGATTGATCTCACTCCCGACTCCTGAGAGTCTCTGAGCAAAAGCAAAAGCCCCTTAAGGACTAGGAACTCTCAGTCCCTTTGGAAAGTAGCACAAAAATGTTGGAGGCTACATATGGTACTGATCCCAGTTCTACTGACTGCAGGAACTACCAGCCCACCTGCCTGCTTCTTCATTAGTCCATCTCACTGCTACTGAACATCTCCCAGGGCAAAGTAAAGGAAACATTTAAGCCTATCACCGTCTTCCAGAAAGGCTTACTACATGTGACAGTCCCTTGCAATTTCCTGACTGTGCTGATGTACTCACTTTGTCCTGCTTGCTCTCGCTGCTTCTTAGAATAAGATTCCTTTCAAACCATGATGCTGTCAGAATCCTCCCAAGCCAGCCCGAGGCAGAGTTCCCCCTGGCAGGGGTGCTCCTCAAGGGCCACTGACAGTCTCCTCAGCACTCCATCTTTCACCTGACCCCCTTGTCAGCATGACTCATCCATATTTAAGAGCCAGCTTAGCCACCATGCCAGGCCCACTGGCCACTCCCCTAAATTTGCAGATCAACCCTCCTGGCCTCTGCCCTCCAGTTTCCAAAAGGTTCTCCAACCTTCCAGAACAAGGGGGAGGAACCAAAGACCTGCATGTATTAGTCATCCGGCCCTGAACTTCAGCAAACTTTTGACCCAGATTCAGAGACTCATTTTACCATGAACCAAAGTGTAAATTTGCCTGGACTCACACTAGTAGTATAGTAGATGGTGCCACACAGGTGTACCCAATAAAGTGGCCCACTGAATGTATGTCCATCTTCTGCAAATGAAGACCTGTTAAGTGATCAGCAACCAGAAAGTTTAAGTCCAGACATATTTTGTTGGGGAATAAATGTGCAGTAGGGGCACAGACAGCAGCAGTAAGACGTTCACTGAAATTTTGTTCTTCCCTACTCTAAAAAAGAAAAATGTCCCTTATTTCCTGCTTGGTGGCAGTGATGGAAAATCGAATAAAGCCTAATCCTCCCTCTTCAATCCAAAACAAAAAAAAAGTTTTGAGTTGACACACACTTTAAGAGGAAACCTATGCTGAGATTAATACATAGGCTATCAATGCTGACCAGTGGCCTCACTCACACGTTTGGTTGTTGTATACACACCTCTGAAAAGCGATTCATGCTGGGTAACCTTTCAGAGGTGATTTAGAGCTGGCTTACAGGCAGAAGGCAATACTGCCACCTCCTGTTTTTTTTTTTGGCCCCAAGGGGGATTTTGCATTACACTACTGTGCCACAATCATGTGTTACCACAACTGAGTGTTTGTCTAGGTTACCAAACCTGATATTACAAGTTAATTTGTGGATTGTTAAATGTGGAAGGATCTGATCATAAGGGTGGTCAAAATGCAGATGGACCGTCTATTTTTATGGCATCTTTGCTGCACGTGTGAACTCGAAAACTCTATATACATCATCAGATTTTCTGCTGATTTTTGCCTTCAGATTTACCAAAACCATATAATATGAGGTCAAACCTTAGTACTACATGGTTTTGGTAAATCTGAAAAAAATCAAAAATCAGCAGAAAATCTGATAGTGTGTATGGGGCTTTAATGTTAACTGCCTGGTGGTCATGATGATTCAGTAGCTTCACTATGTCTTAAATTACTGATCAAAAATAATTATGTAGATTGAGGGTTTTGACTTTGTTGGCTGCATCCAAAATTTAAAGTGCATTTCCCCTTTTGCAGCTAAACTGGAATAGGATCTACTTTATATATGTTATGTCTTCATTTGCATAAAATAACTGAAAACTCCAATTAATGTTTACCAAATTACCACATCTATCCCAGCCTGTTCTGTGCTGGCAGATCCCATTATCAGTTGTAAACTAGATGTGAACACACTGGGGTTGATTTGCTTAAACTGGAGAGTGCAAAATCTGATGTCAGCTTCAATTAGGCTTTGACAATAGATCCTGGAAGTTGATTGGTTTCTATGCACAGCTGCAACAGATTTTGCACTCTCTAGTTTTAGTAAATCAACCCCGGTCTGTTCTAACAAAGGGTTAGAGAGCTAGAACTGACCTTCTGTGTTGTATGTTTATGAGTGGAAACACAGGGGTTGATTTACTAAACCTGGAGAGTGCAAAATCTGTTGCAGCTGTGCATGGTATCCAATCAGCTTCTTACTTCAGCTTGTTCAGTTCAGCTTTGACAATATAACCTGGAAGCTGATTGGTTTCTATGCAGAGCTGCATCAGATTTAGCATTCTCCAGGTTTAGTAAATCAACCCAAGTCTTTATCCACTTTGCCGAAACCAGTGAACCTTGGCACCCCAGATGTTTTGGAACTACATTTCCCATGATGCTCATGCACTCTGCAGTGTAGATGAGCATCATGGGAAATGTAGTTCCAAAACATCTGGGGTGCCAAGGTTCACCATCACTGGCCTAGACACAGACTCACTTTGAAATTGTTCAGAGTAGCTTGCACTCAGCACGGAGGTCTACTCCAAAGAAACATCTGAAAGGTTTGAATTATTTTTTTTTTTTTTTAGATTTTTAGTTATGCTGCATGAATGAGAATACACTTTAAACACCAATACTAGGAATTTTTATTATTTTAGTTATTTTACAGCAAAATTATGGTAAAGTAAGGAAACAGATATCAAAAATGTTGAAAAAGCAACACATTTTTATTTACAAATTTACACTCAGATAAAATAAGTTATCATTTTCAAAATACTTCTGTTCTCAATCCTATAAATTATTTATAAACAAAAATAGAAATAGAAATTATACTGTCTATAAAAAAATAAACATTGTTCATAGAAAAGGCCAAAGTAGCACAAATGTAAAAAAAAAACAGTAAAAAACTCTTCTCAAACATAATACAAACTGACACAATAACTCTTCTTTCACACACAAGGAAAAGGTAAGTTCTGTTGTAATTAAAGAGGCACTCTCATTACAATTTAAAAGAATAATTAAACATTGCTTTGTATAATACATTTAAAATACTCGCTGTTAGCACCTCCACTGAATCCAGTCTATGCTCTCTTGCAGAGTTAGAGGCACAGACAAAATGTTAAGCTTCGGTCACGTCAAGGTGTGTTGGATACCGGGTCTTTATCACACCCTTAAAGTGGCGCTCCCTTCTAGGCTAATGTGTCCCCAGCATGTCCCTTTAGAGCTTAAAGCGGTTGTATAGTTCTATTTTTGACTTTAACCTACAGGTAAGCCTATAATAAGGCTTACTTGTAGGTACAAAGAATATCTCCTAAACCTGTACGGTTTAGGAGATATTCCCCTCGCAATGAGCCGCTGAATTCAGCGGCGCATGCGCACAGGGCATCCTCGGTTGAAAGTCCGGCAGACGTCAGACCCTGCCAGGAAGAAAAATCCCATGCACATACGCGGGAGTGATGTAATCACGGCCCCGGGCACTCACAGTGTCAGACCCGCAATACCCGGAAGACACGCAGAGGGAACATGTCAGCTCCCTCGGCGTGGAGCAAGTCAAGCTCAGTCACGCTCATTATGCCTTTTCCCTTGCAGGTGTAAAAAAATTAAAATAAATAAAAAAAAGTCAGCGGGTTTACTTCCGCTTTAAGGATAAGGACAAAGTAGTGACCAGGAGCTTGCAGAAGAATCCAGCGTCAAAATATGTTCTTTTTGTCATGTACGTACAGACTTGTGGTTATGCACGTATGGCGTTCAGATGCCTATATGCGTAAACTCATTCCATTGGTTAGAGCATTCTTTTGTTTTAGCCACTAAAATGAATTTATGCACATATGTGCCGTTTGCACACATTTTCTTGGGTCCGTATGTACATTTGGCTAGTATGCTCCTCTCTGAACACAGGCTTGGCTTATTCTTTTATACCCCTAAATGCTGCTCTAAAGTAAAAATCAAATGTGCATGGACTTTGGCATTTGTTGTGGCCGGGTGCATGCCGGGTGCATGAGGTCTAAGCATGTGGTGGAGAGCAGAAAGACTGGATTCAACAAGGAGGCTAATGGTGAGTGTTATAAAAAAAGAGTATGAACCAAAGCAATGTTGCATTCAACTTTGCAATTGTGATGACATTGGGGTTGATTGCAAAAGAAATAGAGCATGTTCACTTAGTAAATGAAATGTTTAGTTAGCTTATTAAATGAGGTGACACCGTGTTCATCTCAATCATCCAATCATGTGCAAGAACACTTCCTCTTGTCCTATTTTTTTGTTTTTGTTTTATTTCTCTTGCACATGATTGGTTATTCATTTTGAATCAAAGCTAAGTGAACATATATACACTTTACAGAGTGGATGAATCGCAATGAATCGCAATGTGTCTTTAATCACTCTCTATTGTATCCCATGACTGTACTCCTTATTCAGTGATGAGCTGCATGTATATGTCAAAGGTGTATATCCACCAGAAATATATGTCCTGTGTATAAGGCTATGAAACAAATTCTTATAGCAATTTCAAGGGAATTATGAGCATAATGCACAGAACATGCTGTCCAATCAAACATCCAATACTAAACCTAAAATATTCCTAAATAACAGGTGAAATGGCCACAAAGCCTACTGCACACATTTCCCATGGTGAGGATCCAATAGCACTAATCAGGGACATAAAATGGCAGCTTGCTTATAATATGCCCAGTCTCGGTTTGGATTCTGTCATAGACCCACTTCCTGTTGCAGCGGCACTCCGGACCACACTTTGTGGAGCCACATTTTGGGCATGGATAGAAACATCCTTGGCAGATCTCCTCCAAGCAGTCACACAGATCCTTATTATTGCACAGGAGTTTTCCTTTCTTATCATACTTTTTAACTGAAGCCCTGAAAAGACATTGCATTTGTTAATGGGACAGTTTATTGGTTCAACATTCAATATTTATTAGGATTTCAATGTAATATAATAAAATACTATTAAAACAATCTATCTATCTATCTATCTATCTATCTATCTATCTATCTATCTATCTATCTATCTATCTATCTATCTATCTATCTGTCTATCTATCTATCTATATATATTATATATATATATATATATATATATATATATATATCAGAAGCTGACTTTTTGAAGTGTCACCCCTGTGGTCTGCATAGACTAGGAGAGGAGAGGTACTTCTGTACTGGCAATATTTGACATTTGACATTTGACTCTACTATGTATTAGAGTTGGGCGAACAGTTCAAGCCAAGCAATAGCTCAGCCCGAACATTGCCTGTTCGCTCGTTGGGTGAACACCAGAATTTACGGGGCCAAATTTTGATCAGTGTAGTCTATTCCAGTTTAGCAGTGGAGTCCCCCAAAAATCCATACCAGACCCTGATCCGATACTGAAGCACTGACTGATCCACCAGCCGGCTGTCTTGGTGATATATTAGCCCATCTAGGGAAAGGATGCAGGATTGTACAAAAGCAGAGAACAAATTATTCACAATAAATGGTAAAAAGTGTTTCTATGCCTTAACATTTACAAACCTCAATACATAATAACTCCGCCCACACAGCCACATCATTCATTCACAGCAGTCTGTGAGTTAAAGTGGTTGTAAACCCTTACAACACACTTTGACCTACAGGTAAGCCTAGATTAAGACTTACCTGTAGGTCCAAGAAATATCTCCTAAACCTATACGGTTTAGGAGATATTTGCCCGAAGACAGGCACCGCTGTCTACGGCGCATGCGCCGTAAACAGCGGCGCGCAGGCACACTGAGCACGGCATTTCCAACTACGGAGCTGCCGCGTGTGTCAGCTCCCGTGCGCATGCGCGGGAGTGACGTCATCGCGGCTTCGCCGAATGACATCGGCGGAGCTGCGAGACCCACGAGAAGATGGATGCGCCGGACTACAGGGGACATCGGTGACTTCGCTGGCTCCTGTGTCAGGTAAGTGACACATAATGGACTACTATGCGATGCATAGTAGTCCATTATGCTTTACCTTTGCAGGGAATGAAAGAGGAAGTAAACCCATCAGGTACAAAGTCAGTGTATATTTTTAGCATTGATCACTGTAATAATGTCACTGGTTTCCAAAAAAGTGTCAAAAATGTCAGCTAGGTGTCCAATCTGTCCACCGCAATATCGCAGTCCCACTAAAAATCACTGATCACTGCCATTACTAGTAAAAAAAAATAATAATAATAAAAATGCCATAAATCTTTCCCCTATTTTGTAGACGCTATAACTTTTGCGCAAACCAATCAATATACACTTATTGGTTTTTTTTTACCAAAAATATGTAGCAGAATACACATTGGCCTAAATTTATGACGAAATTCAATATTATATATATATATATATATATATATATATATATATATATATATATATATATATATATATATATATATATATATATATATATATATATATATATCTTTTTTTTTTAATGTTTTATAGCAGAAAGTAAACAATATTGTTTTTTTTTCACAATTTGTTTATAGCGAAAAAAAAAAAAAATGCAGAAAAACCGCAGAGGTGATCAAATATCACTAAAAGAAAGCTCTATTTGTGGGTAAAAAAGAACATACCGGTAAATGTTATTTGGGTACAGCATTGTACAACCACGCAATTTTACGTTAATGTAACTCAGTGCTGTATCGCAAAATATGGCCTGGTCAGGAAGGGGGTAAATCCTTCCTGGGCTGAAGTGGTTAAGGTAGAACTATAGAAAAAGTAGAGCTATATAAAACTTTTTTTTTGTTTTTTGGATAGAGATATGCCACGTACACACGTCAGACTATCCGGCGGAGGTCTGCCGGACTTTCCGAACGAGCGGACTTGCACACACACGACCACACACGTGGACTAGGTGACAGCGACGGCGAACAAGAAGACTGGGCCAACGCTAGTAAAAGAGCTGTAAGAAGATAGCGGAGGAGGCCGGCAGAAAAACCGGAGAGCGGGAGGAGGGGCCGGAAAGCACGGAGAAGTCGGAAGAAGACCCCCGAAGTCAGAAGAAAACCCCCGGAGCTGTCTAATAAACTACTTTAAAAACCTGTGCAGTGTGTTTTTTTATTGACAATTTTTCCCTCAGGTGAATGGGTAGGGGTACGATGTACCCCATACTCATTCACATAGGGTGGGGCCTCCCGGATTCCTGGCCTCCCAGATTCCGATAAGCCCCCCAGCCTGCAGACTCCAACAACCAACGTCCAGGGTTGTCGGGAAGAGGCCCTTGTCCTCATCAACATGGGGACAAGGTGCTTTGGGGCAGCCGCAGGGTGTCCCGCTTCCCCAAAGCACCCACCCCCCCATGTTGAAGGCATGCGGCCTGGTATGGTTCAGGAGGGGGGGGGGGGCGCTCGCTCGTCCCCACCGCCTTTCCTAACCGGCCGGCTGCGTGCTCGGATAACGGTCTGGTATGGACTTTGGGGGGACCCCCGTGCTGTTTTTCGGCTTAGGGGTTACCCTTAAAACCCATACCAGGTGACGGTATGGGTTTCAGCCCCGCGGGGCTCGATGGAAGCAGCGACATTGACTTCCTTCGCTAGTTCCGTCGTACCTGAAGTCACGTTCAAAATGAATGGACTTCAGTCCGTGTGTGGGCAAGTCCATTCATTTGGAAAGTCCGGCGGACTAGCACACAGATGAGCGGATTGTCCGCTGGAAAGCCGAGTCTTCTTTCAAAAGGACTTTTGGGAAGAATAAGTCCGCCGGACTTTTGGGAAGAATAAGTCCGCCGGACTTTTGGGAAGAATAAGTCCGCCGGACTTTTGGGAAGAATAAGTCCGCCGGATACGCGGCATAAGAGAGGATTTTAACCACTGTCAGATTTTTTTTTTCGCCATCTTTGTCCCATTGGGAACGTTTCTCTTCACTTGCTGCCCTATAGCCACAGAGGAAGTGAGAGGATATCCCTGCAAATTAAGGGAATTCCTTGGGGACCTGTCAATAGTTCTAGTGTCCCTATTGGAATATTTCTCCTCTATTACTTTTCTGGGGACAGCACAAAACGTGGGATTTTCTTTTACTTTCACTTTCAATGATAATAGTAAACAGGACAAATTGAGAGGTTGAATCTCCCTAACAGGGGCACAGACAGGGAAAAAAAAAACTGACAGGGGTTCTAATCCCTCTCCACTCTATCCAAAACAAAAAAGTTTTGCTTTTAGTTATACATTAAAGTTGCATTGCACCATATGACTGTAATTTTCAAATTCCATTAGACTTAATTGAAAATAACTGTCACTTGACAATAAGTATCCTTTTCTTGGTGTGTTAGTTTTGTTAATTGATCCTAATGAACAATACTCCAATATGGCACAGATGGTCATGTCATAGACAGTAAATGTCCTTACTTGTTGGTTGCTGAGTAGTACCCATTCATCTGGGACATGTAAGCTTTTTTCTTTTGTTTTCGAGTTTCAGGATTAAAATCAGCAACCTGTGGTCCAGGATTTTGGAAAGCCAGACATTTCAACTGCCGTTCAATTTGCTGTCAAAACAATAGCAATGTCAATATGAAGCATTTTACCTCCTACATCTCAGCAGAGCTTAGTTCTAATGTGGTGTGACCACTAAATATAGGGAACATGATGTCATTAATTATTTTACAATGTCATGCCACTCATCATACAAGGTTGCTGATACAGTGACAGCTATTACATTGATTGTAATAGTATTATTTAATTGAATAACAACAGGTTTATTGCACACAGTGGCCCCAAACCTCTTCTTCTTCGGCCCCCGCCAGCACACCTGGCTCCTTCTCTTCTTGATGCGCCACCATAGGAAGCTGCTTGTTTTATGGATGCATTAAGTGAGGGCTCAGGTAAGTATTAAGGCATTGTGTGGGCACTGGTGCGCAGTCATGTTGGAATAGGAAGGGGCCATCCCCAAACTGTTCCCACAAAGTTGGGAGCATGAAATTGTCCAAAATGTCTTGGTATGCCGAGGCCTTAAGAGTTCTCTTCACTGGAACTAAGGGGCCAAATCCAACCCCTGAAACATAACCCCACACCATAATCCCCCCTCCACTAAATGATTTGAACCAGTGCACAAAGCAAGGTCTATAAAGACATGGATGAGCGAGTTTGGGGTGGAGTAACTTGACTGGCCTGCACAGAGTCCTAACCTCAACCCGACAGAACACCTTTGGGATGAATTTGATTCTTAGATTGTAAGCTCTAGGAAGCAGGGCCCTCTGATTCCTACTATATTAAAGTGTATTGTATTTGCACTGTCTACCCTCAAGTTGTAAAGTGCTGCGTAAACTATTGGCGCTATATAAATCCGGTATAATAATAATTAGAGCGGAGACTGTGAGCCAGGCCTTATTGTCAACATCAGTGCCTGACCTCACAAATGGGCTTGTGAAGAATGGTCAAATATTCCCATAGACACATTCCTAAACCTTGTGGACAGCCTTCCCAGAAGAGTTGAAGCTGTTATAGCTGCAAAGGGTGGGCCAACTCAATATTGAACCCTACAGACTAATGCCCTGTACACACAGTCAGGATTTTTAAAGGAAAATGTGCGATTGGATCGTGTTGACGGAAAATTCGATTGTATGTGGGCTCCATCTGACTTTTTCCATCAGAATTTCCAACACACAAAGTTTGAGAGCAGGATCTAAAATTTTGCGACAACAAAATCCTATCGTTTAAATTACGATCGTGTGTAGACAATTCCGACAGACAAAATGCCTCACATGCTCAGAATAAATTAAGCGACCACAGCTATTGGCTACTGGCCCGTTTATAGGCCCAATGTACGCGTTGAACGATTGGATTTTGCGATAACTTTGTCCGACCGTGTGTATGCAAGACAAGTTTGGCACAAAAGCCGTCAGAAAAAATCCAATAGATTTTGTTGTCAGAATGTCCGACCGTGTGTACAGGGCATAAGACTGGGATGCCATTATGCCGCATACACATAATTGGAATTTCCGACAACAAAACTGTGGATTTTTTTCCAAAGGATGTTGGCTCAAACTTGTCTTGCATACACACGGTCACACAAATGTTGTCGGAAATTCCAAACGTAAGAGCGTGATGATGTACAACAAGCCAAGAAAAGGGAAGTTCAATAGCCAGTGCGGCTCCTTCTGCTTGATTCAGAGCATGAGTGAGCTTTTATGCGATGGACTTGTGTACACACAATCGGACTTTGAAGTTGGCGGAAAATTTGAGAAACTGCTCTCAAACATTTGTTGCCGGAAATTCCGACAGCAAACGTTCGATGGAGTGTACACATGGTCAGACTTTCTGACAACAAGCTTACATCGAACATTTCCTGTCGGAAAGTCCGGTGGTGTATACGGGTCATAAAAGTTCATGCGTGTAAAGGCAGGTGTCCCAATACTTTTGGTAATATAGCGCATGTATGAATGTTTGGCACTATTTGTGATGAGTTTTCACTTGCACTATATTTATATGCACTTTATAATTCAGGAAGATCTCATTAGAAGGAGCTAGGGGATTATTCATACTACCAGTATCAGCCTATAACTGAAATCTAAGTGGAAAGTCATACCGACTGCTTCTGAACCCGGGGTGGCTCTTCCTTAGGAGTTTCTCTTTCCATTTCTTCACGATTCTCACTGTTTTTTAAAGAGTTAGACTTCCCAGATTTTTCACTCATTTTCTAGGTTAGAAATCTGTAAAATACATAAAATCCTAATAAAACATCTGCACAACCAGTTACTTTTATCCAGTACAGTATATGTAAGGCACAGTTTATATATATTTAGTGCGGTTCACACTGGAATCACATGGGAACACGCTCCACATTTCTATGCAATTCAGTGAGATGTGATTTTCAGCTGCGCTTGAATCGCCCTGGATTGCACTAAAAGTAGTGCATGTGCTACTTTTAAAAATGTACTACAGCCGGATCGCATGGTACTGCAGAAGCATCTGAACCTGTGCAGGAAAATGTAGTACAGTAGATTTCCTTTGGTTTCAAAGAAAATACCCAGGACATGGATTGAAGCCTGAGTACACAATTTCTACACCTTCAATACTGTAGGGCACAATGCCAATGTACCTATTGCCAAAACTTGTTTTTTTATTGGATAGGGAAGGATTAAAGCCCCTGTCAGTTTATTGCTGTCTATATCTCATTGGGGTAGATTTCCCTTTACTTCCTGTTCCAGAGATGAAAACCAGAAATCCCCCTTATGCCGCATACACACGACCACACTTTTTGACAGCAAAGGTTCCGACGGACTCGTTCCGATCGATCATGTGTGGGCTCCATTTGACCTTTGCTTGCCAAAAATCCGGTGGACTTTAGAAATAGAACATGTTTTAAATGTTCCTGCCGGAACTCCGCCGGACCCAGTTCCTATGGAGAAATCCGTTCGTGTGTATGCTAGTCCGACGGACAAAAAAGGGCAGGGCAGCTATTGGCTACTGGCTATGAACTTCCTTATTCTAGTCCGGTCGTACGCTATCACGTTCAAATCCATCGGACTTTGGTGTGACTGTGTGTGTCCAATTCTATTCATTCAGAAAGTCTGCCGGAACTCCGCCGAAGACCGTCAGACCTAGTCCGTCAAAAAGTATGGTCGTGTGTACGCGGCATTAGACAGTTGTCACCAGAACAGTTGCCTGCTTTGGAACACTAAGGAATAATTTACAACTACAGCACACACGGCAACTCACGTTACATGTGTTGATGTATTGTGGTGCCATTAATTTTGAATAGTACCCCAAGGCACTAAAGCTCCGTACACACGATCGGAAATTTGGCCAGCAAAAGACAGATGAGAGCTTTTTGTCAGAAAATGCGACCGTGTATGCTCCATCTATCTTTTGCTGGCGGAATTCCAGCAAGAAAAAGATTGAGAACATGTTCTCTATTTTTCGGTCGGGAAAAGTTCCTATCTGAAAATGCGATAGTCTTTATGCGGACGTACAAAAAATCACGCATGCTCTGATACAATACGACGCATGCTCGGAAGCACTGAAATTTATTTTCTCGGCTCGTCGTAGTGTTGTACGTCAACACATTCTTGACGGTCGAACGTTCAGCAAACTTTTGTGTGACTGTGTGTACGCAAGCCAAGCTTGAGCGGAATTCCAAGATTTTTCCGACGGAAATTTCACTCGTGTGTACGGGGCATAAGGCAACACACGTGTGTTAAAAAATCCTGCTATGCATGGCAGTGCGCCATAGTGTGTTACAATGCACTGCACAAAAAGTTTGTGACATTGAGCCCTGGTTCACATTGGTACAATTTGACATGTCAAATCAGCAGCAATTGCCAGCAATGGCACAGTCCTAATCGGTGCGACGCTGCATTTGCACGTTTTTGCCGCAATATTTACTGTGCTTTTTACCGCAATTTTGCCATGATTTTGTACAGGTCAAGAGGTCATCGATGTAAAAAGCAGAAAAAATGCCTGTAATCTGCCCAAGAAGAAGCTTGTGTACTTTTTTGAGCTTCAGGCATTTTGCTTCGGGAGACAAAAACACTCAGATATGAACAGGTGCCATTGAAATGAAAGGGATTTTGCTTGTTGGCCATTTTTCGGGCGTTTTATGAGCTGAAAACGCTCAGCTGTGAATGCAGCCTTAAAAACTGGGCCATTTTTGTGTGTCAGAAGCACATTTATTCCAACCGGATGGTCTAATGCAACACACCTTAAAGTGTGACATGCAATGCACAAATGTAAACAGGCCCCAAACCGCACTCTTCAGTCTGGTGACTAAAATTTGGGATTTCCCATCACTTGACAGTGGTCATCAGGACAGATAGAGAGGGTGAATGTATCCAATGGGGACACAGACAACAATAAAAACTTACTTAATTGATTTCTACTTAAAACCAGTAAAAAAAAAAAAAGATTTGGCTGGACTATCCCCATGTGTTTCTCTTTTGTTTGTGTGCCCAAAGTGCACAGTGATAGATTTTGACTTTACTCATATCCAACATACAGTATATGCTATAGCCAGAATGCTTGGTAACAATGACAAATTCTAAAAATAAATCCTGTAATAAGTTCTAGGTTCACAGAGGAGGCTAGTAGTAGGTAAATAGTAAGACAGTAAGTAAAATACAGCAACATTACCTCTAACAGAGACACGCTATTTTCTCCTGAATTCTTTCTACACGTCTTATTTGTTGGTGACTTTGCACTTTTCTCGTGCTGTGTATATTGTAGGTTCCTAACTGATAAGAGGAGGCTTGTTTGTCATTCTCCACCCCACATGTACTCACAATAGTGAAAGTGAGTCTCTCCCATCTGTGTACACTACAAGATGGGTCAGTGACCACTGTACACACATCTTATATATATATATATATATATATATATATATATATCAGGAATATGCAATTAGCGGACCTCCAGTTGTAGCAAAACTACAAGTCCCATCATGCCTCTGCCTCTGGGTGTCATGCTTGTGGATGTCAGAGTCTTGCTGTGCCTCATGGGACTTGTAGTTCTGCAACAACTGGAGGTCCGCTAATTGCATTTTCCTGATATCTATCTATCTATCTATATATATATCTATATTAGTATGGGTTCCACAGGGAACATTATAATACTCTGCCTTGTATCCAGTGAATTCCTGACACTTCAGTAAAACTCCTACACTCGTATTATCTATTTAGACATTGTTATTTACAGGATTTTTTTTTCAGTTTAATGCAAAAGTAAAATATAAACAACTTTTTAATACTTAACCTCTTCCCGCCCGCCCTATAGCCGAATGACGGCTATAGAGCAGGCGCTTTCGTCCGGGAGGCCGTCCCTGGACGTCCTGGTGTTTACTTCCGCAATGCGCGCCGCCGCGGGCGCGCATTGGGGAAGGTCTGTGTTTGCCGTGTCCCCCAGAGACAGGCAAACACAGATCGCTGTAAACGGCCAATCACAGCGGCCGTTTACAGCGCGATCGGCGTGTCCAACGTGAGATGATCTCATATGTAAACATATGAGATCATCTCTCAGCGCCGCTCTCCCTCCTCACACAGACAGCATGTGAGAGGGGAGAGATGAATGGCTGCAGCGGCCGTAAGTGGGAAAATAAAAAAATAAATAAATAAAAGTGCCATCCGCCCCAGTGCTACCTGCCCCCAGTGCCACCTGTTAGTGCTAGCACTAACAGGTGGCACTGGGGACAGATAGCACTAACGGGTGGCACTGGGGACAGATATCTGTCATCAGTGCCATTTGTCATCAGTGCCACATAGTGCCACATATTAGTGCCATCTGTCATCAATGCCACATATTAGTGCCATCTGTCATCAGTGCCACGTATCAGTGCCATCTGTCATCAGTGCCACGTATCAGTGCCATCTGTCATCAGTGCCACGTATCAGTGCCAAAGGGGTCATTTGGGGGGTATTCATACTTTCCTGGCTTGTTCGGGTCACAAGAAGCGAGATAGGCCACCAGTACATCAGATGTGATCAATTTTGTGCGATTCGCACCACAGCTTGTAGACTCTCTAACTTTCACAAAGACCAAATAATATCCACTAATTTGGGTTATTTTTACCAAAATATGTAGCAGTATAAATTGTGGCCAAAATTTATGAAGAAAAATTAATAATTTTCATAATTTTTTCACATAAACAAAGAAATATGCATTTTTTTTGCAAAATTTTCGGTCTTTTTTCATTTATAGCGCAAAAAATAAAAACCCCAGAGGTGATCAAATACCACCAAAAGAAAGCTCTATTTGTGGGAAAAAAAAGAACAAAAAATTCATTTGGGTACAGTGTTGCATGACTGAGTAATTGTCATTCAAAATGTGAGAGCACCGAAAGCTGAAAATTGGTCTGGGTAGGAAGGGTGCCCAGTAAGCAAGTGGTTAAAGGAGTTCTATGGTCACAGCATATACTTTCATTGTATAACAATACAAAAAATACTTATTTTTGACAATCCAATACAAGCTTACTGGAAAAATCACCTTTCTGTCTGTCTGCCTGACATCTCTTTCCACAACTTCCTGGATTCCCTGCATGCTCTGCAGCTTCTCCTCTGCTGTTTACTCTCTATTTCTAAGGACTACATATCCCATGGTACCTTGCTGCCTGCAAGCTGTGATCCTTGTATTGACTCCTCTTCCTGAAGCTCCTCCTCTCAGCACCTCTGTAGGCAGGCTCTGTGAATTCTGTGACACAGCAGTGTTGACCCCACAGGGAATAGTTAACCTTCACAGTAAGCTTACATAGTTCAAGATTGGAGAAGGCCAGAAATAATTGAAATACAATGTAATATATTTTACATTTTGACCATAGATACCATTTAAATGTTTCAACTATTACAAATATATATAATAAAAGTATAGTTTGAAGCTGAAATTTAGTTTTTGAAGTTACATTGGTCCAATTTGGAGCAATTTTGGAGAACGTATTTGCCATGCCTGGCCGATCCCTGTGGAAGATGGAAATCACTGTTGTAGGCACCATTGCTTCAATGACCACCACTAGATTCCAGATCCTGCCTGCTGCTTAGTGAACATGGGGGGTCCTGACTGGGCACAGGTGCCATTCTGAGTACATACTTCCAGCTAACACTTTATAAGCATTTACAGCAGTTTTGCTCCTTTTGGGATAAAGGTTTTACATAAATGAATAAAAGCTGATCATTATAAGCACTCCTGTCAGTACTAAATGGTTTGTCTCATCTCTGTAAACTGATACATCTGGAAGCAAGCTTGTTCTTCGAAAAAAAACAAAAACAAAAACAAAAAAAAACAACAGACTTACAGGCTGGATCACTAGGTGGAAATAAAAAAAGAAAGAAAGAAAAAATAATGAATGCAGCTATCACATCTAAGAATTGGTAAGCTGCATTATAGTAAATGTTTGATTTTGTATTTAATACTGCTTTAAATGGAAGAAGGTACAATAAAAAAAATATTAACCACTTGCCACCCTACTCCTGTAGATATGCTGCCGTGGGGTGGCACAGGCAAGCTCAGTCACATATATATACAGGGCATAAACACGGCAGATCCCCGTTCTGACAGGGGAGCTGAGAGTGATCGTCTGTTCCTAGTGATTTTTGTATTAAAATCCCCTGTTTGGGTGAAATCAAATATTACATAAATATAATTTGTAACGTCCCCCAATGATTAATCACAGGTGCTGATCCTCTGCTCTCGTGCGTTGCTCTTGTGTGGGGGATCTCCCTTGTGTGACTCCTTGTAAGGCGTGTCTGGGCGGACATGACCTCCCTCTCTGGATTGTCGACTGTGGTATCAAGTGAAAGGTTTTTTAGAGAATCTCTGGTTAGGAGACTTTCCACAATACAAGACGGTACTGATGGGCACTGAAAAGGCACTGATGGGCACTGATGAGGCTGCACTGATGGGCACTGATGAGGCAGTACTGATAAGTTGGCACTGATAGGCTGTGCTGATGAGGCGGCACTGATGGGCACTGATGAGGTCGTCCCAATGGACACTGATGAGGTTTCCCTGATGGGCACTGATGAGGCTGCACTGATAGGCTGCATAGATACAAAATATGCATTGAAAAGTTTTTTCTCTATCTTATTGTCTTAACATTTGGTAGTCATATCCCAAAAAATTCTAAGATTTTATTTTTTATTTTTTTATCTCATGGATGAAATGTGAGAAATAATGTATATATCATACAATCATTCCATAAATACATATCACATACACTGCATATATCATTTGCGGAAAATATGCTTATAAAATAATTTACTATTTGCCAATAAAAAAAAATATGTCACCAGATTTTATTTGAAAATCTGGTCACTTTACCCTAATATTAGTCAATAACTGAATTCATATATTGGTCTAGATGTCTGATAATACCTAATTATCTATACCTATGAAAAAAAGCACAGAAATAACAATAGATAAATCTTGTTTCTGGTCATATTTTACAGAATTAGGAAAATAACTACACATTCATGAAGTTATTCTATGAATGTGTAGATATAATTTTTCTCCAGTAGGTGGTGCCATTGTACTTTGCTGCAATACTTTTCCAAACTTTTCTTTTAAAGGCTTGCTTGGAAATCTTGTTGAAGAACCATCTCAATCATTTTGAGTTACATAAATGGTTAGCTCTGTTCTCATATCTATTCCCTTATGTTTGCTATGGCATATGCTGGTGCTATTTAAAAAAGAATACAATAATTAAAAGTTGATGCTTATAAATATTTATAATTATAACTTTTAGCATGGTTGGGTGGGGAAAGCTGGTCTGTGCCTTTAAAAAAAGTGTCTTGTGTCCTGGAAGGAAGTAGTCTATGAAAAGAGGTTTGTTGGAGGCCCTTACATTTTTTTTCAACTCAAGCAATTGTAACTTATTTTTGTTTTACTTACGTGTGTGTTAAAATAGAAGGAACCTCTGATACAATATAAAAAGAAAAAAACAAATGCAGGCGCCTCTGAATTAGACTGTAAAGTGTGTATTAATAAAAACACATAGTAACTTACATCGGGGTAAACAAGGAAGGGTACATCTGTGGGTAAACACTCTGTGGGGCATCCATCACACTGGTCAGTAGAAGGTACGCTGTCTCAGCCATTCTGTAGGCTGGAAGATGGTATGGTGGTGGAGAGCTGGAGAGGAGGCTTGGAATGCTCCCTGGACTGCAGCACTGGAAGGGATGACTTCACAGGCGTGATCGCGACATGTTTCCAGGCTGGCGCACCCTGGTGGTGGGAGGAATTAGTCGCATTCCTTTTTCAAGCTAGTTCAGATGAGCTGGATATACTAGCTGTCATGGATCTGCCACCTAGGGGTTAAAATAGTGCAGACTAATTTCAGTGATTGGTAACAGGCTGCCTTATTTAAACACCTCAGCAGCACTGTGTCTTTGCTGTCTGGTCTGCAGCTCATACCTGTTCCCGTGACTTCCTGTGATCTGATCTGTTTCCTGTGTTTGACCCGGCTTGCTTGACTACGATTGATCTCTGTTATCCTGACCCTGGCCTGCCTTGTAACCACACTCTACTCTACACTGCTTGATATCCTGTTGCCGAACTTTGCCTGTATCCTGAACATTGTCTGCCTGTTGTCTATATCTACATCTGATTATCTGTTACCAAACCCAGCTTGTCTGACTACGTATTCAGTGTCTCCCCAGCTTACCAGCCTGCTTCCTGTTTCCTGCTGCACCAGCTGAACTGACAGATGTCATCCATGGCCGACTTCCCACTTGCAGGCTCAGACATGGCTTTCTGGTACTGTTATGTACCTGCCGGATGAGCCTGACGTGCAGTGGGAAGGCTGTCTCGTACAACCCCGGCTCTAGGGCCATGATGTTGCAACAGTGGCTGCAAGAGCCTGGCGGTGTATGGGTGCCTGGTTCGTCTTTGGTCTTGTCAGTTCAGCTGGTGCAGCAGGAAACAGGAAGCAGGCTGGTAAGCTGGGGAGACACTGAATACGTAGTCAGACAAGCCGAGTTTGGTAACAGATAATCAGATGTAGATACAGACGACAGGCAGAGAATGGTCAGGATACAGGCAAAGTTCGGCAACAGGATATCAAGCAGTGTAGAGCAGAGCGTGGTTACAAGGCAGGCCAGGGTCAGGATAACAGAGATCAATCATAGTCAAACAAGCCGGGTCAAACACAGGAAACAGATCGGATCACGGGAACAGGTATGAGCTGCAGACCAGACAGCAAAGACACAGTGCTGCTGAGGTGTTTAAATAAGGCAGCCTGTTACCAATCACTGAAATTAGTCTGCACTATTTTAACCCCTAGGTGGCAGATCCATGACACTAGCAGAGCTCTCAAGTCTCCCACAACTCAAGGGAGTCTCCCACATTTGACGGCGGGCTCACGGACATCCGCGATTGCGGCACGATCTCCCAGCTGTCAACCGTAGCAGCCCGAGCCTCCCCCTCATCCTAGCCAGGGGAGACAGTGGAAGAGCCGGTCCTAGGCAGGTGCGGCAGGGTGTTTTTCACCCAGGCGCTTGCATAGGTGGGGGCGCCAAAGTGCCAGAGTTCTCTCCTCCCTCCTCTTCTCTGTGTCAGTCCGAACACCAGTGTGAGCATAGGGCAGCCTGACAGTGCTGGGGAGGGGGCGCTCCCCTCCCTGACAAAGGTTCTAGTTAGTCGCTGCTGAGTGCTGATGTTCGGGAATGAATTCCGCACACTGGGACTACACACTGTCTCCACCAACTTCAGTTGGAATGGCTCCCCCTCCCATCTCTATCTCAGGCTGCATGGAGAGAGAACTGAGGTGAGTCACACTCACAGTGTTCAGTGTGCTGTGTGCTGGAGGATGGCATCCACAGCATCCCTTTACATGTGCTCTGGACTTGCTGACTCTGTTCTAGGATAGGTTTTATGACATGATAGATTACAATACACACCCCCTTTCCCTTCCTGTGCCTCAGTAGCCCATCTACAGATCTAATGTCGGTGGTAAAGTGCTGCTAGTTTTAGTGGCACTTTATCATAGTTTTAGAAGTACTTTTAACCCCTGCTAGTGGCCGAATAAAGCGTTAAAAGCGCCACTGCCAAGGCGCTTTGCAGGTACTGCCCATTGATTTCAATGGGCAGGGGTGCTTTAGTATACACCGCCCCTAAAGCACCTCAAAGAAGCTACTTGCAGGAATTTTTGTTGACGTCCTGCCAGTGCACCGCTCCAGTGTGAAAGCATTCGGGCTCCCACACTGGGATTGCAGAGGAGGCTGTTTTCAGGTGCTATTTTTAACGTTAACGCGCCTGAAAAGTTCCTCCAGTGTGAAACGGGTCTAATCTCCTGTATTATGTCTGGATTCTCTGATCATCTCCTGTACTATGTCTGCAGTCTCTGACCATCTCCTGTACTATGTCTGCAGTCTCTGATCATCTCCTGTGCTATGTCTGCAGTCTCTCACCGTCTCCTGTACGATGTCTGCAGCCTCTGACCATCTCCTGTACTATATCTGCAGTCTCTGATTGTCTCCTGTATTATGTCTGCATTCTCTGATCATCTCCTGTACTATGTCTGCAGTCTCTGACCATCTCCTGTACTATGTCTGCAGTCTCTGATCATCTCCTGTGATATGTCTGCAGTCTCTGACTGTCTCCTGTGCTATGTCTGCAGTCTCTGACTGTCTCCTGTACTATGTCTGCAGTCTCTGACCGTCTCCTGTGCTATGTCTGCAGTCTCTGACTGTCTCCTGTACTATGTATGCAGTCTCTGACTGTCTCCTGTACTATGTCTGCAGTCTCTGATCATCTCCTGTATTATGTCTGCAGTCTCTGACCATCTCCTGTACTATCTCTGCAGTCTCTGAACGTCTCCTGTGCTATGTCTGCAGTCTCTGACCATCTCCTGTGCTATGTCTGCAGTCTCTGACCGTCTCCTGTGCTATGTCTGCAGTCTCTGACTGTCTCCTGTACGATGTCTGCAGTCCCTGATCATCTCCTGTGCTATGTCTGCAGTCTCTGATCATCTCCTGTATCATGTCTGCAGTCTTTGGTCATCTCCTGATTATCCATGGTGGGGGGGGTTGAGCGAAATGCCGCACGGCACCACCTCCCTGAAATGGGTTTTGCCACCTCCCGGAAATTAGTTTTGGCAAGTTGGAACGTCTGTACTAGTATTTATATACTATCTACCAAAGATAAACAAACATTCTACCTGCTGCCCCCCGGGGTGTCCGATAGTAAGTGGTATAGATTCCTTTTACATCCCGGGTGGGCAGGTAAATCAATTTTTATTTATAGCCTTTGCTACAAAAGATGCCTTCCCATATTAAGGATTCAGTCATGTGATTAATCTCTTATCAGGGTATACCCCAAGGAAGGAATATGACTGATGACAGCAGATGTCACATCCCTTTACACTGTCATACCACACGACTTGAGATTGTTTGCTGTTAAGTATTATTTGGAACTCTTGTCTATCTGGTGAGAAGATTGGCTTTATTATGGAGCTGATAGAGTTTGTGGCTTCACATAATTGTTTTTGGTTTGATTGCCAGTTCTTTCGCCAAGATAGAGGGGTTGCTATGGGGGCTAAATATGCCCCTAGCCTGGCTAACCTTTTCATGACCATATGGGAGGAGGATGTCATCTATGCTCATCAGAGACATCTATACATGTTGACTGTGGGCAAGATGTATAGACGACATCCTCTTCCTTTGGGATGGTAGCCGACCCAATCTGGATGAATCTCTTTATGGAGTACTTAAATAATAACAGTCTTCAAAGTCTGCTGACTCTGCACTTATCATTAACTGATTATCTGACTGTCTCATCTGAGAATCCCTTCTCTCATCCTACAGGTATGTGCTAACTTAACCATCACCACCCAAAAACTGAAACCCTGCTATCTGCTTTTCATGTGTGTCTTTAAAAATGCTGGTATGTTATTTTTTTCTCAACAGTCTGTAGACCTGTCCACATTACAATGCTTTATTATCTCCCTTGTCTTACCCAAAATTATGGCCCGTCTTTAGTGCCCTCTTGCTAGTCTGTTTCTGAAGTTAGAATTTTGCCTTGTTAACCAGCCAAGCTTTATTACCTTCTGAGTGATAATTGAAATACACCCACACCCCAACCTATCAGTATAAAGATAAGCTTCATTTGGGGGAAACTATTGCAGGGGGCACATTTGCAACTGGGGCTCTTTTTCAAAGTGGCGATTTTCTATAAGTGGAAGCACTTCTGACTCTGCACTTCAGCAAATGTAAAAAGTGAAGGGACACAAGAAAATACTTTGAAAAACACCACACAGACATCAGGTGACCTTGTTTACCACTTTAGCTCTTTCTCCTTGTAACATGCACTCTCTACCACTCCTTTTGACAGCTCTGTCCTCTATCCTAACACTATCTCTCCTTCACCCCTCTTCTCCCCCCCCCCCACAGCATATATATATCACCTTCACTTCTGTCCTCTCCTTATTACTGCACCCACCAACTCCTGATAATTCTAAATCCACACACACTACAAATCTCCAAGACCCTGGGGCATGTCCCCTCATATAAATCCCACTCCCATATTACCTCCCTCACCCTCCTGCTTCTCCTAACCTCTGGAGATATATCCCCAAACGCTGGGCCTCCATCGTGAAAAACTGTTCCCTATGCACCCATCGCCCTGCACCCTCTGGCAGCAGCCGCAATTAACACAATTTAATTCCCATTTCTATTCTTCCCAAGACCAGATTCCCTTTCTCTTGTGACCTTTGGAACTCCCGCTCTGTCTGCAACAAACTCACCTCTCTCCATGACATCTTTATCGCCAACTCATTTAACCTACTCGCCATTACCGAAACCTGGCTCCACGAATCCGACACTGTGTCTTCTGCTGCCCTATCCCATGGTGGTCTTCTCTGGACTCACTCCCCCAGATCCAATGGACGTAAGGGAGGAGGTGTTGGAATCCTTCTAGCCCCACATAGCACCTTTCAGGTCACTCTCCTCTTTCAAAGCACACTGCATTTGTCTTTTCACTACAATTTCTCTAAGGATAGCTGTGATCTACAGGCCCTCTGGACCAGTATCAACATTTCTTGATGACTTCTCTACCTCGCTACCCTACTTTCTTTCTTCTGAAATCCCTACAATGATTCTCAGGGACTTCAACATCCCTATTAATACTAATACTTCTGCCCCTTCCAAACTTCTCAGCCTAACCTCCTCCTTTGACCTGAAGCAATGGATACATGCTCCTACTCACTCCGAAGGCAATATCCTTGACCTCGTTTTCTCTCACCTTTGCACTCCATGCAACCTCTCTAACTATCCATTCCTGCTCTCTGATCACCACCTTATTAGTTTCACTCTCTCCCTCTCCTTCACCTCCTCTCCCTCCAACCGCGTAAAAGTTACCCGCAGAAACTTACGTCATCTCAACCCTTCTCTTCTCTACTCTGCTATTGACAACCTCTATGACAAAATCTCACCCCTATCCTGCACCAACCCAGCCACTTCTGTCTACCACGCTTCACTTCTAGCCTCACTGGACTCACTGGCCCTCCTCACTACACAGAGAATCAAGCCCCGACCCCTTCAACCTTGGCAAACAGATGTTTGAGTCTGAGTCTGAGTCTGAAAAAACATAGTCGTGCTCATGAACGCCTGTGGCGTAAGGCCAAGTCTCAGATTTCAACCAATATAAATCTGCCCTCCAAAAATACAATTCCAGCCTCCTCTCTGCCAAGCAGACCTATCTTATAACTCTCATTAGCAACTTATCATCCTGTCCCCGTCAACTTCTCTACCTTCAACTCTCTACTTTGTCCTCTACCGCCTCCACCTGCCATCTCACTTACTGCCCAGGAGATTGCCAATCACTTCAAACAGAAGATTGATACAATTCACGCGGAGGTCTCTACTGTTCTGATACCCTCCACACTTTACACTTCATGCCCACAGGCACAATTATTATTTCCCTCTTTCAACCCCACCACTATAGACGAAGTTGCTAAACTACTTGGTAATGTCCACCTTACCACCTGCCCTCTGGATCCTGTTCCCTCACAAATGCTACGTTCACCCTCTGGCTCTATGCTACACTCTCTAACCCACATCTCCAATCTCTCCCTCTCTTCTGGCATCTTCCCCAACTCTCTAAAACATGCACTTGTCAGACCCATACTTAAAAAGCCCTCACTGGACCCATCCAATCCTAACAACCTATGCCCCATCTCCTTGCTCCCCTTCTTATCCAAACTCCTCGAACGTCTGGTCTACAACCGACTGAGCGTCCACCTCGCTGATAACAACCTTCTTGATCCCCTTCAGTCTGGATTTCATCCTCAACACTCCACAGAAACTGCTCTCCTAAAAATAACAAACGATATACTAACGGCCAATGACATTATTCGATACTCCTACTCCTGGACCTCTCTGCTGCCTTTGATACGGTTGACCAACCCTTCCTCCTCAAAAAACTCCACACCTTTGCTCTCCGTGACTGTACTCTTCGCTGGTTCTCTTCCTACTCATCCAACTACACCTTTACCATTTCTTACAACTCTACTTCCTCCTCTCCTCTTCCTTTCTCTGTTGGGGTCCCTCAAGGTTCTGTCCTTGGACCACTCCTATTTTCAATCTACACCTCCTCCCTAGGTCAACTGATAGCCTCCCATGGCTTCCAATACCACCTCTACGCTGACGACACCCAAATATATTTCTCTACCCCTCAGCTCACTCCCTCTGCCTCCTTGCGTATCACTAATTTACTATAAGATATATCAGTCTGGATGTCACAGCACTTCCTCAAACTCAATCTATCCAAAACCAAACTTATAATATGCCCCTTCCACTGATCTCACTGTCAAAATCGATGGCACAACCATAAGCCCATCCCCACATGCTAAGGTTCTAGGTGTAGTCCTGGATTCTGACCTCTCCTTCAAGCAACACATCCAATCGCTGTCTAAATCCTGCTGCCTAAACCACCGCAACATCTCCAAAATACGCCCCTTTCTAACCAATGATACAACAAAGCTCTTAATATACTCGCTGGTCATCTCTCGCCTCGACTACTGCAACTCCCTTCTCATTGGCTTACCTCTACATAGTCTATCACTTCTTCAATCCATCATGAATGCTGCTGCCAGACTCATCCACCTTACCAATCACTCTGTGTCTGCTACTCCTCTCTGTCAATCCCTTCACTGGCTTCCACTCGGCCAAACAATTAAATTCTAAATACTAACAACTACGTACAAAGCCATCCACAATTTCGCCCCCAGCTACATCACTAGCTTAGTCTCTAAATACCAACCTACTCATTCTCTTCATTCCTCTCAAGACCTCCTGCTCTCTAGCTCCCTCATCACCTCCTCCCATGCTCGCCTCCAGGACTTTTCCAAAGCCTCTCCAATCCTATGGAATGTCCTACCCCAATCTGTCTGCCTATCTCCTACTTTATTAGCTTTTAGACGATCCCTGAAAACCCTTCTCTTCAGAGAAGCCTATCCTACCCACACCTAACAACTGTATTTTCATCTTCTCTATCAGCTCATCCCCCACAGTTATTACCTTTTTGTTTCAACTTGACCCTCCCTTCTAGATTGCAAGCTCTAAAAAGCAGGCCCCTCTAGTCCCTCCTGTATTGATTTGTATTGTAAGTGTACTGTGTGCCCTCATGTTGTAAAGTGCTGCTCAAACTGTTGGCGCTATATAAATCCTGTATAATAATAATAATAACAATAACACTAGGGGTATATTTCTAAATTATGAGGCCAGCCAGTCTGGGATCAATTTCCTGGATCTCAAGATCAAAGTAAAGGATGACCAGTTTATTATCTCCACATTTTCTAAAATTACCAACAGGAAATCATATCTTCCTGTTGACAGCTGTGATTATGGCCTATGGCTTAGATCTGTCCCTAAAAGCCAGTATATGCGGCTGAAATGTAATTACACAAATAGGGTGGAATTCTTGGTGCAGGCAGAGATTCTAACGAGGAGATTTGAGGAGAAAGGCTATCCCAGTGACTCCTTAAAAAAATACCCTTGAGGAGGTTATACACATGGAGAAGGGGGAGCTACTTAGGGAAAAGCCCCCACAGGGGGATAGAGTGCCCACAGTTCTTTTCATTACTACTTTCATTACTACTTATTCTGTGCAACATGAACTATGAACATAAAAAAGTTAATAAAGAAACATTGGCACATTTTGGGTAATGATCAGATATTAAACACCATTTTGCCTAATAAGCCTCAAGTTATCACTTAGGGATAGAGTGTCCTCTAAAATTTTTAATCCTCCATCAATAAAAAGAGGTTTCTTTCAGAACCTCACAGGTTTTTACCAGTGCAGGAGATGGCATGTGTGCTCCCTGAGTGGATGCACACATAGGAAAACCCAAGTGTTTACTTCAACTAGCACTTTTCTAGAATTTGAAATAAAACCTTTTATTACATGGTTGACTGAGGAGGTTGTTTACCTGCTTCAGTGCCCTTGTGGGCTTCAATATGTGGGGAGGACTAAGCACCCCCTCCAGGTCAGATTGGACGAACATATTACAGATATCAAAAATGGTTTTCCGAAACATTCGGTCTCTAAACATTACCTGTTGGCCCACAATAAGGATCCCTCAAAGACAATATATTTGGGAATAGATAAATACTGCCCCCATTGGAGAAGTAGTTCTCTAGTGAGAGAAATATCCAGATCAGAAATGTCTTAGATACACAGGATTAAGAGTTATGTTCCATTTGGGCTGAATGTGGATGTAGACGTAAATGCATTTATTGATGATTAACCAAAATTGTCACAATGTGAACTTGATGTGAGTCTTTGGTAGCGATACCTTTAGAGAGGAAATTCAACCATACCTTCCTATATGCCAAGAGGGTGGGGTCCTTTGCTTTGCTAGGTCACCTTCTAGTGTAACAATCAAGGTTTATATGTTGTACTTTGGTTGGTTATGTTGGATAATCATGTGGGCTGTTGGCACTATCAGTTTAGGTGTATTGTACACATTCTTCCTTTTTAGATGAACTGGTTGGTTTTGTTTGTCGATAACCAGACCAGGAAATCTAGAAGGGTCCCCTTTTAAAAAGAAAATAATCATCTATTAAACTTTATAGTTGGGCCCCTATATTATGTGCCTTATGTTTATACAATAGAGTTATATAATATTAGGGGTTAGAAAGCCGAGTTTGACCTATTGGGTATATTGCCCAATGTGTGTGTATTCTGGCTTTAGAGTTTAGTACATATAGTGTTGTGATCGTTCTGTAGTTTTAAGACATATATAACACAATGACATATATGACACAATACCTATTTTTACAACTGGGGGTCACTGTTGAGTCTATTTCCTTTGTACACAAGCTTTCAGTTTGGCTTACATCCAGGGGACTGTGCCCCCAATTGGGGAAATGTGGGTATTTACCATTTTTACTTTTTATGTCTTGCTAGACAAATAAGTGTTAAATAATATGCCCGTAAGCCATAAGGGTCTCTTTAAAATTTAGATATGGTAGTAATTGATAATTAGAGGTAAGGATTGATCATCTGGATTTGACTGCTCAGCACCTGTTACTTCCTTCGGGTGGTGAGAAGTTGCCTAGGTATTATCATAATACTGTCTGGTCTGACCAATTTCTTGTTTAAACTTTCAGTTTTTTATTGTTCTCATCCTCTTAAAACTATTTTTAATACTGGTGATAGTGGCGTATTGGCTACTCTGCCAGTCTCCTATATGGAGGATTAGGTTCCGCCACCTGAGACTCAAATCAAGGCGTGGTTTCCTTTGTACACTACATAACGCAATGAGTCAGTGCATTACCTGTGCCTCAGATTGTAACGAAACGTGTGTCGGGAGAAGTGGCGTGCTGGCATCATCGTGTTGTGATTTTAAGTGGACAGGTGTCACTTCCTGTAAGTGCAACTTTTTTGTTTTAATTAAACAGTGTGATACGATTTACACTATGGTGAGCTCCTTTCCTTTTTTGGCTAATACTGTGTTGAAAGCTACTTTAAGATGGCCTAACTATATATCACGTTTTTTGTTTTTCACTTGTTTAGCACAGCTCCGTTTAACTATTATTTATATACGTAGTGCTGCCATCTAGTGGAACGCTCGTATTGCTACAAGCAGCATTTTTAGTAAAGATTAAACCATAAATAGATAGAGGCAAAATACATTTGCCAAGAATGTATTTTGTCTCTATCCATTTAATGTGAACAAAGCAGTTGCAATTCAACTGTTCAAATTCCGCGCCATGTGAACAAAAAACTCATGAAAAATATACACAAAGAGCAGCTCCCTAGAAAAGTGAAAGAAAACACCCGTAGAGTGATAACAATGATTAAGGGCGCTCTGTAAAATGCATTATTCTAAACCACCAATTTGCTAAATAATTTCTGAACCACTAAGTTGCAATGGCTGTGACAAAAATACTTAAAACAATATGGTGATCACCAGAGTAAAGATATGCACATAGAAAATGACAATAATTACACTGGAGAAATAGTGAACATCAGTGAACCACTGTACATAATAATAGTAATGAACAATGTAAAGTCCCAATGACGTGTCTCTACAAAGAATAAGTTCTGCCAAATGCTAATGATCCGGAACGTGAAAAACAAATGATAATCGTGATATAGTAGCAAGTCTGGAAAAAGGCTTGCGACTCCCTCCACCATATACGTAGAACTACACCAGTAGTGAAGATACAAGTCCAAACTGCTTACCAGATCCGTTTGACCACTTTAATTAAAAAGTAAGTCAAACAACGCTTGTACAGGATAATGCCTGCTCATATGGATACCGATGCAAATGATAGTAGATGGTGTATCTCTCTTCACAGACTCAGGCGGCAAATGTGAAAAAATAAAAAAAGATCCATAGCATAATACTGACTTTAATAAAAAAATTGGTAAAAAACCTCCTTACATGGTTTTGTGCCTGACCTGGCACTGGGACTGCTCGCTCTGACCAAAAGAATCACACTCCAACCCAAGGAAACAATCCTTCCGCATTCGAAATTTGGCGTGCATTCCAGGCCTGCAGACCAGCAAACCAGAGGGCCGGAAATGGCATTCGAATAGCGTGACCAAGTGGAGCGGCACTTGGTCACGCTATTCGAACGCCATTTCCGGCCCTCTGGTTTGCCGGTCTGCAGGCCTGGAACGCACGCCAAATTTCGAATGCGGGATTGTTTCCTTGGGTTGGAGAGTGATTCTTTCGGTCAGAGCAAGCAGTCCCAGTGCCAGGTCAGGCACAAAACCATGTAAGGAGCCCTTTGGCTGTCTGTTTTTTACCTATTTTTTATTAAAGTCAGTATTATGCTATGGATCTTTTTGTATTTTTTCACATTTGCCGCCTGAGTCTGTGAAGAGAGATACACCATCTACTATCATTTGCATCGGTATCCATATGAGCAAGCATTATCCTGTACAAGCGTTGTTTGACTTACTTTTTAATTAAAGTGGTCAAACGGATCTGGTAAGCAGTTTGGACTTGTATCTCCACTACTGGTGTAGTTCTACGCATATGGTGGAGGGAGTCACAAGCCTTTTTCCCGACTTGCTACTATATCACGATTATCATTTGTTTTTCACGTTCCGGATCGTAAGAATTCGGCAGAACTTATTCTTTGTAGAGACACGTCATTGGGACTTTACATTGTTCATTACTATTATTATGTACAGTGGTTCACTGATGTTCACTATTTCTCCAGTGTAATTATTGTCATTTTCTATGTGCATATCTTTACTCTGGTGATCACCATATTGTTTTAAGTATTTTTGTCACAGCCATTGCAACTTAGTGGTTCAGAAATTATTTAGCAAATTGGTGGTTTAGAATAATGCTTTTTACAGAGCGCTCTATCCATTTAATGTTTAAAGAGGAAGTAAACTCTCCCACTCGGATGCTTCTTTTCATTTAGTCCATTATAAAAAGTAATTATCAAACTATAGCCACTGTAATTCAGCCCAAATCACAATTACTTACCGTTTAAAGAAACTTTAAAAAACTTTCCAGGGGTATGGCAACGCCATCTTAAGTATTGTTTTCTGAGTCCACAGTAGAGTGTATTTCCGACCTTACATTGAGCACTTCCTTTATTGTTATCCAAGCCTCCTTCTCAATCCAAGGTTTCTATGGCAACCCTGCTGACTTGTTTTATATGTATGGGCAGGGCCTGAATAAGGTAAATAAACTTGGGTAGGATGTTCATCTTTAGGAGGTTACACCTCCCAAACCAGGAGTGGAGACCTCCCCGCCATTGTTCCAGAAGTAACCGAGACCTAGTCAGTAGGGGCGGAAAGTTAAGAGCAAATGTCTGGGCAATATTTGCCGGGATTTTCGTGCCTAAGTATGTCAGAGCTGTGTCCGTCCATTTAAAGCTAAAATTGGCCCGTAAATCAGAGAGGATTCGAGGTGGTACTGCTACGCCTATGGCTTCGGACTTAGTAAAGTTTATTTGCAGGTGGGAGATCGCCCCATAGAGCTGGAATTCTCTAAGGAGGTTCGGTAACGAGATTCTGGGATTAGTCAAGGAAAATAAAAGATCATCCGCATAGGCTGATATCTTATAGTGAGAAGCACCAATCCTTAAGCCTGAGATATCCGGGTTCCGTCGAACATGACAGAGAAACGGTTCCAAAGAGAGGGCGAAGAGCAAGGGCGAGAGGGGGCAACCTTGTCTCGTTCCATTCCCAATGGGGAATGGACTTGAGAGGACTCCGTTCGCCTTAACTTGAGCTGTAGGGGTAGAGTAGATATTAGAGATCCACCACAACATCGTATTTCCCAAACCTATGTGGCGGAGGACAGAGAACATATAACGCCAATTGACCCTGTCAAAAGCCTTTTCGGCATCTGTATTCACCAACACACAGGGGACCTTTCGGGCCTCAGCAATATGAAGCAGGTTTAACACCTTAATGGTGTTGTCTCTTGCTTCTCTGTGGGGTATGAACCCCACCTGATCTAAGTTGACAAGGGACTGGATGTGGTGCGCTAGTCTAGTAGCCACAATTTTGGAGAAGAGCTTCAGATCTAGGTTTAAGAGCGAGATCGGCCGATAGCTACCACATTGGCTAGGGTCTTTCCCTTCCTTAGGGATCAGGGAGATATGGGCCCTCAGGGTATCTCTCGGAAAGGAGGTGTCTGCTCCTAGTGCATTGAAAAAGGTCACCATACGTGGGCCCAACAGCGGGATAAAGGTTTTATAGTATTGGGCAGTAAAGCCATCCGGCCCTGGAGCCTTATCCGCCTTTAAAGCATTAACTGCCAGTTGTAGTTCCGCCAGAGTAACGGGCTCCTCCAGAAGAGACCGCGTCTCCAGCGGGAGTGTGGGAAGCTGGGAACTGGCAATGTACTCGTCCATTTGAGACTGGCTACGGGTGGAGTCGGGTAGGTTATAGAGACCCATATAGAAGTCTCTGAAGGCGCTAGAAATCTGCGTCGGGGTAGAGACCTTCAGACCCTGCGGGGTAATTACCTGCGGGATATAGGATGCCGATTTGATATCCCGGACCGCTTTGACTTGTTTTATTTCATAGTATTTACTTGTGTCGAATTATCTAGTGTTTGCCTATGTCAGTCTTATCAGCTTCAGCTGATAAGACTGCAGTAATGCTGTCCGATGCCTTTTTTTGCACTCGGTGTAATGTCATATGGTCACATGGGGTGTACGAGGAAGCTCTGAATGATTATGCAGTCTTGTGGGATTTCCGTGTTGTGCCGTAGGAGGTCCTGATAAATAGATAGACAGGCACACAGAGTGTGCCTTAAATCATGGGAGATATGGGCATGCTCAGTGACGTCATTCTAAAGAACAAAAAGGATTACAACAATACTAAGCAAGTAAGGAGATATCTACAAGCAGTGTTCATTTGTTTTTTTTATGCTGATTCACATGGGACAACGTTGTGGGGGAGAGTTTACAACCATTTTAATGTTTACTAAAAATGCTGCCTGTAGCAATACGAATGTTCCACTAGATGGCAGCGCTACGTATATAGCACAGTGATGGCGAACCTTGGCACCCCAGATGTTTTGGAACTAAATTTCCCATGATGCTTGTGCATTCTGCAGTGTTGTTGAGCATCATGGGAAATGTAGTTCCAAAACATCTGGGGTGCCAAGGTTCGCCATCACTGTACTAGCACATCCAGCTCATCTGAACTAGCTTGAATAAGGAGCACACATTCCTCTTACCACCAGGGTGCCCCAGCCCGGAAACATGTCGCAATCACGCCTATGAAGTCACCCCCTCCAGTGCTTCAGTTCAGGGAGCGTTCTAAGCCTCCTCTCCAGCTCTCCACCACCATATTATCTTCCTTCCTGCAAGCCAGGAGAGCCCACAGAGTGGCTGAGACATTGTATCTTCTACTGACCAGTGCCATGGATGCCCCATGGATACCCTGTCCCAGGGTCCAGCGATGCCGGCAGCCAAGTCCGATCGACCGCTTGGCTCTCGGCTGCTGCCGCCGCCATTCTCAGTGAGGGAATCAGGAAGTGAAGCGTTGCGGCTTCACTTCCCGGTTCCCTACTGCGCATGTGCGAGTCGTGCAGCGCAATGGGAATGGTCCGCGCTGTCTCTGGGACCCGTGTGTATCCCAGCAGACAGCGCGCCGAGACAGGAAACAGCATAGAGTCCCATGGGAAGTGGGTGCAAATACTTGTCTTAGACAGGTATCTGCACCCCCCTCCCCCTGAAAGGTGCCAACTGTGACACCAGAGGGGGGGAGGGTTCCGATGAGCAGAAGTTCCACTTTAGGGCGGAACCCCGCTTTAAGATAATTTTTGTCTTTCATTTATTTTGTGGTTGTTTTGAAGTCATCTGTTATCACTGTTATCACTGGCTGAGAGACTGATCCCAGTGAAGTGGGAAGTGGTGAAGATCTGCTAAGGACATGGACTTGCTGCTGTGTAGTGCCCAGGGAAGTGGAGTGGCATGGATTAGAGATCCCTCTGCTACAAGACAAAGGATTAATAAGGACAGGGGTCTGTGTGTACCTGAGATAATCCAGCAGGATGCTGGGAAAAAGTGCTATGGGTGACCAAGGAGGTATATGTGTCATTTTCCCTAATGCCAGCATTGGGTGCTACTGAGATGTCCCTGGAAGCCTCCCAGGAGCCTGCAGCGATGGTGCTCAAGGTTGTAACCTCTGGCAACAAAAGTGAGTACACCCCTATGTGAAAATGTCCAAATTGGGCCCAATTAGCCATTTCCCCTCCCCAGTAGCATGTGACTCGTTAGTGTTGCAAGGTCTCCGGTGTGAATGGGGAGCAGGTGTGTTAAATTTGGTGTTATCACTCTCACTCTCTCATACGCGTCACTGGAAGTTCAACATGGCACCTCATGGCAAAGAACTCTCTAAGGATCCGAACAAAAAGAATTGTTGCTCTATATAAAGATGGCCTAGGCTCAATATTGAATCCTATGGACTAAGACTGGGATGCCATTAAAGTTCATGTGCGTTTAAAGGCAGGCATCCCAATACTTATGATAATATATTGTGTGTGTGTATATGTATATATATATATATATATATATATATATATATATATATATATATATATATATATATATATATATATATATATATATATATATATACACAGTGCCTTGCGAAAGTATTCGGCCCCCTTGAACTTTTCAACCTTTTGCCACATTTCAGGCTTCAAACATAAAGATATAAAATTTTAATTTTTTGTGTCCCACTTGTCCCACTTGTTGGTGATTCTTCACAAAAAATAAAAATGTTATATCTTTATGTTTGAAGCCTGAAATGTGGCAAAAGGTTGAAAAGTTCAAGGGGGCCGAATACTTTTGCAAGGCACTGTATATATATAAATAATATTCTTTGAACATAATTATATACTCACAGGTTTACCGTATTTATTAACATTCGTTTTGCTTAAAGTGGAGGTTTAGGCTAAAACTAACTAACTCTAATCCTACTCTATGCCACATTTTAAACCTAATCTATCTAACCCTGTAAAGCAAAATTTGCTGTAGTTACCTACTCTGCAGCCACTCCACCCCGGTCCCATGTTGAGCTGTCAATGTTAGCTTCAGTGTGTAGAAGAAGCAGCCGACAAGGGAAGCTCCATAGTAAGTTTATGGGTAACGTCAATTCCCAGGCATTTCCCAGCCATTGCCTGTTGTCTCCTGCATACATCAACTGTCGCTGGAGACTGGACCAGATCGGCTGACGAAAAGGTAAGTAAAGTGCTTTTTGCTTTACAAGGCTTGATAGATCAGTCTGTGACTAGAATGTGGCATAGAGTAGAGTTAGCTCATTTTTGCCTAAACTTCCACTTTAACACCAGAAGAATTTCATTTGGTATTTTTCTTTTTCAGGAGGTTTTTTTTTTTTTTTTTTTTTTTTTAATGGTGAGTGGATCCAATTCGACATTTCATTTTGACCGTAGTGGCAAGAAAATTTGAAGGAGTGGGATGGAAAATTTTTCTCAAACAAACAAAATTCTAGCCGTTGTGATTTCCGTTCCGGAAAAAAAATGTGCATATTGTAATACACACAGGCACAAAAAAAAATGGTTTGTTAAGACTGGGATTCCATTCAAGTAGCAAGTTTTGATTATATTTGAAGGACTTTCGAAAAAAATGAGTTGATTCAATGATGGCAAGAACAAATGCTCTGATGATCAATTTTTTTTTTCTGAATTTCCGTACAAACATTCCAACAAAATTCTACTGGTGTGACCAGCTTTTTGAACAGTCTTTATGCCTTTGGTGAATCAACCCCATTGTCAATAAGATTCAATGCTATGAGCAGCACTAAATCTAGTCTAGAGCTCAGCAACTAAAGCAGATGGCAGCTTCCCTCCTGTGGGACCTTTGTCCTGGGTTCACCTGTGTCTAAAGCAGCCCTGATTATACTATCCATCACTTCCCTGCTTTACCTAAGAATGAGAGTAAATTCTCTGCAGTTTGGAAGATTTCAAGGATCTACAGATTTTTGATGCTTCAAAACAGCAGTTGGGGGGTGGTAAAACCCAATGGTTTGAGCTGTCCTCCCCCTACCCCCCCAACCACTACTCCTTTAGTGGCAGCCGGGAGTGTACACATACTGAATACAAACAACTGGCACTGCCCCTACCTATAACCGGTCTATGCAGCAAGGAACACTAGAAGGGTGCCCTAAGTCAAACAAATACAAGAAGATTTCCAAGCTTAAACTTACCAACCAGCCTGTGACCACACATACTGGAGCTGCAAAGCTTTGCTTCATGGCAACAGCAGCACTTATACCTCCTATCACTTTCTGTAGGCATAGTGTTTGCCAAACGCAACCCATTCAATGCATTGAACTATTCAGCACAATATCACACCAGAACCTCTCCTAGCTACCCGGATCATGCAAGGAGCCTGTGGGACGCAGTAGAACTACATACTTATGACAAGCATTACTCCCACTTATATCTTGTGTTTTTAATCTTGTGCAATAAATGATACTGTTTTAATACTACAATTAGAGGCGTCTCCCTCCCAACCCTTGTCTCTTTTATATGTTTTGCAGAGTTGCTGGACACATTCTGAGGATGGCAGCCTCTTTTTAAGTCACCCCCCTACCGTGGTTCAACTTTGTTTTTACCTAAAGACTGACTAATCAAATGTACCTTATTACAAACTGAGGGCATTGCCTCCTGGAGTGCCAGATACCCAATTTACCTCCACATAAATTACAATGATATGTCACCTTGAGGCTCGGTTCACATATATGCAGTGTGGGAAACGCAGTGAATCCTGAGCGTTTCCTGCACCACACTGAAACCGCACTCTGTTCATGAGAGACCGGCCACCAGTGTCAATGTTAAATGAATGACACCCCAAAATAGTTTGCAAAACGCAGGATGAACACCCATGCATTCCGATTCTGATGCAGCAAAAAAAAAAGAAGCCTGCACTTTTTTTGTGTGGTGCAGTGCTAGATGTGCCCATACAAAATGAATGGGCTCAAACCGCACTGCAAACCCGTGCCGCCTATGTGTGAACACAGATTTATGCAAGTCTAATGCCCCATACACACGGTTGGATTTTCCGACGGAAAATGTGTGATCGGATCATGTTGTCAGAAAATCCGACCGTGTGTGAGCTCCATCTGACTTTTTCTGTCGGATTTTCTGACTCACAAAGTTTGAGAGCAGGATCTAAAATTTAGCGACAACAAAATCCAATCGCATTAATTCCGATCATGTGTAGACAGTTCCGACGGACAAAGTGCCACACATGCTCAGAATAAACTAAGACTCAAAAGCTATTGGCTACTGGCCCCGTTTATAGTCCCGACGTATGTGTTTGACGTCCCCTCGTTCAGAACAATCGGATTTTCCAACAACTTGGTGCGACCGTGTGTATGCAACACAAGTTTCGGCCAACAACCATCGGAAAAAAAACAATGAATTTTGTAGTCGCAATGTCCGACCGTCTGTACGGGGCATTACTATTACAAGCACCTGAGGAGTGATCACAATGGCCAAAATATGTCTAAATATGACCAATATTGTTGGCAGGTGTTATCTACCTAGAAAGCAATTACAGCAATTAATAATTAATGATAATTAAAAATAATAATACATGATAAGGAATATTTACTTCTAAACTAAACAATTGCAAAAAAAAAAAAAAAAACAAGCGTTTGTGTATGTATAGTACATGTATTGGGTCCCCCAAGTCTGTATACATATTAGGGGAGCTGTGTGTGGTCCCTGCTCAGCATGTCATGGCTGTCAGTTGTGGGGAGGCACAAGAAGAACATCTTCCACTTTCTAAAATCTTTAATGAAAACAAACCCATATAGATATGCGAGTTTCATTAAGGCGATCGGCTCATTTGCAAACTGTAGACACGTTTTCTATAAAACAGAGTTCTTCTTTAGTATACATGTTAAACTGCAAATTGTGTTAAAGTCTGCTGCTCTTTAGTATTAAAGTGTTAATAATAACTACGACATATAGTGCGTGTTGCATCCTACCTGATTATGATACGTATATATGTACAGTTATTGTACAAGCCATATAATAGATCTTTACATACCTGTGGACTGCGGGTGTCTTCCCTGTCACCTGTTGTACAGCAGCAATAGACTGGATCAGCACAGGGGGTGGGGCCAGGGACATCTGTGTTTATTTACCTGTGACAGGTGAGACTGTCACTCTCTGGGGTATATACTGCCAGATGTCTCCAGCACTCATCTTTTGTCACACAGACAGACTTATTCCCACTAAAAACACCCACGAGACCTACGCTTTTTGGTTTAGTTGAACCTGGCTTTGTTGTTTTTTATATCTTGAACTCTATGCAGATATAAAATACACGGATGAACACAATTCTGCAATTGCCTGTTAAATATTGCTCCCTTTGCCCTAATCCTCCCTTTATACATTTTTCTAAAAAAAAATCCTTCCTGAATATTTTTCATGCTTTTCTAATCATGACCCCAAAGCTTCAACACCGATGTTCACTCCTTTATGTTTGCAGCAGGTGGCCGCCCAGCCAACAACACCTCGATAGTGCCAGGGAGCTATGGGCATTGGTGGGATGAGCTCTGTGATATTCAGAAGTATTTTCAGGCTTCCACAGACTAGTAGAAGCTTTGCTGTCACTTGACCACAAAAATAAATAAAAAATAAAATAATTAAGCATACAGAATGATCAGAGCAAGGAGGAAACAACATTTGCAGAATGGGTTTTTGTGATGGCTACTTTAATAAATAAAATATAAAATAAATGTAAATAAAATAAATGTAATAAATAAAAATGTTAATGTATTATTTTAAGAGTAAGCTGTGTACATACCTGAGCTTAGCCTGGTGTCAGCCTCTTACAGTACTTCTGAGAGGAAGAAGCAGAACAAGGAGCCAATCAGATCATGTGATGACAAGATGCATGCTGATAGGAAGAGAAAGCAGAATGACAGAGAGATGAGCCAATCAATGTGCTGCTTCTGCTTCCATGATCCAGTCACAAACTAGGGCAAGTCCAGGGCAGTCTGAGCTAAGAGGAAGTGGGTTAAATGAGTCTGGACATTAGACTAAGATACTAGTGGCAAAAAAAAGTACTGCAAAGGAAATCAGTGGATTGAAATTGAATGTTGCAGATGCTGATTTTGTTTTTGTTGTGTTTTTTTTTTAATATTTAATGGACTATTTATTTTTTTGTGTTATTTTTAGCTATGGTTCTGCTTTAACTGCATGCCTAAAATTCCTAGCTGCCCCTTTGTAGTGAGTTTGGTAGTAAAGGGCAATGAAGTATGCAGCACTCCTCCCGCAGAAACTGCTGGAATACTTGTCCCCTGGGCTTCCCACTCATTATACTGCAGCCAGTTACACAATGTTTCACACAGCCAGGTGCACACACTCCTCCACTCGTTGTCTCCAATGACCAGTCTAGAGGATTTGTTTTTATGTTTTATTTGGAGAACTTGGATAGGTGAAGGGAATTAGTAGGGTACTCCAAATTAACTATTCACAGGTGAGGACAACTCCCTCTGTAATACTGTGGAAGCAGATGATCTGCTGAACCATGCAGGTTCTGTATGGAAGAATAAGTAGCAGAAAAGACTCGGTGGACTTTGTCAGTGGACACAAGTCTTCAAGACACCGGCCAGTGTCTCCATTAGCTCACACACCCAGTATGCTGACTTCTAGGACCAGAGGGAGATTTCAGCAACACACACTCAGTCTCAAGGATCTTTTCAGGGTCTTTACTCACAAAATGTTCAGGGATAGCTGGTAGCCTCCATCCAACTTCCAAGTGACACAACCAGATCCATAGACTTTCTCCCTCAGACAGCTTGCATAGGAACTCTGGGTTGTAGCTTTCAGGCTTCAGGCCCTCAGATCTGGCATCTGAGGCCACATGGGCCTCCACGCTCGGGAGAGGCAGCCACCTTCTCCCCCACAAGAACCTCTCCCCTCCTAAGAGGTGGCCTGGACTAGAACCCCCAAGCTCATGCTCTCTTGCAACATAAATACAGTCACCCAGTATGCAATGGGGTACCTCCACTGCTAATTGGCCAGGGCTGTATCTGCATCCATGCTTTCACCTGCTGGGTTTTCTTCCAATGTCTAATATAATTCATTACTATTGGATCAGTGTAAAATCTCCAAGACAGCATGAATCAGCATCAGAGCACACTGAGTAGACCTCACTCATCAATCACTGCTCTCTGTTAAGCAGACAGCACCTACATGTGTCTGCCTGCTTCTGTGTTAAAGTGGTTGTAAACCCTTACAAACCACTTTGACCTACAGGTAAGATTAAGGCTTACCTGTAGGTCCAAGAAATATCTCCTAAACCTACACGGTTTAGGAGATATTTACTAAAAGACAGTCACAACTGTCTACAGCGCATGCGCTGTAGACAGAGGCGCACTATCGCCGTTAGCGGCATGCTGCTGCTAACGCCGATATGCCATTAGTGGCGGCTCCCGTGCGCATGAGCGGGAGTGACTTCATCGCTGCTCCGGCACTGTGAGTGGCCGGAGCAGCGATACCCGGAAGAAGATGGACGCTCTGGACTACAGGGGACAGCGGTGACATCACTGGCACCTGTGTCAGGTAAGTGACACATAATGGACTACTATGCGATGCATAGTAGCCCATTATGCTTTACCTTTGCAGGGAGACAAAGAGGAAGTAAACCCATCAGGGTTTACTTCCTCTTTAAGCAGAAAAGCCAAAAATGATATACTCTCTCTAGCACTAGGAGGGTGAAGTAAAATCTTGAAATTTGTAAACAGATTTTCCTGGTTGATTTGAATGATCTTTGCACCCATGGAGACACTAGGGTTGATTTACTAAAGGCAAATAGACTGTGCACCTTGCAAAGTGCAGTTGCCCCAAAGCTTAGTAAATCAGGGAGAGCTCTGGTGACTTTAATCATCCAATCATGTGCAAGCAAAAATTCTGTTTTTTTAATTTTCCTTTTATGTGATTGGGTATTCTTTGCAAAGTAAAGCTTTACCTCATTTATTAAGCTCTGGAGCAACTGGACTTGCAGAGTGCAATTGCACTTTGCAAAGTGCACAGTTTATTGGCCTTTAGTAAATCAACCCCACTGTGTGTGTGCAGTCAAAATAGCTTCAGAAAAAATATACCTCCCAACTTTTAAAATGGGAATGAGGGACGCCTATCAGCAAAAGTATGCAGGCATAGGTCACACCCTGACCACGCCCCCTTAAAGGAGATTTGTACAAAAAAAAACAAGATTGCTTAACCACTTCCTGACCAGCGCACCCCCATGTACAGCGGCAGAATGGCACGGACAGGCAAATGGGCGTACCTGTACGTCCCTTTAAATTTGACGCCATGCCACCACATGCGTGCCAGTCGGGACCTCCGTGAGTTGGGTCGCGGGTCCCGCGAACACGATCGCCGCGGGCATACCCATGATCGTCTCACGGGGAGGAAGAACAGGGAGATGCTAATGTAAACAAGCATCTCCCTGTTCTGCCTAGTGATAGTGTCACTGATCTCTGCTCCCTGTCATCGGGAGCAGAGAACAGGGATGTGTCACACACAGCCACACCCCCCATAGTTAGAAACACGCCCTAGGACACACTTAACCCCTACACTGCCACCTAGTGGTTAACCCCTTCACTGCCAGTGTCATTTACACAGGAATCTGTTAATTTGTATAGCACTGATTGCTGTATAAATGACAATGGTCCCAAAAATGTGTCAAAAATGTCTGATGTGTCTGCCATAATGTCGCAGTCATGATAAAAATTGCCGCCATTACTAGTAAAAAAAATAATAATAAAAATGCCATAAAACGATCCCCCTTTTTGTAAACGCTATAACTTTTGCACAAACCAATCAATAAATGCTCATTGCGATTTTTTTTTACCAAAAATATGTAGAAGAATATGTATCGGCCTAAACTGAGGAAAAAAAAACGTTTTTATTTATTTTTGGGGGATATTTATTATAGCAAAATGTAAAAAATAATGCTTTTTTTTCAAAATTGTCGCTCTTTTTTTGTTTATAGCGCAAAAAATAAAAACCACAGGGGTGATCAAATACCACCAAAAGAAAGCTCTATTTGTGGGTGGAAAAGGACATCAATTTTGTTTGGGAGCCATGTCGCACAACCATGCAATTCTCATTTAAAGTGACGCAGTGCCGAATCGCAAAAAGTGATCTGGTCTTTGGCCAACAAAATGGTTCGGGGCTTAAGTGGTTAAACCCACAAGTGTTTTTTTTCTAACGCTACTATTCCTTTATATTGGCTTTTGGAATTTACAAATACAGCAATTTAGATGAATCAGATGAAAGGTTTAGCACTAGAAAACACTTTTTGATAGATAAAAAGTGCATTTTATATACATCTATATAGATCAGACCAAAATCAGGGACAAATGAGGAGGAATGACTAACAAAGGGACATTGCTCCAAATCAGGGACAGTCCCTCGAAATGAGGGACAGTTGGGAGCTATGGAATACATCCTAATCTACCCGTAATTGCTAATCATGTATACTGCAGTGCAAGACAGGTCACAGCAACCACAAGAGAGAAGCTGTGGAAGCAAGTTCGTTTTATTTTACAGGGCTGTGGTTTGACTCGATAAACACTGTAAGCACCCAAGCATTCTGTATACAGAATTTAAAGGAGAAGTACAGCGAAAGCTTGCTTGACTGTAGAAGCATACATCTCTTTTAATTTACTATTGAAGGGTAGAATCATGTGATAACCGAACATATACTGAATGTTGTGATGTGTCTGTACCTAGCACCTATGCCTAGCAAATATGCTTAAAAATGGTCTGCCGTGCTGACAACTCAGTCTGAAAATGCTAGCTTCCTGGTCATCATGCTGATGCTTTGGCTTCACTCATCTGTAAATCATGGACCTGAAAAAAGTGTACTTTTTCATCTGGAACATGGCAGTATGGAGTATCTTAACCTCCGGCACTGGCCCCTAAACTCTGCTGCTCCTAAACTGTGATAAAAACCTATGTGTACATGGACACATAGGGGCTTATTTTCTAAAGGCAAATCCACTTTGCATTACAAGTGCAAACTACAAGTGCAAAGTGCAGTCACTGTTGATCCAAGGGGGACATGCAATTAAAATAAAAAACAGCATTTTAGTTTGCAGATGATTGGATGATAAAATCAGCAGAGCTTTCACTCATTTCAGACCTACCCCTCAGATTTACAGCAACTGCACTTGCAAGTGGATTTGCATTACGTAAATAACCTCCATAGGCTTTTCATTGAGTTGAGTTCAAAATGCCAAAAGCTCCTAAAGGCACGTTCTTTTTTTTTTTGCCAAAGCCCCTGAACTCAACTCAATAAAAGCCTAAGGGGTTGATTTACTAAAGGCAAATAGACTGTGCACTCTGCAAGTGCAGTTGCTCCAGAGCTTAGTACATGAGGTAAAGCTCCACTCTGCAAACAATACCCAATCACGTGCAAGCAAAAAAAAATGCACTTTGTTTCCCCTTGATTGGATGATGGAAGTTAACAGAGCTTCAGCTTATTTACTAAGCTCTGGAGCAACTGCACTTGCAGAGTGCAACTGCACTTTGAAAAGTGCACAGTCTATTTGCTTTTAGTAAATCCGCCCCTATGTGTTCCATGTACCGTATTCATCGGTGTATAACACGCACCCCAAGTTTAGGAGGGAAATTTAAGGAAAAAAACTTTTAGGAGGCAAGTTTAAGGAAAAAAACTTACATTTTAAACGCAGCCTTGCACTGTCCACCAGCAGCCTTGCACTGTCCACCTGCAACCTTCCACTGTCCATCTGCAGCCTTCCCCAAAATTGCAGCATGTTTTCATTTTAAATTTAGCGCCGACACCGCCGCCTTCGCCGCAGAGATCTTCGGCTCCTCTCGCCGCCGACATAGACCGAGCCGAGCCGAGTGTACTCGGCTCCACTCGCAGTAACGTCCCCGTCCCGCCCCCTGGCCCGGTTCCTATGATGAACACAACACCGGTCAAATGGCGGGACATAAAGGCTAGGAGGCGTGGGTGTGACTGCGAGCGGAGCCGAGTACACAGTACACTCGGCTCAGCTCGGTAAATGTCGGCGGCGCTCCACAGACAGTGCAGATCAGTGGGGGGTTCGGCGTATAACACGCACCCACGATTTTCCCCTGATTTTAAGGGGAAAAACGTGCGTGTTATACGCCGATAAATACGGTACACATAGGGGTGGTTTTAGGAAGCAAATAGACTGTGCCCTGTTCAAAGTGGCTCCAGACCTTAGTAAATGAGCTAAAAGCTTCACTTTTCAAGGACTACCCAATCACGTGCAAGGAGAATATAAAAAACAGCATTTTTGCTTGCACATGATTGGATGGTGGAAGTCAGCAGCGCATCTGCCCATTTACTAAGCTCTGGAGCAGCTGCACTTGCAGAGTGGACAGCTTTTGTGCCTTTGGTAAATCAACCCCAATGGCTTTTATCACAAATAGGGGGCTATTTACGAAAGGCAAATCCACTTTGCACTGAAAGTGCACTTGGAAGTGCAGTCACTCTAAATCTAAGGGGTAGATTTCAACTGGAAGCTCTGCTGATTTTATCATCCAATCATGTGCAAGCTAAAATGCTGTTTTTTATTTTCCTTGCATGTCCCTCTCAGATCTACAGCGACTTTACTTCTAAGTGCACTTGCAGTGCAAAGTGGATTTTCCTTTAGTAAATAACCCCCATAGGCTTTTATTAGAGTTTAGGAATGATGGTATGGTACTCCATGCTACCAGGTTCCAGGGGGAAAAAGCCCTGAGTACACTTTTTTTTTCAGGTCCATGAGTTACACATTAGTGAAGCCAGAGCATCAGCACGTTAACCAGGAAACTAGCATTTTCAGACTGAATTGTCAGCATGCCAGACCACTTTTAATCATATCTGCTAGGTATCACAGACAGATAACAACATATATGTTCAATTTCCACATGATTTTACCCTTCAATATTAAATTATATACTGTATACAGAATGCTTGGCTGTTCACCGTTTTTATTGAATCAAATGGCAGCCCTGTAAAATAAAACGACCTTACTTCCACAGCTTCTCTCTTGTGGTTGCTGTGACCTGCCTTATACTGCAGTGTACATAATTGGCAATTACAGTCAGATTGGGATGTTTTCAGCAGCTATGTTGTCTGCACACATTGAGCCTCCATGAGTGCAAAGATTATTCAAAGAAACCAGGAAAATCTAAATCTGTTCACAAATTAGGAGATTTTACTACATTGTCTGCCAAACTCACCACAAAGGGGTGGATAGGAATTTTAGGCATTGCAATTAAAGCAGAACTCCAACTAAAAATAACACAAAAAAACATCAGAAGGCTACCGTAATTAGAAGTTTCAGGCCAGTTGCACATATGGCATGTAGCTGCATGCTTGCCCAGAGCGCACAAGGGCATTCACCCCTAATGACATTGGGCCCTAAACATGACAAGCATTCAGCGCTATCCAACTTCAATGTGTTTTAGTCTGTCAAAGAATTTGACAGAGTGCAGGCAGCAGGGCTGGATGCTGCACCTATACATCCCCAGCACACCAAAATACCAGGAGTGCACAGCAACTAGACATCCCGTGTACAAGGGGCCTTGATAGCTATTAGGATGTGTAAAATACTGCACAGAAACCACACCGGCATGTACAGATCCAAACCCAATGGGGGTTATTTACAAAAGGCAAATCCACTTTGTACTACAAGTGCACAGTACAAGTGCAAAGTGCACTTGAAATTGAACTGGAAGTACACTTGGAAGTGCAGTCGCTGTAAATCTGAGGAGTAGATCTGAAATGAGTGGAAGCTCTGATGATTTTATCATCCAATCATGTACAAGCTAAAATGCTGTTTTTTTTTATCTTCCTTGCATGTCTCCCTCGGATCTACAGCGACTGCACTTCCAAGTGCACTTTCAGTGCATTTTCAAGTGCACTTTGCAGTTATAGCGCAAAGTGGATTTGCCTTTAGTAAATTGCCCCAATAACCTTTATTTGGCTTCTTAGCAAATTTAAAATGTACCTTTCACTCTTTTTCTAGTTTATTTACTATTGCTCCTTCCTCCCACCTTTCTCCCACACAAAAGGAGCACTTCATACACAGAATGCAGGGCTTAGGACTGAACAACGCAAAGAGTGAAGGGCTCACCGGTGCATAATGGCCAGAGTACAGGGCTCAGGAGTACCTAATGCACAGGGTGCAGGGCTCAGGAGTGCATATCACACAGGGTGGAGGGCTCACGAGTGTATATCACACAGGGTGTAGGGCTCAGGATTGCATATCGCACAGGGTGCAATGCTCAGGAGTGTATATCACACAGGGTGCAAGGCTCAGGAGTGTATATCCCACATGGTGCAGGGCTCAGGAGTGCATATCACACAGGGTGCAGGGCTCAGCAGTGCATATCATACAGGGTGTGTCAACATGCAGGGTTTCCACCTTCCTCCAACCTTTCACAAAATTGCCATTTTAGGTACTGCCCACCAAACGCAACAAAGGGGGAATCATTTTCACCACTTTGTGATGCAAAGCACTAAGGCCACAGCATGTATACACCCCTTTCTGCTGCCTTTGCAGCTTAAGGGGGAGCAGCTGGAGGTGGTGAAAACGCAGCTCAACCAGGTGTTCTTATCACCCCCAACTCAACAAGATCAGAAGCTTCTTTCGGGTGACAAGCTTTACGTGGTGCGTGTTGCTGTAATTGCAGTGCAATTTATAATGCGACAACCACGGCAGAACCGGACCACATTTTTAGGTACCATTAAAATGAATGGCATCTATAATTTGCGTTGTACGATTTGTCATTTTAGCAGAGCGTTTTGAAATTGTGGGCAGAATTACATCGATTATGCACCCGATTCAAAATGCCCTTATTGTATTTTTGTTGTGGTGGGTGAAGTTTCTCCTAAAATACAAGACTAAATATCTCAAGACTCAAGTCTTGTAATTTATAGTATATGTTAGTAAATTGCTATTTTCACCAAAAAAAAGAGTTTGTACTTGATTATTATTATATTATATAGGCTTTATATGGCACCAACAGGTTGCTGAGCTCCTTATTAATGAAGACAATACGGTTATTACCATACAATTCATTAGATGGGGTTGGGGCTCTAGCTTGTGAGAGGTCACAATCTAATGCAACAATATACTGCTGCAAGGCAGCATGCAGCTCAGGAAGAAAATAATTAGGAATTGGAAAAACATCTATGACAATAACAAACTACAGAATTCACACCCCTGCCTTTTTTAGGTCAAAACTGTAGCTTCCTATCATAGGTCCATTTATTTCTATGTTTAGAACTCTCACAATTTTATTCTTACATTGTGTAGGTTGCTGCTGACAATTTGCCACTTTGCTGCGTTGTCACACATAGGAGGAATATCAGTGAAACTAAGCTGAAACAAACTAATGAAAAGTCAGCAGAAAATTAATTGCAAGGTTGGTAATAATCGCCCGTTATTTCGTTTTGCTGTAACTACTCATTATGAACCCATGTGAAAGGAATTCTGTACTGAAAGAGTCTGTCATTGCTTGTCGTCTGGCTGTCTCCAGCTTCATTAGCTTCTGAGACACTGACCCACAATCAGAATGCAATTAACACAATTTAGAGTGAAGCCAGAACTCCAGGATGACATATTAGTTTCAGGTCTGTAGCTCAGAAGAAATAAAGCCACTGAATCAGAATAACAGCCAGAGAACAAGTATTTCAAAAGGGAAGGCCAGGAGTAGCTGTCTTCATACACAGCACATGCTCCCTATAATAACAAGTGTGCAGGGGATGGAATTTTTACAATGGTGATTAGAGACGAGATCTACTGATAAATAGTATGGTCTTGGCATCAAAATTTTTGATTTTGCCCTGCGAACATTTTTTATTGAAGTACACGTAGCCAGGAGCTGGCTATCATGCCTGCAATTCAGAGACATTTTTGAAGTGTTATTAATGTGGGATTGGCTCCCTCTTGTGTTGGCTGGACTCTGTGTAATTTCCTTTTCTTTTGACAAAACTCAGAGAAAAGGATTGTGGGATGTGTAGTTCAAAATGCTGAGGTTTCAATATCAGTGGGACTGGCTTGAACTATGACTACCAGATTGCTGGGAATAGAAGAACAGACTGCTGGGAAAAGATATAAAAAGGGCTGGAGAGGCCTACATCACTCTCTTGGGATGCTGGTTGGAATCTGCCAGCAGGGAGCACTGTGTCATTGTGAGCTGCTGGTGATTTGTGGCCAACACAGCGAGGAGCTGTTTAGCTGTACCCTGAGGGACCTCTGTGGACAGCATTGTTTCTCTCCTTCAGCACATGGGAGGTTGTTCCAGGTTATCCAGCGATGCCTGCACTTTAGATCCGGGTAGGCTGCGGCGTGGTGTGGTGGACACCAGACACCATTTCCCAGAGCCAGGATCCAGAGGGAGTTCCTGAAAGAGTCTTATTCATCAGATGCATAGCTCCCAACTGTCCCTGATTTCGAGGGACTGCCCCTGATTTGGAGCAATGTCCCTCTGTCCTTCTTTCCTTCTCATTTGTCCCCCATTTTGGTCTGATCTATATAGTTGTATATTAAATGCACTTTTTATCTTTTAAAAAGTGTTTCCCAGTGCTGAACCTTTTATCCAAATTCTAAATTGCTGCATTTGTAAATTTTAAAAGCCAATATAAAGGAATAGTAGTGGTAAAAAAGCCCTTGTAGATTTAATTTACTTTTTTTTTGTTAATTCACCTTTAAGCGGGTGTGGCAGGGGGCGTGTCCTATGCCTACATACATTTGCCAGTAGGTGTCCCTCATTCCCATCGCAAAATGTTGGGAAGTATGCACTTGTATCGCTGCCAGGAGTTTCTTTATCCAGTGTGGTGAGAGGGTGTATGCCCATTTAGATTCTAAAGGAACACTGTATATAGACATCACTTTTTCAGCCCAGCTTTCTGGTACTTGTGGTGCCACTGGAAGTTAGTTCACACATTCTAACGAACATTGTATACAGACATCTATGCCCTGTTCACAACTTTTCCACTGGAAAGCTTATTGGATACAATAATATTGAAGTCATACAGGAAAAGTTCAAAGTAATATAAGAATTATCCTATTCACATTACTTTTAAGCTAGCTGAAGACTGCCGGATTTCAAGGAATTACATTTCAACCCCTTTTATCCTCTCTTTATCTGCTTAAGTGACTAATGTTGTTTTAGCACAGAGGGTCTTCTCTCTTTTCTCTGGAACTCTATTTAAAGGAGATAGACAATTTGAACATAATAGTTTGCATAGTATTTGTCATGTTGTAATATTGTTAATGACCTGTGGGTTGAGGAGACAGAAGGGCGTGAACCTAGGAAATAAAGTGCCAGTTCCCTACCCTTCTGCTGACCTGTTCACATAGGTTTCTGTGATTTAAGGTAAGGTCAAGTTGAATTTTAGTCATACTGTGTACTGTGTGTTTCCTTGCTATTGAAGGGTTTCAAGCCACTAACTTTGCCTTTCATAAACAGAGTTATAGTGTTCAGATAAGAATACCTTTTACCATTCGCAGTGTGTATTTGAAGTTTTTCTGTGTTCTCATTAATACAGTAAACAACTTGAACTGTTTTACTGAGAGTGTGTGTCTCTTATTTTTGATACAGTTAGTAAGATGACTGAGCCCACGGTGTCAGAGGTGATGGAGGATTTGCAGTCGGGGCAACCAGTGGTGTGCAGAATCTATTAGCAGCCCTTACGAGGGTAGCGCTACATAGAGAATATCAATTCTTTCATTAAGTTGCTTAGCCACAAAAATTTACTTTTTTTATGAATTTACCTAGATGGTTTTGGTAGTGTTGTGTTTGGGTAAGTTTAGTTAACTTTAGCACTTATTGTGTTTTTTCCCTTTTTTGTATTTGATTATTGTTTGTATGCTCTCACTTTACATTTATTTTACCTTTTTATTGTCTGTTTTTTCTCCAAAAAATGAAAAACAAAACAAAAATATAAAACAATGAGAATAGTGAAGGGCTGTTTTTCTGGCACATGAGAAGGTCCACAATAGTTAAAAGCAGGGCTTTTTACTCAGAGAATAGGTGCAGAAACTGCTCCCTACCAAATCACCCATTGGCTCTGCCCTCCACTAACCTCTGAGCACCCTCCCTTGGTTCCATCCCCTACACACCTACCAGTAGAATACAGACCTGTCATTTTGTGGTGTTAAGTAATGTGTATGGAATTTGTTAATGATAACAAGAAAAGCAGTAAAATAAATCCCCTTTAGCTAGCAACAATCCACCCCAGCAACAATAGATCCATCCAGGCAACAATGGAACCCCTGGCAACAATGGACTCCCAACAGCCAGCATCAATAGACCCTCCAGCAGCCAGCTTCAATAGACCCCTCCTTCAGAAGTAGATCCCTCCCAGCAATGATTGATCCTTGAGTAACATAAGACCCACTCCCAGCAATAATAGATCCCCCCTCTAGCAACTATAGATCTTCCACCAGCCAACATCATCCCTTGCCACATTCAGTGATGGAGGTGCTGGAACTGCGTTCCCCCGCATTCCTGCTGAAAAAAAAGCCCTGGTTAAAAGGAGCTTCTGTAGACATTTAAAGCTTGTTGCACCTTTAAAAACCTTCAAACACTCTTTAACAATAGCAATTTTACGTACCAAGTTTATGTAAGTTTAGCAGCAGTTATGAGCATTTGAGGTTAGGTTAAATCCATTTTTATTGTTTTCATGAGCATTTGAGGTTAGAAGCGTTTTTTAAAGATACACTCAGGAGACCCTCCCAAATGCCCACAATGCATGAAAAACAAGTAAATTATTAATTCTGCCATTCTGTGGGAGGAAAGAGAGCAGTGTGCTTGTATATAGCTGTCTCTTATTTTTGGTGTTTTCACTATGGTTTCCATCATCAGTATGTGTGAGGAAATGCTCCTGATGTTGATGTTGCTGAGGCTCCATAGAAAACCGCATGTGAAGATCAGAGTTCATCGCTACTGGACTCGTCCATTGATGCAGGCAACAGCATGTGGTGAAATTTGTGTTTTTTCAACATGTTTATATGTTCAAAAATGATCAGAAATGTTTTCCCCTTTAACTACTTAACTGCTTGCCACCCGGCCACATCAAATGACGGTGGGGTGGTTTGGCTCTCGTTCTGGGACGCCGTCATATGACAGCACCCCAGAATAGCCGGTCTGTTGCTAGGACACGGCGCGACCCCAATCTCTGGAAAGAGCTGCATCCGCGGCTCTTTAACCATGTGATCGGCGGTGTCCAATGACAGCCGGTCACATGTAAACAAGTAAGTGCCGGTAATCGGCACTCCTCGCCTCACACTGACAGAGTGTGTGGCAAGGAGAGAGCCAATCAGTGGTATCTCCTCGTAGGGTGACATCTAGGAATGTAATCATGGCACTGATCATCAGTGCCCTGATTAAAATATTGCAATTTAGTGTTACAAATCAGTGCCCACCATTGCCCACCAATGCCAGCAATCAGTAACCACCAATGCCCACAAGTGCCACCAATCAGTGCTCATTAGCGATGCCAGTCAGTGCTGGCAATCAGTGCTGCTTATCAGTTCTGCCCATCAATGCCCATAACTGCGGTCAATTAATGCCCATCATTGTCACCAATCAGTGCCACCCATCAATGCCCATTAGTGCCCATCAGTACCGCCTATCCATGCCGCCTATCAGTGCCCACCAGGGCCTCCTATCAGTGCCCACCAGTGCCACCTAACAGTGCCTATCAGTGCCACCTATCAGTGCTCATCAGTGCCCCATATCAGTGCCAGCTATCAGTGCCCATATGTGCGGCATATCAGTGCCTCCTCATCAGTACCACCTAATCAGTGGCCATAAGTGCCACCTCATCAATGCCCACCACTTCAGCCTATCAGTGCCCATCAGTACTGCCTCATCAGCGCACATCAGTGAAGTCGAAAAATTACTTAGTTACAAAATTTACTGACAGTAAAAAAGTAAAAAACATTTTTTTTCAAAATTTATGTTTTTTTTTGTTTTAAAATTTTTGTAAAAAATAAAAACCCAGCAGTGATTAAATACCACCAAAAGAAAGCTCTATTTGTCTGAAGAAAAAGATAAAAAAATTGTTTGGTTACAGTGTAGCATGACCGCGCAATTGTAATTCAAATTGCGACAGCGCTGAAAGCTGAAAAATGGCTTGGGCAGGAAGGGGGTGTAAGTGCCCTGTAGGCAAGTGGTTAAGGACCAGAAGATTTGCCCCCTTATTGACCAGGCCATTTTTTGCGATACAGCACTGCGTTGCTTAAACTGACAATTGCGCGGTTGTGCAATGCTGTACCCATACAAAATTGATTTAGTTTTTTTTTGATGTCCCACAAATAGAGCTTTCTTTTGGTAGTATTTCATCACCTCTGCGATTTTTATTTTTTGCGCTATAAATACACAAAGTGCTACAATTTTGAAAAAAAATACATTTTTTTTTTTACTTTTTGCTATAATACATATCCAAAATAATAAATAAATAAAAAATACACATCTATTCATCAGTTTAGACCGATATATATTCTTAAAAAACATGACATGGCAATATGAGCACATACATAGTAAATAGGCATAATAATAATATTATTGACTAAATATTCATAAACAATCATAGCAACTTGAAGATGACCTATTGAGGTATCAGACAATTGTCCTAAGTAAATAATTGCTTGAATAGCAGCATCGCGGGGTAGCTTGGGAGTAGATTAAATAAAACCATCTAAAAAGAAAATGGTGCACCAAAATTGGCTTGACGCACATTTTGTGATTTCCTACCACATGATCGGGGGCGAGTGCACCAATATCTGTAAAAAAGCATAAATTACCAATATGGTCCAAAGTTACACCCAAACACAAGGGAGACTATATATATATATATATATATATATATATATATATATATATATATATATATATATATATATATATATATATATATATATATACATATATATATATCTATATATATATATATAAAGGAGGGGAGAAATAAACTCATCCCACTAAGTACTTACATGTCAAATAAGTCTAGACCATTTACTATTTATGTACTCATATTGCCATGTCATGTTTTTTAATGATTAAAACATGTCTTGTTACATTGACTCATATTTTAGCCATGCTAGATCTACCTCATTTAAAGCCCTAAACCCTCTTTTTCTTGCATATAGATAGGGATGGAGCTGTGTGATCCCACACACCTCATTTAAGTCCCAAAACCCCCCATCCCCTCCTTTTTGTTCGATATATATTTTTCTACATATTTTTGATTAAAAAAATCACAATAGGTGTATATTAATAGGTTTGCGCAAAAGTTATCACATCTACAAACTATGGAATAGATTTAGGGGCTTTTATTATTTTTTTTATTGTTTTTACTAGTAATGGCGACGATCTGCAATTTTTTGTGGGATTGCGGCGGACAAATATGACCCCAAATGACACTTTTTGGGGACCGGTGGCATTATTGCATTGATCAGTGCTATAAAAATGCACTGATTAATGTAAAAATGACACTGGCAGGGAAGGGGGTAACACTAGGGGGCAATCAAGGGGTTAAGTGTGTTCCCTAGGTGTGTTCTAACTGTAGGGGTGGGGGGGTGGGCTGTCAGGGACATGACAGAGATCACTGTTCCCGATCACTGCCAACAGAAGATCTCTGACATGTCATCTGGCAGAATGTGAATCTGCAATTCTGCCTCTGTACTAGGCGATCGCAGGTTGCCGGTGGACATTGAGTCCGCCTGACCCACGGGCACGTGAGATCACACCGTCAGCGGTGTGCGCCCGCAACTGTGCCTGCACGAGCCGGCCCTACAGCTACAGCGATTCGCGCATGAGAGCCGACCGTATAATGATGCCAGCTGGTCGGCAAGTGGTTAAGAATGCTTATAAACGCAAACACACATAAACGTGGTTTACCATGATTATACGCAGTTACAAGCATTTGGCGTTTGAAATGCCAGTTAACTACAGACCTGAATGCAATTTTTCTGCTTTCAAAAAAATGCCTGTAACCTCAACTGCCTCTAAACTACTATAAAGGACTGAGTGCACATGTACACATAAGATAACATAGAGGACAGTTCAGGGGCTGCTGAAAAAATGCCCAACTGCTCCTAAACTTCAGTTAAGCAGCTGTAGTATACATGAGGCCTTAATCTGCTGGTGGGAGGATTCCAACTGGTGCACTAGGCTGGTGGCAGCACCTCCTCCTGCAGCCCTTGCCCCCATTCCACACTCTCTACTCTGCTGCTGTGAGCTCCACAGCAGGCCTTCTCTGTGCCACCCTAGGATCGGGGGAATTTGGGGGTGGGGCGAGACCTCTGTATTGGGGGAAGGGTTGGTGGGAAACTGTGTACTAGGGTTGAAGGAAAGCTCTGTATTGGGGGATTGAGGGGAATTTGGGAGAGAGTGCTGTACTGGGGGTGGGGGTCTAGGATAAAAGCTCTGTACTGTCGTGGTTTGGGAGAAGCAATGTTTGGTTGTAAACTGGCCTGTTTGATACCGACTCTTGAGCCCTGCACCCTGTGCGATACACATTCCCAAACCCTTCACCCTGTGCGTTTTGCACTCCTGAGCCCTGCACCCAGTGTGATATGTACTTCTGAGCTCTGCATCCTGTGCGATACACATTCCTGAATCTGAAGTAATATGTACTCCTGAACCCTGCACTTGTCCACTTCTCAGCCCTGCACCCTGCAAGTTGCCCACTTCTGAGCCCTGCACCCTGTGTGATTTGCATTCCTGAGCCTTGCACCCAGGGTGATTTGCACTCCTGAGCCCTGCACCCTGTGTGATTTGCATTCCTGAGCCCTGCACCCTGTGCATTAGGCACTCCTGAGCACTGCACTCTGGCCATTATGTAATGGTGAGGAAGGTGGGAGGAAGGAGCAATGGTACATAAACTAGAAAAAGGTACATTTTAAATTTGCTAAGAAGCCTCATAAAGGTTATTGTATTTGGATATGTAAATGCTGGTGTGGTTTCTGTGCAGTATTTTATACATCTTATTACATATTAAGGCCCCTTGCACACAGGGTGCCTAGTTGCTGTGCATCCCTCTCAGGGTTTTAGTGCACCTGGGTTGCACAGGTGCAGCATCCAGCTCCCCTACCTGTACTCAAAACACATTGCAGCTGCATAGCTGCACATTGCAGCTAAAACACATTGCAGCTGCATAGCGCTGAATGCTGCACTGAGTGCTTGTCATGATTAGAGCCCACTGCGTTTATGGATGAATGCCCTTGTGTGCTCAGCTACATGCTCTATGTGCAACTGGCCTGAAACTTCTGATTAGCCTTCTGATATCTTTTTATGTGGGAGTGCACACCTACAAAATCAATTGTATTATGGCTAACTCAAGCAAATACACAGGAACATGGTTAAATCACTAAAACAATAGTTCACATGCATGGGTGTCAGATGTGTTGAATATCCATATAATTATGCTTTTTTGCCTTATGTTTAGGTGCATAAAGCATACATGTAGCATCATTTTGCCCAGAAATAAAAACAAAAATGTAAAAAAAAACAAAAAAAAACACAAAAAACGAATGTGACAAAATTTGTAAAGACAGGTTGCAACAGTAGTTATGCCTCTGTATAATGTTCAATTCTTAGACGTTAGTCACACTGGTACTGTCAAGCCTGCGTTTATATGTGTTTAGAGGACATTTATAAATACGTATAAATGCATGTAATAATTTTTGAATAGTGCCATTCACACTGTGCTTTTACCTGTATTTAGGTGCAGTCAGTTTAGCTGCATGTAGAGAAAATAAAATTCTATGCATCCAGGATCTGATTACAAATTTACATATATGGTAAGGTTGAAAAAAGACACCAGTCTATACAGTTCAACCTGTGTGGATGTGGGAGTGTGTGTTTATTTATGTTTCTACCATTTCCCATATCCCTGCATATTGTGTTTGCTAAGATGCTCATCTAAATGTCTTTTGAAATTATCAACACTTTCCTCACTGATACCACCAATTGTGGAAGGCAGTTCCACGTCCTTACCTCTCTGACAGTAAAAAAAAACCCTAGGCAGTTTAAGGTTAAGCCACTTTTCGTAAAATTTCAACGAGTGGCCACATGTTTTTTTTGAGCGATCTGAGACATTGCATACTATTGTGGAATCTGTCATCTACTAGGACCCCCAGATACTTTTCCCCCAGAGGTTCTCCCTCTTGTGTGTAACTTGCGGTTATATTTTTAGCCCCCAAGTGCATTACGTAAAATTTTTCTACATTGAACCTCATAGCCATGTAGTTGCCCACCCCTCTATTTTATCGAGGCCTTCATGAAAAGTTGTGAGGTTATTAGTCTGCTTAGCTTTGTATCATCAGCAAACACTGAGATTGAACTATTCATACCCACCTTTATATCATTTATGAACAAATTAAACAGGATTGGTCCCAGGACAGAGCCCTGGGCTTCCCTACTTACAACTCCAGACCATTCAGATTATACGCAATGTATCACCACCCCTTTGACATGCTCCTGTAACCAGTATTCTATCCAGTTACATACACTATCATCAATGCAAATAGACCTTAATTTGTAAACTAAGCATTTATGGAGTAATGTGTCAAATGATTTGGTGAAATTTAGATATTCTACAGCCACAGGCCTTCCTCTATCCAGATTACAGCTCACGTCCTCATGTTGTTAATATGTTGGTCTGGCAAGAAGGATCTTTTTATAAATTCATGCTGGTTACTGCTAGTGATACTATTTTCATCAGCACATTTTTGGAAATAGTCCTTTATCATCCCCTCTAATAGTCTACATACTATTGGTGTTAGGCTGACTGGCCGGTAATTTCCGGGTATGTATCCTGGCCTTTGTTTTGAATATTGGTACCAAGTTAGCTTTTTGTCAAACAGCTGGTACCACTGTTCCTTACTGCAATGACATGGCTAAGTTATTTGAGGAAACTTGGGTGTAGCTCTGGTGATTTGTTTACATTAGGTTTCTCAAGTCTTTTTAGAACACTGGCTTTTGTTAGCCACAAGGTACAATTTGTGCTGTGTTGCTAACAATACTATGTTGTCTATTATACCCCTCCTTCTCCATTGTAAAAACAGTGGAGAATAATGTATTTAAAGTTGACTTCTCCCTATCATTTGCAACCAACTTCCTTTGATTATTCTGTATGGGGCCAATAAACTCTGACTTTGCCTTTTTATTATTAATATATTTAAAAAATGTTGGGGGGATTATTTTTAATCTTCTTTACTCTTCTCCATTATGCGTCTATTTTCACTGCCCTGATTGCACCAACTAGAAACCTGGCTACACACATTTATATGTAAATGGATCTAAATATGGAAAAGGTCATCTATGGGTTGCCAACCTCCTGCAGCATTTTTTACTGACAAAATATGGAAAATTTACTGGCGGTGCACATTTTTTACTGACAACCTGAGAAATTACAGAACTCCTATTGAAAACTAACACTGAGTGAATATTTTAACATGGTATGGAAACACTGACAATACCTATAACAATATAATTTGCTTGATTTACACTTAAAAAGTTAACACAGCATCAAATTATCAGCCCCCAGGGGCGGACTGACCATTTGGCCACTCGGGCACTGCCCGAGGGCCCCGGGCCACTAGGGGGCCCCATCAGGGTTGCCAGCCTCAGTAAAACCAGGGACAGTATGTAAAAATCTGTGTTTTTTTTTTTACATCTGTCTCTGAAATGTCCCTTACCGACATCTTTTTGGTCTAAAAATCCTGAGATTATAGCTGCCCCACCTCTCCAGTACCTTTTCAGCCAATAGAAACATGTCTGTGTATACTGTGTGTACATGTATGTGTATACTGTGTGATTGTATACTGTATGTGTGTATACTGTGTGGCCCCATAATCTCTGATTGCCTGGGGTCCCCATAATCTCTTATTGCCGGGGGCCCCATGAGTTGTCAGTCCGCCCCTGTCAGCCCCTCATATTTACTGGCAGTTGTAAAAAAATCACAGATTTTTACAAACTGTCAGTAAATCTACTGGCGGTTGGCAACCCTGCTTCCCAGATAAATTCTTTTGAATATCTAAACACAGGAGTGCCAGTGTAAATGAGGCCTAGGGACAACACCAGACACTGAGATTGGTTCACTAAAGAAGTACTGAATGTTTGCTTCGCTTAATGAATACAATCAATCATCCAATCAATTGCTTGGTAACTCCTGTGTTTTTTTTAACACCCCTGTACAAAATTGGGTATTTGAGGGCTTGTTTACACTAGCAGCAGCCCTTGCCACCCCTCTGAAATGCAATTCCTTGACTGTTTTTTGACCGGCCTATGACTGGCCTATGACTGGCTACTACGCACAGCTGCACCAGTTTTAGTAAATGAACCCCAGTATGTTTTTTGGGCAGCATTTTGTCCACAACATGACCACACTGAACCATAGGAAGACAGGCACAAATGCTGCATACAGGGCTGAAGCCCCTGCTTCATGTCCCCGTCACCAAACTGCTAAGCCTTTTAGCTCACAACGCACTTATAAACCCACCATGGCCTGCATGTTAATGTTCTCTTGGTGAACATTGTCTTTGCTGAGGCAGCATTCTTTATTCCAATATTCCATAAAATCAACTTTATTTTTTATTTTAATAAATCTTATGCCTTTAAAAATAGATGTAAAATCTAACAGAATGACATTTAATTTGCTAAAGCTATGTGCATCATAAACATATGTCTACATGCACTCCAGCAATGGCCACATTCACTGAGCTGATTATTGGATTTTACTGTTTATGGCATTCTATTGAGAAAATACGCCCTTCTGTATAATAATTAATGAGCTAAAAAACAAAACAATTTTACTGAACATGACAAGAAGGTATTTTAATAAATGAGGGTAAGCTGATCTCATTCCACATTTTTTTTCGTTACATGGATTTCACTGATGGGAAAGCATTATAATGTTAACAGCTGGAAATCTGACTAAATATACAACTCTGAGAAAATACTTTCACCTCTGCGATCGAATGTCACATTGTAAAAACATTCTTGTTGTTCCAAAATATGCTTCATCTTTGTTCACATGGTCAGTCCTTCTGCTAAACTTACTTGGAGATTGCATTTTTATTTTCTCTGTGAGCGGAACTTCAGTCATTTTTTTCATCTTTCCATTTATTAAATCTTCTGTCCTTGTTGTTTGAACTTTGGATAGTAAAACATTTTTTTTTCTGCCAGTAAATACCTTATACAGCCCACTTCCTGTGTCTTGTCTGGTAATTAGTCTGGGTAATGACATCATGCACAGCTCTCTCACTCATGAGAGTTTGCCAGGAAGAGAAGGGGGGGTGAGTCATAAGAGGGCCAATGAGAGCTACAGAACTGGAGGTGTGTCTATGTAAATCCAGGAAGTGAACAGGCAGCAGCATCAGCTGTCCCCAGTTAAAATGGATGCAGCCAGACTCAGTGGAGGGAGATTTCTGCAGCATATTTGGCATATACAGAATCACAGTATATATAAAATAATATGCAAAGTGGTTGGAGCAATAGCAAAGATGTTTTTATTGCATTTCTGTGAGCAGACTGCATTTCCACTTTAAGTTGAAGCCCATCTCCAAGCAAGTCTATTTTTTTGATGAGAAGATCCCCCCACCCCTGTGCAGCCCCTGTGATATTTCTTTTAATTCTCTTTCCTCTATCTGTACAAATCCTTCTTCATCTGCCAAAACACACAATGTGGAAGAGTCTGCAGGGCACCCTACAGGACGCAGGGGCAGCCTCCACAACACAGAGTGCTGCCTCTACAACAGTTGGCAGTCAGAATTTCCTAATCAGTTATACCTAAGGGCCCATTCACACATAAGTGCTGTGTTGGAGTGTGCTTATGTACCAGTGTTAATGTGTGATGCATTAAGCAGTTTATTCATTAGGAATGGGCTGCCAATGTACCACAACAGAGGGAAAACGCACATAACCTTTTAAAAAAGCGCAGTGCACCACAACACATGGGATATATGTTGTGGGGTGCTGCTGAGCATTAAGGGCATTGTGCATTGTGCTCTATTGTACAATGTACTGGGGTATCATTCATTTGGGAAAAGCGCGTTAACATGTGCGTTTTGATAAATGAGCCCTCCATAGGTGTGCACAGCCTATTGCATTTGGGTGTGCACCCCAAAGCTCAAACACACATGCATTCTCTACAGCCTCAGCTGCACTGGACAGTGAATGAATGGGAAGCGCTCTGTGCTGAGAGGCTTCCTATTCATTCACAAACTGAAGCATAGGAAACACAGTTCCCTATGCTTCCACTATGAATGAAAACAGTGAGTTAGTGTGTTTACTGTGTTCATTTAGAAAAGGAAGGCACTGCTAAATTACATAGTTACTAGCTATTTTCCCTGCTCTCCATCCTAAAACATCCCTCACAGCCGCAGGGGGGAGAGGAGAGAAACCAGCAGTACTGCAGGGGGAAAGCAGCACGGGGGCCTGCATAAAGTGATTAGGGTGTGCCCAGGCACACCTGGCACACCCCCTACGCAGGCCTACAGAGTCCTCAAATGAGCCAGTGGTATCCTACAATAAAGTAGGATGCTTGTTTGTTTTTGTTTTTTAGGTTTTTAAGTTTTGGATAGACTAGTAAATTATTCTGTCAAAATTATTGATGCTTGTGACCATGTTGGGCAGATTTGGCTTCACTTATTTTCCCTGTGACAGCAGAGAAGTATTTGTCTCTGGAAGATACAGACGGCAATAATAAATTAAGTTTTAAGCCTTCCCCGTTTTGTTGAAAATAGTCTTTTGTTGCCATCGGTGTCCCCAGTGGAGACATCTCCTAGGCAGATGTTCTATCTTCTCCACTCTGTCTAAACTAAAAATAAATGTTTTGTTTGGAGTTGGGCTTTAACTCAAATTAGCTTTTTTGTACAAATTTAGTAGAATTACAAGCGTGTGTATAACACCACTATATTTTGCCGACAATAGTTTGGGTGCATCAGAAAACATGTGTGATATAAAACCGAATCTCAATTTGATGGGCACATATAGGTTACAATATGGTTTGCCTATACTAATGGATCTTATAAAAAGTGAGACTGTTATGCTTGAATAAGTTAAAAACAAGGAAAACAACTAGGAGTATTACATCCACAGGACAAATCATAACAAAAAACATAACATGGAAGCTTCAATATGAGTATATATTTGCCCATGGATGGGATTGTTCATTAGAATGTAAAAATATAGGGGGTAAAAAAAAAAATATATATATATATATATATATATATATATATATACGGGCGGTGTTTTTTTAAAGACAGTATATCATCATTTTTTTTAACCACTTCAGCCCCAGAAGATTTTACCCCCTTCTTGACCAGAGCATTTTTTGCGATTCATCACTGCTTCGCTTTAGCTGACATAAATTTAAAAAAAAAGCAATATTGTTTACTTTTTGCTATAATAAATATCCCCAAAAAATATATATAAAAAAAAATTCTTCCACAGTTTAGGCCGATATATATTCTTCTACATATTTTTGGTAAAAAAAAAAAATCGCAATAAGTGTTTGCGCAAAAGTTATAGCATCTACTTCTTCCCTGAGCTGCAGTTTCTGCTTGTATTCAGAGCTTGAAGTAGACTGCCAGCAGCTGACACAAGTGAGAGATGTGCATGTGGTACGCATGCTTGTATGCAGTGAGTATAATGTGTAAGCAGTGTGTGTTTGCAGTGTGTATGCACCCTTACCCTTATGCACCCTTACCCCAGCACTGTGTGTTACCCACTCCTAACACCTGCACTCTTTACATTACAAACATCTAACCCCTGCACTTTGTACATAGGCTCAAGATTTCAGTGCCTCTCACTGTAAGCGCCGTTTTTCCACCGCAGTGCACTTCCTCTTTAGAGCCCGTTCACACAGGGGCGATTCAGATCCGACTTCAGGTCGCCCCTAGTCGCCTCAGGTCGGACAACATGTAAAAATCAATGTAAATGAATGAGAGTCGTCTTAATGCACGCTACTGAAGTTGCTCCGACTTCAGAAAAGGTTCCTGTACTACTTCAATCCGACTTGTAGGCGACTGGTACCTATTGATTTCAATCGAGGTCGCCTCCAAGTCAGATCTCCGTCTATACGGAGGCGACTCTGACAGAATTATCAGCTCTCAAGTGGGAACTCCACGCCAAATTTATGAACCCCCTACGTTGAAAAAACGTCATTAAAGGGGGCCCCCTCCCAGATTCCAATAAGCCCCCCGCCCGCAGACCCCGACAACCAATGGCCAGGGTTGTCGGGAAGAGGCCCTTGTCCTCATCAACATGGGGATCAACATGGGGACAAGGTGCTTTGGGGTGGGGGGGCTGCGAGGCCCCCCTTCCCCAAGGCACCCCCCATGTTGAGGGCATGCGGCCTGGTACGGCTCAGGAGGGGGGGGCGCTCGCTCGTCCCCACCCCCTTTCCTGGCCGGCCGGGTAGCATGCTCGGATAAGGGTCTGGTATGGATCTGGGGGGACCCCCACGCCGTTTTTTCGGCGTAGGGTGGTTCCCCTTAAAATCCATATCAGACCTAAGGGCCTGGTATGCTCTCGGAGGGGGAACCCACGCCAAATTTTTTTCAGAAATTTGGGGTGGAGTTTCCCCTTGAGAGCTCATTCTCTGATTGGCCACGGCAAAAGTCGCCTGGCCTGGGGTGACTTAAAGTCGTGTTGTAAGTCGCCCCAAGTCGTGTTCAGGTCGTGTCCAAGTTGCCTCCAAAACTCGTGTTGAAAGTCGTGTTGCCCCTGTGTGAACGGACCCTTATTCTTCTTTGGGTTTCTTTTCTTGCATAAGGCAACCCAAATTATGATCTTGCACACAGGCCCACTGCTTTCAGAAAATGCTCCTGCTGCAGATACTGTCAATTTGTCCTAATTGGGCAGTATGATAATATCCCATTTGCTGATTCTCAAAAAAAAAAACATAAAAAGACATAAAGGCAATACTAAAGGAAGAAACGGTGGCAGATGTTTGCGGCCTGGGCAGGAACCCAAAACACCAGCTACAATTCTTGTATGAGTGACTGCAAAGTTTGTAACAATACCAGAATACATATTTTATATAATATATTTAGTCTGATCCAAAACTGATTTTTAATAAATTATTGTTTTTCATTTGTAAAGATACAATGTACAAAACTGTAAATCAGCACATATTTAATCACATTCTTACAAGTTGTAAAAAAATATATATCATACAAATTCAGCAGTCTAGATGAAAAATAGTTGGCAACTTTAAACACAAGAGAATATTCTTTAGAAAAAGGCTATAAAATCTCATACACTGTGACATAAATGAGAAGTCTCATAAGTCCGAAGCCAGTGTGTTCTTCTGTAACCAGTCAATAATCTTCGTATTCACAATATTTACCCACTCTAGGCGAGTTTTCTTTCTTCTTTCTAACCTCTGTACTTCACTTTCCCTTGAACTTTCATCCATAGCAGTGGTAATGAAGAGTTGCATCTTAAAAAAGAAAACAATATACAGTTATATTTTCACTTTGAAAAGCTGTCAGAGTAAAGAAAACCTATTTCAATCAGTAAATATGTGTTAAGAAAAAAAAAAGTACCATTGGAGGTCAAGTCAACCTCTCTCGTTGAAAGAATTGATTAAGCCTATTGATCACATTGCAGAGATGGAAGAGTTGATCCACACAACACAGGACAAAGTGTCTAAATGTATTCAGGTATGGTCGTACTGGAGGCACTTCCAGGAGACCCCCCACCTCCATATGGTGCTCTCAGGAATGGTTGCCCCTGAAGCCTTCAACTACAGCCTAGGATGGCCATCTGCCCTCCTCCTGTTAGTAGGAACTATTTGAATTTATTTTCCCCTTGTCAACTTAAGGGGTGAAACTGCTCAGGTACCTGGGCAGCTGCAATAATTACATTCCTTAACAAGTTCCTTGGGATTGGGAGTTAGTGGAGACTGCCCATGCCATATTCCTGGGGACAGCAGGGTTATTGGAGACTGCCCCTACACACTCTTCTCTCCTCTACCTTACCTATATCTAATTATTCCCCATTTCCCTTACCGACCTCCCCTCCTCCTTTTTTTGAATTTCTTTATTTCTGCTGTCCTCAATTGGACTGACAGTGACAGTCTTCCATTGTAGACTCACCCTGATAGGAGACATTAAGTTCAACACTCAGCCTGATATTATTTGGACTTGCCAGTCCCACCCCTTCACTTGTTGCCCTCTCTGTCCTCACAGACCAGCAGGAAAACATGTGCTCAGCATTTTCTTCCCTTGCCTTTCTTGCTTACCCCTCGTAACTATTGCACTTTTACTAAGTACTCCTGCAGCTGTAAAAAGGGAAGAGAGGATTGCTTCTGCCATTATCTCTGGTGATTTAGTATCTTTGGTTTCCTTTTTCTTTTCTTTTTTTTTATATCTTCAATAATTTCAGGTTTACCTGTTTATATACTGTATATTTAAAGTGGTTGTATAGTCTTTTTTACAACTTTTACCTACAGGTAAGCCTATAATAAGGCTTACCTGTAGGTAAAAAAAAATCTCCTAAACTTGTACGGTTTAGGAGATATTCCCCTCGCAATGCGCTGCTGACTGCAGCGGCTCATGCATACAGGGGATTCTCGGCTGAAAGTCCGGCAGACGCCGGACCCTGCCGGAAAAATATCTCCCATGCGCATGCGCGGGAGTGATGATATATCCGGCGCTGTGAGTGGCCGGAGCTGCGATACCCGGAAGACATGCCGAGGGAACATGTCAGCTCCTTCGGCGAGATGTCGGGGCCTCGTTCTAAGGTAAGTATTTCATAATGAGCTAGTATGCGGTGCATACTAGCTCATTATGCCTTTTCCCTTGCAGGTATGAAAAGAAAAAAAAAAAACCTCAGCGGGTTTACTACCGCTTTAATGTTTTTTTCACCTGAGCAAAAGGTGGAGACCTCACATTTCTATTGTATCATGCGTGTCTTATGATATTTTTGATCTGCATGACATTCTATTAATCTAAGCTGTCAAAGTTATTTACTTGTATCTAGTTAAGCGTCAGATTAAGGCAAATACTGGAGGCAGCAGTTGATCCACTGATTTTGCAGACAATTCAGAATGTTCTTTTTACCATGCCGTAAATGATAAAAGTTTGCCATGGAAAGTATATGGTCCTTCATTTCCATAACAAAAGAGATGCAAGGATGTGCTCTTTTAATATCAACCTGTATGCTCTGTTACATATTTTATACTTGTAAAAAGAGTGCAGCTCTAAACAATAAAGTGCATTCGTACGAATACAGACAAGTATCAAAATATACGAATGTGCAGATATTCAACAGCATATAAACAATAATAACTGTGAATAAAGTTGGAAGACACATATGCTAATTATATCACATGTGAATAAAGTGCAATTGTGCAAAAACAAAGTTCATATAAAGCTGGATTCCATCAAAGAAAGTCTGATGGAAGGAGAGAGTGTTTGGAAATGACGATCATACACCTGAAGGCGTGACACCTATCAGGATGCAAGATGCAGTGTAGGAAGCATCAATATCAGAATGTTTAGGAAACAAAAGGACTCCACATAGTGTGATACTGTCTCAACATTCGGTTTATTAAGCAGTACACTTACATAAAAGTCCAAGCTATGATCATGTCACATTCAACAGATCAAACAGATAAAATCCTTGTGAGTTTCGAGCAGCGATCGCGCAAGTGCGGCAGCATGTGTACGTAGCTATCCTGACGATCGTTTCATGATAAATTACATCATCACTCCTGATGATGTCATTGTCAATGGATTTTATCTGTTTGATCTGTTGACTGTTGATTGTGACATGATCATAGCTTGGACTTTTATGCAAGTGTACTGCTTAATAAACCAGATATTGTCCTTTTGTTTCCTAAACATTCTGATATCGAGACTTCCTACACTGCATCTTGCATCCTGAGTTGCTGTGAACCTCCCGGTGTATACCATCCATAGCCATAGGAGAGGAACATCCGGAATTCTTTCTCGGTGGATCAGAGATCCAACCAAGCGATGTGTGAGCTCTCTGAGTAAGAGGCTTTCGGTAAGCCTCCATTTTTGTTATGGAGATGGGTGTCACGCCTTCAGATGTATGATCATCATTTCCAAACACTCTCTTCTTCCATGAGACTTTCTTTGATGGAATCCAGCTTTATATGAACCTTTTGTTTGCACAATTGCACTTTATTCACATGTGATGTAATTTAACATATGTGTCTTCAAACTTTATTCACAGCTATTATTGTTTATATACTATTGATTATCTGCACATTCGTATATTTTGATATTTGTCTGTATTCGCACAAATGCACTTTATTGTTCAGTGCTGCACTCTTCTTACATCTATTATCTGTGCCTGGTGTCTGGGTTATAGCGCACAGCTGCTTATTAACTTTAGTTCCTAGCACCGATATACCCTTTACATTTATTCACATATTTGATACTAAATATGAGATATAATTGCAGAGGAGCTCCAGGCTCCTTCAGACAAAATTAAAAGTCAACAGCTTTAAATATTGTAGCTGCTGACTTTCAATATAAGGACACTTACATGTCCAGGGATCCCACAATGTCCTCACCTGAGCGGATTCTTCAATTGGCTTTGGGTGCAGGCAACGGCATCTTTAGTAAGGGAGACAGGAAGTGAGGCCTTGCGGCTTCACAGCATGTTTCTTACGGCGCATGTGCGAGTCACGTTGCACCTTGTGAATGATCCCACAGTCTTCTGAGACCTGTGATGTGTCCCAGAAGACTGCAGGGAAAGGAGGGGGAGGGGGCAGAACTTTCTCTGTCAAGTACCCATTCCCCCACCCCCCCAAAAAAGTGCCAAATGTGGCGGGGGGGGGGGGTGCAAACAAGCATAGCTTCCCCCTTTGGGTGGAGCTTCACTTTAAGATTTATAAGGCTCAATTCACAAAGTGAACAGACAAAGATAAGGTTCCTAATTTTCAAAAAAAGTCTGATATTTTTATTGAATCTCTGTGAGATTTGCAAATCACAGTAACATGGCTAAAATTGAAGGTGCCTATTCTTATGTAAAGTTTATGTTGAGCCTGTAGCATGGAAACTTGTGTATGACATTCAGTTCCTTCAGACATTATACTTCAGTTGCTGTAAAAAATCTTTAAGGGATCTAGTAATTTTTAGTTAAATAGCAGACCTCGCATGATCCATAGTAGATAGAAGTTGCATTTTGGTTTATGTAAGTCCTTTTCAATGTGAAGTAGTAGTTGTGTGTGTTTTTTTTTTGTTTGTTTTTTTACTAACCCCCAATCACTAAAATCTCACATAAGCCTTCAATTATTTTAAATCTGTAACTTTAGGCCCATTGTTTTTAATTGACATGTACACTCAGGTTTGTAAACTTGCGCTGCAAATATGCACATATGACACCTTTTCTTGATTTAAAAAAAAGCTAGAACATTTTTTATATGCATGGTTATGCACAAATACGCACAAGTGCTATACAGTCCATTCTCACATTTTTCTGCTAGGAATATCTGAGGTTCATACATCAGTACGTACAAGCAGGCCCGTCGCGACAGGACAGGCAAAACATTGCTTGGTGCCCACGAGCTAGCCTAGTTCCCCAGCTGCGCTGCAGCTTCCTATAAGCTGCAGCCTGTACCGTGGCCGAGCTCCTCTTCCTTCCTCAAGCAGTCCGCGTGGTACAGGCGATTGAGTTTCCTGTTCCCGGCCGAACTGACAGGAAGTGCACACACAGAGTGCTCACTTCCTTTCAGTCTGGCCGGCCGGAAACAGAAAACTGAATCTCCTGCCGCACGGTACGCAGTAGGGACGGGGGATAAAAAGAACACAGGGGGGGGGAGAGTAGTAAGGGGGGGAGGCAGTTATCAAGATCCATTTAGTAATAAAAATATGGTAGCTTGCTGACCATAATAAAAACAATTACCATAGCTGTATCTTCTGTAGAGTCTTTTCTCTGCTTTGTAAATTTTTGCAAAAAGCTTTAATACATATTACCTGATTCAAAAAAGAAGCAATAAGATGGAAATGGGATGGTAAAGAAAGAAAATGGAAAGAAAGCTATGGTAATTGTTACTATGGTAAAGCTATGGTAAATCTTTATTTTTTGCTCTCCTCATTAGACATCATTAGATATACTGTGTTGAGGGCAGGACTTAGGGCGGAGGGGGCCCCTGGGCTTGAGTCACTTTTGGCCCTACCTTCTATACATTACCATATTTATCGGCGTATAACACGCGCCGGCATATGACACACACCCCAAGTTTAGGAGGGAATTTTAAGGGAAAAACTTACATTTAAATGCCCATCAATGCAGCCTTATCAGTGTCCATGTGCAGCCTTATCCATCCATCAGCAGCCTTGTCCATTGTCATTGCAGCCTTGTCAGTGTCATTTGAAGCCCTGTCAGTGTAGCCTTGTGATTTGCAGCCTTGTCATTGAAGTCTTGAAGTTTAAAAATGGCGCCGCCGAGATATAGAGTTCTGTGTATCTTGGCGGCTCTCAGGTCCTCTCAGCGCCTCTTGGGTCCTCTCACAGTCCCGTGTTATGTCCATCATAGGGCGGGACTGGGTATGACTGTGAGCGGAGCCGAGCAAGTACACTCGGCTATGTATCTCGGCGGGGCCCCCTATTGGGCAGGGCCCATGGGCTTGAGCCCAGTCAAGCCCAATGGTAAGTCCAGCCCTGACTGTGTCCACTGTACAAGATGTTATCCATTATCCATAATTTATAAGCCCAGCCATATGGGTGCTTATTGTTTACTGCTACAATGCTTCCATGTTGGTGTGTACATAAGCCCCCTTTCCCACTGGAGCATATTGCAGGTGCTATAGCGCAATTCGCCCTTAAAGTGCTGTCACATTCACTCAGGCTTTCACACTGGAGCGTCCTGCTAGCCGCATCTTTGGAGTGGAGAAGGTGTGGTGTGTTTACAGCTCCTTCACCGCTGCTGCCCATTGAAATCAATGGGAGAGCACGGCTATACATTATATGCAACAGCAGTATTTGCACTGTGAACCTTTTTTATTTATATAAAGTGTTTGTGAACTTAAACTGTATCGCTATGCTGTGATTCCTGTAGGCTTTGCATGCGTGTGTGCGGGGGGAGGGGAGCCTCCATGTCCATTTTGCTTGGGGCCCCCAAATTCCTTCAAACGGCCCTGCGTGAAAGTAACCTTAATTAAAACAATACCTGGCAATTCTGCCATGAAGGTCTTCGTTCAGGCACTTCCTGTTATGGGGTGATGACTGTCTCACAATTGTGCTCCTGCATTGTCACCCTGTCACATGTGCTTGACTCACATTGCACAGGCACTGTTCACTATTGTTACTATCAGGAAGCTGGCCCTGAACATTGCTGCACAGCCAACAGTGCAGCAAGCAACTTTAATAAACTAAGGCTAGATAAACACAGGCCAAAAATTGTGTGAAAACATTCAGCCTTTCGGCCCATGTGTACAGCTCCCTCTCTGAAAATATTTTCAGCTGGGTTGAACGAAAAAAATAAAAATAAATAGTGTGTACCTAGCTTAAATGTCATCCAGTTACGATTTATATTTACTTTACATTGTGTTAGGCTGGCCATACATGCTGAGCTTAATGAGAAAAATCCATAGATTTCCCCATAAATGCTAAACAGATGAATCTCCTGCTGCCAGCTACTTTATTATGACAGCCACCACCAGCTGACCTTTTTCCGCCTGGTTCCTTTGATTTCTCAAGTTTATTGAGCTGGGTGATGTCAGCCAGGCCTCCCATGGCTGGAATTTCAATCGAATTACAGGAATCAGCCATAATTCCAGCTATGTATGACTAGCTTCAGATATGAATAGGCAAGCAATGGCTCCATCAGTTTCTAATTACCCGATGGGCCATATTAGGGGAGCACACAGCAGCTCCAACTTCTGTATGCAACCTACACAGCTCTTCAGGAGTAGTGATGGACGAACTTCCGACGGGACGTTTCGCGAACGCGAAACGCGAACGGACACAAACGTTCGCGAAAACGACCGTTCGCCGCGGGCTCCATTGACTTCAATGGGAGGCGAATTTCGCAAACCTTTAGGTCGAATTTGCGGCCACGGGGTAATTATTAGGGGGTAGCACGTAGTCCCACCACCTGGACAATAGCATAATACATGTATGAGGTGAATTTGGGATCGATAACTACAAGCATTTTTTTTTTATTTGGGAAATTGTTCTGACAATTCAGGACTATGGAGCTAATGAAGGCAATGGAGGAGAGGGAAGGTCAGGGACCAGGGTAGGCAAACAAGAGGGTGCAGGAGATACAGAGCACTGACAGCAGCACCGTAATACAGAGCACTGACATCAGCACCGTGACATACAGCGCTGACAGCAGCTCCGTGACATACAGCGCTGACAGCAGCTCCGTGACATACAGCGCTGACAGCAGCTCCGTGACATACAGCGCTGACAGCAGCTCCGTGACATACAGCGCTGACAGCAGCTCCGTGACATACAGCGCTGACAGCAGCACCGTGACATACAGCGCTGACAGCAGCTCCGTGACATACAGCGCTGACAGCAGCTCCGTGACATACAGCGCTGACAGCAGCTCCGTGACATACAGCACTGACAGCAGCTCCGTGACATACAGCGCTGACAGCAGCTCCGTGACATACAGCGCTGACAGCAGCACCGTGACATACAGCGCTGACAGCAGCTCCGTGACATACAGCGCTGACAGCAGCTCCGTGACATACAGCGCTGACAGCAGCTCCGTGACATACAGCGCTGACAGCAGCTCCGTGACATACAGCGCTGACAGCAGCTCCGTGACATACAGCGCTGACAGCAGCTCCGTGACATACAGCGCTGACAGCAGCTCCGTGACATACAGCGCTGACAGCAGCTCCGTGACATACAGCGCTGACAGCAGCTCCGTGACATACAGCGCTGACAGCAGCTCCGTGACATACAGCGCTGACAGCAGCACCGTAAGCAGCCCCAGGAGGAAGTCAGCACAGCACAGGGATGGTGTGATCCCCTCATAATAAGAACCCCCAGGAGGAAGTCAGCACAGCACAGGGATGGTGGGAGCCCCTCATAATAAGAACACCCAGGAGGAAGTCAGCACAGCACAGGGATGGTGGGAACCCCTCATAATAAGCAGCCCCAGTAGAAATATGACACCGCTCAACCTCTTCAAAGAGGAGGGTAGGGGCATATAGTACGGTGTGCTTTTTTGGGTCAGGGAAGTGAGCCAAATGAATTAAGAAGGTCTGTGTGCTTGATTCCAAAAATTGTTTATAGACATATACATGGTCTACTGATCACATGTGTTGAATTCCTCCGAGATCCATGCCTCATTCATTTTTAGAAATGTGAGGTAGTTAACACTGTGGTGAGCTAGGCGAGTACGCTTATCGGTCACAATCCCCCCTGCTGCGCTGAACGTCCTTTCGGACAGGACACTGGATGAGGGGCAAGCCAACAGTTCGATTGCAAATTGGGCAAGCTCTGGCCAGAGGTCAAGCCTGCCCACCCAGTAGTCTAGGGGTTCATCACTCCTCAGAGCGTCCACATCGGCCGTTAACCCAATGTAGTCGGACACCTGACGGTCTAGGCGTTCCCTGATGCTGGATCCGGATGACACCTGTCGATGGGTCGGCTGAAAGAATGACCTCATATCCGAAGTCACCAACACATCTTCAAACCGGCCTCTTCTTGCAGGCGCTGTTGGATTGGTACCCGCAAATCCTTCTCTGGGAGTGGGAATTGCTCCTCTGCCAGCGCACGCAAAAGCAGAATGCAGCATTTCTCGAAGCAAGGCCTGGAAGTGCTGCATTCTGACAGCCCTCTGCGACGGCGGTAACATTTCCGCCATTTTGTGTTTGTACCGGGGGTCTAAGTACGTTGCCACCCAGTACTGGTCCTTGACCCTCATGCTTTTTATACGGGGGTCCCTATTAAAACACTGGAGCATGAAGGCCCCCATTTGCACTAAAGTGGAAGCGGTGTGGTGGCCTGGCTCCTGCTCATCATCCAGGATAATGTCGTCCTCTTCATTCTCCTCTCCCCATCCTCGCACAACAGGGATCCCAGAAAGGTTTAAAGCATGCTCTTCTTGCTCCTGCTCATCCGCCCCGGCACCATCCTCCTCTGACTCCTCATCAGACTCCTGTTGTTGACTTGTCTCAGATAGAGTAGCCCCCCCTGGGAATTCATCCAGCATTGCGACTTCCTCATCTTCCCGCTCCTGCTCCTCCACAGCCTGATCAATGACACGACGCAATGCACGCTCCAGAAAGAAGGCATAAGGTACCATGTCACTGATGGCGCCATGGCTGCGACTGACCAGTTTGGTGATCTCCTCAAATGGCCGCAGAAGTCTGCATGTGTCGCGCATGAGCAGCCATTGGCGCGGTGAAAAAAAACCCAGCTCCCCAGAACCGTTTCTTTCGCAGAGTTCATACAGGTAGACGTTAACTGCACGTTTCTGCTGGAGCAGCCTATCAAGCATATAGAAGGTTGAGTTCCATCGCGTCGGGCAATCGCAAATAAGACGTCTGACCGGCAGATGGTGTCGCCGCTGAATGTCAGCAAGGCGAGCCATGGCCGTGTAAGATCTTCTGAAATGGGCCGAGATTTTCCTTGCCTGCCGCAAGATGTCCTGGACCCCAGGGTATTTGACAAGGAATCGCTGCACGACCAAGTTTAAGACGTGTGCCATGCACGGCACGTGCGTGATTTTGCCCTGTTTCAATGCGCTAAGCAGATTGGCACCGTTGTCACACACCACTTTACCAACTGTCAAATTGAGCGGTGTTAGCCACTCATCTGCCTGTGAACGCAAAGCTGAAAGGAGTGCCGGGCCAGTGTGGCTCTTTGCTTCCAGGCACAACAGACGCAGCACGGCATGGCAACGTCTCACCTGGCATGTGGAATAGGTTCTGGGGAGCTTGGGCGGTGCAGTGGAAGAGACGCTAGCAGCGGAAAAGGAGGAGGCAGCTGAGGAGGAGAGGGAGGAGGATGGAGTAGGAGGAGGAGAAGAAGAGTCAGGCCTGCATGCAATCCGTGGCGGTAAAACCAAATCTACACGGGTGCCACGGGTTACATGCTTGACGGCCGTCAGAAGGTTCACCCAGTGGGCAGTAAAACTGATATACCTTCCCTGCCCGTGTTTGCTAGACCACGTGTCTGTGGTCAGATGTATCTTGGCACCGACACTGTGTGCCAGAGATACATTCACTTGCCGCTGAACATGGCCATATAGCTCTGGGATGCCCTTCTCTGAGAAATACTTCCTTCCTGGGACCTTCCATTGTGGTGTTCCAATGGCCACAAATTTGCGAAAGGCCTCCGAGTCCACCAGTTTATATGGCAGTAGTTGGCGGGCTATGAGTTCTGACAAGCCAGCCGCCAACCGTTGGGCAAGAGGGTTATCCGGCGTCATCATTTTTTTACGCTCAAACATTAGGCCCACGGAAGCCTGCCTTTTTGCAGAAAAATGTGAGCTTGGCGTGATGGAAGGTGGAGTGGAGGACAATTGTGAGGAGAGAGGAGAAGGAGAAGTAGAAGACGAGGCTGGACGGTGAGAGCCTGCAGTGTGGCTTTGTGTGTTCCGTTGCTCCCACTGGGCTCGGTGATGGCTGCTCATGTGCCTTCTTAAGGCGGTCGTCCCTAGGTGAGTATTGGGCTTACCGCGACTAACGCGTTGACTGCAAAGATTGCAGATGGCAACGCTATTGTCAGCAGCGGACACGTTAAAAAAAGCCCACACTGCGGAGCCATGTGCCGGTGTCCTGGGAGCGCCAGATGTGACCGTACATGGTCGATGACTCGCTCCTGATACATTTGCAGTCTGCTTTGTCCCTGCTGTGCAATGTAAGTCATTGCTGCTTCTCCTCCCTATCTGCTGGTCCATATCTCCCTCTGAACTCCCCTCCTCTTCCTCTCTTGTGGGCACCCACGTGACATCACTAGACACGTCATCATCAACGTCACCTTCCCCACCGCTATAAGTAGAGTAGGCAGCAACACCGGGGACCAACCTCCTCCTTGGGCTGATCTGGGTACTGGCGTCAGACTGCTGAGTAGCGCTTGTTGCTACCTCCTCTTCCTGATCCAATACCAAGAGTGGCTGCGCATCAGAAATGTCCTCTTGATATGGATCGGAAAATAATTCCAGTGACTCAAGCGGAAGGTATGTGGTGGTGGTGGTGGTGGTCGTGTTGTTGGTGGTAGTGTCTTTGGGGGTGCACATAGCAGAGAGTGAAGAAGAGGGTGCAGATCGAGAGGATGAGGAGGGTGCAGAAGAGTAAGGCTGAGCGAGCCACTCAACCAAGTCTGGTGCATCCTTTAAAGTAATTGAACGCACCTTCTGCAACTTCCCACTTTGGCTCAAGCCTGTTGCTCCTGCCCTACCCCTACCACCCCTGCGGAAGGGCCTGCCTCTTCCTCTGCATGTCATTTTTTAAATGACCCTGTGACAAAACTCTTAGTCCCTATACCGCTGAAGGACTGCTGCAGTATAGGTGAGCGGTCAGCAGTGGTGCACGTCAACCCTATCTATTGTGGACCGATAGCGGTCCTTACAGAACAGCAGACTGTACCGCACTCAAGCCTATGTACCGTAGCACCCTATACCAAGTTACCAGTCCTTATAAGAACTTTTGTGGACCAAGCAGGTTGTGTATTAGTGTTTAGCAGACTGTACGTCAGTCCCTATACCGCTGAAGGACTGCTGCAGTATAGGGCAGCGGTCAGCAGTGGTGCACGTCAACCCTATCTATTGTGGACCGATAGCGGTCCTTACAGAACAGCAGACTGTACCGCACTCAAGCCTATGTACCGTAGCACCCTATACCAAGTTACCAGTCCTTATAAGAACTTTTGTGGACCAAGCAGGTTGTGTATTAGTGTTTAGCAGACTGTACGTCAGTCCCTATACCGCTGAAGGACTGCTGCAGTATAGGGCAGCGGTCAGCAGTGGTGCACGTCAACCCTATCTATTGTGGACCGATAGCGGTCCTTACAGAACAGCAGACTGTACCGCACTCAAGCCTATGTACCGTAGCACCCTATACCAAGTTACCAGTCCTTATAAGAACTTTTGTGGAACAAGCAGGTTGTGTGTTAGTGATTAGCAGACTGTACGTCAGTCCCTATACCGCTGAAGGACTGCTGCAGTATAGGTGAGCGGTCAGCAGTGGTGCACGTCAACCCTATCTATTGTGGACCGATAGCGGTCCTTACAGAACAGCAGACTGTACCGCACTCAAGCCTATGTACCGTAGCACCCTATACCAAGTTACCAGTCCTTATAAGAACTTTTGTGGACCAAGCAGGTTGTGTATTAGTGTTTAGCAGACTGTACGTCAGTCCCTATACCGCTGAAGGACTGCTGCAGTATAGGGCAGCGGTCAGCAGTGGTGCACGTCAACCCTATCTATTGTGGACCGATAGCGGTCCTTACAGAACAGCAGACTGTACCGCACTCAAGCCTATGTACCGTAGCACCCTATACCAAGTTACCAGTCCTTATAAGAACTTTTGTGGACCAAGCAGGTTGTGTATTAGTGTTTAGCAGACTGTACGTCAGTCCCTATACCGCTGAAGGACTGCTGCAGTATAGGGCAGCGGTCAGCAGTGGTGCACGTCAACCCTATCTATTGTGGACCGATAGCGGTCCTTACAGAACAGCAGACTGTACCGCACTCAAGCCTATGTACCGTAGCACCCTATACCAAGTTACCAGTCCTTATAAGAACTTTTGTGGACCAAGCAGGTTGTGTATTAGTGTTTAGCAGACTGTACGTCAGTCCCTATACCGCTGAAGGACTGCTGCAGTATAGGGCAGCGGTCAGCAGTGGTGCACGTCAACCCTATCTATTGTGGACCGATAGCGGTCCTTACAGAACAGCAGACTGTACCGCACTCAAGCCTATGTACCGTAGCACCCTATACCAAGTTACCAGTCCTTATAAGAACTTTTGTGGAACAAGCAGGTTGTGTGTTAGTGATTAGCAGACTGTACGTCAGTCCCTATACCAATGAAGGACTGCTGCAGTATAGGGCAGCGGTCAGCAGTAGTGCACGGCAACCCTATGTATTGTGGACCGATAGCGGTCCTTACAGAACAGCAGACTGTAACGCACTCAGGCCTATGTACCGTAGCACCCTATACCAAGTTACCAGTCCTTATAAGAACTTTTGTGGACCAAGCAGGTTGTGTGTTAGTGATTAGCAGACTGTACGTCAGTCCCTATACCAATGAAGGACTGCTGCAGTATAGGGCAGCGGTCAGCAGTAGTGCACGGCAACCCTATGTATTGTGGACCGATAGCGGTCCTTACAGAACAGCAGACTGTACTGCACTCAGGCCTATGTACCGTAGCACCCTATACCAAGTTACCAGTCCTTATAAAAACTTTTGTGGACCAAGCAGGTTGTGTGTTAGTGTTTAGCAGACTGTGCGTCAGTCCCTATACCGCTGAAGGACTGCTGCAGTATAGGGCAGCGGTCAGCAGTAGTGCACGGCAACCCTATGTATTGTGGACCGATAGCGGTCCTTACAGAACAGCAGACTGTAACGCACTCAGGCCTATGTACCGTAGCACCCTATACCAAGTTACCAGTCCTTATAAGAACTTTTGTGGACCAAGCAGGTTGTGTGTTAGTGATTAGCAGACTGTACGTCAGTCCCTATACCAATGAAGGACTGCTGCAGTATAGGGCAGCGGTCAGCAGTAGTGCACGGCAACCCTATGTATTGTGGACCGATAGCGGTCCTTACAGAACAGCAGACTGTACTGCACTCAGGCCTATGTACCGTAGCACCCTATACCAAGTTACCAGTCCTTATAAGAACTTTTGTGGACCAAGCAGGTTGTGTGTTAGTGATTAGCAGACTGTACGTCAGTCCCTATACCAATGAAGGACTGCTGCAGTATAGGGCAGCGGTCAGCAGTAGTGCACGGCAACCCTATGTATTGTGGACCGATAGCGGTCCTTACAGAACAGCAGACTGTACTGCACTCAGGCCTATGTACCGTAGCACCCTATACCAAGTTACCAGTCCTTATAAGAACTTTTGTGGACCAAGCAGGTTGTGTATTAGTGTTTAGCAGACTGTGCGTCAGTCCCTATACCGCTGAAGGACTGCTGCAGTATAGGGCAGCGGTCAGCAGTAGTGCACGGCAACCCTATGTATTGTGGACCGATAGCGGTCCTTACAGAACAGCAGACTGTACCGCACCCAAGCCTATGTACCGTAGCACCCTAGACAGACCAAGTTACCAGTCCTGATAAAGAGCTTTGTGGAACAAGTGAGTTGTGAATGATTAGCAGACTGCAGCAGAAGGGCAGCAGTCAAGTATAATATTCTTTCTATATTTGGAAGAAAGAATATTATACGTGTACAAGCCTATTACCGTACCACTGATACCAGTCCTGAAAAGAACCTTTGTGGAACTAATAGTAACAGCAAGTCTTTAAAATTATCCTCACTGCCTGACACACTGCTTCCTGCCTGTCCCTATACAAATTGGCAAAAAAGAGTAGGCTGGAACGATTAGCTGGAACAGCTCTTTTGTGGACCTGATAGTAACAGCTAATGATGATGATGATGATGATGATGAAGAAAGACTAATCTGGCTGAGCTGTCCCTAAAATAGCAGCATACAGCGCTCTGTCCCTTTATCTAAACTGACAAAAGAAACTCAGGCTGCTGACCTAACACCTATACCAGTCCTGAAAAGAACTTTTGTGTACCAAATAGCTAGCGTTTTCTCTGTCCCTACTCCACACAGGATCCTTTCCCTACAGTGACAGAAGAAAGAATGTAAAATGGCCACCGGATCGGGTGTATTTATAGGTTAGGGGGAATGTCCAAGTGTCCATGAGCTGTCATGTCTCAATTGGTTGTCCTGTAACACATGATAAACGTGTCACGAAAGGTTAAAGTTCTTGTATACATTAAACACGTAAGTCCGCCGGGGCGAACGACGGAAAAAGGCGTTCGAACCCGCGGACGGCGAAAGTCGGAAATTCGCCGCGAAACGACCGCCGGGCGAACCGTTCGGCCATCACTATTCAGGAGGATCAGAGCTGTTCCTTATGCAGGTTAAGCAGCACTCTCCTCCAACTGCCCCTATACATTCCTTTGCTGATCTAGGCCAATATTTAGCAACTAAGGACACCACTGCTGAGAGGAAAAAGAATGAGAGAGAATGAATGTTTGTATAAATATTCACTTAAATTATCCAATCGTGTGTTGAAGAAATATCTAAACAGGGATTTGCTTTTACCATGATTGGAGCATTGAAGTAAATCTTCACACAAAAGTGAACATTCTTAACCCCTTTAGTAAATCAGCCTCAATGCATTAAAGTCGAGCAAGACCCTGAGACCCTGTGTATAGCTTCACCTCTTGAAACTGCAGCTCTGTTGTAGCTTTCCATCCCAAATCTGTTACTAATCTTTCAAAAAATATTTCAGTTTCATCCGCGGACCTGAAAAACATACAAATGAAACTTTATTTTAGGACACGAGTTCCATGTGTAATAAAGTTAGACTGTTTCACCTCCTTCTGCAGACCTTCCCTGTTACTAAGACACTATTAAAGCCTAGCTCCAGGTTTTAGTGTATACTTTCATTTGGACCAAGTGGGTCCAAAAAAATATTTCCTTAACTAACACATGCATCAGCTGTTAGCACTGTAGGTAGCCTCAGTTACGTACAGTTTACAGTGTTCTTCTTGTCTCTGAACTTCCTGTCCCTCTCTTGTAAAAAATTAAGTAGGGCTTAGTGCTGCACAGCTATTCACAGGAAGCTTTGAATTTTTTGACTGAGTACAAAGCTTCTTCTGATTGGCTGATGTGGAGATCATGCGCCTGCTTCTCTGCCTCAGCCAATCAGAAGAAGCTTTGCGTTTCAGAAAATACAAAGCTTCCTGTGAAAGGCTGAGCAGCCCACAGGCCAACTTGATTTTGTCCCGGGAGAAGATAGGGAAGTCCCCGTACTGCACACACAGCTGCTGCATCTGTAGAAAATAATTTGTTTGGACCAGCTTGGTCCATACAAACTATATGAAGTTTACTAAAACATGGAGTTGGGCTTGAAGGACTTTGTTCTGGGCTTCAAATTCAGAGAAGCAGAGGACTGCCGAACTCCTTGGCAAGGGATCTAGAGAACCGCAGCACCCCATCTTGTGTAGTTGAGGAAGCAAAACATAATTTTTTTAACCAACACTATGCAATGAGCATAGACAAATTATTATTATTATACAGGATTTATATAGCACCAACAGTTTGCACAGCACTTTACAACATGAGGACAGACAGTACAGTTACAATACAATTCAATACAGGAGGAATCAGAGAGCCCTGTTTTTTAGAGCTTACAATCTAGAAGGGAGGGTCAAGTGATTATAAGGTAATAACTGTGGGGGATGATCTGATGGAGAAAGTAAAAGTAAAGTTGTTAGGTGAAGGCAGAAAAGTCTCCTCTGAAGAGAAGGGTTTTCATGGATCGGCTAAAAGCAAGCAGAGTAGGAGATAGTCAGATTGGGGTAATGAGTTCCATAGGATAGGTGAGGCTCAAGAAAAGTCCTGGAGGTGAGCATGGGAGGAGGTGATGAGGGAACTAGAGAGCAGGAGGTCTTGGGAGGAACGGAGGGAACGAGTAGGTTGATATTTTAAGACTAGGTGAGTGATGTAGCTGTGGGCCAAGTTGTGGATGGCTTTGTAAGCCAATTTTGAATTGAATTAGTTGGGTGAGTGGAAACCAGTGTAGGGATTGACAAAGAGGTGTAGCAGACGCTGAGCGGTTGGTCGGGTGGATGAGCCTGATGGACTGAAGGGGGGACAGTCTATGTAAAGGTAATCCAGTGAAGAGGGAATTGCAGTAGTCGAGGTGGGGGGTGACCAGGGAGTTAACTAGGAGCTTAGTGGTGTCATTGGTTAGGAAGGGGCATATTTTGGGGGTGTTTCAGAGAATTGGAATGTGTTTGGAGGTGGGGCCAAAAGGATAGTTCAGAGTCCAGGGTTACACCTAGAACCTTGGCATGCGGGGACAGGCTGACAGTAATGCTATTAATCTTGACAAAGAAATCAGGGGAAGAGGCACGTGGAGAAGGAAAGATCTTGAGCTCAGTTTTGGATAGATTGAGTTTGAGGAAGTGGTGTGACATTCAGGCTATATCTGTTAGTAAATTAATGATATGTGAGGAGACTGAAGGAGTGAGCTGAGGGGTAGAGAGATAGATTTGGGTGTCATCAGCATAGAGATAGTATTGGAAGCTAGGATATTACCTGACCCAGGGAGGAGGTGTAGATGAAGAATAAGAAAGGTCCAAGAACGGAACCTTGTGGGACCCCGACAGAGAAAGGGAGATGAGAGGAGGAAGTAGAGTTATAAGTGACACCGAAGGTGTGGATGGATAAAAAGGATGAGAACAAGGAAAGAGTACAGTCACAGAGAACAAAGGTGTGGAGTTTTTTTGAGGAGAAGGAGGTGGTCCATTGTGTCAAAGGCAGCAGAGAGGTCTAGGAGTAGGAGTACAGAATAGTGTCCTTTGGATTTAGCTGTTAGCAGATCGTTTTTGGGCAGAATCCAGACGGAAGGGGGATCAAGAAGATTATTCTTGGTGAGGTGGTCGCTCAGTCGGTTGTAGACCAGACATTCAAGGAGTTTGGATAAAAGGGGGAACAAAGATATGGGGCACAGGTTGTTCAAATTGGTGGGGTCTAATGAGGGCTTTTTAAGAATCGGGGTGACTAATGCATGTTTTAGAGCATTTGAGAAGATGCCAGAAGAGAGGGAGAGAATAAAGGTGTGAGTTAGGGAGTGTAGAATAGAGCCAGAGGGTGAACGTAGCATTTGCGAGGGAACAGGGTCCAGGGGGCAGGTGGTAAGGTGGACGTTAGAGAAAAGTTTAGCAACCTCGTCTATAGTGGTGGGGTTGAATGAAGGAAGTATTGATTGTACCTGTGGACATGGAGTGTTAGGTGGAGACGGCATCTTTACAGTGGAGATCTCCTCATAAATTGTATGAATCTTATGTTTGAAGTGATTGGCGATCTCCTGGGCAGTGAGTGAGTTAGTGGGTTGAGGCAGTGGGGAATGAAGTAGAGAGCTGAAAGTAGAGAAGATTGACAGGGACAGGATAAGTTGTTAACAAGAGTGATAAAACCAGACCTTGCTTGGCAGTGAGGAGGGAGGAATTGTACTTTTGGAGGGTAGATTTATTGGGGACTTAGGGGTTGATTTACTAAAGGCAAATACACTGTGCACTCTGCAAAGTACAATTGCACCCTGCAAGTGCAGTTGCTCCAGTACTTAGTAAATGAGGTAAATATTCACTTTGCAAAGAATACTCAATCACGTGCCTGGAAAAAAAAACACAACAGCATTTTTGCTTGCACATGATTGGATAATGGAAGTCAACAGATCTTTGCAAAGTGCACAGTCTATATGCTGTAGTAAATCAACCCCAAAGTCTTATGCCACAGGCACTCAAGAGCACAGCTATGTTTTTTCAGACATCTAGTGACAGCTGTTTGCCAAGGTTGTAGGGGTCGTGGCCTGATTCTGTGTATAGTGAAGGGGGCAAGCTTGTCTAGGGAGGATGACAGTGAAGTGTTGTAGACAGAAGTGGCTAGGTTGGGGCAGGACAGGGATGACATTTTGTCATAGAGGTGGCCAGTAGCAGAGTAGAGAAGAGAAGGGTTGAGGTAGTGAGCGTTTCTACGGGTAACTGTTGGTTGGAGGGAGGGCAAAGTGAGTAGAAGCGTGTATCCATTGCTTCAGGTCAAAGAAGTAGGTTAGACTGAGAAGTTTGGAAGTAGCAAGAATTAACAGTATTAACAGTAATATAAAACCGTAAATATTGGTCAAAATGAAACCACTCGAAAAAAAAAAGGCAAATTAAAGAGGAATTTCATCCTCCCCCTAATCTCCCCCCCCCCCCCATTACCTGATTCTGAGCTGTTCACATTTCAGAAATTCACCAACACAGCGGGTCCAAGGTAGTCCTGCTGAGATCCTCTTCTCAGCAGGCACAGCTGGGTCCCACAGCGCCATGTTTCTCTGTGATGTCATTGGAAGGCTAAATTGGCTCTCCCGTGTTCTGGTGCAGCCTCTCGATTATGCGCCGCTGGCCTGTCCGCCTCCACTTTTAATGAATGGGGTAAGTGCAGGGCTCCTGGGACCTGCTGGGATATAAACATCACATATCCCAGGAAGCACTGGCGTCATTTTGCCTAGGCAAATGACAGAGGGTGGCTGGGGGGTGGGCAAAAAATAAAGCCAAATCAATTTAAAGGGTGAAGATCTGCTTAAAAGATGATAAAGAAATCAACTGGGGGCTAATTATCACTAAAAGGGATGAGCCGAACATCCCCCCAGTTCGATTCACACCAGAGCTTTCGAACGGACCGAAAATTCGTACAAACTTTAGAACCCCATTGAAGTCTATAGGAGTCGAACGTTCAAAATAAAAAGTGCTAATTTTAATGGCTAATGTGCAAGATATTGTCCTAAAAAGGGTTTGGGGACCCGGCTCCTGCCCCAGGGGACATGGATTGATGCCAATTGTTTTTTTAAAAACGGCTGTGAATTAATGACGATTAAAGTGAAAAACAAGTGAAATATTCCTTTAAATATCGTGCCTGGGGGGTGTCTATAGTATGCCTGTGAAGTGGCACGTGTTTCCCATGTTTTGAACAGTCCCTGCATAAAATGAAATTTAATGGAAAAAAAGTCATTTAAAACTGCTTGCGGTTTTAATGTAATATCTGGTTCCGGCAATACAGATGAAAATCATTGAGAGAAAAATGGCATGGGTAGCCCCCCTGCCCATTACCAGCCCCTTTGGGTCTTGTACAGATATTAAGGGGAACGCCGTACCCAAATTAAAAAAAGGAAAGGCGTGGGGCCCCCAGGCCCTATATACTCAGATCAGGAGTATACAGGCGGTGCAAACAAGATAGGGACTGTGTAGGTTGTTGTGTTAAGTAGAATCTGTTTGTAATTTTGAACTGGTACATTTTTAAAGTGTAGCTCCAGTCCAAAAATCTATTTTTCAGCTTTTTGGAAGACATAGGGAAGGGTTATCACCCCTGTATAATTTTTTTGTCCGTCCGTTTTTTTCATCTCACTTCCTGTTGTCTCCTTCCGTTTGCAAGTAAGAGACGTTTGTAAGTTGGATGTTTGAAAGTAAAGGCCTGCCCTATATGCTCTGCAGAAATGTGGGCCTAAGGTGTTTGTGTTGCCACAACACTGTAAGCCCTCAAAGTGACTCTTGGTGGGCGCTAGGGCGCCCTGCTGTGAACAATTATATCAAGAATTGTAATTACATGCCATTGTTGAACAGTGGTAGAAAAATGTGGCCTTTGGTGGTTGTGGTAGTGGTGCTGGTGCCACAACACTATAAGACCTCACAGTTTCTCTCGGTGGGCACAGGAACGGGCCCTGCTGTGAAATATTATATCAACAATTGTAATTACATGCCCCTGTTAACCAGGGGCTGAAAAATTGGGCCTTAGCCACTGGTGGCGTCACCCAGAACCAAAAATGTTCTTCTAAGCTATCAGCAGGATCATTGAGGAGCAAGAGGATAGCCAGTCAGCATAACAGAACAGTCACTCAGCATCAGCATAGGCAGTCTTGAAGAGATGTGACATTTCAAAAAACATTATTCGGTTGCATCAGCTTCAAGTGCTTGGTAGCTGGTGATGATCCAAGACTGATTCATCTTTATGAAGGTCAGTTGATCAACCGAGTCGGTGGACAAGAGCACCCTGTGATCGGTTACAAAGCCTCCAGCAGCACTGAAGGTGCGTTCCGAAAGAACGCTGGATGCAGGATAGGCCAGTAGCTCAATTGCAAACTGTGCAAGATCTGGCCAGTGAGACCCAGTAAGCCAGAGGATTTTCGGTGGGAAAGATGTCCAAGTCTGAACTTGCTCCTAGGTATTCCTGCACCATATAAATTAGACGCTGGCGATGGTTGCTAGAAGTGATCATACCTTGGGGCTGCGGACTAAAAAATTGTCTGAACGCATCGGTCAGAAGGCCACCTTCTCCACCGCTCCTTCTGTGACTGACCGAAACCTCATCAACACGTTGTCCAGGACCAGGAGTTTGTAACCTCCCAGTCTCTGGGAACGCATTGCACAGACCTTTCTGCAAGGCCTCCCGGAGATGTCTCATCCTCTTCTTCCTTTGCAATGGCAAGATAAGGTCCGCAACCTTACCCTTGTACCGTGGATCAAGGAGAGTGGCCAGCCAGTAATGGTCCCTCTCCTTGATCCAAAGAATATGAGGATCCTTCCGCAGGCTTTTCAGGATCAGGGAGGCCATGCAGCGTAGGTTAGCTGAGGCATTCGGTCCGGAGTCCTCTGGGTCACTAAGGACAACATGATCCACAGCCACCTCCTCCCAGCCACGTACAAGTCCACGGGTTTCTTGGCACTGTAAATCATCCCTAAAAGACTGCTGCTGCTGATGCTTAGTGCCATGCGGACACAATCCTCCTCCTCCTCCTCGTCCTCTTCCTGTGTGATGGGTGGGAGAGCAGGAACACTGTCTTGATAAAGGGGGCCTTGAGAGGCAAGGACGAGCTCCCCTGACCCTGTCCTGGTGCCGTAGTCACATTGATGGTCCTCTGCTGCGTGTGCAGCCGCTGCAGTATGGCCAACGTTGAGTTCTACCTGGTGGGCATGTCACATATAAGGCGGTTCTTGGACAGGTTCAACTCCTTTTGGAGCTTAGCCAGCCGAGCACTGACATTAAATGATTGGCGGAAATGCATAGAGACTTTCCTGGCCTGCCTCAGGATATCCTGTAAGCCCGAGTACCTGCCCAAGAACTGCTGCACCACCAGGTTAAGGACGTGAGCCACATAGGGCACATGGGTCAGTTGTCCCTGTCAGAGGGCGGAGAGGAGGTTGGTGCCATTGTCGCAAACCACCATTGCTGGCTTAAGCTGGCATGGCGTCAACCACCCCTCGGCCTGCCCCTGCAGAGATGACAAAATATCTGCCCAGTTTGTCTCCTGTCCCCCAAACAAACCAGCGCAAGCACGGCATGGCATCTTTTTGCCTGTGTACTTACTTACTTGCGTAGCCCGTTGAACGCCTACGGAGCACCGCTGGTTCCGAGGACAAAGCACTGGAAGAGGCCATGGAGGAAGAAGAAGAGGAGGGGGTGGAGGAGAGAGGTGTGTCACAACCAGTAGTAGCATTTTGGAGGCGTGGTGGCGGAACAACCTCCAACACTACTGCACCTTGTCCTGCATCCTTCCCAGCTGCCAGAAGAGTGACCCAATGGGCCGTGAAAGATAGGTAACTTCCCTGTCCATGCCTGCTGGACCATGAGTCAGCAGTAATATGCACCTTACCACTGACCGCCCTGTCCAGCGAGGCATGGACATTGCCTTCCACATGCCGGTAGAGAGCCAGAATCGCCTTCCGTGAGAAAGAGTGGCGTTTGGGGACCTGCCACTAAAAGGCCGCAATTTAGCCAAGCTAGCATTCAACCACTGGGCATGTGGATGGCTGGGAGTGAACTTCTTTCGACGGTCCAGCAGCTGGGGCAAGGAAATTTGCCTGGTACAATCGGGCGTGGGTGTACTGCTAGCAGAGTGCCCGCAAGTACTTGGCTGTGACACACCTAATTCTACACCTTTATTCCTCTCAGTGCAGGTTTCAGAGAGGACTGAAGGTCTAGTGGGGTTGGAGATCCCAGCTGATAAGGAGCAAAGAGAGGTCTGCTTTGTTCTTTGGTGTGGGTCTTTAAGGTACGCTTGCCAACGAGCTGCATGGCAGGTCAACATATGTCTGGTCAAGCATGTGGTTCCCAAGCGGCTGATGTTTTGGCCACACGAGATACGCTTGAGACATATGTTGGAGCGGTGCGATCTGATGCACTCGTCTCAAAAACGGCCCACACCAAAGAACTTTTGGAATAACGTGCAGAGGCAGCACCCTGTACAGGCAGAGCTCTACAGTGTGATTCAGTTGGTGTGCCGACCTTAAGCTGGCCCCCGGAGGGCATCCTGCCTCATTGGAGATGGGCATCCTCCTCCTCCTCTCTCCTATCAGGCACCCACGTGGAGTCAGTAACCTCATCATCCCCTCCCTCTTCATCACTGGAGCAAACCTGGCAGTATGCTGCAGCTGATAGAACATGACTGCCAGATTGCCGTCCTTCTTGAGCATCCCCTCTCTCTACGCTCACACTACTGCCTTCCTCTAGCTGGGTATCATCATCAGAGCCTTCAAAACGCTGGGCATCCTCCTGGAGCATATACCAAACACTGTGATCAAACAGTTTAGGGGACTCCTCAGGAGGACATGGTGGGTCTAGGAAAGAAGTGACTGATGACATTGAGACGAGGGAAGAAGACATGTTGGCAGCTGCTTTGCTAGTATCCTGAGCCTGGGTGAGAGAGGATGAGGAGGGCTGGTCATCCACTCTACCAAGTCTTCGGCATGATGTGGCTCAACAAGTCCAGCTGCCGAAAATAAGGACAAGCGTGTCCCATGGCCACATGCTGATGACGATGCACAGCATCCACGACCAGCACTGTTGTCCAACAATAAAGGGTACCTTCAGGTGTATACTGTGCTGGAGGCACACAACACCCACTTTAACTGCTGAAGATGCCTGTATTACAGAAACAGAACACCAGCAATAAGGGGTATCTTCAGGTGCATACTGTGCTGGAGGCACACAGCACCCATTTTAATTGCTGCAGATGCCTGTATTACAGAACACCAGTAATAAAGGGTATCTTCAGGTGTATACTGTGCTGGAGGCACACAACACCCACTTTAACTGCTGCAAATGCCTGTATTACAGAAACAGAACACCAGCAATAAAGGGTAGCTTCAGGTGTATATTGTGCTGGAGGCACACAGCACCCATTTTAATTGCTGCAGATGCCTGTATTACAGAACACCAGTAATAAAGGGTATCTTCAGGTGTATACTGTGCTGGAGGCACACAACACCCACTTTAACTGCTGCAGATGCCTGTATTACAGAAACAGAACACCAACAATAAAGGGTATCTTCAGGTGTATACTGTGCTGGAAGCACACAACACCCACTTTAACTGCTGCAGATGCCTGTATTACAGAAACAGAACACCAGTAATAAAGGGTATCTTCAGGTGTATACTGTGCTGGAGGCAAATAACACCCACTTTTACTGCTGTTGATGCCTGTATTACAGAACACCAGTAATAAAGGGTAGCTTCAGGTTTATACTGTGCTGGAGGTACACAACACCCACTGTAACTGCTGCAGATGCCTGTATTACGGAAACAGAACACCAGCAATAAGGGGTATCTTCAGGTGCATACTGTGCTGGAGGCACACAATACCAACTTTAACTGCTGCAGATGCCTGTATTACAGAACACCAGTAATAAGGGGTATATTCAGGTGTATACTGTGCTGGAGGCACACAACACCCACTTTAACTGCTGCAGATGCCTGTATTACAGAACACCAGTAATAAGGGGTATCTTCAGGTGTATACTGTGCTGGAGGCACACAATACCCACTTTAACTGCTGCAGATGCCTGAATTACAGAACACCAGCAATAAGGGGTATCTTCAGGTATATACTGTACTGGAGGCACACAACACCCACTTTATCTGCTGCAGATGCCTGGATTACAGAAACAGAACACCAGCAATAAGGGATATCTTCAGGTGTACACTGTACTGGAGGCAAACAACACCCACTTTAACTGCTGCAGATGCCTGTATTACAGAAACAGAACACCAACAATAAGGGGTATCTTCAGGTGCATACTGTGCTGGAGGCACACAACACCAACTTTAACTGCTGCAGATGCCTGTATTACAGAACACCAGTAATAAAGGGTAGCTTCAGGTGTATACTGTGCTGGAGGCACACAACACCCACTTTAACTGCTGCAGATGCCTGTATTACAGAACACCAGCAATAAGGGGTATCTTCAGGTGTAAACTGTGCTGGAGGCACACAACACCCACTTTATCTGCTGCAGATGCCTGGATTACAGAAACAGAACACCAACAATAAAGGGTATCTTCAGGTGTATACTGTGCTGGAGGCACACAACACCCACTTTAACTGCTGCAGATGCCTGTATTACAGAAACAGAACACCAGCAATAAGGGGGTATCTTCAGGTATATACTGTTCTGGAGACACACAACACCCACTTTACCTGCTGCAGATGCCTGGATTACAGAAACAGAACACCAGCAATAAAGGGTAGCTTCAGGTGTATACTGTGCTGGAGGCACACAACACCCACTTTAACAGCGCTAGGTTTTCAAGCCACAAAGACACTGTCCCTGCATATCCTTCTCTTTCCCTGACCGCAGCAACACACTACACAAGGCTGCCGCGCTGGCGGCCTTATATAGTGTGGGGCATGTACTTAACCCCCCTGAGCTATAATTGGCCACAGGTATCCTGCCTGTGGCCAATTATGGCTCTCCTCACTGCCGGCGCTGTGATTGGCCAAGCATGCAGGGTCACAGTGCATGCTTGGCTAATCATGAGCCAGCAATGCACTGCGATGGCGCAGAGCATTGTGGGCCGTGAGCGCCACATGAATATGGCGCGAACGGCCCACAGAGTTCTGGCTTCGCCGAACGGGCAAACAGCCAGTGTTCGAGTCGAATGTGCGTTCGACTCGAACACTGAGCCCATCCCTAATCACTAATTAGGGGGTTTAGGAGAAAATCTTTAATACATTTTTTTTTTATTCTCATATTACAGGTTAGCTAGGATCATATCACAGAACGCAGATGATATGAACTAACATAGCGGCTGTAATGTAACTTTTACAAAGACGCACTGATCAATCCCAGCAACTGACTACTGCAGTTATTATTATTGCAGGGGCTGCTCTGGTTCACTAACAAGGACTTCAAATTAACAGCAGATTTTGTCAGGGATGTATGCAGGAGCATGCACAGGACATTTATATATAATATATAAGGTCCTAAAGGGTTTACAAATCAGTTGAGGCCTTGTATATCATTTTTTTGTGTGCAGTCCATCCTTGCTGCAGTTTCCTTGCATTTCATTCCTGGGCTGAACTGTGCAGATGGCCAATATAGATTTTTAGGTGCAATGAACTGTAAGAATTAGCAGTTTTTCAGATCAGAAAGCAAATAATCAGCAGCAACATAGAGAATGTATGATGTCCAATAAATGCAGTACTTACATTTCATTCTTTAACCGATGCCAGTTCTCTTTAAGGAACTCCCAGGCTATGTGCCTTCCTATATCATTCTTAAACATATCCATGAATGTGTCCATTAAACTATGAGCGCCATCAAGAATGACAATATCCAAATAACTGCAACAACACATTCAAACTGGTTAATTTTCAAAATAATTTTCTAGTTACTGGGAACTATTAAGTTATTTTCTATTTAATTTTTATTTATCCATCTAATTTTCTGTAATTTGTATGTAATAAAGTTACACCACATTCTTGGAACATGTTTTTCCCTCTCTCCCCCTACCCCTCTTTCCCGCCACCATCAACATGCTAATCATATTTTACATAAACTTCTGCATTTTCATTACTTCTCATTTTAGACCCAGTGGTGTCATCGTTAGGTCTCTGCTCTTCTCTATGGAATACAGGCAGATCATGGCTGGTAGGAGGGTCCAGAGGGGTGCTGTATATAGCTTCCCAAAAACACCTCAGCACCCTGCTGCTCCTCTCAAGAACACAAACAGTGGGCAACCTGGTCTCCAAAATTCATCCAACCTGTGAACTATAGTCCTATGAATGCAATGGAGTAAAAATGATGATGAATTGCCATACAGAAAAATAGCAAACTGCAAGATGCATTCCCTGTTAAAGCGAATCAGATACTCACCTGTCCCATGGTCCAGCGATGCGGGCGTATGAAGACCCAATCATCTCCCCTTCCTCTTCATGGTTCCGGAATTTTTACTGTGGGTGCCCGGTTGTGGATTCACATGCACTGCACATGCGCGAGCCAAGCTGCACACTGTGAATGGCCGGGACCTCTGACGTCTCCCAGAAGATTGCAGGGAGAGAGGGGGGAGAGTTGAACTCCCTCCCAGGCCCTGAGGAGCCCCAGGTGGAAGTGGGAGCTGGATGACGCTAAAAATAGGGTATCTGCTCCCCTCAAAATAATGACTTGCCAAATGTGGCATGTCAGGGGGTCGCTGTCACTTAAAGCAGAAATTCCATTTTTGGGTGGAACTCTGATTTAAGACAGATAATCCCATTATTCTCTCAATTCCCTTTCACCACCTTGCTGCATGCAATGTACTGTATTTTACTGGTTTAGCTTGGATGGAGAATGGTGATAAAGGTCATTTGGGGAAGCCTGTAATGCCTCTCACAGGCACTACTAAAAGAAGTGTTAAACCCAAAAACAAAAATGTAATATTGCCAGCTTACTTATCCTTAAATGTGGTGGTTTCATTCGTTTTTCTTTTTTGTAGACTTTTTATCCTTTACTTTGACCTGGGGATCTTACCTTTAAAACATTTCCTGTTTTAGGATAGCAGCACTATGGATGGAGGAGCAACAGAAACACCTTTGGACAGCAGCATTGTCAGACGGGGGAGGTTAGTGATAAAGTAGCAGGACTTTACTAACAAATTAAAGCTGATCTACAGCCAATACTTTTTAGGCTGTTACAAAAACTGTTTTTTTTCCCATTTGGGTGAAAGTTTTACATGAATTCATTAAAGCTAACCATTGTAAGCAGCCCTGTCAGTATTAAAGTGTTACTAAGCCCACAGTAAAATCAAGTTGTATATGCAGGAAAGCATGCTTGTTGAACTCACTAAGGGGTTAATCCTCTGCATTGTGTAAAAAGGCTGTTTGATCCTGTCTTCTCTGATCCTCCCCTTCTTTGACTGTCCCCAATCCATCTCCTGATAGTACAGAGCTTTAGGGGCACTCTGTATATGCTCAGTTTGGTGTGTATTGCTAGAGAATTTTTTTTTGGAGGGTACATATGATCAGCGCAGGGCCTATCATTTTAAAGCCATTGTTTCAAATTTTTAGGGACTCGTTAATGAATGGAATAGTACCACTAGATTGGCATAAGGCCAATGTGATGCCCATATTTAAAAAGGGATCACAGTATTTACCAAGTAACTTTAGACCTGTTAGTTTAACTTCTATAGTCGGGAAGATACTGGAGAGTTTAATAAAAGACCATATAGACATGTTCTTGCTGGAAAACAATATTTTAAGAAACAGACAGCATGGCTTCATGAAAGACAGAAGTTGTCAAACAAATCTGATTTCTTTTTATGAGGAGGTAAGTAAAACATGGACAGAGGGGTGGCAGTGGACATGGTATACTTGGATCACTAGGTTCAGTGCTGGGACCCTTATTTTTTAATACCTTTTTAAATGATATTGGGTCTGGGATTAAAAGTAACATTTCTGTCTTCGCAGATGACACCAAGCTATGTAGTAGAATAATGTCCTTACACGATGTCTCCAATTTACAAGCCGACCTCAATGCACTGTCTAATTGGACGACTATGTGGCAGTTGAGGTTTAATGTTGATAAATGTAAAGTTATGCACTTGGGGGCTAAGAATATGCATGCATCATACTAGAGGGAGTGCAACTGGGGGAATCAATGTTGGAGAAGGATCTGAGGGTTTTGGTAGATCATAAGCTCAATAATAGCATGCAATGCCAAGCTGCAGTTTCCAAAGCGAGCAAAGTCCTTTCTTGTAATAAGAGAGGTATGGACAGAGAGAGAGAGATATCCTTTAGCCCCTGTACAAAGACTTAGTAAGACCTCATCTGGAATATGCAGTTCAGTTTTTGGCACCAGTTCTCAAAAAGGATATCGGGGAACTGGAGAAAGTGAAGAGAAGGGTAACCAAACTGAAAAGAGGCATGGAGGAGCTCAGCTATGGAGGGAAGATTAGAGGAACTGAATGTATTCTCTCTTGAGAATAGGAGATAAAGGGGGGGGGGGGGATATGATCAATATGTATAAATACATAAGGTGTCCATATAGTGAACTTGGTGTTGAGTTATTTACTTTAAGGTTATCAGAGAACAAGGGGGCACTCTTTACGTCTAGAGGAAAAAACATTTCATCTCCAAATAAGGAATGGTTTTACAGTAAGAGTAAGAGCTGTGAAAATGTGGAATAGACTCCCTCCAGAGGTGTTTACGGTAAGCTCAGTAGATTGCTTTAAAAACTGCCTGCATTCTTTCCTAAATGTACATAATATAACTGAGTACTAACATTTATAGGTAAAGTTGAACCGGGGAAAGTCTGATTGGCTCTTGGGGGATCAGGAAGGAATTTTTCCCCTGCTGGAGCAAATTGGAGCATGCTTTGCTGGGGTTTTTCGCCTTCCTCTGGATCAACTGTGGTGTGTATGGAATTGTATTTTTATTTTTTTTGGTTGAACTAGATTAGGGGTAGGCAACCTTTTGAGCACAGTGTGCCGAAAAATGTTTTCAAAGAAATTCAGCATGCCGTAAATGCTGTAAACGACCACTTCACGAAAAATGACGTATCCGTCTGTACATAACCCTGGTATTTTTGGGAACGCCATGCATTTCTCTTTAAGATAAAAGTGGTCTCCATGGCGGATTCACCGCAAGATCACTTTTATCAGCGGCAGGAGAGGTGCCCACCCCCCTCTCACAGTGCTCAGGTTGTCTCCACCACTTACCGGACCAGCCAGTAGCGGAAGAGATGATCGCGTCCTCTCCCGTGGATGCCTGGCTGCCGACCGAGGGGAGGATGGCCCCTGCTCGGCTCCATGACATGGGAGGGCGGAAGTGACATCATATGTCACTTCCGCCCATAGCTCTTAAAGGAGAATTTTTTTTTCCTTAAATTATTTTATTTTTATTTTTTTATTGCATTTTAGTGTAAATATGAGATCTGAGGTCTTTTTGACCCCAGATCTCATATTTAAGAGGTCCTCTCATGCTTTTTTTCTATTACAAAGGGATGTTTACATTCCTTGTAATAGGAACACAAGGGACCCAAATCCAGTTCTCTCACACCTCAGATCAGCCCAGATTTATACATCTTCACACCTCAGATCACTGTTCCCCCTGCACATCTGCCCCACCATTGTGCTACCTTGCACATCTGCTCCACCACTGTGCTACCCTGCACATCTGCCCCACTACTGTGCTAGCCTGCACATCTGCCCCACTACTGTGCTAGCCTGCACATCTGCCCCACCGCTGTGCTAACCTGCATATCTGCCCCACCACTGAAACTTCTTGTACATCTGCCCCACCACTGTACCACCCTGCTCTTCTATCCGACCACTGTAACCCCCCTGCTCATCTGCCCCACTAATGTTCCTCCTTTCTCATCTGGCCCACCACTGTACCTCCCTGTACATCTGCTTCACAGCTGTACCCCCATGCTCGTCTTACCGCTGAACCATCTTCTCATCTGTCCTAACACTGAACTTATCTGCTCATCTGCCCCACCACTGTACCTCCTGCACATCTGTTCCCCCTGCTCTTCCGTCCCACGTCTGAACCCCTTCCGCTCACTTTCCCCCACCACTGCACCCTCTTCTCATCTTTGATATGTGTGATATGCAGAGTGGTGAAAGAAAGCAGAGATGAGACCCATCTACCTGTCCTGGCACATTCATCCTGCTGATTCACCTCTCGTATCCAGCCCACGTGCTTGTATGTGATGTATGTGATGTCACATACAAGCATCTGGAATGGATGCACAATGATGAGCTCAGGTCAGGGGTATTTTCTGAAAGCAGTGGGCCTGTGTGCAGAATCATAAGTTGGGCCTCCGCAGCTGACAAAAAGTGTGGCACTTTGCACGATAGCAAAACTTGAGTGAGATTTTCATTGCGCTGAATACTGTCTGTGGCATAAAAGGACACAGAGTGCAGGGGTTCAGTAGTAAGTATTAAGGTTCAGAAATAATTTCAACAAAGTTTCCAGAAGCTCAACAGTATTTCCACAAACTGTCGTCTGATTGTGGTTTTCTCAATCATAGTGAAATCCCTTCTTTCTGAGATTCGTAGTGGCAACCAAATGAGTCATCTTCCTCCAGATGGTGGGTGGGGCTAGCAGGACTGTGATTGGCTTTAGCAGTGGTCAATAATAGTCCTCCTCCTCCTGGAAACAGGGACCGCCCCTTAGCAGAACTGCACCCAATCTCTTCCCCATCACAAAAGCTGGCGATCGCAGCTACAGCAAAAGTTAGAGAACCAAACAATGTTTTCAATCTTTTACAATGTGGGGGCACAGTGCCTCCCCCTCAGTGCAGGTGCGGTGTGGGGAAATCTGAAATTGGAATGCATTAGTGTCTCACTGACACTTACCCGCGCTGCTCTGCTGATGTGCAGGAAGTCGAGTGCCGACAAAAGAGGCTTTGTGTGCCGCTTGCAGCACCAGTGCCGTGGGTTGCCTACCGCTGAACTAGATGGACTTGTGTCTTTTTTCAACATGACTATGTAACTATCGGCACTGTCCAGACAGAAGGTCAGGGGTCATGCAGCCTCAAAAGACAGTCAGAGGAGAATGAAAACTCCTCCTATATTGATAGAACGCTATATACTGCTACTGGGAAAAGGTATTTAGCCATTTATATTTACTAAAATGATTGCAATTCCATGTTCTGTGTACTGTGGCGGACCAGATATAGTGAATGCAGGGTCCTGGGTTTAGTAACACTTTAAATAGTTTATCAGAACCCTCTAACTTCCACTTTTACTGGACAGCATGGTCTGTTACTAGAAGTTGAAAATAACAGACTTGCTGGCAGAATCACCAAGTGAAAATAATGGAAATAAGCCTGAAACAAGCGAATAATGCAGCCACCACATCTAAGAATATGTAATCTGTAATATAATGGATTTTTATTTTGGGGTTTAATGTCGCTTTAACTCATTGCAACCCTCTGCACATTTTCCCAAGTATAATTGTAGATGGAGCTTTGAGTTATTGTTAAACAACTGTACTAAGCATTTTCTCTCTGTTTGAGAAACAATAGCAAGGCCACAATAGATGCATGCAAGGAACACCCAAACTGTACATTTATGGCGTTCAACCATCTGTATTCCCAAAACATCAGTAAAAAATAAACATTTATGCATTGTGTAGACTGAAACACCATAGCCATGCCTGGATAAAAATACAGAAGACCTTGGCTACCAGGCTGGGTCTTCTATGTTATAAAAAAAAAAACACTCTGCACATAGATATTCCTATGGTATAAGATATAGGTTGTATTGAGTGTTGATGTACTGCTTACCGATACAGCAGCCATGGCTCCTTGGTACAACTCAAGCTATGTTTCAGGTAACTGTAATCCCAGATATCTGAAAGGTCTGATTTGTTGTATACATTCCAGGCATGATCCCATTCCTTTTCTCCACCCACTGCGATACCATAGCAGTAAACTGTTCCTTTAATGGACTGTGGTATCCTGCAGGATTAGATACCATGGATAAAATGTCACCATGTTACTATCAGAAGCGATCACACTATTTTACTAAGGTAGTACAAGATACAGTGGTAAACACAGGGTAGTAATCAATGTGAGCCTATTATTTTCGATGAATTAAGTAAATCAGTAAAAAATAAACTTCACCCCATAGCAGTTAAGCACCGTCATACTTTCATTCTCCAAATATCGTTTTCCAGTGCTGGCTGCTATGGACAACATCACTGTAATTTCAGAGTCTGGCACATTGACATACTATTGAGCACTATAACCACAAAATCTCTGACCTTCAGGTATAAGTGGAGATAAAAATGTTTCCTTTATAATCAAACTTAAAGATTTTAACTTAACAAGTGTCAGAAAAAGATTTAGGCCCCTTTCACACGGGGCGGATCAGTAATGATCCCCCCCGTGATGATCCGCTCGCTCAGCGGGGATCGCTCCGTTGTCCCCGCTGAGCCGGCGGCGGACAGGGCGGTCTCCGCACACTGTGCAGGGACTGCCCCGTCAGCTCTCTCCGCTCTCCTCTATGGGGATCGGATGAGCACGGACCGTCTGTCCATGTTCATCCGATCCGCTCTGCAGACGGATAGAAAAATAGGATTTTCCTCCGTCTGCAGAATCGGACAGTAGCGGAGGCGGACAATAGCGGGTGTCTGCGGATGTTCATCCGCAGACACCCGCTATCCCATAGGGATGCATGTATGCCCGTATTTCATCCGCAAACGGATGGATGAAATACGGACATACTGTCCGCATGTGTGAAAGGAGCCTTAGACGTTAGGTGGTTAAGTTTCTTGGATTTACATGTTGTTAAAAACTTGGCAGACTAAACTAAGAGTTAGTTGCAATGTTTCATGTTAAAAATTTCTGCTGCCCAGATGTTTTCTTTTGACAGCTGAGTGAGCAGATCTCTCCACTTGTTATATGAAAGAATTGGCAAACTCTGCAATAAAGATTGTCAGGGGGGTTGAATCGAGATCATGATTTTTTAACGATTAATTGTGCAGCTCTAGTTAGCAGCTACAAATACTGCAGCTGATGACTTTTAAAATATGGACACTTACCTGTTCAGGGCGCCCGTGATGTCAGCACTTGAAGCCGATCTGTCCCTCGGCTCTTGGGTGGAGGTGCCGCCATCTTCAGTAAGGGAATCAGGAGGTGAAGCCTTGCGACTTCACAGCCTGGTTCCCTACTGTGTGTGCGCGTGTCCCACTGGTCCCTGCTATCTTCCGGGACCTGTGTGTCTCCCAGAAGATGGGGGGAGGCGGATGGAGGAGGCACCGGTCATGGCGTAGATATCCACAGATACTGCGGCTATCTATGCCTGGAAGTGGGAGCAAATACCTGGATTAGACAGGTATCTGCTCCTCCCTGAAAGGTGCCAAATGTGACACTGGAGGGGGGGAGGATTCCGAAAAGCGGAAGTTCCATATTTGGGTGGAACTCCGATTTAATTCAAATTTCCAGATTACAAGTCAGCATGTAATAGACAATGAATGAATGGGATCTGTCTCTGTCCGCAGCAGTCAGCCTTAGGGTCCACAACCTTGCGGTGCACTCCTGATCCCTACGGTGTGCATCTGTCACCTCGCCTCAAGGTGACCTGACATCGTCATTTGCTTATGCAGCTGGAAATGTGTGCAGATAGCCTATATAAATCTATGGGAACACAGAACCTGTACCAACATCTCTCACCTGTCTCCACACTCCTGTCAAATTAAGATTATCAGCTTTGTCCATACAGCCGCTACACCCTCAGAGTTACATAGGCTGCCTACACACACCTCCAGCCACATAAACAAATGACCACTTCATGCTGTATGGGCCACAGACCTGTGTAAATGAGGCCAAATTGATATATACAGTGGTGTGAAAAAGTGTTTGCCCCCTTCCTCATTTCCTGTTCCTTTGCATGTTTGTCACACTTAAGTGTTTCGGAACATCAAACCAATTTAAACAATAGTCAAGGACAACACAAGTAAACACAAAATGCAATTTGTAAATTAAGGTGTTTATTATTAAAGGTGAAAAAAAATCCAAACCATCATGGCCATGTGTGAAAAAGTGATTGCCCCCCTTGTTAAAACATACTATAACTGTGGTTGTCCACACCTGAGTTCAATTTCTCTAGCCACACCCAGGCCTGATTATTGCCACACCTGTTCACAATTAAGGCATCACTTAAATAGGAGCTGCTTGACACAGTAAGGTCCACCAGAAGATCCTTAAAAGCTACACATCATGCCGAGACCCAAAGAAATTCAGGAACAATTGAGAAAGAAAGTAATTGAGATCTATCAGTCTGGAAAGGGTTATAAAGCCATTTCCAAAGCTTTGGGAATCCAGCGAACCACAGTGAGAGCCATTATCCACAAATGGCGAAGACATGGAACAGTGGTGAACCTTCCCAGGAGTGGCCGGCCGCCCAAAATTACCCCAAGAGCGCAGCGACGACTCATCCAAGAGGTCACAAAAGACCCCACAACAACGTCCAAGGAACTGCAGGCCTCACTTGCCTCAGTTAAGGTCAGCGTTCATGCCTCCACCATCAGGAAAAGACTGGGCAAAAATGGCCTGCATGGCAGAATTCCAAGGAGAAAACCACTGCTGAGCAAAAAGAACATCAAAGCTCGTCTCAATTTCTCCACAACACATCTTGATGATCCCCAAGACTTTTGGGACAACATTCTGTGGACCGATGAGACAAAAGTGGAACTCTTTGGAAGGTGTGTGTCCAAGTATATCTGGCGTAGAAGGAACACTGCATTTCATAAAAAGAACATTATACCAACAGTAAAATATGGTGGTGGTAGTGTGATGGTCTGGGGCTGTTTTGCTGCTTCAGGACCTGGAAGACTTGCCGTGATAAAAGGAACTATGAATTCTGCTGTCTACCAAGAGATCCTGAAGGAGAATGTCCGACCATCTGTCCGTGTACTCAAGCTGAAACGAACTTGGGTTCTGCAGCAGGACAATGATCCTAAACACACCAGCAAGTCCACCACCGAATGGCTGAAGAAAAACAAAATGAAGACTTTGGAGTGGCCTAGCCAAAGTCCTGACCTGAATCCTATTGAGATGTTGTGGTATGACCTTAAAAAGGCCGTTCATGCTCGAAAACCCTCTAATGTAACTGAGTTAGGACAATTCTGCAAAGATGAGTGGGCCAAAATTCCTCCAGGACGCTGTAAAAGCCTCATTGCACGTTATCGCAAACGCTTGGTTGCAGTTGTTGCTGCTAAGGGTGGCCCAACCAGTTATTAGGTTTAGGGGGCAATCACTTTTTCACACAGGGCCATGATGGTTTGGATTTTTTTTCACCTTTAATAATAAACACCTTCATTTACAAATTGCATTTTGTGTTTACTTGTGTTGTCCTTGACTATTGTTTAAATTGGTTTGATGTTCCGAAACACTTAAGTGTGACAAACATGCAAAGGAACAGGAAATGAGGAAGGGGGCAAACACTTTTTCACACCACTGTATATTCTTATCAAGCCATAAAGGAGACTTAAAACAAGCTATACCTAACCCCTTTAGCTGATTGTATTGTGAAGTAATTTGTTTTTAAAGGTCACAACAAAGATTGTAAAGTGATGTTGCAGACAGCTGTAACAGTTCAGAGATGCCCGCTGTACATTTACATTGGAGAACTGACAGGTTGCCAAGATTCTCCTCTCCTCAGAAAGATGTTGGGATTTCACTGTTGTGAAGCATCATGTGTGTATACAGATGCATAGGGCCATACAACTTAAAACTGGAGGCTTATTTCCATGCCTGGGAGACACAGCCCCGTCGTACAGGGGTTTAACTCCTTGGATGCACATAAGACTTTACACACATTTGCTTGTTGATACAAGCATGACATATACAGTACATTATGTACTATGGGTGGCTGTAAGCACAGAAATAGGATAACTCTTTGAGGAAACTGTTCCTAACTCAGTTAGCAAAAAGAACAAGTGTTGCATAAAACCGACAATGTACTGCAACTTTATAGCAGATAGCCAAACACCATTATTGCCTGATAGAAAACTCAGTCTCTTTTAGCACCATTATCTTCCCTGGCAAAAAAACTCGACAATCTATTTCAGTGTTGTAGTGCAAAACAAAGCATTGCTATTGTGTGAGAAAACTGTCCCTGGATCTGTTAGATAATATCTCACTTAGTAGAGAAATGTACAATCTGTTGTAATTGTGGATCATAAAAATACCTATTATTCCTATTATTTGATAAGACTGTATTAGGTTATATGTTCTGCATTTTGTTACTTGGCAGAAAGGCTATTTTTATTTTATTTTTTTATTTTTAGTTGTGTATTATCTATAGCTTTTCTTTACCTTTACCACAGTAATGTACTGTAGTAAAAAAATGCCATAACCATACACTTAATTAGCACCTTACACAGATGCCCATCCTTTAGGAAAAAAAAAACGAATACTGTATGTTAGCCCAAATCCCCCTCTCCCCCAGGCTTATACATACAGAATATATATATTACAGTTACCATTATCAACACTTTAATCTTTGCATGTTTTATGGTATTTCCTTACCTTCTGATAGCACTTGCTATGGGCCAAATATCGGCCAGTATCAGCTAGTTCAATTGAAACTGTCCAACATTCGGTCAGTGTGTACAGCTGTCTTTCCAAAGGGACATGCTGGAAAAATAACATTCAATCATCACTCGCAGCCAATGGCTGCCGGCGCTGATCAGTGAGTTCTGGCAGTCCCCCTGTCAGAACACAAAGGCATAGTGGGGCAGTGGGGAAGATCGTCACACCGGAGATCACTGCACCATCATATCATGCGTGTTGCATCTGTCAAGTTTTTTTTTTTTTCATTCAACTATCTGGGTTGAATGACAAAAAAAGTTACGTTTGTATTGGGCCTTGGTTTTAGAGGCGTCATTGCTTCAAAAAGCATTTTTTTATTGAGAATCTGTATACAGATTCACACTGTACCCACCAAGCTGTGGTGAAATACTTCTCCTTAACCACTTTCTTTTCCGCCCATAGTCAAATGATCATCCTGGGCAGGCGTCACATGATGTATTTGGCTTCCCAGCCGTCTAGGGGGCGCGTGCGTGCCTGCCGCGTCACTCGGGAGCCGATGCGTGTGCCCGCCCGGCCAGGATGTCCACCAGGCACCCGCAATTGGTGGTAACAGAGCAGGGACATGGATCTGTGAGGGGAGAGGATACTGATCGTGTGCTCCCAGTACAGAGGAACACCGATTGGTTTCCTCCCCTTGTGAGTCCCCTCCCCCTACAGTTAAAATGACTCCCTAGGTAGCACATTTAACCCCTTGACCCCCCCTAGTGTTAACCCCTTCCCTGCCAGTGACATTTATACAGTAATCAGTGCATTTTTATAGCACCGATCGCTGTATAAATGTGAATGGTCCCAAAATAGTGTCAAAAGTGTCCGATATGTCCACCGCAATGTCACAGTCACGATAAAAATTGCAGATGGCCGTCATTACTAGTAAAAAAAAAAAAATTATAAAAAAATGCCATAAATCTATCCCCTATTTTATAGACGCTATAACTTTAGCGCAAACTAATCAATATACGCTTATTGTGATTTTTTTTTTTTTTTACCAAAAATATATAGAAGAATACATATCGCCCTACACCAAATTTGTTTTGTCTTTTAAAAAATTGGGATCTCCTCTGTCCCTGACATACACATTAGAGATGCTATTAGTGGAGTTAGGAAATATAGTATGCAACATTTTCTTTTGCATTAAACGTTATTTTAGAAAATGTCTTTCACTGAGAAAAGAAATCACTGAATCTTGCCTTAGAATACGTACATTGTATGTATTACACATATAAAGTATGTAACTTACTCATTATTGGAAGTGTTAGCCATCCATTTGGTAAAGATGTCACTTGCCAAACTCAGACAGTCTTGCAGCCCAAAGGAACAAGCAGTTTTGAATATAAGATCAATTCCTGTACTTTAAAGAAATAAAAAGAGAAAAATTTTACACATGGGAAAATGTTCCTTTGTTAGGGCAATGATTTAGTTATGGATAGAGTGGTGAATGGTTAAAATATCAAAGCAAGTTTATATTGGTATTTTCCGAAATCTGGTGTAGCTCTGCATAGAAACCAATCAGCTTCCAATTTTTTTTTTGTCAAACTGAACAAACTGAAGTTAGAAGCCGATTGGCTACCATCAACCCCAACGTGTCATGGGGACAGGAAATGAAGGTGAATCACCCAACTTGAGGTTTTAATTTCTTCCCTATTTTTCCTCTGGGAAGGGGACTCTGGTAATCTGTGAGGAGGGTAGCTGTACTCTCTGATTTTACAGCCATTAAAGCGGGAGTCCACCGGGACTCCGCGTTTTTTTTTTTTTTTAAAAGCCAGCAGCTACAAATACTGCAGCTGCTGACTTTTAAAATAGTGACACTTACCTGTCCAGCGCGCCCGCGATGTCGGCACCCGAAGCCGATCGCTAGGTCGTCTGTCGGGTCCTGCCGCCGCCATCTTGGGTATGGGAATCAGGAAATGGAGCCTTTCGGCTTCATTTCCCGGTTCCCTACTGCGCATGCGCGAATTGCGCTGCGCAATAAGGACGCTCCCCGCTGCCTCTGGGAGCTGTGTGTTTCCCAGCAGGCAGCGGGCACTTGCGGGAAGGGGCGGGCACTTGCGGAAAGGGGCGTAAGTTACGCCCCTTTCCGCAGAGAGCTGTCCCGGAAGTGGGTGCAGTTACCTAGATTATCCAGGTAACTGCCGATTGTGGCACCGGAGGGGGGGAGGGTTCCGATGAGCGTAAGGTCCACTTTAGGGTGGACCTCCGCTTTAACTTCTACATGGAAGACTTATGACTCTTCTACAGTGTACATTGGAGTTAGCTTAGTTTATTTACCAGATTTAGTATTCTAGTATTTTTGTAATGAATGCAAATGACTAATTCAAATTTTAGTGCAATCTTCCCTTAGAAAAAGAAAATGTGTTACATAATAACCATTTATATGTACCTTATACCAGGAGCTGCTGCATACAGCTGTATATACAAAGCTAAATAAAAGTCAGGTTGATCAGCTCAGTTGATACAATATGCAGTTGATATGCTAAAGGCAAACATACTGTGCACTGCTAGTGCAGTTGCTCCAGAGCCTAGTAAATGAGGTAAAAGCCTCACTTTGCAAAGAATACCCAACCATATGCAAGCAGTAGAAAAAAAAAAATTTTTGCTTGCACTTGATTGGATGATAGAAATCAGCAGAACTTCCCCTCATTTCAGAGGTTCCCCTCAAATTTAGAGCAACTTGCAGTGCACTGTATATTTGCCTTTGGTAAATCAACTTCTGTGTGTATATATACTGTGTGTATATACAGTACTGTGCAACCGTTTTAGGCAAGTTAAAAGAAATTCTGTAAAGTAAGAATGTTTTCAAAAATATATATTTTAATTGTTTATTTGTATCTATTTACAAAATGCAAAGTGAACAGAAGAAAAGTCTAACTCAAACAATATTTGGTGTAACTACCCTTTGGCTTCAAACCAGCATCAATTCTTAGCCCTAGTACACACGGTCTGAGATTCCGACAACCAAATCCGTCGGAGTAATTCTGATAGATTAATCCTGGAAGAGGTCCGGAAGTGATGTTGCATACACACGGTTGGACTAAGTTGTTGGAAAATCCGATTGTACATAATGTGATGACGTTATTTCGTTACGACGGAACTACGTTCAGGCTAGTAGCCAATAGCTTTGGTCTAGGAATTTGATCTGAGCATGCGTGGCACTTTGTCCGTCGGAGTAGGCTACACATGATCGGAGTATGTCCGATAGGAGCATTTTGTCTGAAAATTTTACCGGCAAGTTGGAAAACTTGGTCCGTCGGATATTCCGACGGAAACAGTCCGATGCAGACCAAACACAGTCGGAATATCCGACAAAACGGTCCGCATTCCGTCGGAATCTCCGACCGTGTGTACAAGGGCTTACACTCACACTTTGTACACTTGCACAGTAGGGATTTTGTAGGATTCGAATCAGGTGTATGAATAATCAATTATACCAAGCAGGGGCTAATGATCATCAACTTAATATGTAGGCTGAAACACAGTCAACTGACACAGAAATAGCTGTGTAGGTAGCTTAAAACTGGATGAAGAACACCCAAACTCTGCTACTAAGGTGAGGTTGTAGAAGACAATTTCATGTCACAGGTCATACACCATGGCAAGACTGAACACAGCAATGAGCCACATGGTAGCTATGCTGCATCACCAAGGTTTCTCTCAGAAAAGATTTCAAAGCAGATTGGAGTTTCAAGATGTGCTGTTCAAGCTCTTTTAAAGAAGCACAAAAAATGGGCAATGTTGAGGACTGTAGACACAGTGGTTGGCCAAGAAAACTTAATGCAGCAGATGAAAGACACATCATGCTTACTTCACTTCCACATCGGAAGATGTCCAGCAATGCCATCAGCATTGAACTGGCGGAAACCAGTGGGACCCTGGTTCACCCGTCTACTGTCCTGAGAAGTCTGGTCAAAACTGGTCCTTATGGAAGAAATGCTCCCAAAAAGCCATACCTCAGATGAGGGAACAAGGCTAAGCAACTCATCTATACACAAAAACATAAGAAATGGGGTGCAGAAAAATGGCAGCAGATGCTCTAGACTGATCATCCAAAATGTGAAATATTTGGCTGTAGCGGGGGTCAGTTTGTTTGCCAAAGGGCTGGAGAGCAGGACAATAATGAGTGTCTGCAGGAAACGGTCAAGCACAGTGGAGGTTCCTTGCAAGCTTGTGGTTGCATTTCTGCAAATGGTGTTGGAGAATTGGTCACAATCAATGGTGTCCTCAATGCTGAGAAATACAGTCAGATACTTTTCCATAATGCCATACCATCAGGCAGGTGTACAATTGGCCCCAAATTTATTCTGCAGCAGAACAATGACCCCAAAAACATACAGAAAAGGTCATAAAGAACTATCTTCAGTTCTCCAAAATGTTTGGAACAACCTACAGTACCTACCAAGTTCCCTCAAAAGCTGTGCAGAAGTGTACCTTGAAAAATTAATGCTGTTTTGAAGGCAAAGGGTAGTCACACCAAATATCGATTTGATTTGGATTTCTCTTCTGTTTATTTACCTTCCATTTTGTTTTTGTTTTTTTCTATCAATTATCAACGCTTCTACTTCTGAAAGCTTTCCCAATCTTACAGCATTTTTTTTTTTACACCTGCCTAAAACTTTTGCACAGTAGTGTATATAAGGCTTTCCATCATTAACCACTTCAGCCCCGGACCATTTGGCTGGCAAAAGACCAGAGCACTTTTTGCAATAAGCGTTTATTGATTGGTTCGTGCAAAAGTTATAGCGTCTACAAAATAGTATAATAATAAAGTTTTATGGCATTTTTATTAATATTTTTTCTTTTTACTAGTAATGGCAGCAACTAGTTGTGACTGCGACATTATGGTGGACAGATTGGACACTTTTGGCGATATTTTGGAACCATTCACATTTTTACAGGGATCAGTCCGATTAAAAATGCATTGATTACAGTGTAAATGTGACTGGCAGTGAAGGGGTTAACCACTAGGGGGCGCTGTAGGGGTTAAGTGTGTCCTAGGGAGTGATTCTAACTGTGGGGGGGAGGGCCTATGTGTGACATGACACTGATCACCAATCCCAAGCACAGGGAGCTGTGATCAGTGTCCTGTCACTAGGCAGAATGGGGAAATGCTTGTTTACATCAGCATTTCCCCATTCTTCCTCTCCGTGAGACGATTGCGGGTAACCCCGCAGACATCGAGTCCGCAGGACCCATGATCACACTCACGGAGCTTACAGTGCTCGTGCTCCCACAAACCGCTCCTTAAAGGGCAATGTACAGGTACATCAATATGCCTGTACGTGCCCTTCTACTGAAGGGTATCGGCGTGAGACAGTCGGCAAGCGGATATAGCCTGAAGGTACATTACCCCTGGCAACCTACTTCTACTGTGATCACCTATTTTGCACTGAATATTTTTCTGATTTACTGGTCACAACCTAATTTAGAATGGCAATATCTAAGTAAGCTTATATGACCAATTGTGTTTCTACTAATAACAAAAAAAAAAAAAAATGAGTAGCCCACAACTATCTTAAGAAAAAGCTGCCTCGTGTGCCTATAGTGTCTTAAATCTACTGTGCCTAATGATAATTCAGCCCTGTATATATGGGTGGCCATATTGATGTATAGTATATGTATATATATATATATATATATATATATATATATATATATATATATATATATATATATATATATACATAGTATATGTATATATATATATATATATATATGTATAGTAGATGTATAGTATGAGGCAGACTTAAAATATATTAAAGAGACACTGGAGTGGGTTTACTAAAGGCAAATAAGTGATTTACTTTGCAAGGAATTTCTTCAGAGCTTAGTAACTGTGAAGAAGCTTTGCTGACTTCCATCATCCAAACATGTGCAAGCAAATATGCTGTTTTGTTCCTTGCATTTGATTGGGTGTCCTTTGAAAATTATATTTCACCTCATTTACTAAGCTTTGGAAAAAATCCTCTGGCAAAGTGTAAATTCCCTGAATGGCCTTTTTGGCTTTAGTAAATCAACCCCACTGTCACCTTACCTAGTGACTGCCTCTCTCAAAGCTGGTGCCACTATCTAGCATGCGGCCTCCTCTCCAGTGACAGTACTCAGGCCTAGCAGCCATTCCCTAGCCATGAACACTATTACATGAATGAGATAGTGATGTCAGCACCCCCTTTTCACTGTCAATGTGACAGTGGGGGGAATATATCAAAACTGGAGCAGCCAGTATCTGGAATAGCTGTGCATGGCAACCAATCACCTTCTATCTTCAGCTTGTTCAGTTAAGCCTTGAAAATGAAATGCTGGTTGCCATGCACATCTATTTGCGATTCTAGCTGCTCCAGTCTTACGCTGGGCATACATTATACAATTTTTTATTGAATTTCCTTTCCTTTTAGATTTATGTAGTGCAAGCACCTGCCTGACTGCAGATAAATTGAAAGTGTCCTTCTATTTGACCTCGTACTATGGGTTTGGTAACTCTAAAGGAAATGTGTACAAGAAAATTGTGTTATGTATGGCCAGCCTTAATTTCCCATATTGTCTCTTGAAACTGTAAAATCCAGCTAATTTCACTAATGTAATTGTGACACAGCACTACTAATCTATGTTTCATGGAATTGTGACTGCAACCTGGCAAATTGCTATGCTATGAGGAAGGCTTTTGCCGAAACATGTTAGTGTTTTGATGTCGCACTGCTGTTTGTGCTCAATAAAGATTTAAGGAGCAGCAATCGAGTTGTCTGCATTCTTTTTGCAAACCTGACAATGTTTGTTTTTTTAGAACCCTTTAATAAACAAAAAAAACAAAAACTTTGAGTAAGTATGGAAATTATTACTTTAAACATAAATAACTGTATAGCACTTACTGAACAAAAAAGTCATCAGCAGTTTCATCAAAATTTCTTTGAAGAACACTTGCATAATGTTGGAATATTGGTGTAATTCTCTTCAAAATATATTTCTGAAATAAACAGAGTAAGTTCTATTATTGGAATATCATTAAAACATATATACAAAAGCCTGTGATATTGACAACATTTAACTGTAGCAAAATTAGACTAGAAATAGACGAAGGTGCGCTTCCCTATGCACCAAAAGGCCACTTAACTAAAACGTAACCTTTATTGTAAATCATAAAAGGTATGTAAATTACCATAACAGGTATAGCTGCTAAAGGATGGGGTCAATGCCAATATATAAATATAAAAATCGACGTTCTTATAAAACCCTCCTCCTGCTACTAGGTCCACATATGGTGACGTTTTTCAATGCAGTTGGATCCGAGGCCATCTTCCCTAGAGATACCTTGAAGGCTCATATCTCGCTAATACAGAAAGAAGGTGAGGACCCTACCTCTTGCGGGAGTTATAGGCCCATTTCACTTTTAAATATCGACATGAAACTGTTCTCCAAGATCTTGGCAACCCGGCTGGCACTACATCTCCAGAAATTTTGACCAGGTGGGCTTTATCTCCACTAGGGAGACAAGAGATAACACCATCAAAGCACCTCCTCCATGTAGCAACTTCTATGGGCGCACCGATGCTGAAAAGGCATTTGACCGGGTAAATTGGAACTTTATGTTCTCTGTGCTTTGCCACATTGGTCTTGGGGAGAGGATGCTTAGCTGGATAGGCTAGATCTACTCTAACCCAGCAACTCAAGTGAAAGCAAATGGCCTGCTCTCTGACCCCTTCCCTATTGGTAATGGGACAAGACAAGGATGTCCTCTATAACCCCTTCTATTTGCACTATCTCTAGAGCCATTCCTCTGTACAATTAGACTCAATCCAGAAATATAGGGACAGCCGATTGGTGACACTCAGTGTAAAATATCAGCCTACGCAGATGACCTACTCTTTTCTCTGACAAAACCTACGATATAGCTACCAAACCTGTTTTGGGAATTCGACTTAATAATCTTAGGTAATCTTTCAAACTTGAAAATCTATTTCTCTAAATCTGAGGCCATGGGAGTCGCAGTCCCTCCCCACACCCTTTCAACCATGTGTTCCAACTTTCATTTCAAATGAACAGATTCCACCTTAAAGTACTTAGTTACATACATCCTGTCTAACCTTTCACATACATGTGCTCTCAACTTCTCACCTCTATTAGCTAAAACCTGTATTCTTCTAGAAAACTGGCATAAAGGCATACACTCCTGGTTTGGCAGATGCAACCTGATAAAAATGTGCATCCTACCAAATACCTCTATCTGCTCCAGGCCCTGCCCATACAGATACCACTCTCTTTTCTCAAGTGAATACAAGCCATCTTCACCTGCTTTGTCTGGGCACACAAAAAACCCTGCCTTCTTCGGACCCAAATGTCCCTACCAAAACAAAATGGGGGGCTGGCATTACCAGATATTCGGAAGTATTACCAGGCTACCCATCTGGGCAGAGTATTTGATTGGCGGTGCCATGCAATATCCAAACTCTAGGTGCATATTGAACAATCTCAATCCAAAATACCCTTGAAGAGTGCTCTATGGTCCTATTACTCTCTACCCCAAGTGATGAAATCTCAACCACTGATAGGGGCCACGTTTAGGCAAAGCACCCAAAGTCGCACTGCAAGCTTCTCTTACTTCTCTCACCACTATCCCCGATTCTAGGACACCCAGAATTCCCACTAGGCCTTCATCCTGCAGAATTTGTGTCCTTGTGTAATGCAGGATGTGACCATGCCTCTAAGTTCGTTACTGCAGGGTGGTGGCCCTCCACCCCGGAGTTAGTCAACTCTGTGGGCCCCTACCAACTTTTACTTTGGAAAGCAGTGCAATTACACCATTTCCTACACTCTATTCCTGACCCTCAGAATTTCTCTCATCAACTGACGACCTTTGAAGAATATTGTTCTGAGACTGAGCCTTTACTAAAACATATTCCCTTTTGAACACACCCCTGGAACAACCACGTCTACCCTGTCTGGAGAGATGGGAGACTTTAACCACAAGTTCTCTGTGACACAAAAGCAGTGCATCATCAGATTTGCACTTAAATCATCCCTGTGCACCAAAATTCAGGTAACTAATTTCAAAATATTGACCAGATGGTACCTCACGCCCTCCAGATTACACAGGTGCTTCCCTGCCACTTTGGATTGATGTTGGCGATGTGGGGTCACTACTGCACATCTTCTGGTCATGCCCCAGATTGGAGAATTTTTGGGGAGATGTCTGTCGCATGATGCAGAAATTCACAGAGTACAAGATACCAGACGATGCAGCAATTTTCCTTCTACACCTTTCAAAAATCCCTGCTAATACCTACAAAGAGCGGAAAACCCTTCTCGGATCATACGTTCCTGAGCCATAGACTTGTTTCCCTTCCCTCGCCCCCTTCTTCCCCTCTACTCTGCTTTCTCTACACTATTCCTTGACTATTATTTATTTCTACCTTGCTGTTATTATAAGAAAAGAGTGAAAAGCAATTGGGGAGACCTTGTTACCCCCTTGTACTTACAAGATTGCCATGTCACTTTTGCTTTTTCCCAGCAAACTAACTACAAACGTTATCTTGTTCTGTAATGTGACATTGTAATATATTCATTGATTTATGTGAATCAAACTTCATGTTTACAACCTTAATTATCTTTTTACCACTGTTGTATCAATGGGGTCTCGCCCTTTATTGGTGTTTAATAAAAATTATATTTTGAAAAAACAAAACAAAAAAAAACAACGTTCTATCTCTATGTGGTAATATTAACATCTACCAAGTTTGGATGGTGAAAACTTCTCTTGAATATATACGTGTAGAGATACCCCCAAAGGAGCTGGTTTGCATGTTCAGTCCGTTACTCTGCCTCTCAACCCCAATAACAACCCTTCTGGCATACCTGGCAATAGTGTAAGTGCAGTAAGCAATGAGAAACACACACATTATGATAAAACACAGATATTGTATTTACTGTAATATATGTATTTACAGTAAAAGTATGTGTTCAAGTAATCAACTAGAGAGTAATAACTGATATTTAAGAGCAATATAGCTCTCAATCCTTTATTCAAGCTGCTTTCAGGGGATTACAAACCTGAGAATGTCCCCAAGAGCAGAGGCACACCTAAATGGTAAATAAAGCACAATATGATACTTTAAAGGGGTTGTAAACCCTTGTGTTTTTTCACCTTATGCATCCTATGCATTAAGGTGAAAAAACACCTGACAGTCACTGGCCCCCCAGCCTTCCTGTTTTACTTACCTGAGCTCCTTCATCTCCTCTGAGCTGTCCCTCTCTCCACGGATTCCCGGATCTTGACTGGATAGAAGCGCAGCCATTGGCTGTCAATCAAATCCAATGACGCGGGCACCGGGTGGCGGGGCTGAGTCCAGCATTCGTGTCTGTGGATGCAAATACTGGACTCGGGAGCATGCCCCCATGGTAAACCTCTCAGGAGAGCGCATCTCCTAGGGGGTTATCTGATGCGGGGAGGAGCCGCAAGAGCCACCGGGGGACCCCAGAAGAGGATGTTCGGGGCCACTCTGTGCAAAATGAGCTGCACAGTGGAGGTAAGTATGATGTGTTTGTTATTTAAAAAAAATAAAAAACGATCCTTTACAATCACTTTAAATTGGATTGGTTACCTTTACTCAGGTTAGCTCTATGAGTCCAGGCAGGAGAGCAGAGGAATGACTCCTTTTGTGTCAGGCCTCTCTCTTTTCTCTCGTGACACCACAGGCCCAACTTTAACCGCTTGCCGACCAGCGTACGCTGATTTACGTTGGCAGAATGGCACTGGTAGGCAAAAGGGCATACCGGTACGTCAAGAAGCGGTGTCATGGGCGCGTTTCTGCCGCGGTCTCTGTGACCGTGGGTCCCACGGACTCGATGTCCGCTGGGTGCCTGTGATCGGAAAAATGTCTCTTTACAGGTATGGGGTGGCTGTCTCTTTACAGGTATGGGGCGGCTGTCTCTTTACAGATGTAGGGCTGCTGTTTCTTTACAGGTATGGGGCTGCTGTCTCTTTATGGGTATGGGACTGTCTATTTACAGGTATAGGGGTGTCTATATGGGGCTGTATCTTTACAGGTATGGGGCTGTCTCTATACAGGTGTGGGTTGGCTGTCTCTTTACAGGTATGGGGCTGTTTCTTTATAGGTATGGGGTTGTCTATTTACAGGTATGGGTCTGTCTCTTTACAGGTATGGGGTTGTCTATTTACAGGTATGGGTCTGTCTCTTTACAGGTATGGGGCAGTCTATTTACTGGTATGGGGCAGTCTCTTTACTGGTATGGGGCTGTCTATTTAAGGTATGGGGCTGTCTATTTAAGGTATGGGGCGCCTGTCTCTTTATAGGAATGCGGCTGTCTCTTTAGAGGTATTGGGCTCACTATTTACCGGTATGTGGCTCTCTATTTACTGGTAAGGGGCTATTTACTGGTACGGGGCTTTATATTTACCGGTATGGGGCTGTCTCTTTACAGAAATGGGGCTGTCTATTTACTGGTCTGAGGCTGTCTCTTTACTGGTCTGGGGCTGTCTCTTTACTGGTCTGAGGCCGTCTCTTTGCTGGACTGGGGCCGTCTCTTTGCTGGACTGGGGCCGTCTCTTTGCTGGCCTGGGGCTGTCTCATTACTGGCCTGGGGCTGTCTCCTTAATGGCCTGGGGCTGTCTCTTTGCTGGTCTAGGCATGTCTCTTTGCTGGTCTGAGGCCGTCTCTTTGCTGGTCTGAGGCCGTCTCTTTGCTGGTCTGCTGCCGTCTCTTTGCTGGTCTGGGGATGTGTCTTTGCTGGTCTGGGGATGTTTCTTTGCTGGTCTGGGGATGTTTCTTTGCTGGATTGGGGATGTCTCTTTGCCGGATTGGGGGTTTCTCTTTGCTGTATTGGGATGTCTCCCGTGATGAATATCTGGTCACCAACCACCCCCGCCCCACATCCCTGACCTACTCCCCCCAGGGATTGGGCTGCCCAGTTTAAAATGCCCGGGCCTATTTCTTGTCTCAGCCCGGGCCTGATCATGACTACATTGATACAAGGCATATCTCACCCCACAAAAAAGAAGAATGGAGGGGAAGGAGGAAAGAATGTGTCAGGATAAAAATTAAATCATGTGAAACTAAATGAAAATAAAGTCAGAAGGTGCTCCCAAAATCATATCACCTGGAGCCTTCATATTGAATATAGGAGGAAATTATAACCCTCATATTGTCTATACGTATATATATTCAAGAGAGGTTTTCACCATTTAAACATGGTACCACATAGAGATAGAACAGTGATTTTTATATATAATGGCACTGACCTCATCCTATAGGTATACCTGTTATGGTAATTGACATACTTTTTATGGTTTAAAATAAAGGTTTTAGTTAAGTGGCCTTAAGTGTGTAGGGAAGCACACCCTCATCAAGTTCTATCATTAAAATCTCTGTGCCTGGTTATGTAGTACAGAATTAGGCACAGACTGGCAATTGGTATTATTATGTGAATCAATAATAGAAATATGGTGTATGGTATGTGCAACATATAAAATGTGCAATTGGTTGCAAGAAAGAAATAAGCTCCGCATATAGCCTGTTTAAGTCCTTACAGTAACTACAGTAATAATCAATGCATTGTACATGAAGCAATTGTCAACAAGAAGACAATAGTAAGGGCCAAGGTAAATGCGCTTTCTGCTTTCGTGGATGCCTGTTCTAATGCTATGTTTAATATACTTTGCATTTCTTTGGATGCAACAGGTCACATGGAGGGCATAGCAGGTCTAATACTTTTTGCACTTGAACATGTCTTTGAATAGAAAGCCCTAAAATGACCTTCTTAGTCAAAGCTTTACATGACAAATGACTAGAGGTTCATGCACCTAGGCTTTTATACGTATATTATATGCCTAATGTAATATGCAGGTGCTTTGCAGCACCTGGGGAGCATGCACGTGTCGTCTGCCATATGAATTAATGGCTGTACTCGGCCATGCTCTTGTAAACACTGATGCTTCTTTACTGCAAGCATTTACCCAAGCATACATTTCCTTATAACACACATTTAGGAGCACTGATGTAGTGACAAACAGGTGCAGGAAGTGCTACCCATGGCAGTCAGCATCTTGGTGGAAATAGATCTTGTTGTAAACAATGAAACATATGTACACATTTTTTACACAAAAATGCTTCTAGTGATGCCCGTTAAGTGCTTAGGATATGAAGAAAAAATCTGATTTCTCCAAAATCGAAATCCCACTTCTTGCTCAGTTCACATACAGTGGTGTGAAAAAGTGTTTGCCCCCTTCCTCATTTCCTGTTCCTTTGCATGTTTGTCACACTTAAGTGTTTCGGAACATCAAACCAATTTAAACAATAGTCAAGGACAACACAAGTAAACACAAAATGCAATTTGTAAATGAAGGTGTTTATTATTAAAGGTGAAAAAAAATCCAAACCATCATGGCCCTGTGTGAAAAAGTGATTGCCCCCTAAACCTAATAACTGGTTGGGCCACCCTTAGCAGCAACAACTGCAACCAAGCGTTTGCGATAACGTGTGATATCAAAGAAGCTAAATGATAATGGAGCCACATAGACAAATCAGCAACCAACTGAGCCATTCAGTTTAAACTTTTTTGTCACATTGATGCCTAGTACAAACGATGAGAAAATCGGATGAAAACGAAAATGCATTCAGAGCAATCCTCCGACAATCTTTTCATTAGTACACAGCTTTGGAGAGCTGAACAGTTCATGGAAAAATATCCAAAGGGACAAGCATGAAAATTTTTCTCATAAGATAACAAAACAAACAATTTTCATGTAATTAGTATAGTATTTGTACGAAAAATCAAGTAACCAAGACCTCACAATACAATACCATACAGTACATTACATCACTTCTATAGTTGTATTCTGTCTAATAACATTTTTAGTAACTTTAGTACTCTCTTTCCAATATGAGACTAGCATACAAAAGAAAAAACAGAGATCATTCGTCTCATCGTGTGTACGAGTCTTAGCAGCTGTACACTTTAGGTGCACTGTATGTATGTTTTATGTTTTAAGTTATATTGACATGTGTTTTACATGCATTACATTGAACTTACTGGAAACCTCTTCAAAGATCCAGTAAGCTGAACTTTTTCCAATGCACCACTGTCAGAGCATATGTAAATCATGTAGATGACAATGCAACCATACTTTGTGTCCCTTTATACTCTACATAATTCCATCATGTTGCTAGGTTGGGTAGACAGAAGGCTGTATGAGGTTGATGCTTGGATACTAATGCAATGTTAGGATTTGAACAAATACATGCAGAAAACATGCAGAAAAATGTGCGTTTAATTAATATATCCGAAAAATACTTTTATATGCAGGCTACAGTGTGATCTGAACTAAATACACTACATCATAATGTGTTTGCCAGGCAAGAACATCATATGTATGAGAATCAAGGCAACTGCAAGAAGACAAAGACAGGGCAAGGTTTTTGTTAATTAACTATAATGCCACGTACATACGACCGGACTTTCCGGCAGACTAGGTCTGAGCTCCCTTTGGAGCTAACAAAGGGATACACAGTGGGGTAATGAAGGTGATGTGGAGCAGACAGAAGGTTATGCAGTAAAGTGGATCTAACAGAAGGCTATATTATGGTGTGTTGTAGCGTACACTGTAAGGTGAAACTGAGAGATGGAGAATTAGGTTTTATCCTTCATAAAAAAAATATTTTCCTGTAAAAGCTAGAAACCTGTAAACTTCAGGTACAGAAACATTATGGCTGGCACCTATTTTTTCCAAACTGTTTAAGTTACGAAAGAAAATTGGAATTTTTTAATGATACTGCCATAGGACATAAATGTACTAGTAAAAAAAATATATTTACTTTTAGATGCGGAAAAGAATGATATGTCACCAGTGACTTCTTATAGGAATTCATGTGTTTCAGAACAATGTACCATACAATTACTTCCATTTCCTGTTCCAGGTATCTTGTTAAACTCAGAGCAGTCTCATATTCCAGATATCCAGAGCTATCAAAAAATGAAAAACAAAAATAAAAATGGTGCATTATACACATTCTTCCTACTTCTTACACATTTACAAATTTTAAGACAAACCAACATTTTCGGAAGAAAAGTTTATTTCTATAAGGCTATAAGCCCCACTGATCCTTATCTACCAATGGAACTGTTTAGTGAAGATAAGCTGACTCCAATTGGTTCTCTATGCTCAGGTTCAGGTGACAAAAAATATTCTGAAATATCTTTCCATATTTCCCATGCTTATGGCCATTTGTAAATCGAGCAGGCAGACTCTGCTGACAAGGGTGTTAAGCAGAGTGGGGAGAAACAACAACAGTGGTGTAAAATACTGAAAGAACAACCTACTGGGGAGGGTTTGCTGCAGGCGGCAAAGAAAAGTGGCCAGCACACCATACTGAAGATCTCAAAATTTTACTAAGATCTTAATAGCAAAACAAACATCATGCAGTAACAAACATTGATGTTTCGAAGACTCATGTCCTCTTTCTCAAGGTTAGAACATTTCCCAATAAAGGCACAGGCATGCGCAATAGTGCATTTCTGGTCTATGGAATGCACTGACATGCACATTAGCATTTCCCTGTCTGGAACAGTGCTCTCCATTCTGATTCTATTATACTGGTGGCTGGAACAATTAGAGGTACATATTTTGCTTCCCTGCTCATGAAGTATGTTGAAGATTGGCGCCTCTCCATTTATTTTCAGCTGTTTATCCCTCTTTAAGTATGTGGGTGAATTGCAGTAGGTATCATAAATTATGGGCATACCTGTGCCACATAATAATGGGATAATGTGGATAAAGGGGGTAATAATACTGAAGAATCTCACTCATGAATTCAAAGATATGAATTTAATAAGGGAAAAATAGTTAATTTAATTGTTATTGATATTGTTACTTTCTGATATATAATGAGATGCTACAATGATGTGAAGACGAAAGGAGACAGTGATGAACGGAAAGTTGATTTATGTCCCTCTAGAGAATTCGCTGACGTGGCAAAAAAAAAGAAAAAGAAAAAAAAGAAAAAATAATAATACTGAAGAATCAGTAGACTTATGACACACAGGTTGGATGTGTTCTGATTATTGGTGGGTGTATAATTTGTTTATTAATGATATGAGTTTGTAATCAAGAGCTCAATTTCAGTGTTTGCTGATGATACCAAATTATGCAGGGAAACAACTTGGGCACAGGATTTAACATTATTACTTGAAGACCTTGACAAAACAGGGGGTTGACACCTACATTGCAGATGAGGCTAAATATTGAGAAATGTAAACATATCCACTTGGGTGACAAAAATATACATGCAAAATACACAGGAGGATAATCGGTGATGGAAAAAGGATCTGGAAGTGCTTGTAGATCACAGACTTAGCAATACCATGCTATGTCAAGTTTCTACTAACAAACCTAGCAAAATACTCTCATGCAATAAAAAGTGCATACATTTAAGAGATAAATCAATAATTGTACCCCCTTGCAAAACACTGGTTCAACCTAATCTTGATTATGCAGTTCAGTTTTGGTCCCCAGTCCTCAGGAAAGATGTTGTTGAATGGGAAAGAGTTCACAGAAGAGAAACAAAATTAATAAGAGAGATGGAAGACCTCGGCTAAGAGGATCGATTACTTGAATTACAGTTATACATTTTGAGGAAGAGACTCTGAAGAGGGTATATAAATACAATGTAAAAATATATCAAAGGTGACTGCAATAACTGTAATAAACTGTTTACTCTAACATCCCTGAAGAGGACTCATGGCCACGATTTGAGATAAGAAGAAAGGAGGTTTAACCTTAGATTAAGAGAATAATTCTTTACTGTTAGAGCAGTAAAATATGTAATTCCCTCGCTACTAGATGTCGTCCTTAGAAAGCAGAAAATACAGGGCGATGGGGATTGTTCGAGAATAAAGAAAAAAAAAAATCACACACACAAAGTTTGAAGTGGATGGATGTTTTATTTTTTAACTTGTAACTATGTAACTATATGTGTTTGGTTTGTTTGCTCATTGTCCTCCATCTTATAACAGGGGGCATGTAAGTCTTGGAAGCATTGGTGTTTGGTACTGCATGAACTATGTTTCTGTTTACAGATTTACATGGTGTCTCTGTTTCTCTGTTTGCCGTGTGCCCTTTATTATGCAATAGCAGTACTGGCAGACATGAGATTCCAAGGCCACCTGTAACCAACAACATGTTGCCTTGATCACCATTATTGCTTCTTTGTGGGCAGCTTTAGACTTCAAGACAGGAGCCTTGGTTAGGAGCATAGAAAAAGAGAAAAATACAGTATAACATTTTAAAAAATAGCAGCAGTAAAATCAATGCTGATACTTTTTCTGCAATTGCAGTTGCCTGAATTTCATATCTATTTGTTCCTTTATTAGCTAAGTTATAATAAACACAATTCACTACAAAGGTTTCCTCTTGAAAGATACACCCGTCTGAGATCCCTTTTTAATATACTAATCCACCCCCAAAAAAACAAACAAACTCCTTTTGTGAGAACCAGAAAAGCTTCTTGCCAAAAAATAAATATATAGAATTCCTATATATTTGAATAGACATGACCCTAGTACAAGTTTTCCAAAATATTCCACTTTCTACTCACTTTGCCAGTGTAAAGACATCATCGATGAGCTGAATTCTGTTTACTACTGACAGCACCTGCATAGTGAACAAGCATGATGTTAGAAGCCATGAGAGTGAATGAACACGTGCTTTTTAAACATTAAATTCAATATATTAAATATTATACATTAAATATATAAGTTTAAACATTAAATATATAAGTTATGCTACTTTAGTTAGAACACACACAATGGAGTTGAGCTCAGTGCTACTGTAATGCAGCAGCATAGCAAGCTCTGCTAAATTTATAAAAAAACATAAATATATAGCTGACGTCAACCGCAATTAACTACAAGTTTTCTTTTTTATATAAGATTCAATCTGATTGGAGGGACAAACAGCTCTTCTTTTGCTGTTTACATAGTACATCTAAATCCAAGATCAAAAAGTAAATACATCGCAGCTTACCAGTTCTTAAATGTGGTGATTGCTGGAAACTCTAACATTAAAACCTCTCTGTCCTACGTTGACACTCTCTTGCTGTACTGTATCTATAGAGAATCAGTGTTGTCATTAGGGATGAGCCGAACACCCCCCGGTTCGGTTCGCACCAGAACTTGCGAACGACCCCCGCGTTCGGTACGAACGTTAGAACCCCATTGAAGTCTATGGGACTCGAACGTTCGAATTGGAAAGTGCTAATTTTAACGGCTAATATGCAAGATAGTGTCCTAAAAAGGGTTTGGCGACCTGCCTCCTGCCTCAGGGGACATGGGTCACTGCAAAAAAAAGTTTAAAAAACTACAGTTTTGGCGGGAGCACTGATTTTAATGACGATTAAAGTGAAAAAAAAAGTGAAATATTCCTTTAAATATGGTGCCTGGGGGGTGTCTGTAGTATGCCTGTGAAGTGCCACGTGTTTCCCGTGTTTAGAACAGTCCCTGCACAAAATGACATTAAACGGAAATAACACCATTTAAAACTGCTTGTGGTTTTAATGTTATATCTGGTTCCTGCAATATGGTTGAAAATCATTCAGAAAAATGGCATGGGTAGCCCTCCCTGCCCATTACCAGCCTATTTGGGTCTTGTACACATATTAAGGGGAACCCCGTACCCATATTAAAAAAAGGAAATGCGTGTGGCCCCCAGGCCCTATATACTCAGAACAGCAGTATACAGGCGGTGCAAACAAGACAGGGACTGTGTAGGTTTGTTGTGTTAAGTTGAATCTGTTTGTCATTTTCAACCGGTACATTTTTAAAGTGTAGCTCCAGTCAAAAAAACTATCTTTAAGCTTTTTGGAAAACATAGGGAAGGGTTATCACCCCTGTATAATTTGTTTTGTCGTCCATCTTTTTTCATCTCACTTGCTGCTGTCTCCTTGCATTTGCAAGTAGGAGATGTTTGTAAGTTGGATGTTTGAAAGTAGGGGCCTGCCCTATATTATAGCGGTATGTACTGGGTACAGAGCACGCAGACAGCACGCACTATCTCCTAACACTACTGACTGCAAGCTCTATTATTAACCACTTGTTAGCCCAATGTTTGCATAAAGTGAAAGATGAAGTTATGCTGAGTAAATAGATATCAAACATGTCACTCTTCAAAATTGCACATGCCCGTGGAATGGCGCCAAACGTCGCTACTTAAAAAATCCCCATAGGCGACGCTTTACATTTTTTTTTACTGGTTACATGTTTTGAGTTGCAGAGGAGGTCTAGGACTAGAATTATTGCTCTCGCTCTAACATTCTCGGCGATACCTCACATGTGTGGCACATGCGAGCACATGGGGACATGGGCGCTTTAATTTTTATTTTATTTTTTTATTGTTCATTTTACTTTATTTATTTTAGTTTGACATTTTTTTTCCCAAAAATATATTTTTGATCACTTTTATTCCTATTACAAGAAATGTAAACATCCCTTGTAATAGGAATATGGGGTGACAGGTCCTCTTTACAGTGAAATCTGGGGGGTCAATATGACCCCACATCTCACCTCTAGGCTGGGAAGCCTGAAATAAAAAATAAAAAAAAGATTCTGGCTTTGATCGTACTGGCGAGTTGGTAGAAGCACCGGAGGGCGGTGAGGGGTGGGGGGCGTCTATGGCTGGGTATTTCAGGGTATCACTGAGTATGGCTGGGTATCTCTGAGTATGGCTGGGTATGGCAATTTATGGCAGGGTATTACAGAGTATTGGCGGGGTATTGGCGGGGTACTACAGAGTAATAGCAGGGTACTGCAGAGTATTGGGGGTACTGCAGAGTAATGGCGGGTACTGCAGAGTATTGGGGGGTACTGCAGAGTAATGGGGGTTACTGCAGAGTAATGGGGGTACTGCAGAGTAATGGCGGGGTACTGCAGAGTAATGGCAGGGTACTTCACTGCAGAGTAATGGCGGGGTACTGCACTGCAGAGTAATGGCGGGGTACTGCAGAGTAATGGCCGGGTACTGCAGAGTAATGGCAGGGTACTGCACTGCAGAGTAATGGCGGGGTACTGCACTGCAGAGTAATGGCGGGGTACTGCAGAGTAATGGCGGGGTACTGCAGAGTAATGGCAGGGTACTGCAGAGTATGCACTGGTATTGCAGAGTATTGGCAGGGAATTGAGGGGTTAAATTCGGTGAGCAGCGATGTGGGCACTGCAGATGCAGCCCACATCGCTGCTGACACCGATCTCTTCCCCTCCGCTGTACCGATCGGTACAGAAAGGGGAGGGAGGAACAGGCGTCATAACATGACACCGGTTTGTTTCCAAGTGATCACTCCGTCATTTGACGGAGCAATCACGTGGTAAACGGCCGCTATGAGCCCGGCGATCACGGATGCTCTCGAGTGCGCACACCTCGGGGCACGCGAGAGCAGAATTCTGGGAGGCCGTTAATTAACGGCCTCTCTGAGTTAAACAACCGCCCTGAAGCCGTTAATCGGCAATGGGCAGTTGTTAAGTGGTTAAAGCTAGATCACTAGCTATATAGGTGAGGTGAATATAGTGGTGTATACTGCAGTCAGGGCACAGACAACAACCACTACACAGCAGCAAGATAGGAAATCAGCCAAAAACGATTGGTGTGTACTGTGTTGAAGGTACACAGAACACCCACTGCTTCAGATGCAAAGTAACACACTACAGGAGGCCGCCTTAAAGGCGGCCTTATATAGTGTGGGGCGTGCACTACACAGCCTGAGCTATGATTGGCCACAGGCAGGATGCCTGTGGCCAATCATGGCTCTCCTCGCTGCCGGCGCTGCGATTGGCCAAGCATGCGGGGTCACAGTGCATGCTTGGCCAATCATCGGGCAGCAATGCACTGCGCCAACGCAGTGCATTGTGGTCCGCGCGCGCGTCACTCGAATTTTGACGCGAACGGCCAAAACGTTCGGAATTCGCCGAACGCACGAACAGCCAATGTTCGAGTCGAACGTACGTTCGACTCGAACACGAAGCTCATCCCTAGTTGTCATTATAGGATAGGAAGTGTGTTAATATTACAGAATGCTTCCTATTCTCCAATTGTCATTGCCAAAATATAGAGAGGGGACGTGTTCTCTAGTTCAGTGGTCATCAACCCTGTCCTCAGGGCTCACTAACAGGCCAGGTTTGCAAGATAACTGAAATCCATCACAGGTGATATCATTTGCTGCTCAGTGATTGCTGTATTCTAGTCTGCATCTCCCCAAGGTAATACATAAAACCTGGCCTGTTAGTGGGCCCAGGGCCGGATTAACATAGGGGCTTGTGGAGCTGCAGCTCCAGGCCCCTCCCTCAATATAGGCCCATGCCAGTGGCTTATCACTATCTGTAGCCTTCTGGAAGGAAGAGGAGCCCTCTGTGCACTGCACACATGGAGGAGACAAGTGTAGTCACTGCAGCCAAGCCTTGTCTCTGTAGATGTCTGACTCCTATCACAGGATCTGTTCCACTCACACAGATCCTCTATGTCTGGGAGCTGTCTGGGGGAGGGGCGCTAATGTCCTATGCAGCAGGAGCCCGGGAGGAAGGACATATCCCATGCTGTTGACATGAGGTTAGTAAATTTGCTGCTTCCCCCCATGTAATGTGCTATCTTGTGCCCAGTGCCCCCCATGTAATGTGCCCAGTGTCCCCCATGTAATGTGCTCTTGTGCCCAGTGCCCCCCATGTAATGTGCTCTCTTGTGCCCAGTGCCCCCATGCAATGTGCTCTCTTGTGCACAGTGCCCCCCATGTAATGTGCTCTCTTGTACCCAGTGCCCCCCATGGAATGTGCTCTCTTGTACCCAGTGCCCCCCATGTAATGTGATCTTGTGCCCAGTGCCCACCATGTCATGTGCCCAGTGCCCCCATGTAATGTGCCCTTGTGCCCAGTGACCCCATGTAATGTGCTCTTGTGCCCAGTGCCCACCATGTAATGTGCTCTTGTGCCCAGTGAACCCATGTAATGTGCTCTTGTGCCCAGTGCCCACCATGTCATGTGCTCTCGTGCCCAGTGCCCACCATGTCATGTGCAATGCAGTGCCCACTATGTAATGTGCAGTGCCCACCGTGTCATGTGCATTGCCCACCATGTCATGTCATGTGCATTGCAGTGCCCCCATGTAATGTGCTGTGTCCGGTATGTAATTTGCTGTACATTGCAGTGCTCACTATGTAACGTGCAGTGCCCACCATGTCATGTGCTGTACATTGCATTGCTCTTCATGTGATGTGCAGTGCCCACTATGTCAAGCTGTGCCTTGCAGTACCCACCATGTAATGTGCAGTGCCCACAATGTCATGTGCTGTTCCCACCATGTAATGTGCAGTGCCGACCAAGTAATGTGCAGTGCCGACCATGTAATGTGCAGTGCCGACCATGTAATGTAATGTGCCATGCAGTGCCCACCATGTCATATACTGTGCCATGCAGTGCCTGCCATGTAATGTGCAGTGCCCACCATGTCATGTGCCTCCCAGTGCCCACCAATGTCATGTGCAATGCCCACCATGTCATGTGCTGTGCCATGCAGTGATCCCACCATGTAATCTGCAGTGCCGACCATGTAATGTGCAGTGCCGACCATGTCATGTCATGTGCCATGCAGTGCCCACCATGTCATATACTGTGCCATGCAGTGCCTGCCATGTAATGTGCAGTGCCCACCATGTCATGTTATGTGCCTCCCAGTGCCCACCAATGTCATGTGCAATGCCCACCATGTCATGTGCTGTGCCATGCAGTGATCCCACCATGTAATGTGCAGTGCCGACCATGTAATGTGCAGTGCCGACCATGTCATGTCATGTGCCATGCAGTGCCCACCATGTCATATACTGTGCCATGCAGTGCCTGCCATGTAATGTGCAGTGCCCACCATGTCATGTTATGTGCCTCCCAGTGCCCATCATGTCATGTGCAATGCCCACCATGTCATGTGCTGTGCCATGTAGTGATCCCACCATGTAATGTGCAGTGCCCAACATGTAATGTGCTGTTCCATGCAGTGCCCACCATGTCATGTGCAGTTCCCACCATGCCATGTGCTGTGCTCAGCATGTAATGTGTTGTGCCCACTGTGTAATGTGCTGTGCTGTTTAGCAGTGCCCACCATTTAATATGCCGTTCCTAACATGTAATGTGCAGTTGCATTGCCCACCATGAAATGTGCTATGCTATGCAGTGCCCACCATGTAATGTGTTGTGCCCACCATGTAATGTGCTGTGCCAGGCAGTGCCTACCATGTAATGTGATGTGTCATACAGTGCCCACCCTGTAAATTGCTGTGCAGTGCCCACCATGTCATGTGATGTGTTGTGCCCACTATGTCATGTGCTGTGCCATTGCAATGCCTACCATGTAATGTGCTGTGCCCACCATGTAATGTTCTGTACATTGTCCACCATGGCATGTGTCGTGCAGTACCCACAATGGAATGTGGGGGCTCACCATATCATATGCGGTGTCCACTATTTTATGTGCTGTGCTCACAATGTAATTGCCTGTGCTGTGTCGCGCAGTGCCCACCAATGTGCCCAATGGAATGTGATGTGCAGGGCTCACCATGTCATGTGCAGTGTCCACCATTTAATGTACTGTGCTCACAATGTAATGTGCTGTGCTGTGTAGTGCAGTGCCCACCATGTCATGTGGTGTCATTCAGTGCCCACCTTGTTTTGTGCTGTGCAGTGCCCACTATGCCATGTGCAGTACCCAACATATAATATGCTGTGCCCACCATATAATGTGCTGTGCAGGGCTCACTATGTAATGTGCTCAGCTGTGCCCGCCATGTCATGTGCTGTGCCCACCATATAAGGTCCTATGCTCACCTTGTGCATGTGTTGTGTTGTGTCCACCATGGAATGTTCTGTGTTGTGCAGTACCAACCATGTCATGTGCTGTGCCAACCATGTAATGTGCTGTGCCCACTATGTAATTTGCTATGCTTTGCCCACCATTAAATGTACTGTATCCATGTATCCACCATGTAATATGTTGTGCCAACCATGTAATGTACTAGGCTATCCCCCCCCCCCCCGTTTAATGTACTATGCTGTGCTTCGACCCCCCCCCCCACAGACTCTCCCCCTCACTCTCACCCCCCCCCTCTTTCTCTCTTTCACCCACTCACCCCCTCTATCTCTCATCCCCTCTCTTTCACCCTGTTCTCTCTCACCACCTTCATCCCCCATTCTCTCTTGCCCCCTTCAACCCCCTCTTTCCCACCACCCTCTCTCTATTCTCCTTTTTCTTTCCCCCTCTGTCTTGTCCCCTCTCTCTCACCCCCTTTCTCTCTCTCTTCCCCTGCCTCAGCCCCCTATCTCGGTATCACCCCCCCCCCCCTCTCTTTAATTTAATTTAACAAAAAATTGTTTGCATTTTCATTTTATTTATTTTCATAAAAAGGCCCACCAAAATCCTTAGCACCAGGCCCATGATGCTCTTAATCTGGCCCTGAGTGGGCCCTGAGGACAGGGTTGATGACCACTGTTCTAGTTCACTGATGTGACCTGGGAACAATGCTAACTGGGAACAGATTTTTACAGTCATGTATTGTTCATATTCACTACTAAGTTTACATAAAATTAGAAAATTACACATTAGTAATTAATAGCTGGAGTAGAGAAAATGTGCAGTCCACAGTGCTCTCTCTGCTGCTGAGGAGGAAAAGTAGAGAGGAAAAGAAGCAGGGACCAAGAGCATGAGGAAAAAAAACAAAATGGTGGGGGGCAAGAGTAGTGAACGTTAAATAAGTACATGCCAAAAGAGGGAGACTTCATAATGATTAGGGGAAAGAATGTAAAGACTTGGGAGAGAAAGGAAAGGCTCCAGAATGTGCATCTCCCTACAATGATATTTATAGAAAAGCTATCTGTGAGAGCAAGTGTGTATTTGATCCACGGGGAACACATTTTTAGAAATTGCATGTTGGTATCTATGAATATACATGTAAGTTTCACAAAGAATGGGTCCATACATCCATTTTTAACTTTCATAAAACATACAAAATGCTCCATGCTTTAACGATAGATTGTTTGGCTGCTACAATCACGTACGTTGTTAGTTTAAACTGAGATTTTGTGGGAGGGGGGGTTTGAGGCTGAGAAGCACAAGCCAAGGGTCTTTAGGGAAATACATTTGAATTGGGTATGTAGAAGTTTAAATACCTCATTCCAAAATCTGGGCAGGTCCACCAGCAGCACATAATGGTATATTTAACATACCAAAAGATAACAAATAAGAGAAGTTCATTGTCAGGGTATACATAGTTTAAGTTTCTTTGGTCCGTATTTACAAATCACTTTTTATCTTATTTAGAATATTTTGGAATACAGGTATTGAACTGTAGTGAACTTCTTTTAAGCATTACCTGTGGTTTTTCCTCAAGCGTTTTTGCAAGATTATTCCAGTTTTTTTCATCATAAGTTATTCTGTAGTACCCAGTTACATTAATATTTAGTATAATCCATTCGTTATCCATTGTAGTCATTTCTGGGACAGTTTCTGAAAATAGGAAAGCAAGACTACATTTTGAATGTTAACCAGTATTTAATGCCATTTGATAACTTTAGAAAGTTAGATACAAAGTCACAGCAATAGAATTATATTTTACATATGTCTTCTCTTACCTAAAGTTTTTGAGAAGAGAGATATTCATTGTTGTATTATATACTTTCTGAATAACATTTGTGAAAAATTCTCCCCCTTTGTGAAAGCTACAATTGCTCATAATTGCATGTATTCTAGTAAAATTGTTTTGCCTTAAATACGCGTTTACTACTGAAAGTAGTCTTTGTTTAAAACTTCTATTGATTCAGTGTTGTAGTGCGGGATTGGTTGTGCCTGGGCAAGGCAAGTAATTTGTGGACCATTAGCATCTTTGGCAACATTCTGAAAATATTAATAGGCACTTTTTTTGTATATAGGCAGAGTCTTAGTTTAATTAGTGGCCTGGCATTCATGTGTTAGGTGTGGCTTAGCTGTGAGGGGGTGGGCGTGGCTCAAACTAAGTTTTGGGTGTGGCTTGATGGGGGTGTGGTTAGAGCCTGAGATGAAAGAGGGGTGATGGGAGAAGGAAAAGAGGGAGAGAGAAAAAGGGAGAAAGGTGGAGAGAGAGAAAGGGAGAAAGAGGGAGAGAGGAAAAGAGAGAAAGGGAGATGGTTAGAGAGTGTGCGGACATGATACAAGAGATTGTCAGAGACTGCAAAGATGATACAAAAGATGGTCAGAGACTGCAGACATGATACAAGAGACGGTCTGAGATTGCAGACATGATACAAGCGATGGTCAGAGAGCCAGGACATGATACAGGAGACAGAAGACTGTTAGAGAGGGTGCAGACATAGTACAGGAGACTGTCAGAGAGGGTATGGACGTGATACAGGAGAGGATGACTGGGTGCATGCGGACATGGTACAGGAGAGAGTGAGAGGATGCAGACATGGTACAGCAGAGGGTAAGAGGGGGCGGACATAATACAGGAGAGGGTGAGAGGTGTGCAGACATGGTACAGGAGGAGGTGAGGGCACAGGTATGGTACAGGAGAGGATGAGAACATGATACAGGAGAGGGTCAGAGGTTGCAGATCTGGTACAGGAGATGATGAGAGGGTACAGGCATGGTACAGGACAGGATGAAGACATGATACAGGAGAGGGTGTGGACATGGTACAGGAGAGGGTGCAGACATGGTACAGTATAGGATAAGAGGGTGCAGGCATGGTACAGGAGAGAGTGAGGGGGTGTGGATATGATACAGGAGAAGTTGTGGACATTGTACAGGAGAGGTTGAGAGGGTGCAGACATGGTACAGGAGAGGGTAAGAGGGTGCAAGCATGGTACAGGACTTCACTTGATGTGCACCTCCAACACAGCACTCTGTACCCCCCAACACAGAGACCATCCAGCAGATCACCCCATGATCCTGGTGCCTGCAGCATCTCCCCCTGCACCTCTGCTGGCTGTCAGCTCACTAAGAGGGGAGGTGGATGGCACATATGTGGTGCCCATGGAATTTCCCTCCAGATAGCAGGTCTCTTCCTTGTGTAAAGTGGAGAGGGAGGTGCGGACGGAAGTTCTGTGGTGCCCAAGGGATCTTCTCCGGCTAGGCTAGCAGGTCTCTTCCATGTGTACAGTGCAGAGGGGACCCGGACAGCTAACCAGCATCAGTGTACAAGTTAATTGCTCTGCATGTACACTAAATAGAGAAGCCGATTAGCTGCCTGGGTCAGAGGCCCCTCCCCTCTGCACTGTACACATCAGCCGGTGACGGGTTGCCTGGACAATGCCAAATTCCTATGATTTTCCCCGGGACATAGACAGCTGTGACAAGGGTCTAAAAAAACGCTGAATGCCCCAGGAAAAATGGGACTGTTGGCAGCTATGCATTAGCACTCCCTGACTCAATTCCACCAGAATTTTTTTTTCTATATACTGTGTGTGTGTATGTGTGTATATATATATATATATATATATATATATATATATATATATATATATATATATATATATATATATATACACACACACAAACACACATACACACACATAGTAGGAAATTTTCGTGCCTTGCTTTATCTCCAAATCTCCAAATTCTCTTCCACTTCCAGCACAGATCTCTTTGACCCTCCCCCCACCCAATTCCCCCTTGCGGCACAAATTCTCCCCCTAATTTTCCCCCTCTAGCACAAATTCCCCTTCCCAATATAAATGCTCTCCCCTCTTCTAGTGCAAATCCTCCCCCTTTTAACCCCCCTCTTTCAAGCACAAATTTACTCCCCTCCCAAAGCACTCCTCAGCACAAATACCCCCCCCCCCCCCCAGAAAAAAACACTCAAACACAATTTTTTGTTAACTGTCCCTTCCATCTTCAGGTCATGGCCCACTAGTGAAATTTTCTATTCCTGAAACAGACCTCAGATCAGTGCAGCTCACTACAGGGGGACATCCTTCCTCCCGACTCCTCCTCCTCTTGTGCATGATACATGTCAGAGCCAAGGAGAAGCCTAGTTTCTCTTGGCTTTGACATGTATTGTTGTTATAGTGACCTGGCTGGATGACTAATGCCAGCTGATGCAGAGAGGGAGACCTTGGTGCTAGGGACCTGGGGCACACTGAAGGAAATAGATGGCAGGTTCCCTGGGTGCCCTACACTAGCGTCCCTCTGCCCCAGTAAGGTTTTGGAGCCAAAAGACTGAATGCGTTTTTTATTTTTTTTAAATGGGGATATTTTTGTTGGCTTTTCATATAATTACATGAAAATAATTTTGTGCATTAGCTAAAATATATAAATGACATATGAAAAAGACCATAAATACTTACTTGTCTTAGTGTCTAGCCATACAGTTGGCTGCTGTACTCCATTTTTCATCCAATAGATGGGAATAATCCATGTATGACTGTAGAAAAATATTACATAGCCCATTTAGGTGTATAAACATATGCATGCTTATAATTTATATCCAAGATCAAATGCAGTTATACAAGGCCGTTGTCTAGTAGATAAAGTGGTCAAGGAATTGGCTGGGAGCTAGCACTGTACATATTTTAGGCTTATTCATTATTCATTTAGTGTAAGTATGTTTAGAAGCCAAAAGATACATTTTAAAGTGATCTGCCAAATCCTGATCTAACAGCATCCTGTAACAGGAAACCTAGAGGAAAATGTAAGCTATATTAACTGCCCACATATGCCAGACTACAACATTTATTGAAAGACTTTAAACGTGAAATATGCTGTAGAACCAAAAGGTAGATTTACTCTCTATAAAGAATTAAATGTACAATGCTAGTCTTGGGTGGAAATTGGTGAGTAAAACCCAACACTTTGTGTGAATTTGAACTTTCAGCCTAATGTATCACAATTTTTACACAAGATTCACACAACTTTCATCCACAATTCACAAAGTTTCACATAGGATTTAAGTAAAAATTGTGTGTTCTTGGGTGAAAGTCGTATAGTATAATAATAGCTTTTTACAATAACGATTAATGAATGATAATGAGAAATAAAACAATGTAATTTTGTGTGGATGGGTCATCATTCAGCTATAGCGCCGCATCCTTTAGTGTATCGAGAGAAAGTGAGTATTAAATGGCACTTTGCAGGTGCAGCATATTCACTGTACACATTTTTTTTAAAAACTTCAATATTTATTCCAAAATTAATTAAAATTGGTATATTCATATAAAAACCTATACACAAATGACCAAAATTCTTATGGTCCTGTATTACAGCGGTGTAATGTAGATCGATCCCGACATGTTTCGCCCTCGTGGGCTTCAATTTATTTATATCACACCCCTATAATACAGGACCATAGGGATTTGAGTAATTTGTGTATATGTTTTTGTGTGGATATACTAATTTTAATTCATTTGGGAATAAATATTGAAGTTTTAAGAAAATTTGCATCCAGTGAATATGCTGCACCTGCAAAGTCCCATTTAAAATCCACTTTCTCTCAATGAGAAAAATAAAATAACATGCAGACACATAAAAGAATCAGTTTTATATTTGTAGTCATTTTTATTGCTATACTTATTTAATTTTTCCAGTAAATAAACTATAAATCAATGTGTCTTCTTTATCAAAGAGCCTCACAGTGAACAATCATATTGAAGACATAATTTTCAGTGCAGGCCTGAAGCTGGCTGCAACAAACAATACAGACTACGTATAGGAGCAACATACTTGTTATCACTTGTGGTGTTGTCAGCACTAGCTGTCTTGAACTGATCTTGGGTCAGTGTCCCAGTAGATGTGTTTACCGTCACTAGTGGTATGCCCCTTTTCCATGTCCAGGAATCCATGATCTTTTTCAGTGATGTTGGCAAGTGAACTTCATCTTGGTCATCTATAAACTTAGAAAATGGTATGTGCTGCTGACTTTGAGTTAACAGTATACAATCATGCTTTAATGATATTAGTTAAAGGACAAGTTCATGTTTAACCTAAAACCCATTGGGTCAATCTTCCAAGTCTTAATTTAATCTGATCTAGGTAAATATTAAACATTTATATTGAAAAATAAATATAATTTCTAGGGAACACACCCACAATCTAATTGATAAGCTATGCTTACAGGACATCACAAACAAGTGCACATGACTGTTAAATCATTACCATCAATTTCAAGTTAGAACATAAAGGCAATAATTCTGGAGTGTGATTAGAGAACTAAGGAAATAATCAAGCCAATACATTTACAAACAGGAAATTGCAGTAAAAGTACAGTATGATGTATAAACCACAATTTAGACAAGCTTTCTCAATCTCCGTTACTCTAGGCGCCCAACGGACATAATCAACTAGAAGAGAAATCCAATCAGAACTGTACAAAAACAGTAACAACACAGTTTATTTATTTTTTTAAAGTGCATGTTTTTATGTTGTAATGTTCGAATGAGAACATTTTCCATCAGATTTTGCAGACACACAGCAGATGTTGCAATCTAATCCAATGAGCATGAACAAGAGAAAGCATCTTAAAACTGTTGCATAGTTCAATATTAAAAAGTCAAGCTAAACTGGAGCTACTTTTGTTTACAAAGACTACTCAAAATTAAAACCCATGGTTCTGTACTGTTATCATTATCATAGAAGAGCTGTGAGGATCTAGTGTTCAGTTAAGGGATTAGACATTTACTTTAAATTTAACATAATATAAACCCTCTATATAGGTTTCCCTAACCCATTCCTGTCTAGTACGCCACAGTCCAGTACGGGCTTTCCTAACCAGGTTTCAGTGGAATCCTAGGGTTCCTCTAGAGTTTGCCAGGGGTGTATGAGCAATGACAGACTGATCTCCCACCTACAATGGCTACCAATGTAATAGGGTAGTTCTCCACTGACCATAAACGTAAGGAGGTCTTTCTCTACTGGCCAAAAACATAAAGGGACACTTAAGTTTTCACAGTCTCTTTCTTCTCAGGCCAATATTATTCATTATTTTCCTTATTATTATTAAAATAGCAGTGCTGTAAAAAAAAAAAAAATCTGGCCCTGGGTATCAAATATTCTGGGCATGTCATATTTCATCTTTTATTTAAAACTGAAAACAGTTAACTGATTTTGCTTTTATACCATCAAATGTAGATATAATTTTAGCAGGGTTTCCCTGAGACTTCAAAACTACTTTGAGGGTTCCTCCAGCATAAAGTGGCTGAGAAAGAATGGTCTGGGATATCACACACAGACCTCAGACCCACTCCCCACTACCCAGCCGTCCACCGATTATGGCAGTGTTTACATGCAGTTTTGAACTAGGTGCCTGTTTTTAAGTGAACAAGTGCAGCTACAGGTTCTATAGGTGGTTTACCAAAGAGCTGACTGAGGACCAGATGGTCCCCAGGCCATCTATGACCCTCAAAGGTTGGAAGTGATGTCATGGTGGATTTAAACACTGCCAGGTTTTTTTTGCTGGGAAGCTGAGATTTTTATTTCAGTTTTTTTAGCATTGAGGAGACATGTGGGGACTTATAGACCCAACATATCTCCATAAAGAGGGCCTGTCATGCCCTATTCTCATTACAAGGGATGTTTACATTCCTTGTAATAAGAATAAAAGTGAACAAAAAAATTAACGGAAAATGTAAAAATAAAAAAACAAAAAATAAAACAAACAATTAAAAAAAAATGTTTAATGCGCCCCCACCCCCTTGTACTCACAAGCAGAAACAAACGCATATGTAGGTCGCACCCACATATGTAACCAGTGTTCAAACCACACATGTGAGGTATCGCCGCAAACATAGAGCGAGAGCAATAATTCTAGCAAAAGACCTCCTATGTAACCCTAAACTGGTAACCTGTAAAAAAAATGTAAGCGTTGCCTATGGAGATTTTTAAGTATTGTATTTTCCCGCCATTTCACAAGCATATGCGATTTTAAAGTGTGACATGTACTCGGCATAACTTCATCTTTCATATTACACAAAAAAATTGGGCTAACATTAGTGGTTTTTTTTTTTTCAGAAAAACATGCATTTGAAAAACTGCTACGCAAATACGGTGTGACATAAAACAATTCAATGACCGCTATCTTATCCCCTAGGGCAGGGGTAGGCAACCTTAGAGAGATGGCGATCTACTTGAACAATACTGATGAAGTTAAAGATACCCGGGCACAGTGTCCTGCTAGAATCAGAAATCACACCAGAAATGCGATGCACTGCCATTGTGATCTACTGTGGGTGATGATGCATTGTTAACACCAAATGTAGGTCTACTGTGGGTGATGATACATTGTTAACCCCAAATGTACATAGCAAACGCAGTGGACACAAAAAAGTATTACAAGAGAGTTCAGGGTTTGGGTGTGCGTTACGCTCAGATTGCAGGAATCAGGAGAGCATTACGCTCAGAACACATGGATCAGGAGTGCGTTACGCTCATAATGCAGGGATCAAGAGTCCATTATGTTCACAATACACTGATCAGGAGTGTGTTGCGCTCAGAATGCAGGGATCAGGAGTGCATTGTGATCAGAATGCAGGGATCAGGAGTGAGTTATGCTCAGAATGCAGGGATCAATCATGCGTTAGGCTCAGAATACAGGGAGAAAGAGTACGCTAGGCTCAGAATGCAGGGATCAGGAGTGTGTTAGGCTCAGAATGCAGGGATCAGGAGTGCATTTGGCTCAGAATGCAGGGATCAGGAGTGCATTCAGCTCAGAATGCAGGGATCAGGAGTGCGTTACGCTCATAATGCAGGGATCCAGAGTCCGTTATGTTCACAATACAGGGATCAGGAGTGCGTTGCGCTCAGAATGCAGGGATCAGGAGTGCATTGTGATCAGAATGCAGGGATCAGGAGTGAGTTATGCTCAGAATGCAGGGATCAGGCATGCATTAGGCTCAGAATGCAGGAAACAAGAGTGCATTAGGATCAGAATGCAGGTATCAGGAATGTGTTACATTTAGAATGCAGGGATCAGGAGTACGTTATGCTCAGAATGCAAAGATCAGGAGTGCATTGTGATCAAAATGCAGTGACCGGGAGTGAATTACAATTAGAATGCAGGAATCAGATGTGCTTTACACTTAGAATGCAGGGATCAGGCGTGCGTTAGGCTCAGGATGCAAGGATCAGGAGTGCATTAGGCTCAGAATGCAGGGATCAGGAGTGAGTTATGCTCAGAATGCAGGGATCAGGAGTGCGTTACGCTCAGAATGTAGGGATCAGGAGTGAGTTACACTCAGAATGCAGGGATCAGGAGTGAGTTATGGTCAGAATGCAAGGATCAGGAGTGCGTTACGCTCAGAATGTAGGGATCAGGAGTGAGTTACACTCAGAATGCAGGGATCAGGAGTGCGTTACGCTCAGATTGCAAGGTTAAGTAGTGCATTATGCTCACAATGCAGGGATTGGGGGGGATGTGAATGATAGACACTGCTATGGGAGTGTCCACTGCCCCCTTCACACTACTCCCCCCCCAAAACACACACACAGTAGCGTTTCCGGTCTACCTGTCACCTACTTGCGGTGGACAGGTAGCCTACAATCGACAGGTTGCTGACCCCAGCCCTAGGGTTTCTGCTAAAATATATATGTAAGAAGGCCAGTATGGTGGCCTGAATTTATGGGAGGAGCCCGGGGGGTATTTAACCAGCCCACTCGCCTGTGGTCTTTGTTGGTTTCCTGTGCGCAATACTACGTCACTAGGCCGACTACTCGAGTTTCGTTGCCATTCGGATAACTTCTCTCTACTAGAAGTCTCGTGGTTTTCGTTCCCGTTCGTGTTTTGTACAACGTCTCTGGCTCGACTGCCGCAGGTAAGGGTCTCGATTGACCTTCCTTTACTAAGAAACATTTTTATTTTTGAGTATCGTTAAAACTTGAAATATCTCGAGTCATTCGTTACGAAACCGGGTCGTTTATCACTCAAAACGCACCATTTTCGCAGCGCCCTTCATTTCACGGGCCTCATTTCAGTAGGAATTGCTCGAAGAAAAAACTGCACTGTTTTCGTAACTTGTTGTGTTGTCTGCCTCATCACCGGGTTCCACAGACAAATCGTTGCCAGTCGCATCACACGGCACAACGATTCGTACCTCTGCCACAGCTGGCTCACGTAGGTCATTTCATCATTTCACTCATTTCTGTCACTCACTGCGCTCCGATTCAAATCCAGTCGCATCCGCTAAATGCGCCGATTCGTTCCGGTGTGCCCCAGTTGCTCGGCCTCATTTCAGTACATGCTCCAGAGCCCGCTCGTTGCTAATCGATCTGGGTCTCTGTCATGGGAATCATTTCACTGTCACCTATTACTTTCCGAATCGAAACCAGTCGCATTTCTCAAAACGCACAGGTTCGATCGATTCGGCGTTGGCCTCATTTCAGTACATGCTCTAGAGCCCGCTCGTTGACGGTCACAGGCTGCGTCCTCTCCGATTCATAGCTCTATCATGGAAAACATTTCATTGTCACGTAGTGCGTTCAGTTCGAATCCGGTTGCATCCCTGTGCATCGATTCGTCCGGACGGCCCCAGGTATTTTTTCGGCCTCATTTCAGTGCATGCTCCAGAGACCGGTTCGGTTCCAGTCTCACTTCGGGGCCGGCCGATCCAGGCCTCTGTCATGACAGAAGTTGTTCATTTCATTTCACTGTCACGCTCCGCGCTCCGGTTCGAATCCAGTCGCACCTTCACATGCACCGATTCGTTCCGGTTCGCCCCAGGTTATTGCCCACATTTCAGTACATGCTCCAGAGTCCGCTTTGTTGTCAGTCGCACTTGCGACAGGACCATTTCGTGCCTCTGTCATGGCAATCATACTTCATTTACTGTCACTTACAGCGCTCCGACTCGAATCCAGTAGCATCCGTGATACATCGATTCGGTTCGGCGTGCCCCAGAGGGAACGGCCACATTTCACTTTCTCCACAGGTTGCCTTATTGTACGGTCACAAATCCAGCACTTATTTACGCTCCCGCATTGGACACAGGTCATCCCATCCTTCATGCAAATGATACGTCGGATTGGGACAGCAAAAAAAAAAAAGGGGGAAAATGAAGAACAAATGGTGGTGATAATGAAAGGAATTACGACGAAACTGTCTACTCACCGGTGCACCTCGCTCGTATTAGCCAACCGTTTGCGTCACTCTTCAGTTTAGTTGTTAGGCTCCTCACCAGTTTGTCATCTGTTATTTCTCTCTCCAGGTCAGTCAAGTTCAGTAGGTCCACCCTGCACCAGCTTGGACGTTATCTTCCCAGGTAAAAAAAAAAAAAAAGAGAGAGAGAGAGAGAGGGGAAGGCGTAAAAATGCGACAGCAACCATGCTGGCATACATATATATATATATATGAAGGCCGTGACAATATATATATATATATGTATACGCATTCGCTCCCGCCTTGGCACTCAGCAACAGGTGGATTCACTTGGTAAAATAGAGAAACAGTCTTGACTTATGTCACCCTCTATAGGTTCTGGTCGTCCATCCTTCGTCCCCAGAGAGATAGGACATCACTCCTAGGGCACGATTCACCTGGAGCCATGTCCCAAGTCGGCAGCGAAGACTTTACCGCCCCCTTGTCTCCTCGCCCGCCTTCAGTGAGCGACAGCGTACAGTCCTACAGGGGTTGGACTATCCCCAGGCTGACGGCAGAGCTGAGACGCAAGGGCATTCCCTTCCCCGCTACCGCTAGGAAGGCAGAGCTTTTCAGGCTCCTCTCCACCCCTCCGGCTACAGCCGGGCCCAGTACCCCACCTCAGGCTTCTCTTCAGTCAATCTCGGTGGCTATTTCTCAGCTGCACTCAATGGTGTCGTCCTTAAACAACACGGTCACGGACGTCCAGACCAGAGTGACGCTTCTAGAGGCTCACCCAGCCACAGCCGCCCCTGTTCCAGTTACAGTCCCGCTACCACTGTCGACAGGTAACGCAGGGACATGTCCCATTGTCCACCCAGCACATCTGGTGCTGGCCGACATAAGGAAGGACATCTTGGACGGCAAGGATATCAACCTTGCCTCCCTGCTTATCTCAGTCCACGACCTTGCTGAGAACAAGGCCTACACATGGGGAGACGTCTCCGTAGTTAACATTTGGCTCCAAGAGCAGCCCCTGGCTGTTCGACACGTTCACACAGTCTCTTGCTTGGATCCTTCGGCACAAGGCCTCTTGTCAGCAAGTTATCCATTACCTGGATGACTTTCTATTGATTGAACAGCCAGGCGTACCTCCAAGGGACCTTGGTAAGTTAAGGACCGTCTTTGGGAATCTCAACGTCCCCATCGCCGAACATAAGGTTGACGGGCCCGCACAATTTATCACCTTCCTCGGAGTCAATCTCGACACCAGCGCCATGCAGGCCAGCCTGCCCTACGACAAACTGACCCGCATCAGGGCAGTCCTCCACGAATTCACCTGCACCAGGGGATGTACAAAGAGGCAGCTACAGGCGCTACTAGGCATGCTGAACTTTGCCATGCAAATTATCCCACAAGGTCGCTCCTTTATCTCGCGCCTGTTGGTCTGCCTTTCTCAGGCACAAGACCCGGTCCTTAGCCTGGATGTCGCAGCTGTAGCAGACTTAGCAATGTGGGACGAGTTCCTGTCCTCCTGGAACGGTATCTCCCTGTCCATCTCACCTCTCTCACCACAGGTAGTAACAGATGCCGCAGCCTCCACAGGATTTGCGGCTATTTTTGGCCACCATTGGTTCGCCGGACCCTGGCCTTCTCAAATTCTCTTGATCCCTGGGTTTAGTCAGTCTTCATCCCTTTTCGAGCTCTACCCCATTGTAGCAGCCGCCCAGCTCTGGGGTCATACCTGGACAGGACAAACCGTAGGTTTTACCACCGATAACCAGGCCACGGCCGAAATTATCAACAAAGGCAGGTCTAAGTCTCTCTCCGTGATGTCCTTCCTTCGCAGGCTGGTGCAGCTGTCTCTGCGACATCAGTTTAATGTGTACTGCACGTTTATCCCTGGAAAGCACAACCTTGCCGCTGACGCACTGTCCCGTTTTAATTTCCTGTCCTTCTTCCAGCAGGTTCCCGGAGCAGATACGGTGCCAGCGCCTATCCCACACTGGTCTCAGTTGACCCTGGACTAGAGCCGCATCTACACGGAGCCACTTGGCTCATCAACCAATCACTCGCAGACAACACTTTGAAAGCCTACCAGGTAGCCTGGAAAGCGTTCAATACATTTCTGGTTGCCTCCTCAGTAGGCACCCCAACTGATGCCAGGCATATACTAGCCTTCACCTCGTACTGCCATAGTCAACTGGCCTTGTCCTTCAACACCATCCGGTTTTACTTAGTTGGCATACAGCACTACCTCTCATTACAGGATCCTACCAAACCGTCCATCTTCTCATCTCACGCTATCCGAGCCGTCCTGCGTGGCATTCAGAAGCAGCAACCACCACACAAGGTCAAGCGGCTCCCCATCACCAGTTCCATCTTCAGGGACATGTCCAACATGCTTATCAGCTACCCCTTCGGTGTTCTCCCCAGTATGGTCATACAGGCGGCCATTTATCTTGCCTACTACGGCTTTCTACGACCCAGCGAATTCACCCATAACAGCACACACAGTCCAGTCCTTCGCAGACGTCATCTGATCCGTCACCAGGACCACTTCATTCTCCACCTCCCGGTTACCAAGACTCAGCAAGCAGGCACCGGCGTAAATATCCACCTCTACAAAACGCCTGGTGCCCGGTCACTGTACTTTCACAGTTGCTCTCTCTTCTACCCGAGCTCCCGGACTCTTGTCCTCTGTTGCCCTTCCCGGTCAAACCACTAACGAACCACCAGTTCATCAAGCATGTAAGGGTTCTTCTCCGCAATTTGCTCCTCAACCCCGGTGAGTACTCCGGTCATTCCTTCCGCATCGGAGCAGCTTCATCTGCATCCCGGCACGGGGTCCCGGACCACGTCATCAAAAGATTGGGCAGGTGGAAATCGGCCTGCTTCTCTCGATACATCCCTAACCCACAGGTAGAAATGTCTCGGGCATTCTCCCAACTGGCTCAGTAAGATAAAGCTGAAAACAATAAAAATCTCTTACCCCTACCTAAGTGTTTTTGCCCCCTTATTTTGGTATACCGTCCATTAGACCAGGGCACACTTTCAGGTCCATTTCATATAGGGTATCTTATCATAGACTTGTATTGCTCAGATACGTATCGGACATAGGGCTTCGACCATAAGTAAGAAGGCCAGTATGGTGGCCTGAATTTATGGGAGGAGCCCGGGGGGTATTTAACCAGCCCACTCGCCTGTGGTCTTTGTCGGTTTCCTGTGCGCAATACCCACCCTCCCATCCCCTTTTTTAAGGCATTTCTCAAAACATTTCTCTTTAAACTCATTTATTTCTAATCACTGGGTATGCCCCCTTATTTTGGTATACCGTCCATTAGACCAGGGCACACTTTCAGGTCCATTTCATATAGGGTATCTTATCATAGACTTGTATTGCTCAGATACGTATCGGACATAGGGCTTCGACCATAAATATATATATATATATATATATATATATATATATATATATAATGTTTGGGGGTTCTAATTCATTTTCTAGTAAAAAAAAAACAACACAGATTTTTGCATGTAAGAGAGGAATGTCAGAAATGGCCCAGTTGGCAAGTGGTTAAATTTTGCAGCTAGATACTTTTTTTCACATTGCTGATGTACAGTCAAGGGACCGCCTGGCTGGTGTCAGAGGGGAATCTCAGACCCTCCCCACTGTAATCCTTAGATCGAGAAAGAAGAGTGGCGGACGCCCACTTGACTGCACATCGGCGATTTGAAAAAGGTATTTAGCTGCAGAATTTAAAAGAAAAACACACACTGTAGGGGCTGGCAGGAATTGGCATAACTGACTTTACAACCACATTTAGTTTTGGGGAAAAAGAAAACATCAGAACATACTTAACTTTTTTCATTGTTCATGGAGTAGATCAAAGCAACCAACCAAAATGTACATGTATTGTGCAATATTGCTATAACATTTGCTAAGACTGACATTTTTGGCTCCATCAATCTAACATCAAGGTTCTTATGCCTGCGTTAGTATTTAGTAAGCCACTGACCACCATGAACAAATATGCAACCTAGAAAGTCAGAGCTCCTTTCTGTACACTTGTTCAAAATCTTTGACTCATTTATGAAGCAAGGTAAGAAATAATGTTCCTGGAGTTTGGCACTTCAAACACAAATTAACAATGGCATATATAAAGGACCCTAACAAAGAAAAAGTACATGTCTTTAAAGATAACAAGTCATAGCAGCATTATATAAAATTGTGTATTTTTGTCATTCATGTCATTAGAAATATTGAAAAAAAAACATGTTAGATGCTGTTTATATGCATCTGTTCACCCCAGATACCACCATACAGATAATTAACTATATTTCGGTTTCTGGAACTGGATATGACATCACAACATTTTATGTCTGTGTGTCAGGGCGTATATTTATATTGTGATGTCATTCGCCAAGTATTTTGGCAGGATGAGTTCCAGAAGCAAGAGGGGCCCTGGCCAATGAATGGGCTGTAAATGGGAGTTGATTTACTAAACGCAAATAAACTATGCACTTTATAAATATAGTTGCTCCACAGCTTGATATATGAGGTAAAGCTTCACTTTATAAAGACCACCCAATTAAATGCAAGGCAAATAAAAAAAGAAAACAGCATTTCTGCATGCACGTGACTGGATGATGAAAGTCAGCAGAGCTTCATGTCATTTACTAAGCTCAGGAGCAACTGTACTTGCAAAAGTATAGTAGTTTTCATTTTATTGCACATTATCGTGGTGGATTAGTGGTTATCATAGATTTGAGGAGTTTTTATTATCCATTCAACACTGGGAGGTATGTTAAAGTCTTATTCAATTACAGAAATGGTCATTTTGGCTAAGTCAAATTTTTATAACTAAATTGATACTTAATGTGTCATATGCATGTATATATGACAGTTTAGGATTTTATTCAGATTTTAAGTTATTTTAAATAAATGTATATGATTTTCCCCCCAATATTCCTGAAGAAGTGGAAGCTGATCTGAGAAATATGTTGAATATTTTATCCTGATACTCGAATTGAACAATGGAATGATGTATTTAATCAAAATATAGTTAATTATCTGTATTGGGGCATCTGGGGTGAACTGATATAGATGAAACTCATATGTATGAGGGACAGCATCTAACATGTGTTTTATCTTCAACATTTCTAATGACATTAATAACATTTTTATATAATGTTGTTACGACTTGGTACCTGTAAAAGTCCTGTAGTTGTTCTTTGTTAAAGTCCTTGTATTTGTATGTATATGTGTGGGGAAGTTCTCCCAAATCAGCAACACAACTAGATGTTGTATTTAAAAGCAGGTTTATGAATGCAATTCACAATACAACATATGGAAAGTTATAAGGCTAATAGAAATCAGTAAATTATTTTTTGTCACATAGATGGAAAAAAATAGAAAAAATACCATTTGCATATGATCCCACAGATCATCCTGGTCAGCATTTGAGAATGAAAATTTCTTCAAGTATGACTGTGATGAGACAAATGGAAGGTGCATTACTTCTTGAGGAGAGAGATCCATGTTGTATCAATGAATCAGCTGTGTTTGTCTAGTCTTATATTGCGAAAAGTTCAAAAATTCCAAATATGATTTTCTAAACTCACGCTGATCCCTTTGATGAAGAGTTTCTCTGTCAGGAAGGTGGAAGCCATTCGGAGCAAAGCAGATGCCTGCAGCAAAGTGGACACTTTAAGTATGTGCTAATGTTTTCAATAGCATTCAGTGTAAAACATTTGACTAATAACTTAGTTAACAAAGATGGATTTATTTATATTAGATAGTTTAAAGCAGTGGTCTCCAAACTGTTGCCTGTGCTTGCTGTTATTCAGCCCTAAGAGCACTATTTTCATCCCCTAATAGCAACAATATGACATAATTCCCCCCCCCACTGACACAAATGAAGGGGCACAATTCCTCCCAATGACACCAAAAATGGGGCACAATTCCAACAATGATACCAACAATAGGGCTCAATGACACCAAGGATGGGGCACAATTCCTCTCAATGACACCAACAATGGGGCACAATACCTCCCATGGACATCAATAATGGGATGCTATTCCTACCACTGACACCAAAGATGGGGCACTGTTTATTCCCACTAATGTCAGGGCCTTTTCTAATCCTAGTGGCCATAATCTGTGAGGAAGGACAGTCTGAAGGACAGTAAACCGGCCTTTTGTTTAGAAAGTTTGGAGACCCCTGGTTTAAAGAATTAGTCAATCCAAAACCTATAATCCAAGTACATGCTGTCATCTTATTTTTCTTGTGCATTTTATTAGTGTGATATCAGTTCTGGAATACCTGGGTCTGGACATCTGTTTTGGCCATTATAAGGAATTTCCATTCAACCTATTGAATTTGTTATATATTTTAAACAATGGGAAATCCCGCTCACAGCTGGAACAAAAGTAGGGAACAACACCCAAGGCTTTTAGACAAGAGTTAGAGCAGGGAGAGCTTGCTGGTGTGAGAAATCAAGGGCTGTTGCAACCCTTTAGATTTCTTGTATCACTAAACACCACTTTTTGGTGGACGTATTAAATCAGAGCCAGTGATAGGCATTTTCCACAGCTTTAATGTCTGTCTGAGTGCTGTATGGATACGCATCCCCAAGACCAGCAACAGATATTTTTGAGGAAAGCAAGAGTCAGTGCTCATTTAAACATTCACATTCTGTGACCTCATCTTGAATGTGACAGCTAATACTTCAAGTACAATCAGACGGTGCAGAAGTGTCAGTAGGAACTGGCAAATTGGCAATAAGAATTTAAATCACTTCAAATTGAACAGGCTGCAGAAATTGTTCACCTGGTGTTTTAATTGTTATGTTGTTTCTAACAACTACATTTCTGGAATTACTGTAGAAATGTATCAAAACTATCCAATGACAGTAAATAGGCATTTTAAGTATTTTCAGGCAAATGTTGCTGATCTGGTCACTCAGAACAAACTAAGCCCTTGTACACACGGTCGGAGATTCCGACAACCAAATCCGTCAGAGTAATTCCTATGGATTAATTCCGGAAGAGGTCCGGAAGTGATGTTGCATACACACGGTCGGACTAAGTTGTCGGAAAATCCGATTGTACATAACGTGATGACGTTATTTCGTTACGACGGGACTACGTTCAGGCTAGTAGCCAATAGCTTTGGTCTAGGAATTTGATCTGAACATGCATGGCACTTTGTCCATCGGAGTAGGCTACACATGATCGGAGTATGTCCGATAGGAGCATTTTGTCTGAAAATTTTACTGGCAAGTTGGAAAACTTGGTCCGTCGGATATTCCGACGGAAACAGTCCGATGCAGACCACACACAGTCGAAATATCCGACAAAATGGTCCGATAGGAAACATTCAGTCGGAATCTCCGTCCGTGTGTACAAGGGCTAAGAGTGGCAAATGGCTACGGCAAGACAGTTTTTCCCTGTATATTTAGTTGTTGACTTCACAATTCTTACTAGACATGTGCAGAGTAAAATATTTCGTTTCGGAATTTCGTTTTCGTCCGAAAACTTAATTTATTTAGTTACTCCCGAAATTCGTTTTTATTTATTTCGTTTTTCGTTCAAAAATTGCATTCGTCCGAAAATCCACATGAATTACGGTCGAATCTGTCTTTGAAGGTTTATAGTGTCTGTCGAATGTATAAAGAAGATTTGACGGAGCTAGTATATATAGCATACTTTAGAACCCTATTAAAGTCTATGGGACTCCAACGTTCAAAATCTAAAGTGCTAATTTTAAAGGCTAATATGCAAGTTACTGTCCTAAAAAGTGTTTGGGGACCCGGGTCCTGCCCCAGGGGACATGTATCAATGCAAAAAAAAGTTTTAAAAACGGCCGTTTTTTCGGGAGCAGAGATTTTAATAATGATTAAAGTGAAACAATAAAAGTGTAATATTCCTTTAAATTTCGTAGGGGGGGGGTTGTCTATAGTATGCCTGTGAAGGGGCTCATGTTTCCCGTGCTTAGAACAGTCCCTGCACAAAGTGTCATTTATGCAGGAAAAAAAGTCCTTTAAAATCACTCGCAGCTATTATGAATTGTCGGCTCCCGTAATACAGAGAACACTCATTGAAAGTCATTGATAAAAAAATAAATAAATAAATTAAAAAAAAAGCGTGGGGGTCCCCCAAATTCAATTACCAGGCCCTTCAGGTCTGGTATGGATATTAAGGGGAACCCTGCCTCAAATTTAAGAAAAAATTTGACGTGGGGTTCCCCCTAAATATCCATAACCAGACCCTTCAGGTCTGGTATGGATATTAAGGGGAACCCCGCGTCAAATTTAAAAAAAAATTGACGTGGGGTTCCCCCTAAAAATCCATACCAGACCCTTTATCCGAGCACGCAACCTGGCAGGCCGCAGGAAAAGAGGGGGGGCGAGAGAGCGGCCCCCCCTCCCTCCTGAACCGTACCAGGCCACATGCCCTCAACATTGGGAGGATGCTTTGGGGGTCTGTGACCCCTCAAAGCACCTTGTCCCCATGTTGATGAGGACAAGGGCCTCATCTCCACAACCCTGGCCGGTGGTTGTGGAGGTCTGCGGGCGGGGGGCTTATCAGAATCTGGAAGCCCCCTTTAACAAGGGGACCCCCAGATCCCGGCCCCCCCCTGTTTGAAATGGTAAGGGGGTACAAAAGTACCCCTACCATTTCACAAAGAAAGTGTAAAAAATGGTTAAATAAAACAAACACACTTTTGAAAAATTCCTTTATTAAAAATAAAAAAATAAAAAAAAAGATTCCAGCGGCGGTAATCCACTCTTGCTATCCAGCGACGGACGGTCATCTCTCCAGCGATGTCTCATGTCATCCAACGCAGCGAATCCTCCGTCCTTCTTCTGTCTCCGTGGAGGAGACACTACAGACATTCCGGCGGCTTGACGTTTCTTATACATGGTGGGCGGGGCCACCCGTCACCTGACCCCGCCCCCCTCTGACGCAAGGGGAAACCCGGGGTTCCCCGTGACGTATGGATGACCCCGCCCCCCTCTGATGTAAGACAGGCAGGTTTCCGTTACACCAGGGTTGTGGAGATGAGGCCCTTGTCCTCATCCACATGGGGACAAGGTGCTTTGAGGGGTCACAGACCCCCAAAGCATCCTCCCAATGTTGCGGCCTGCCAGGTTGCGTGCTCGGATGTCAAATCTTTTTTCTCTGTCGAATATTTTCTCTATATAATCTTGGACTAATAGAGGTAAGGTTAGGCACATTCGACCACAGGTTCTATAGACACAGATTGTTGTCAGAGTCATGTCGAATCTCCTATTCTATATCGAACTGTTGTAACAATGAAAACGAAAATAAAGCATTTATTTATGTTGGATCTTTCGTTTTTCGGATTTTGTGCTTTCGTTATCGTTTGTCAAAACGAAAACGAAAATAGCTGAAATTCGGACGAAAATGCATTCGGACGAAAACGAATGCACATGTCTAATTCTTACATCATATCAAATAACCTTTTTTTTTACACATTTTGACAACATTCTAAGCCAGGTTAGGAGCATTAAAATTAGAAAATGTTCTGTGAAAAGGTGATTATATTAGATAGGTGTTACAAATGGCACATAATGTTGGGTATTTATTTACAGGCTCCAGTGATGGAACTGAAAATTGATTCCATGAAATCGTGTTTTTATTCAAAAGCTGAAGGAAATCTTACAGAACTGTGCAGGGCCAACATCTGGTCAAGGCTAATGGTTTGTTCACACCATCTATGTTAAGCTGTGTTTAGTTGTATTGATTCTAGATTGTAAGCTCTAACGAGCTGGGCCCTCTAGTCCCTCCTGTATTGATTTGTATTGTAAGTATGCTGTCTGCCCTCATGTTGTAAAGTGCTGTGCAAACTGTTGACGCTATATACATCCTGTATAATAATAATAATAATCTGCACAGATCAACACAGGCTCAATGATAGGGCTCAGAAAGCATTAACTTGCAGGCATTACATATTTTGGTTCCCTTTATCACTACTCATCTCTGTGAAACAGGATTCTCTGCATTATTGAACCCCTAATCAAAGTGTAGAAATTGATTTAATTCCATCTTTTCATTGTACAAAAGCAACAGCAAAAATCTAAACAATTGTAGCTAGGTTTGTGAATTATAAAAATATATCATAAAATTATATATATATATATATATATATATATATATATATATATATATATCATAAAAACCTTATTATTTTTTTCAGCTGTTCGGTTCCTAGCTATTTGTATTGTAAAGCCGCGTACACATGGGCGGACTGTCTGGCCAACTAAGTCCGTCAGACGATCCGACAGACAGTCCGTCCTACTTTTGCATGAACGGACTTGACCACACACGATGAACAGACAGTCCGTTGAAAGCTTGCGCGATGACGTGTACAGCACGTACGACGGGACTAGAAATACGACGTCCAATACACTGCAATGCAACCTTCGGCCGTGTAAATCCTTTCTGAGCATGCGCCATACTTAGTTCGTCCAACTTGCCTACTCACGAGCGGACTGTCCGCTGAAACCAAAGTTGGACGGACAATATTACGGAAATTCCGAAAGACTTAGTCCGCCAGACAGTCCGCTGAAAAGGTCCGCTGAAGCCCACACACGAGCGGACTGTCCGCTGAAATGTGTTTCAGCGGACTAAGTTGGACAGACAGTCCGCCCGTGTGTACGCGGCCTAAGACGCTGGCTGATAGTGGATGCTGTATATGTTTCACCTAGGATTTTCATCCTTAGTGAGGAGCTCCAGTGTCTATGTGTGAAATGAAGAAAACAAACTTTTTGTTTTCTCAGATCTGAGATTCTGGTCTGGGTTCTGGGGTCTGGAGATTTTGTAGAGCTTTGGATGGGATTAGGCCTCCATTCCTAAATTCACGTCTTACCTGCTAGCCAGACCTCACTAATTAGTTTAAGCTGTCCACAGACCTTTATATATGTCAGCTGACTGATGCTCAATGTTCTCTTTATATCTCTGCTGTGTTAGCCTGCTTTCCAGTGAAAGGGTTGACAGATAGCTAAAGCTGGACATAAACGCTTGGAACTAGGCCAGTTCAGCAGGAACTGTCTGAGCCTGACCATGTATGGGCAGGCTGAATGCACCCAAGTTGATTGATTGATTAACTTGGGTACAACCAGCCTGTCAAATTTTTTATGCGATTATTGCTAGTACCCTGTTTCCCCTAAAATAAGACCTAGTGTGATTGTCGGTGATAGCTGCAATAAAAGCCCTACCCCCCAAATAAGCCCTAGTTAAAGTCCTTCTAGGTCTTCTTTTCAGGGTAGGGCTTATTTTTGAGGAAACAGGTTAGGGCTTATTTGGGTGGTAGGGCTTATATTGCAGCCAACACCGACAATCAGGCTAGGTCTTATTTTAGGGGAAACAGGGTAGGTGTTATAGACACTAGCAAGAATAACTGGACAACACAATGGCTCTTCAACAGTAAGTGTTGATGGGGGCATCAAGCATTTGTTTTTCCTGCAACTCGTCGATGCAGGAAAGAAATTTGCTCCATCTATGGCAGTCCTAAGCCAGTTCCCTTTACAGCTTGCTGGGCAAGGAGGGCAGTGCCCTAAAGAGACAGACAACTGTTATTGAACAAAATTCTGAAGAAACTTGTAAAGCGATGAACTCCATAATCACCCAGAAAATGTGACACCTGACTGAAGCTCACCAGGCTTTCTTTAAAGGGCAGCAGCAAGTGAACCTGTCACTATAGCAGCAGATACAGGAGACATTTGAATGGCAGGTGATGGGGCATAAGCTGACTTCCAGACTTTGGTAGCACAGTGTGAAGAAGTTATCCTGAAGGATGATGTTGAAGTCTACTTCTAATGAGACAGTTGGGGAATGTGAGATGCATTCTGAGAAGCACTGGGTGGATAAGCTAGCACCTTTTTGAACTACTCTGATTTACAACTCCAAGATATAAGAAAGTATTTAAAACTTTAACTACAGTAAATCAAAAATTCTAGCTAGGCTCTAAACTAATTTTGTGAACTCATTAGCAGCACATTGTTAGTCAGGAAAGGACCTGAGTTCAGTTAGTGGCTCAGACATGCAGATGGTTTGTTTGTTTTATGCTATGGACTTGCTGTTGCTTTTATGCTATGGACTTGCTGTTGCTTTTATGCTATGGACTTGCTGTGAAAATCCCTCCTGCACTGAACTGTGTTTAAATGCTTGGGCAATTCCTGTGTGTTGCTGTTTTGCACTGTCAATACCAGTTGAGTCTGTCCCCCTTACAATATATAAAGTAAAACCAAACTATTGAAGTCATACTGGGACCTAATAGGACTGGTGATGTTGATGATTTTGACAGTCTGACAAATAGTTATGGGGGCACATTGGGAAATCCTTTGAGGGTCTGTAATTGTAAAGAGGTTAAAAACACCTGATTTTGAAGGCCTATGCTACAGATGTTCTACCTATTGTCAGACGCTGACATACCCAAGACTCTGGTATGAGATATGAAGAGATTCGACTTTGCATTAGGGGCCTGCTGCTGTTAGTTACAGCTCTAATTGGAATAGTTTGACATCTCTTACCTTATCTGAATCTTATTTAATGTGATAGCACACATCATTTTTTTCATTCGGTATTGAGTTGTTCTAGTGTGCTATTGTTATTGTACATTATATACTAAGCGTGAGAATTTTATTTTAATTTATACATCTCTTACCTTGTCATATGTGAATTCATCAAATAATAGCATTATATCATCCACATGACCAATGTCGTCTTCTTTCACTGATACAGCTCTGGCAGTTGCTCGAGCATCTCTATCAAAAATATTTATCAGGTTGTGTACCATAAAAAATTCATTCTGCAAATATAAATCCAGCAACTTATTTTTTTTAAGAAACATACTGACATTATTTACATAATTTCGAAACAAATGTAAAGTATGGAAAATATTGTGTTTATGTTGTGTCTGGAAATACTGTAAGACCCCTTTCACACTTTACAAGCGCTACAGCACTAAAAATAGCCCCTGCATAGTGCCTGTAAAGCGCCGCTCCTGTCTTTCCAGTGTGAAAGCCCGAGTGCTTTCACACTGGAGCGGTGCACTTGAAGGACGTTAAAAAAACTCCTGCAAACAGCATCTTTGGAGCGGTGAAGAAGGGTGTATATACTGCTCCTAAACCACTCCTGCCCATTGAAATGAATTGCGCTTTGCAGTGGTTTTAACCCTTTCTTGGCTATAACATGGGGTAAAAGCACCCCACTAGCGGCCAAATAGCGGCGCAAAATTGAAGATAAAGCGCTGCTAAAAATAGCACCCACCGCCCCAGTATGGAAGGGGCCTAAATGTATGCTAAAGACAGGGACAGATTTCACTTGTGCTTCTCCTAGACCACTATTTACAAATGTAGTTTACGCTGCCCGGTTTATCCAGGGTTGGTTTTGTTTTTTTCTTCTAGAACTCACGACTTCCTCTAAAACACAGTGCATTCACTAGACTTGGAAATAGGGAAACCCAACCTTCAAGTCAGCATAAACACTTTAGAGATTACAAGCACAAGCTTTGAAAGCAACTTTTATGTTTTCCCTAATACAACCCTGGCAAACACTCTCTATTATTCATAATACATACCTCACCCCAGATGAAAGACAATCTTCTGTTAAATCGTAATAGGCTCTAGGTCCTTATCTCCAGTGGTACAGGAAATGCTGCCTCATGCAAAGTTAGTAGGCAGCATTTTTTGATGATTTAGAGCAGAAAGCCTGGTCCTGTGTCACCTCTCCAGCACTGCTCCCTGTGCTTCCTGCTTTCAGGAGAAATTCACCACAACAGAGCAATATGCTCCTGCTTCCATCAGTCAAACCTCTGTGAGGAGGGAGCGGGGGCAATAGCGTACAAATACACGCTTGGTCTGTCTATGGGTGCAAACAACTTGGCAAAGGACATGATGGGAGTGCACACAAATGGGTGCCTTCTTTCCACCCGACTTGCTAAAGTCAAGTCAAGTTTTATGGTCATTCTCCTACACGTGAGGACATACACGTGTAAGAGAATGCATCCACCACAGAGACCACTTTTATCTGAAAGCGCACCGCCCGCTGAAGAAGAGGATACTGGGCAGTCCGTAAGTATCTAATGTCACTTGAAGGACATAACAAAAACCAGTGGCAGCTGGTATATTTTTTTTGGAGGGGGGGCAGCAAACAATGCACCCACAGCCCCCCCCCCCCACCTGGTCAGTCACTAGCCCTGCACCTATCCTATCTAGGTCGCAGGCAGCGCTTCCCCTGGGCGAGGAGCCCACCCTTTTTTGAAAAAAAAAAAGAAACCTTACTGGAATCCATGCGTCCAGTGCCCTGCATGTAGACTGAGGGGGCACCGCCCCTGTGCACTGCATTATGGGCCGCCACTGGCAAAGATCAAGGGGTCACTCACTGCATTAGGAGAAAAAGAGGTTTAACCGCAATATATGGAAAGGCTTTTTCCAAGAGCTGTGAAAATGTGCAATTGACTCCATCAGAAAGTCTTCCTCAGGGACTAGGTCAAGCCAGCTCGGGTGATTGTGATAAAAAAAGCTAGGTGCTTTCCTAAATGTAAAAGTAATGACACCAGAGATTTTTGATCCAGCTAATATCTAATTGCCTTATGGGATCAGGAAGGATTTTTTTTCCTGTTGGAGTGAATTGGATCATGCTTCATCATTTTTAATTTTTTTTCCAATGGATCAACTATGTGTACAAGACACTGTTTATGCATATTTTTTATTACTTAATGTGTTTTCTAATGATGGACCGGTCTTTATTCAACCTAACTATTATAGCTGCACAATTCTGGCTAAAATGAGAATCACAGAATTTTTACTTAGAATAAAGATATCGATTCTCTGAGGATTCTCTGCGTAACATCATTCACATTATACATGCAGTGGCGGCTCCTGAAAAACCCGTGCTATGCGTTTTTCAAAGTTAAACTTTACCTAAACTGCAGTTTGGTTTGGGGTTTATTTGTCTAAATTGGACCTCTGCATCAGTCTGACTGGACTGTGAAATGTTCAGCCAGGCCACAGGGGGCACTGTCTCTTGTGGCAGGCATGGAACTAGGGTCTAGTCAGGCACTTAAGTTACTCTCTTTCGGAGCCAGGCCAGTGGGAGTGGCCCTCTCGCTGTGCCCTCTGGGAGAGGGTATTTAAGATGCGGATGTCACGTGGTTCAGGATTCTGGTCCAGTATGAAGTGCTGATTACATGGTCCTGGTCCTCCTGACCAGCCCCCAGGAAGGCTATGGCCTGGGGTGCAGATCCACCTGACTTTAATGTCTCGGGGCTGGCTAGGCCAAGGCAAGGAAACTAAAGGAGGATTCTGAGGTGGTTGGGTGCCGTCTCCGGTTCGAGAGAGACCCAGAGTACTTTGAGCATTCCAGGGGAGGACTCTTTAGAAGAACACCACATACGAGTTGGTTTTCTTAACAAGAGCCTGGAAGGGCTGAAGCAACCGAGAGAATCCGGTCTTGTGGATATCGCCAAGCAGGCTGAAAGAAAGATACATAGGTATCCTACAAGTGTTCTTCAGCTTAGTTTCCCTACGTGTTCTACAACAACGTCTGTGACAAAGACTTTGTTCCTTAGTAAGCACCTTGTTGGCTGCTAGGCCTTGTGAGAGAGGTACTGTCCAACCTGAGTATTCATCCAGCTGTGAATGGCTATTCTCTGGATGCAGTCAAAGCAAGCAAGTTCTTTTTGGACTTTGACATAAGAGTACCTGAACCTCCTTTCCAACCCTCTGATCCCAAGTTGAAAGACTGTTCAATGGTTTGAGTTTTGCAAATAAAATCCATTCAAGTGGATCTATTGTCAGTCTCAAGTTACTGGGTCATCTACCACGAGACATCCCCTAGACGTGCCAAAAGGAGAACAGAAGGTAACGGTAAGCCCAAAAATAACCAGCAGCTCCTTTGGGGGTTAGTGCTACATACAAAAAAAATTAGCTAACTTTACTGTTTAGTTTCTTTTTTAATTAATTGAAGTGTATGTTTCCCCCAAAAATTGCTATTGAAAGACCGCTGCCCAAATACAGTGTGACATAAAATATTGCATTGACTGCCATTTTATTCTTTAGGGTCTCTGCCAAAAATATATATATGATGTGTGGGGGTTCTAAGTAATATTTTAGCAAAAAATACTGATTTTAATTTGTAAGCAACAAGTGTCAGAAAAATGTTTAGTCTTTAAGTGGTTAAACTGACCTAATTTACAGACCAAAGTTTATTTTTAATTTATTTCGGGTACTTATATAGAGCAGTCAATTTATACAGCACTTACATATACAATGTACAGTTACATTAGTCCCTACCCTCAAGGAACTTACAATATAAGGTCCCTAACTCACATTTATACATACTAGGGCCAATTTAGACAGGATCCAATTAACCTTCCAGCATGTCTTTGGAGTGTGGGAGAAAACCAGAGTACCCAGACGAAACCCCCGCAGGCACAGGGAGAACATGCCAACTCCAGGCAGGTAGTGTCCATCCCTTTGATCAAAAAGATCCAAATGATACAATGTTTCTCTTTATCTCTCAGCGCTAAGCAATGCTGTGCTAAACTTTACTGGCTTTTTTTTAAATTTGACAGATCTGAGCATAGAATTGTGGAAATGCTGGATTAAGAACGTGAGGGGGGTTGAATCGAAATTGTAATTTTTTAATGATTAATAATGCAGCTCTACTAACTATTTAACTAAGCCCTGTATGGGACACACTACAAATTCTTGATCAATTGATTTTTACCTACATGAAAGTTCTACTATAGATTTTCTTTAAAGTTCATTGAAAGATTATTTTTGAAAATTATACTGTCTTGTATAAACATGTATGATGATATTATGCCTTAAGATTATATGCATTTTTTTCCTCATGTGTTTAATTATTTTCATTCTGCTTTCTTTAATACTAAGATCTTTGCTTTTAGCCTCTTTAATTACCCATATGTTCATTTGAAATTTACCTCAACAATACCCCTCTGTTATTATCCCTATAAGGGCTAGTCCACCCAAAAGTGATATCACAGTTATAGTTGAAAAGTATTGGGTTCCATCTCTCAGTGGCTATTTTGTGGGTATAAGGACTAAAGACTGTTCACAGTATACTGTATTTAACTATACTCCTTTAAGACACTTCCAAGTTGCAGCACAATTTAGCCATGCACATTTTCAGATGTCTTCTGCAGCCCACGGGGTTCCTCTTTTTCAAGTTCCAAAGTTTGGAGGTATGAACAAACAAAAAAGATCTTGATCTATATTGAGTCTTCTGACACCACTCCTTCTGCACATAACTTGCCTATATAAGCCACAAATGCTCAGAAGTGGCTAGAAGAGATAAACAAAACAAGGAAAAAATGGTCTTGGCTTGTAAATGTTGAAGATTGGTGCTGTCCCACCTTACCCTGCTAGCAGTAACACCATTGTGGCAAATGCAGTCCTGTTTCCTACAATAAATCTACACCTCTTCTTTTACATATGTAGCACTACCCTGTAGAGATTGCTGTATGCAGACTTCCCTGGGCTTTACCCCTTCTTATCTTTCAGATAGTTCCTAAGAGTTTTCACACAACCGCCCGTTCCCTCAGTCACTCATTTCCAATAATCATTCCAATTTGTTTTTTATTTGGTATTTATTGTTAGAACTTGGATAGGAGAAGGGAATAGTGGGATACTCCAACTGGAACTAATACAAATTGAGGACATCTCTCTCTCGGCCTCACAGGTTAAACGTGGTAACAGACTTTCTGTTATTCCATTCAACACTTGTATGGGAAGAATAAGTCCTTTGCTTGCTCTGGTAGCAGACTCGATGAAACTGTTTAACTTCAGGACACTCACTAGCATCCCCTTTCTTGCCAACACCCATCCTCTGACTCCACTAGCTGAAGGGATAGCCCTCACAGGACAGGCCCCATGACACAGTTCTGTACCCACTGTAGACCGAAGCAGCTCCTTCCTAGAATGTCTCCCTTCCGGTCAGCTCTGCAGGACATCTGGGTTGCAACTATTCTCAGATACAGGCCCTCAGGTCAGGCACCTAACACTGCATAGCAGCTTCTACAGAGGAGGGGCAGCCGACCCCTCCCTTCGGGGACCCCACTCTCCAGCCGAAGACCCCAAGCACATGTGCCCTTGGTATATATGCAGTCACCCTGCATGCACTGAGACACTTTCCTTTGCCTATGGCCAGGGCTGTAACTATGCCTGTGCTCTCATTTGTTATGTTTCCTCCTATATGCCCTCCTATTAGGCCAGTATGAAACATTCAGACAACATGAGCAGCACCTGAACACCATGACCAGTCCCTATCAATGGATCCTGCTCCATGGTAGGCAGAGAGCATCTAAAGTTACCTGACAGCCTTTCTGGTAGGCAGAAATGCCCAAAAATTATACTCTCTAATAGCATCTGCCTAGAAGGGTGCTACACATATTATTGTACATTTTTAAGAATATTGAACAAGTATATTTATTTCCACATGCCTATAAAGCTATAAACAGTGTAAAGCCCCATACATTTTAGATAGATTTTCTGATGATTTTTTCCTTTAGATTTACCAAAACCATATAATATGAGGTCAAACCTTAGGAGTTTCAATTTGTATGCAATCGGGCAGGCCCCTGCACTACATGGTTTTGGTAAATCTGATGCATTTTTGGCCTAAATACGAAAGTTGTTTACACAGAGAGAAATATTCTAGCAGGAAATGGCACAGCAAGCTTCTGTGCTATGTGTAAGGGATAATTAGACCCAAGTGCTCACCTACCCTTCATTCATTTCCATTTTGAGGTGGATGCCTTGTTCAACAATCTAGAAAAAACTACACCCTGCTATGTTAAACAGTGAACCTCCATAATTGTCCATAAATGCAGCATAGCAAAAGTTTTACACTGGGAAAATGTGCCTGAAATTGCTTCCATTTATATACCAACCCTAAAGATACACTTGACATATGCTGTGACCCCTTTTAACCAGTTTTCAGGGCTTGAATATTTTTTTTCAATTCACCACGTTTATCTATATAATTTAAATGAAAGATGATGTTTTAAATGTCTGTTCGTCACACAGACCTTTATTATGCTAAGGAAGAGCTCACAATCTACACTGCAGGGGAATGGACCATCGGTTCCTTCAGCTAATGGATCAACATCTTTTCAACTAGATTCTTTGTTCGTTTTTTCAAATACAAAAATTAAACACAAAAGAAGCATACTAACACATATACTAATATCTCTAGTGTTAAAAGCAGTTCCAAAGAAATCTTTAATTCTGTCTCAGACAAAAAGTCATAAATGATCATCAGTCAGGAATTTTAGTTGTCATTAAAGAAGAATTCAACCATCAATTCCACATTTGTAAAACTTAAACAGAATTAATATTGAAATTGTAGAATCTTATGGCAGGCGAGGTTTTTATAACAGAAGTGTCCCTAGTGGTTTCTTCTGTTATTAGCGCTTTTCCCTGCTTGTCAGCGGTAATGTACACTGAGCCATGCATGCGTAGATCACCACACGGTAATGTACACTGAGCCATGCATGCGTAGCTCACCACACATTTAAGGCATCGCTCTGTGAAGCAATGAAGTGACTCCCATACGCATGCGAAAGAGTGACATCTTCGTGGCTGAACAGAGCAAACCTGGAAGGAAGAATGGGAGACGATGGAAACTTTTGGAGCAGTGACATGTGCGGCGCATACTAGCACATTAGGGCGTAAACCTCCTGGGAGCCCATTAAAAAAAAAAATGTGTGAGTTTAATTCCACTTTAATGGGGCCCTCTTTGCTCTCAACACATTTAACAAGGCAGAACATTTTTGTTGGTATCATTGAATATACCAAGTGTTTACATTTAATGGCTAGTAATGGATCTAAATTAAAGTAGAAAACTGGGCATATATAAAAGCCACAGATTAATGCAGCTCTGTATATCAATAAAGCGGTATGAAACCCAAAAACAAAAATGTAATATATTGCAGCTTAACCACTTCAGCCCTGGAAGATTTTCCCCCTAATGACCAGGCCATTTTTTGTGATATGGCACTGCATCACTTTAACTGACAATTGCACGGACGTAGGATGTTGTACCCAACAAATAGAACTTTCTTTTGGTGGTATTTGATCACCTCTGCGGCTTTTATTTTTTGCGCTATAAACAAAAAAAGAGCGACAATTTTGAAAAAAACTCAATATTTTGTACTTTTTGCTATAATAAATATCCCCTCCCCCACCCAAAAAACAAAACAAAAACATTTCTTCATCAGTTTAGGCCGATATATATTTTTCTACATATTTTTGGTAAAAAAAAAAAAAATCACAATAAGTATATATTGATTGGTTTGCGCAAAAGTTATAGCGTGCTATAGTGCTATAAATAGCCACTGATCACTGTATAAATGTCACTGGCAGGGAATGGGGTTAACACTAGGGGGCGATCAAGGGATTAAATGTGTTCCAAATGTGTGTTCTAACTGTGGGGGGAATGTGGCTGACAAGAGGAGTAGAGAGATCGTTGTTCCTACTTCGTAGGACCACACGATCTGTCTCCTCTCCCGACGGAACCGGGATTTGTGTGTTTACAAACACAGATCCAGGTTCTCGTTCTGTCACGAGCGATCGCGGGTGCCCGGCGGTCATCGCGTCCGACGGGCACACGCATCTGCTCCAGGGACACGCTGCGGGCGTGCGCGTGCCTGCTACAGTGTCTTAAAGAGCCGACTTACAGCTATGATGGTTCGTGCATGGGAGCTAACCTGCTGCAGTGTAACTGTGGCAGCAGGTCGGGAAGGTGTTAACAGTCCTTTAAATGTGGTGGCTGCATTCATTTTCTTTCTTTAGGCTTTTTTGCTGGTTAACCTGGTGATCTAACCATTAAACAAACGTCCTATCATTAGCCCTACAATAATTGATATTGGCTACTGGAGTAAAGGCAGGCTGTGCTCTTAGCACAGCCAGACAACTGCCCACACTAGGATGAATGTGCCCTTGTGCCTAGCGTGCTCAGTTTGGAATAAGACAGTAGGGGGATCATCAGATATTTCACATTAGGGAAGCAATGCAAAGAGAACAGGATACTGCTTAACACAAGAACATGATTGAACAGGCACATATCAGGAATATAAAATTCTGGGGTAACATATTCTTTCAGATGTACGCTGGAATACTTAGTAACTAACATCGCCATGCGTCATATCATATCATGTAGTAATTATGTTTACAAAAAAAGCTACATTTGGGGGAAGGTAAAAATTGTCACTACACCAGTTCCTTCTATTTGCAAAGAATCCCACAATGAGATCTCTACACCTGAATGCCCAACACCACCTGATTTTCGCATCTGCTATGACTTTCATGTCCACTGTATTGTCCTGCCCATTATGACTGAATTATGCATTTATGAATTTATCATACATTTTGAAGAAAGTAGGTGGTGGAGTAAGACCCTCTTGTATAGCTATCAAACAACAATGAGACCCCGTCAGGAACATTAGGTAACTACATACAAAGGTGTAACTGCATCAATTATAAAAATGTATTTGTGCTTATTGGATATCTGCCCCCCACTCCTTCAAAATGCATCCTTTAAAAACTATCTGGGTTAAAAATCCCGTTTGTATTTAGAACAAGCAATTCAATTGAGTAAAAAATCATACCTACCAGTCTCAGGTTGGGGTCAGCAAGGCTAGCCCCTGCATATTCCATGTAAGAAGCAAACCCTTCATTAAGCCATATATCGTTCCACCACTTCATGGTGACAAGGTTTCCAAACCACTAGATTAGAAATAAAACAAGAGATGACAATGGCTTGTATGATCATGTACTGCCATCAGAATATAAGTGAATTTATTGCCTAAAAGGTCAAAGCACCAAAAAAGCATTCTAACAAATACTATCAAAGATTTCAGTGGTAACATTTCTTGACCTTCATAAGGGGTTTCACTGTGCCTATTAGTTTACTGGGCAGAACCACCAAAATTGGAAGCATAATGGAAAATGTTCTAATATTGTAGCTGTCTGCTAAAATTTGCAAGAGCTCTTCTTGATTCTTGTGAAGTGCAGCCTACTTAATTCTTGAGCCAAAAGATGACTGGTTATGCCCTTGATCCACGGGCATGTTTACAGGGTCGCAATTGTGACACAGCCCCATGCTCCTAGGGGGTCATGCAGCCCTATGTACCCTTGGATAGGGGCAACAGCAGGGTGGATTGTAGAGTAAATGATCCCCTCTATCTTCCTCGTTCAGCCAATTAGTTCTCCCCTCCCCTCTCCCACCGGCTGCTGCAGGGGATGCTTTCAGGATGGAGAGCAGTGAAGGGGCCTTTTCTTCATGAATAGAGTCAGTGATCTGTACTGATCACTGACTCAGTCCATTCATAACCAAAGCATAGTAATCTGTGTTTAATTTGTGAATAAATGGGAAGCTCTGTACAGAGCTATACCTGGCTATTTATTCTGTGAAGCTGAAGTTGCAGAGAAGGAGATTGAGGGCTGTGTCCTAAATCTCCTTTCTCTGTCTCAAAGTTGAAACATCTGAGGTTTGTTTAGACCCCTGAAAAATTACCAAAGCCCCCCCCCCCCCCCCCATGAGGCTCCTAAAAATTGTGAAGAATAATAAAAATATATTATTGTAAAAATAAATTAATGAATAAAATAAATTAAAATAGTTTAAAAAAAACTACTGACTACCAGTGGTGGAACTACCAGAGTCACAAAGGTCATATTTGCATCCGGGCCCTGGCCTTCCGCCACTCTGGAGGGGCCCTTTATGGTTTCTTGCACCAGAACGCTGAAGGTTCTAGTTATATCTCTGTAATCAATATCACTTTATTAAATGCACAAAACCACACAGCACAATCTATTTTAACTTTATTTCTTTATTGTATAAATGGGGAAACTATAGGCAATGTATGCTTAATCGTTTTTATTATAATTTTTTTTTGTTTTTCATTTTGATTTCCTTCTTCTGTTGAGTAATAACTGGTTGGTTGGTTCCTTCTGTACTGTGGTTCTGTGATATGATGCTCATTTTATGTATCCATGTAATGGATGTATTTTTCATTACATTCATTTTTGTATCCTTTTTCTTCTGTACCTTGCATGGATATTGTTTTACAACTAATGTATCTGGATCACATCTTACTTTTCAATAAAACCTAGTCAAAAGAAAATAGCAGCTGTACTTTAAAGTGTTACTAAACCTAAAAACATTTTTCACCTTAATGCATTGTTTGCATTAAGGTAAAAAACATTTTTCAATTTCCCTGTGCCCCCCTTCCCCTGTGTGAAGAGTAAGAGAGGGGAGAAGAGATCAGCGTTGTGCAGGGCTGCATCTATTCTCCCCTTACTTCCTCTTTACACAGCATTCAGAAAACAGAAGGAGCCATTGGCTCTTGCTACTTTCAATCAAATGCAGTGAAGAGGAAGTGCAAGGCAGGCCTAAGTCCCACTGTGTAAATCTATGGAGCATGGCTCCATAGGCACACACAGGTCAGAGCGTGCAGACAACGTTTCTACCCATAGCAAGGCTATGGTTGTCCTAAAAAGAAGAGGAGGAGCCAAGACTGCCACCGGGGACCCCAGAAGAGGATCGAGGCCACTCTGTGCAATATAATAATTTTACAGTGTATAGTAGGAGAATCTGGATAGGGAGGTCTGGCTAACTGACTGTAACTTATTCAAGGTTAATTTCTTCAGCCCAGAATCAGTCTCTAGCAAGACTTACTGATTTGCTAAACAGCAATTCCACCACTACACTAGACCTAGTATAGTAAAATATATGTAATAATAAGTCAGTAATAAGGTGTGCTCACAGGCACCATGAAAGAAAAGGTTTGTGTGCCCATACGGATAATTCCATTTTCTTTTGTTACCTTGCTCTTAAATGCTCTTAAATGGGTTCTACTCTTTAAATATTTAATAATATCAAATAAGAATAATCTAACAAAAGCCCACATTATTTTACATATCCCATCATTTAACTGAACAAAAAGTTTACACAATCAAGGATGTTAATTGAAAATATATGAGAACATTTAAGTCAAGTATTCTAATCATGTGACAGTTCTAGTGCATATTGATTGGCCGAGCACTGTCACACAAGAAGAAAATTCTCATGTCTGTGTAAGCTTAAGCCTCGTATACACGATCAGATTTTCAGATGACCGTTCGTCTGTTTTTTGTTGCAGGCTAGTCTCATGTCGAAAGTGAAGAGGTTACACACCATACGAAAATTCTCGTACGACAGAATGCAACTTCAGAAGTGACGTATTGTGTTGAATAGTTTTTTGTTCTTTCGTTTATGAGCATACGTAGTCTTGCTCTTAAGATTTCTTTCGTACAAAAACGATACTAATTAAACGAAAATCAGACGTTGAGTTCACGTACGAAAACATTTTATAGTCTGCACATCCAGCTTTTGTCTGACGAAAAACTGGAATCCGCTTTTCGAAAGCACCATACTAACGATCCGAAAATCGGCAGATTGTTCGTCAGACAAAATTTTACTTCCGATTTTCATATTGTGTGTACGGGCCTTAAGACTGGCATTCAATTGAAGCTAAAACCCCGTACCCACGATGCGACAGCCGATTCCATTTCAAGTGTGTCTTGCCTACAGTCAAGCATGGTAGTGGGAGGGTCTGGGGGAGATACAGTTCATTGAGGGAACGAAGAATGCTAACATGTTCTGTGACATAATGAAGCAGAGCATGATCACCTCCCTTCGGAGACTGGGCCGCAGTCTCCGAAGGGAGGTGATCACACCTCCAAGATGACCACTGCCTTGCTAAAGAAGCTGAGGCTAAAGGTAAGGGACTGGCCAAGCATGTCTCCAGACCTAAACCTTATTCAACATCTGTGGGGAATCCTCAAACTGAAGGTGGAGGAGTGCAGGCCTCGAACATGCACCAACTGTGTGATTTCATCATGGATGAGTGACTCCATGTGAAAACCTGTGAAGCTCTGGTGAACTCTATGCCCAAGAGGGTTAAGGCAGTGCTGGAAAATAATGGTGGCCACACAAAATATTGACACTTTGGGCCCAATTTGGACATTTTCACTTAGGGGTGTACTCACTTTTGTTGCTAGAGATTTAGACATTAATGGCTGTTTGTTGAGTTGTTTTGAGGGGACAGCAAATTAACACTTATACAAGCTGTTGTATGCATCAGTGTTGTCACATGAAAAGATAAATTAAAATATATACAAAAATGATGAAATAGTAGAAGCTATTGCGGGATTTGCAAAATCCAAGTCACCAGGGTCAGATGGTCTTCCCATTGAATTTTATTCCCGTTACCAAGACATGCTGGTGCCTAGGCTTCTCGACCTTTATAGGAATCTTTTTGACACGCTAACCTTGCCTCCGTCTATGAGGGAGGCAACGATAGTTTTGATTCCCAAACCTGGAAAAGATCCGGGGTTTCCCGGAATCCTACCGCCCAATATCCCTATTACAGGTAGATGTTAAGATTCTGGCCAAAATACTTGCTACCAGATTGAACGTAGTGATTCTCAGTCTGATTCAGGCTGACCAGGCGGGGTTTATGCCGGGGCGGAATACGTCGTTCAATCTGCGTAGGCTATATATAAACCTTCAGGCAACCCATGAGGAGATGGGTGAGCGCGTGGTTGTGTCACTTGACATGGCCAAAGCATTTGACTCAGTAGAATGGGAGTATCTATGGAAGTGTTTAGCAGGGTACGGCTTCGGCCCGAACTTTATTCGGTGGGTGAGACTGTTGTACCATCACCCAACGGCTAAGGTGGTGGCAAATGGATGGCCTTCCCGGGCGTTTGGCCTCGGTAGGGGTACCAGACAGGGGTGCCCACTGTCCCCGCTACTATATGCCTTGGCGGCTGAACCTTTAGCGGTGGCGATTCGGGCCGACCCTGAGATCAGGGGACTGGCGATGGGTCGACTTATCGAGAAAATCAGTCTATACGCTGATGATACGTTGCTATATCTAGCGGACTCTGGCCCTTCCCTTGCAAAGGCCCTCCGCATGATAGAATGGTTCGGTAGCTTTTCCGGTCTCCGCATAAACTGGGATAAATCCCAAATTTTACCTATTGACAGTTTTCCACAGTCGGAGTCCCAGGCCAGTCTGCCTCTTCAGCGAGTTGGCACTATTAAATATTTGGGGGTCTATGTCTCTAGGAACCCAGCTGATTACATTGTGTTGAATGTAGAACCATTGTTTGCCCTGGTACGTACCAAGATTCAGGCCTGGTCCCGTCTCCCCCTAGGGGTTTGGGGACGAGTTAATCTGATTAAAATGGTCCTATTACCTAAACTATTGTATGTATTGTGGCATGCCCCGGTATATTTGCCATTGAAATACTTTAAATCCCTTGAAAGTCTCCTTAGGCCCTTTGTGTGGGGAACTACTAGACACAAACTTGCTTGGCAGGCTTTGAAAAGCCCGACTGATATGGGGGGCATGGCCCTTCCAGATCTGAATCTTTACTATGTTGCCTCACAACTGTCTCAACTTTTTCACATAGACAAGACTGATAAACAACGTTTTCTAACTCTTCTATGCCCCACTTGGGCACAAATTGCAGATGACCCGATTGCGGCTATCTTGACGGGAGCGGGGAACTCTGCCATGGAGCCCGGTAAACATTCCATGCTCTTTCATTACAGAAAGATTTGGGATCTGGCATCCACTAAACTGAATGTGGCATCGCCGAATGACTACACCCCACTTTGGCATAACAAACATTTGCCGGAACTTCAAAAGCTCCAGGGTATACAGCTATGGGTATCGAGGGGAATATACTACCTACACCACCTAATTCACCAGGGTGTTGTTAAAACGTTTCGGGCATTGCAGGAGGAATTTAATGTTCCAAACACTATGTTATTTCAATACCTACAGGTTCGGCATGCACTTGGAGCACAATTTTCGCAGTCATTGCCTCGGCCTGCTCCCAATCCTGTTGTCGCCATAGTGAAGGATAATGATCCCAAAAAGCTAATCTCGTGCTTCTATGGCATGCTTACGGCCCCCGTCTCGGCGAGACTAGCGTATGCTCTCAAGTCCCGCTGGGAGGGCGATGTGGGTGCTTTGACAGACGAGGAATGGGAGGAGGCTCTGGAAACGTGCAAATTGGTGTCCCCTAGGCTCCAGGACAGGCTATCTCAGATCTATATAGTACATAAAGCATACCTCACCCCACTTAGGACTGCTAAATATAATGCGAATCAATCAACGCTCTGCTCAATGTGTTCCCTTGAGACCAGGCATGTACTGGCCATTGGGACAACCGGGAGTTTCCCGGTGGGCCGATGGCTCAGTGGGCCACTCTGATGAAAGGGGGCTGGTTATGGGACACTCTGATGTAAGGGGGCTGCTGATGGGACTCTCTGATGTAAGGGGGCTGCTGATGGGACTCTCTGATGTAAGGGGGCTGCTGATGGGACACTCTGATGTAAAGGGGCTGCTGATGGGACACTCTGATGTAAGGGGGCTGTTTATGGGACTCTCTGATGTAAGGGGGCTGGTGATGGGACACTCTGATGTAAGGGGGCTGTTTATGGGACTCTCTGATGTAAGGGGGTGCTGATGGGACACTCTGATGTAAGGGGGCTGGTAATGGGACACTCTGATGTAAGGGGGCTGGTAATGGGACACTCTGATGTAAGGGGGCTGGTAATGGGACACTCTGATGTAAGGGGGCTGGTAATGGGACACTCTGATGTAAGGGGGCTGGTGATGGGACACTCTGATGTAAGGGGGCTGCTGATGGGACACTCTGATGTAAGGGGGCTGGTAATGGGACACTCTGATGTAAGGGGGCTGGTGATGGGACACTCTGATGTAAGGGGGCTGGTGATGGGACACTCTGATGTAAGGGGGCTGCTGATGGGACACTGATGTAAGGGGGCTGGTGATGGGACACTCTGATGTAAGGGGTGCTGATGGGACACTCTATTGTAAGGGGGCTGGTGATGGGACATTCTGATGTAAGGGAGTGCTAATGGGACACTCAAAATGTAAGTGGGCCGGTCTGGATGAAGTCCAGGGCCAAATTTCTGTCCCAGTCCAGCCCTGCTTGAGACTGGGACGTTTTTCCATCTTATATGGGCTTGCCCCAAGCTGCAGGAACTCTGGCAGCAGGTGGTGTCATTCCTACATGATGTTATGGGTTCACCTTTGGCCCTCGATCCCAAACCCTGTCTACTAGGGATATTTCCTGACGTATTGGATAAAATTACTAGCACTTTCTTACAGGAAACTTTGTTTTCTGTTCGAAAGGTGATAGCTAGACAGTGGATGAGGCCCCTTCCACCCCGAATTGAGGACTGGAAGCGGGAAGTTAATTCTACTCTCCCATATAAAAAATGTTTGTATAAAAACAGGGGTTGTCCAGCTAAATACCATAGAATCTGGGATAAATGGTTGCAGGAGGTTGCCACGTGTGATGAGGGAATTTGATGTTCTGTTACGATGAATAACATGTCACTATTGGGATCCTTTGTTCTTTGTCTGTGATGTATGGTGACTACTGGTCTGGAGAACTGTATTTCTTTTACTGTTATGGCTATGATGCAACACCTCTTTAATGTTTGATATGTACCTTTATGACTGTACTCTTGCACTAATGTTCAATAAATATTACCTGTTTGAATGGAAAAAAAAATATATACAAAAATGTGAGGGGTGTACTCACCTTTGTGAGATACTGTGTGTATATGTGTATATATATATATATATATATATATATATATATATAGATAGATAGATAGATAGATAGATACATACATACATACACACACAGTATATATAAAAAATACTAATAAAGCTATTTATATTTTATAACGTAGAGCCTTGAAATTGTTTTTATAGCTTCTTTTTCTTAAATCAAAAGTTTGGCTTGAGAATAGATTTTTCAGATTTCTGATGCGTATTTATTGTCATTCTGACAGATTTTTAGGTCAAACCAGCTCATGGGCACAATGTTTTTGATAACATTCTACTATTAAAACTTTCTGCCATTCAACATCCATTCAATATTAAGACTATGTAACTATGTAACTATGTAACTATTAAGACTCATTAACTGCATAATCAAAAAGATTTGGGACATTTTACCACATGCCTGGTGTCCTATCTCATGAGCAAGAATCAGAGAAGTCAACGCTCTTGAAGTGGTGAACTTTTTGTCTGGGTTATACATCAAAGAGCTTTCTTGAAAAGTAATTAATCCCCAGTTTTCCATCGCTCCAACACTCAGTTCAGGCATTGCTACAAAATCTAGAAGAAAAGAAGATAAGAGTTCATCTTTACATTAAGTTAAGTCTCTTCAATTTCCCTGAACAGCATGGCTGGAAGACCAGCCTACATTATCCAATTTCCCAAATCCAATTCTTGCAAGTATCAATATGACGTGAGGGCGAGGTCAGTGTGTTAGCTCCAGGAACAGAATTAACTTTATCCCTACAACTCTCTAATAATGCTTACATATTAGTGTCAAAGTTGTCCAGCAAAAAAATCCTTAGTGTCTCTAAACAAAGATGTTACAGTAAACTTCAATAAACTGGCAGCAATAGCAATTGAAAAAGTGATATGACATATAGCATAGTCTACACTCACCTGTTTTCTGCAGTGGGTATGAGACATTCAGAAAATCCTCCATAAATGAAAGCATTGGCCCTGCAATGGCCAAAGCAAAGTTTGCATATCCCTTTTGCATTACTTCCTTCCGTGCCCAAACTCGTATCTAAAGCAATGCAAAAAAAAAGTAAAAATAGAGCATTAAAATCTTCTGAATGGTCTCAGTCTCACACACCCATGTGCTCAAGAGGCCTCTATCTCCAAAGGGGTTTATATCACAATGCTATATTATGCTACTGTAGTATTTTCTGAAAAAATACCCTTTACAAATTCTAGCTAAATGGGAGGGGGATGTTGGTCAGCTTGCTGGGGATCAATGGGAGGAGGCCCTCCAGTTGGTGCTGATCTGCTCCCTGAATGTTTCACAGAGATTAATGCAATTATATATTATGTTGAGGATATACTACACCCCCACAGATTACACACTATGGGGCTCTTATAGTTACATAGTTAGGCAGGTTGAAAAAAGACACAAGTCCATCCAGTTCAACCAAAAAATAAATATAAAATCATACAATCCCATATACACAATCCTTCACTTACAGTTGATCAAGACGAAGACGAAAAATCCCAGCTAAAGCATGATCCAATTTGCTACAGCAGGGGAAAAAATTCCTTCCTGATCCCCCTGAGAGGCAATCAGATTTTCCCTGGATCAACTTTGCCTATAAATGTTAGTATCCAGTTATATAATGTACATTTAGGAAAGAATTCAGGCCTTTTTTAAAGCAATCTACTGAGCTTGCCAGAACCACCTCTGGAGGGAGTCTATTCCACCTCTGACGGCACTAGATGTAAACGAGACCATGGATATCTGATTCATCTACTGTGGCGGTGCCCAAAATTACATTCCTATTGGAAGGGAGTGGTGGACACTCTTAACATGATATTTCAGATACACATCCCTCTAAATAGTAAACCCTGCTTGTTCAATCTTCTGGAGGAATTTGAATGGGAAGAGTGTACTAGAGCAGCAATTGTCAGAACCCTATTTTTGGCTCATAAGTTGATAATGTTGCATTGGAAGCCAGAGACTCCTCCTACAGTCACGGAGTGGATCACTGCCGTGGGTAATATACTCCAGATGAAGAAATGTATTTATCAGCACAGGGTTTGCTCACGAAAATTTTAAAAACTCTGGGGCTCATGACTGGCTCATGGCCCCAGTATGCTTGCCCCAGCAGACCTGGTCATGGACAGGTTACTTTCTAGGTGTCTTTGGGGCCTGGGGCCCATGGCTGGATGTACTGGGGCTTGCCCCAGCAGACCTGGTCATGGACAGGTTATATTCTAGGTGTCTTTGGGGCATGGGTCCCATGGCTGGATGTACTGGGGCTTGCCCCAGCAGACCTGGTCATGGACAGGTTACTTTCTAGGTGTCTTTGGGGCATGGGGCCCATGGCTGGATGTACTGGGGCTTGCCCCAGCAGACCTGGTCATGGACAGGTTACTTTCTAGGTGTCTTTTCCAGGTGTCTTCTGTGATATATGCCCTTTTTTTGTTTACGTCAGCAGCACCCTACACGGTGAATGATCTATGAGTGACCACTCTATGTGAGTGGAAAAATATATGCTAAGCCCGCACCTTTCTCTCTTTTTTTCTACTTGGCATGAATGCCTGATGAGAATGACTCAAAAAGTAATTGATTGTGCTGCATTCGTATTCTGTTATAATATGGTTTTGGGACAGGATGAACCAAATGTATGGGAGGGTATCCTCTTGAAACCTATTAGGTGTATGGAACTGCTATTCTTACTATGTGCTTGTGTTTATCATGCAGTTTATTTGGCTGGTTATAATGTTTTGGGCTGTATGTATTTACCTCAATAAAATTTTAATAAATTGCCAATACTCATTAATCTGTGTAGGATAAATATTACACAGAAGACTGATATCTGTCCTTGAGCAGGAACATGTTTTTAATATAAAATGTGAACATATTATGTACTTGTTGCTTTTTCCCTGCACTTGAAGAGTTTTTTGTTTTGCTCTGAAGGGTGATAATGCCGATCACCATACAGCCCTGTACAATGCACACAATTGTGGTGTGGTTATTTAGCCTTTCTAGGGTTAAAACAAGCTGTGAGGAGGCAACATATCAACTTATGACTGTCCATCAAACCCCCTCTGCAAAATAATCCCCTTTACATCACTTTTCATAAATGTGGTGAGGACTACCGCATGTCAGAAAAGCCCTAAATGTCATCCAGTTGGGGGTTTAAATCTACTTTTAAAAATATTCCAATTAATAAGCCACACATTGTATGAAATATTAAAGAATGCCTATCTATATTTCATGCAAGATATCTAGACATTAGCCAAAGTATAATTGAGAGTGATAATAATTTACATAAAAAGAAAACCACGTCTCCTAAGAGCCAGTTCACACAGGGGCGACTCGTCAGGCGACTTAGCCGCCTGACAAGTCACGCCCCGTTCTGTGCAATGGAACCATTCTAATCGGAGCGACTCAAGTCGCTCCGACTTAGAAAAAGGTTCCTGTACGACCTTTGGGGCGACTTGCATTGACTTCTATACAGAAGTCATTTTGCAAGCCGCCGCTAAAGTCGGATCCCGGTCGCCTGAGGCAGTCACGCTGCAAGTCCTGCTGCCTCAGTGTGAATCAGGTCTAAATCACAAGACATCAGGGCAAATCTTAAACAGAGAGTCAATTGCACCATGTTTGGAGGACTGGAAAAGTGCATCTTAGTAATCTTTTTGACAAAACAACGGCTATTTTATAAACTTGAGTTTGAAGAACAGTAAACTGTGTAATTAACCTATCTCTTATAATATCTAGTAATTTCTACCTACTTACATTCCAAAGGAATGTCAGGATAGAAAATTTTATTTAGTTAATAGGTAATTTTAGTGGGTGAAGTTAGGGAAACTGGTTGTCTGAGCTTAAAGTGGTTGTAAAGGCAGAAGTTTTTTTATCTTAATGCATTCTAATGCATTCTAAGATTAGGTTAAAAGGCCTTCTGTGTGCAGCACCCCCCTCAGCCCCCCTAATACTTACCTGAGGACATCTCGATCCAGTGATGTTGTACAAGAAACTCGGCTGTCTGGCACTCTCCCACCTGATTGGCTAAGACAGCAGTGTGGCGCCATTGGATCCTACTGCTGTCAATCAAAGTCAGTGAGCCAATGAGGAGAGAAAAAGGATGGGAAAAAGGATGGGATGGGATGGGGCACTGTGTCTGAATGGACACAGGGAGCTGCGGCTCGGCTTGGGTGCCCCATAGCAAGCTGCTTGCTGTGGGGACACTCAACAGGAGGGAGGGGCCAGAAGCACCGTAGAGGGACCCAAGAAGAGGAGGATCCAGGCTGCTCTGTGCAAAACCACTGCACAGACCAAGTAAGTATAACATGTTTGTTATTTTTATTGGAAAAAAAAATAGACTTTAGTGTCACATTTGGAGAGAGAGGGACATGGGACTTTAAATGAGGCATGTCACTGAGTAGATACTTTACATTTATTTATAAAATACAAATCACATCAAAAAATGTGTCAATCTGGGATACAGGACACAATTGACTATGATACACTTGTTTAAATACACTTCTTTAAATACACAGATATTATACAGAATAGAATATAACATGGTTAACAATGCAAATGCATAGACACACTCATCCATTCATCAAACCAATAAACATAAGTGATTACTCATGGTGAGCCAAACTTGTCTGGGCATAAGTTGGATATATATTCAACACACGTTTAATGGCTCATGGCAATCATCAGGAGTAAAAATGCTCTGAAATTAAATCAGCACAGCAGTCTCTTCCCTTCCCCCACTATCCCCTTGCATAGGGGTGTGGGCGGGCTCCTGCCTCCTGTGCATCGGCGTCATTATTTGCTCTGCTCGGTGTGTTCACACACCTGAGCATGGAGCTGTTTTTCCTCTTTTTTCCACCAATTGGAGCTTCATGACGTTGGTGGGGATCCACCATTTGCTGGGGAAATAAGCTGTCTGGGTTCGCCAGCTGACCATTTCACATGGACCATTCTTACAAGCAGGACTCCAGGCATGTCTACAGCCATAGAATTATATACAAGGTAACTAAGATTTACTTACATCTTTCAGTTCACCACCATACGGTGGGTTTCCCAGATTGACACATTTTTTGATGTGATTTGTATTTTATAAATAAATATAATTAAAGTATCTACTCAGTGACATGCCTCATTTAAAGTGATTTTAAACCCTTACAAACCACTTTGACCTATAGGTAAGCCTAGATTAAGGCTTACCTGTAGGTCCAAGAAATATCTCCTAAACCTACACGGTTTAGGAGATATTTGCCAAAACACAGGCACCGCTGTCTACGGCGCATGCGCCGTAGACAGCGGCGCGCAGGCGAACTGAACGCGCTGCTGTCAACGGCGATATGCCGCGAGTGGTGGCTCCCGTGCGCAAGCGCGGGAGTGACGTCATCGCGGCTTCGTTGAATGACAGCGGCAGAGCAGCGAGACCCACCGAGAAGATGGATTCTCCGGACTACAAGGGACAGCGGTGACTTCACTGGCTCCTGTGTCAGGTAAGTGACACATAATGGACTACTATGCGATGCATAGTAGTCCATTATGCTTTACCTTTGCAGGGAATCAAAGAGGAAGTAAACCCATCAGGGTTTACTTCCTCTTTAAAGTCCCATTTCCTTCTCTCTCCAAATGTTGTACATATATTAGGGATGGAGACTTTGCCGCTGTTACAGATAGACTGTGTCGGGTCGCATCACAAATTGAGACTTTAGTATCACTTTAAAGAGGAATGAAAGTCTGAAAGCTGTGCCCAAAAAAAAAAGGCAGGCAGAGGACAAAAGATTAGTCACCAGCATTGCTTGTGAAGGTAGTTTTAGACAGCAACTAGTGGTGCTTCAGTTAAAATGGACCTGAACTCAAAAAGTGAACCCTGAAAATTTAACTGTTTTCTTCAATTCCTCCTGAAAAATAGCAGTGCATTTCCTAGTATGTGAGTGTAGGGAGGTGTTGAGCTGCAGTATATATACCAACCTGAAGGTGGCATTGTACTGTTTCTTTAGCCTGACAGGACAACATTGGGTACTAATTTGTTTCCTGCTATGGGCTCCAAGCAGCTATCTTGCATTTCGAAATCCTGCAAGATTTGAGCGGTCATTTTGGCACAGAAGTCCTTAAATAGGAGAATCTACATAAATTTGTAGTGTGGGCGTTAGAAAGAGAAAGTGTCCTTGCTGTAGTAGGAAGAGAACAGGAGTACCATTAGAGGGTGTCTCCTCTGTCAGCTTCTCAGAACACTCGACTCCCACTGGCAGCCAGATATCTGCAGACACTTTTGGAGATCACAATGTGTTGCAGTACCTCCACAACCCCTCTAAAGGAAGTGCCCCTCTGGCATCCTGTGATCTGTAACTGTGTAATATAGCACTTGTGGAAAACTGACTTGCTGATAAACATTTTCTTGCCTGAAAAACTTTACAGTCTGAAACATCTGTAGTACTATTGCTACTACTGGGCTACTTACTGTCCTCCTTGCTGGAGAATGAGGAAGCAAAGTCATGCCTCTACCAAGATGACAACCTTCACACAGAGATACAGTGCAGAATAAGGCATGGTAAGTCAGTAATAAATGAAAGGTCTGAGGGATAAAACATATCAGGAAAGACTTCAAGAACTTAGTATGTACAGTCTTGAGGAAAGAAGAAAAAGGGGGGACAGAAATGAAACCTTTAACACTTTCATATGTCTTACAAATCAGTCAACTATTGGTATTCAGTTGGAATGGAAATGATTAGATGTCTGTACAGATGTCCAAGTGCTTCTGTGGACCCCCCAGAAGTACTGCTCCCCTCCCCCCGCCATGTTTCCCTGGCTCTGTTATCCTACTTGTGGGCAATGTTGGGTTTTGTCAGATACAGGGGAGAGGGTTCAACAAAAGTCTTTTCGTTTATCTCCCCTACATAGTAAGATTTTAATAGAACCCTGATATCTCAAAGCAAGCTTGCAACTATAAGTATGCTATCACTTAGGGGGCTACTGGTCCCCTATCTGGTAGCAATAAAGTTAAGTGAAAAAAACTATAAAAAATTATAAAGGTACCCCTTATGACTTAAACGTAGAGGTAATAATTCTAGAGTCACTATTCATGGTTAATTCTAAAATGATGACTTGTAAGTGCTTTTAAAGTGTTGCCTATGGAATATTTTGATACCCAGGCTTGATGCTGCTTTATGGGTACATGTAATATTAAGGCTTGACATGTTGGTTATCCATTTACCTGGTACAACCTCATATTTTGTATCCTACAAATAAATTGGGCAAAATATTGCATTTGTTGCACTAAAATTATCATAAGTGTATTCTTTACTGAAAATGTGAGATTAACCTACCACCATTTTATTTGTTAGGGTCTCTGCTTTCAGAAAATAGAGTATATACTTGTAGCACTTACCCCCGAAGGAGCGGCTGCATTTTTCTGGGCTTACCGATTACCTCCTCCAGCTTGGACTTGTTGTCCTTGTATAGGGGTTCCCAGGGTTGATAACCCAGTAACTGTAGAGACCCACACTTGAATTCCTTGTTAGGATTTTTATTTTGCATAAAACAGTTGAACAAACTCAGTCTCTAAGTTGGGAATGGAGGGTATCAGGGTAGCGTTTAGCTCAGGTGCTTGGAACCGTTGACTCCAATAAAAGTCTCTCTCTATGTACACAGTCCAGGGAACAGCCGCTCGCAACTGGACTCTTTAACTGATGGATAAATCCTTAAGTTTTGGGTTTAGAAGCCAACAGGTAATTTTAGCTTTCAAAGTCTCTCACGCAGACTTGGTTGGAAACTTGGAAACATAGTTACAACTGGAAGGGTAGAAGTAGGAAATTTTCTTACTGTACCAGAATCTTTCAGCCGGTCCAGCGAAACCATAAGAATTGTGGATTCAATCAATGTCCATGGCAGCTCAGCTTCCAGGCTCTTACTGAGCAGCCAGCCTTGTGCGTGGCTCTCTTACCGAAGAGTCCTCCCCTGGTCGCATGTAGAGTTGCTGGGCCTCTCCAAAACCTGAGACGGCACCGGAAACACCTTAGAATCCTCCTTCCAGTTACTGCGCCTCGAACTAGCCAGTTCCGAGGCTCGTAAACGGATGGATCCGCACCCCAGGCCATGAGGGCCCCTGGGGGCTGGTCAAGAGGACCATGGAGTTAGCAACAACTTCTGGACCGGAACCCTGAACCACGTGACTTTGGCACCTTAAGTACCCCTTCCCGGATTACGCAGTGAGACAAACTCCCACTGATTGGTTCCAAGATAGAGATTGGTACCCAATGCGTCCAATCAGACTGTGTTCTATAGCCTCTCACAGGTGTACAACCCCACCTATTACCAGGCAGAACTTCTATGCAGCCCAGCCAAACTTATGCCAAAGTATAATTTAGCAAAATTAGTCCCAAAACTCATTACAGTTTTGGGCAAAAAACTAAATTTAACATATAGCGCATACTCGTAGGAGTACTGGCCCTACATACTGTTTGGGGGTTTTAACTGATCTTCAGGCCGAATTTTTTATTTTTATTTTTTTAACTTGTGTGTGCAAACAACAGCTCTGGCAGAAAGGGTAAATGACATTAAGAGCGTGATTAAGGTTCAGCAGTGCAGAATTTTCAATATGAATCAAAGATTAAGAACACAGCGACATTGGGGTTGATTTACTAAAGGCAAATCCACTCTGCACTACAAGTACACTTGGAAGTGCAGTCGCTGTAGATCTGAAGGAAAGCTCTGAAATGAGGGGAAGCTCTGCTGATTTTATCATCCAATCATGTGCAAGCAAAATTGCTGTTTTTTTATTATCTTTGCATGCCTCCCTCAGATCTACAGTGGCTGCACTTCCAAGTGTACTTGCAGTGCACTTGTAGTGCAAAGGGGATTTGCCTTTAGTAAATCAACCCCCATTGACTTCAAATTAGCACGAGCAAAGTTCAAAACTACTAAGAAAATGGTATTTTACTGAAGGAGTAGTGCCAGCAGAGGTAATGAGACTTCCAGCAGAGGTAGTTAGTCACTCAACATAAGTGAATTTAGTGAATGTTATCTATAAAAATAGGCAGACTCAATGGTCCTTTTCTGCTGTTACTCTTCTATGTAACATCTGTCGACACAGAATTTTTATTGCAGTGTTATTTAAAGAAGAGGTTTAGCAACTTTCAGATTTGGGCACTCCATGACCTGCTGTCCCTAGGATAGACAAAAACTTTTCTTTGATGCATGTGGATTTCCTGTGTTACATCACTTTGCCCTGCAGAGTAGGCTTCTTTTCATCGCTTTACTATACAACCATTATAACTTGTAGCACAGAATGTGCAGATGTTTTCCCTGAACAGATATTTTTAGCAGAACACACATGAACTTTGTTTATCTAAGCATCTGAAATAAAAACTGTCTATTCTTGCGGGCCATGCATGGCCTAATTTAAAAACAAAACATGTACTTTAGAGTCCTTTCACACTTACAGCGCAGGGGGTGTCAGCGGTAAAGCGGAGCTAGTTCTACCGGCGCTTTACCTCTATTTTGAAGACACTTTTGGACCACTGGCGGGGCGCATTAAACCTCCGCTAGTGGCTGAATAAAGGGTTAAAAGCACCCACATTTGATTTCAACGGGCAGGGGCGCTTTGGGAGTAATGTCCCAAAGATGCTTTTTTTTCCTGCCAGTGCAGTGCCCCAGTGTGAAAACACTTGGGCACTGGGGCTTTCACACTGGGATTACAGAAGAGGCATTTTTCAGGCGCTATTTTTAGCGCTAAAGCACCTGAAAAAACGCCTCCAGTGTGACAGGGGTCTTAGTGTAGCTAAGACCATAACCTTTTTCTTGTGTTGATTTACTAGGGAAAGGTGAGATTCTCTGTCAGGTTTTTATTGCTGGAGAGAGATTCACCCTCTGTATGTGTCCTAATGACCAATGTTGCCACTGGAACGAAAAGTGGTGGTAAACGTTATATTTTACAATTGTCTTGGGACGAAGAAGTAAAGGGAAATCTTCCCTGTACTGTACATGCAGTAAAGCATGCTTGTTATACCCACTGTGGAATCTAAGGGGTTCATCCTCTGCATTGTATAAAAAAAACGGTTCCTGTCTCCTCTGATCCTCCCCTTCTTCTACAGTCCCCAAACCATTTAATGATAAAACAGAGCCTTGGGGGCAAGCTGCACATGCTCAGTTTGGTGTGTATTGCTAGAGAGTTTTTTTTTTTTTTTCTTGAGAGAGTGCATGCGATCAGCACTGTCCAGACAGAGGGTCAGGGTCCTGCAGCCTTATAGGACAATCAGGGGGAATGAAAACTCCTTCTACAAGCTTTAACCAGAGACTAATAGAAGTCACAAGACTTTTCAGCTTTAACTGCTGATGAGAAAAGGTATTTGTCATGGTTCCTGACAGTGAGTGAGGTTCATAAAGGTTCCTAAATAGGGATCACTTTGTTATACTATCTGCCCTAATGGTCTTGTTTGTTCTTTGTTTTTCATGTTATGGAAACCTGCTGAAAGTTGGAAGTTCATCCATGGGAATTAGCAGTGAAATCTCTGAATGAACCATCTGTTACTCAGAAGACTCATTAAGGCTTGATTATCTAGTCCCACATATGTGAATTTATTGGCAGAGACTTTGGTTTGTACACAGTGGAATGTGATATCCTTTTACCTGTGGCAAAAGTTTGCTCTATTGTTACCATTACACAGAATGAATTTTATATATTTTATATATTTATTATATTTTGTATGGTTCACTATATGTGCATAATTATTCACTTAATTTGGTGGTACATTGTGCAATATTAGTAGGTTAATATTAGCACAATTATTAATTTAAAACAATTTTTTTTTGTGTATCAGTTATAACATACATAATTGCAGCTATATTATTTAGTTATCTTTTAATGTTTATTTCTCACATATTTTAATATTTATTCACATCAGCGCTTTAGTATATTTTTATATGTATTCACATAGTAATGCCGGTGTGATGTGTTGTGCTGTGCAATGTGTAAAAATGCATTCTTCTGCAATGCACCAGAGCTCATGCGATATCAGCAGCGATCACAGCACCGCAGTTTATTTGCGATAGGCATGACTGAAATGTCTCTTTGACATTTCAATATGGTTTGAATAAAAAAGGTAACTAGTGGCTTGCATTGTTTTATAATGCAAGGCATCACTCCCCACTGCGGGCACAGAACAAACACCAGTCTGCAGATTAAAAATGGATCGTTTTATCATGCAGGCACTTGTAAATGGGCCAAAAGTTTTCTGTTCTTCTAGGGGGCTAAGCCTCGAGCACATTTTTGGCTTACAGAACAAAGTAAAGGGAAGCCTAGAGTTTATGCTTTGAAGTCAAAGTAGTAGTTAGAGTGAAACTCAGGAAGGTGCACAGTGTTAGGTTTTCTGGCTAATAAAGGTAATAGCTGGCACCTTGGTGTGTGCTCTTTAGGCAGAGCTTTCAGTTTTAGAGGTTTAAAATAGCTGACAGGATACTTTTAAGTCCTATGCACCCGCACACATCTCTGTTCAGCAATGTGTGTACACAGCAGGTGTGCCGCCACAGCCTCCACTGCCGCCTATAACTACAATTAGCATATCTCCACTGGAGCTGTGGGCTTCATAGGTGATTTAAATAGCATGTAAGCAACAGATTTAACTCCTTATTGACAAATGCTAGAGCTACAAAAAAGGTATGAAATAAAATACAGTTGTCAGTAAGGAGCTACAACCTGCTGACAAGTGATTAAAATCACCAGTGAAATACTAACATTAGGGTTTCATTCACACTTTAGCATTCCTGTGCGTTTTGTTGATGCATGCTTGTTAATATGCATTAATGTGCATTGTGATTAGGGATGAGCTTCGTGTTCGAGTCGAACATACGTTCGACTCGAACATCGGCTGTTCGCCCGTTCGGCGAATTCCGAACGTTATGGGCCGTTCGCGCCAAATTCGTGTGCCGCTCACGGCCCACAATGCACTGCGTCATCGCAGTGCATTGCTGGCTCATGATTGGCCAAGCATGCACTGTGACCCCGCATGCTTGGCCAATCACAGCGCCAGCAGCAAGGAGAGCCATGATTGGCCAATGTGGCCAATCATAGCTCAGGCTGTGTAGTACACGCCCCACACTATATAAGGCCGCCAGCGCGGCTGCCTTGTGTAGTGTGTTGGCATCTGAAGCAGTTAGTGGGTGTTCTGTGTACCTTCAACACAGTATATACCGATCGTTATCGGCCGATTTTCGATCTTGCTCTTCTGTAGTGGTTGTTGTCTGTGTGCCCTGACCGCAGTATACACCGCTATATTCACCTCACCTATATAGCTAGTGATCTATCTTTTATAATAGAGCTTGCAGTCAGTAGTGTTAGGAGCTTGTGTGTGCTGTCTGCGTGCTCTGTACCCAGTACACACCGCTATCTCCACCTACATAGCTCTTCTCTATTTGAGCCATCTGCCATCTGCAGAAGTTGTTGGAAGTTGTGTGTGCCTCCAGCACAGCACAGTATACATCTGTATATACCCCTTTATCTCTGGTGTTCTATAATAAAGGCATCTGCAGGAGTTAGTGGGTGTTTTGTGCCTCCAGCACAATATACACCTGTATCTACCCTTTATTGCTGTTCTCTAATAGAGCCATCTGCAGGGCTTAGTGGGTGTTGTGTGACTCCATTACAGTATACCCCTTTATCTCTGGTGTTCTATAATAAAGGCATCTGCAGGAGTTAGTGGGTGTTGTGTGCTCCAGCACAATATACACTACTCAACTGCTGTTTTACCCAACTCCCTTCAGGCCATTACCATGTCTGGAAGGCCAGCAAGGAGAGGCAGACAGGCGCGAGCCGATAAAAGAGGGCAAGCAGGCTCTGTGTCTAGAGACAACAGTGCTGGTCGTGGACGCGGTGCATTGTCATCAGCACGTGGCCATGGGACACGCTTGTCCTTCTTTTTGGCAGCTGGACATGTTGAACCGCTACATGCCAACGACTTGGTAGAGTGGATGACCAAGCCCTCTTCATCCTCCTCATCCTCTCTCACCCAGTCTCAGGGTACTAGCAAAGCAGCTGCCAACGCATCGTCTTCCCTCGTCTCAATCTCATCATCAGTGACTCCTTCCCTAGACCCACCACGTCCTCCTGAGGAGTCTCCTGAACTCTTTGAGCACAGTGTTGGGTACATGCTCCAGGAGGATGCCCAGTGTTTTGTAGGCTCTGATGATGACACTCAGCTAGAGGAAGGCAGTAGCGTGAATGCAGAGAGAGGGGATGCTCAAGAAGGACAGCAATCTGGCAGTCATGTTCCACAAGCTGCAGCATATTGCCAGGTTTGCTACAGCGATGAAGAGGGAGGGGATTATGAGGGCACTGACTCCACGTGGGTGCCTGGTTGGAGAGAGGAGGAGGAGGAGGAGGAGGCACATGTCCAACGAGGCAGGATGCCCTCCGGGGGCCAGCTTATGGGCAGCACACCGACTGAATCACACCGCAGAGCTCCGCCTGTGCAGGGCGCTGCCTCTGCGCGTTATTCTAAAAGTTCTTTGGTGTGGGCCTTTTTTGAGACGAGTGCATCAGATCGCACCGCTGCTATTTGCAACATATGTCTCAAGCATATCTCGCGTGGCCAAAACATCAGCCGCTTGGGCACCACATGCTTGACCAGACATATGTTGACCTGCCATGCAGCTCGTTGGCAAGGGTACCTCAAAGACCCACACCAAAGAACAAAGCGGACCTCTCCTTGCTCCTCATCAGCTGGCATCTCCAACCCCACTAGACCTTCAGTCCTCTCTGAAACCTGCTCTGAGAGTAATGAAGGTGTAGAATTAGGTGTGTCACAGCCAAGTGCTTCCGGGCACTCTGCTAGCAGTACACCCACGTCCGATTATAGCAGGCAAATGTCCCTGCCCCAGCTGCTGGACCGGCAAAAGAAGTTCACTCCCAGCCATCCACATGCCCAGCGGTTGAATGCTAGCTTGGCTAAATTGCTAGCACTTCAACTGCTGCCTTTCCAGTTGGTAGACTCGGCCCCGTTCCGTGAGTTTGTACAATGTGCGGTTCCTCAGTGGCAGGTCCCCAAACGCCACTTTTTCTCACGGAAGGCGATTCCGGCTCTCTACCGGCATGTGGAAGGCAATGTCCTTGCCTCGCTGGACAGGGCGGTCAGCGGTAAGGTGCATATTACCGCTGACTCATGGTCCAGCAGGCATGGACAGGGACGTTACCTGTCTTTCACGGCCCATTGGGTCACTCTTCTGGCAGCTGGGAAGGATGCAGGACAAGGTGCAGTAGTGTTGGAGGTTGTTCCGCCACCACGCCTTCAAAAAGGTACTATTGGTTGTGACACACCTCTCTCCTCCACCCCCTCCTCTTCTTCTTCCTCCATGGCCTCTTCCAGTGCTCTGTCCTCAGAACCAGCGGTGCTCCGTAGGCGTTCCAGGGGCTACGCAAGTACGCAGGCAAAACGATGCCATGCCGTGCTTGCGCTGGTTTGTTTGGGGGACAGGAGCCACACTGGGGCGGATGTTTTGTCAGCTCTGCAGGGGCAGGCCGAGAGGTGGCTGACGCCACGCCAGCTTAAGCCAGGAATGGTGGTTTGCGACAATGGCACCAACCTCCTCTCCGCCCTCCGACAGGGACAACTGACCCATGTGCCCTGTGCAGCTCACGTCCTTAACCTGGTGGTGCAGCGGTTCATGGGCAGGTACTGGGGCTTACAGGATGTCCTGAAGCAGGCCAGGAAAGTCTGTGTGCATTTCCGCCGATCATTTAATGCCTGTGCTCGGCTGGCTGAGCTCCAAAAGGAGTTGAACCTGCCCAAGAACCGCCTTATATGTGACATGCCCACCAAGTGGAACTCAACGTTGGCCATGCTGCAGTGGCTGCACACGCAGCAGAGGGCCATCAATGAGTACCTGTGCACCAGGACAGGGTCAGGGGAGCTCGGTATTTTCTCACCAGGCCAGTGGGGCCAGTGGGGCATGATCAGGGATGCATGCACTGTCCTGTCACCGTTTGAGGAGGCCACAAGGATGGTGAGCAGTGACAGTGCATGCATCAGTGACACTGTACCACTTGTCCACCTCTTGGAGCATACGCTGCGTGGAATAATGGACTTCCTTGCCTCTCAAGGCCCCCTTTATCCAGACAGTGTTCCTGCTGTGCCACCCATCAAACAGGAAGAGGATGAGGAGGAGGAAGAGGAGGAGGAGGATGATTGTGTCAGCATGGAGGTGGAGGCTGGCACTCAGCATCAGCAGCAGCAGTCTTGTAGGGATGGTTTACAGTCCCAAGAAACACGTGGACTTGTACGTGGCTGGGAGGAAGTTAGCCGCGGATCATGTTGTCCTTAGTGACCCAGAGGACTCCGGACCGAATGCCTCAGCTAACCTACGCTGCATGGCCTCCCTAATCCTGCAAAGCCTGCGGAAGGATCCTCGTATTCTTCGGATCAAGGAGAGGGACCATTACTGGCTGGCCACTCTCCTTGATCCACGGTACAAGGGTAAGGTTGCCGACCTTATATTGCCATCGCAGAGGGAGCAGAGGATGAGACATCTCCAGGAGGCCTTGCAGAAAGGTCTGTGCAACGCGTTCCCAGAGACTGGGAGGTTACAAACTCCTGGTCCTGGACAACGTGTTGCTGAGGCATCGGTCAGAAGGAGCGGTGGAGAAGGTGGCCGTCTGACTGATGCTTTCAGACAATCTTTTAGTCCGCAGGCCCAAGGTATGATCGGTTCCAGCAACCATCGCCAGCGTCTGATTTACATGGTGCCGGAATACCTAGGGGCAAGGTCAGACTTGGACACCTTTCCCGCCGAAAATCCTCTGGCTTACTGGGTCTTGAGGATGGATCACTGGCCAGAGCTTGCACAGTATGCAGTTGAGCTACTGGCCTGTCCTGCATCCAGCGTTCTTTCGGAACGCACCTTCAGTGCTGCTGGTGGCTTTGTTACCGATCACAGGGTGCGCCTGTCCACCGAATCAGTTGATCGACTGACCTTCATCAAGATGAATCAGTCTTGGATCACCCACAGCTACCAAGCACCTGAAGCTGATGTAACCGAATAATTTTTTTTGAAATATCACATCCCTTCAAGACTGCCTATGCTGATGCTGAGTGACTGTCCTGTTATGTTGATTGTCTATCCTCTTCCTCCTCCGCTGATATGTTGGAAGAACATTTCTGGTTCTGGGTGATGCCATCAGCCCAATTTTTCTGCCCCTGTTTAACAGGGGCGTTTAATTACAATTTTTGATGCAATGCTTTGCAGCAGGACTAATTCCTGCAATAAAAATAGAGTATATGGGAGAGGTTGCAGTGTGGTGGCACCAGCACCAGTGCCTAAGGCCCAATTTTTCTGCCCCTGTTTAACAGGGGCGTTTAATTACAATTTTTGATGCAATGCTTTGCAGCAGGGCTAATGCCTGCAATAAAACTAGAATATATGGGAGAGGTTGCAGTGTGGTGGCACCAGCACCAGTGCCTAAGGCCCAATTTTTCGGCCCCTGTTTAACAGGGGCGTTTAAGTACAATTTTTGATGCAATGCTTTGCAGCAGGGCTAATTCCTTCAATAAAACTAGAGTATATGGGAGAGGTTGCAGTGTGGTGGCACCAGCACCAGTGCCTAAGGCCCAATTTTTCTGCCCCTGTTTAACAGGGACGTTTAAGTACAATTTTTGATGCAATGCTTTGCAGCAGGGCTAATTCCTGCAATAAAACTAGAGTATATGGGAGAGGTTGCAGTGTCGTGGCACCAGCACCAGTGCCTAAGGCCCAATTTTTCGGCCCCTGTTTAACAGGAGCGTTTAATTACAATTTTTGATGGAATGCTTTGCAGCAGGGCTAATTCCTGCAATAAAACTAGAGTATATGGGAGAGGTTGCAGTGTGGTGGCACCAGCACCAGTGCCTAAGGCCCAATTTTTCTGCCCCTGTTTAACAGGGGCGTTTAAGTACAATTTTTGATGCAATGCTTTGCAGCAGGGCTAATTCCTGCAATAAAACTAGAGTATATGGGAGAGGTTGCAGTGTGGTGGCACCAGCACCAGTGCCTAAGGCCCAATTTTTCATCCCCTGTTTAACAGGGGCGTTTAATTACAATTTTTGATGCAATGCTTTGCAGCAGGGCTAATTCCTGCAATAAAACTAGAGTATATGGGAGAGGTTGCAGTGTTGTGGCACCAGCACCAGTGCCTAAGGCCCAATTTTTCTGCCCCTGTTTAACAGGGACATGTAATTACAATTCTTGATATAATATTTCACAGGAGGGCCCGTTCCTGTGCCCACCCAGAGTAACTGTGAGGACTTATAGTGTTGTGGCACCAGCACCACAACCACCAAAGGTCAATTTTTCTACCACTGTTCAACAATGGCATGTAATTACAATTCTTGATATAATCGTTCACAGCAGGGCGCTCCAGCGCCCACCAAGAGTCACTTTGAGGGCTTACAATGTTGTGGCAAAACCAACACCTTGTTCCGCCATTTCTGCAGAGCATATAGGGCAGGCCCCTACTTTCAAACATCCAACTTACAAACATCTCCTACTTGCAAACGGAAGGAGACAACAGCAAGTGAGATGAAAAAAGATGGACGACAAAACAAATTATACAGGGGTGATAACCCTTCCCTATGTTTTCCAAAAGGCTTAAAAATTGTTTTTTGGACTGGAGCTACACTTTAAAAATGTACCAGTTGAAAATTACAAACAGATTCAACTTAACACAACAAACCTACACAGTCCCTGTCTTGTTTGCACCGCCTGTATACTGCTGTTCTGAGTATATGGGGCCTGGGGGCCACACGCATTTCCTTTTTTTAATATGGGTACGGGGTTCCCCTTAATATGCGTACAAGACCCAAAGGGGCTGGTAATGGCCAGGGAGGGCTACCTATGCCATTTTTCTCAAAGATTTTCAACCATATTGCAGGAACCAGATATAACATTAAAACCGCAAGCAGTTTTAAATGATGTTATTTCCGTTTAATGTAATTTTGTGCAGGGACTGTTCTAAACACGGGAAACACGTGGCACTTCACAGGCATACTACAGACACCCCTCAGGCACGATATTTAAAGGAATATTTCACTTTTTTTTTTCACTTTAATCGTCATTAAAATCAGTGCTCCCGCCAAAACGGCCATTTTTAAAAACATTTTAGGCATTGACCCATGTCCCCTGGGGCAGGAGCCAGGTCCCCAAACCCTTTTTAGGACAGTATCTTGCATATTAGCTGTTAAAATTAACACTTTTAATTTCGAACGTTTGAGTCCCATAGACTTCAATGGGGTTCTAAAGTTGGTACGAATTTGGGGTCCGTTCGAAAGTTCTGGTGCGAACCGAACCGGGGGGTGTTCGGCTCATCCCTATTTGTGATAAAGTAAAGTTTGTAATTTTTAACCTACAGATGAGCTTAATAAAACGTATCAGTAGGTAAAATGAATATCTCCTGAATGTGCACTGTTTAGGAGACGATCACATGTTATGTCACTGGCGTATGGGCACTGCGCTCTAAATAAAGGGCACAATGAATGTGCTGTCAATCTAGAGTGCTGTGCCAGGACAATGACTCCCGTGCACATACGCGGAAGTGAGGTCAGCGTGGCATGACTAGAGTTTCCACCTCTTCCCTTTAAACCCGAACCCACATATAAACCCACATATGAATTTCACAGGTTCTGAGGTGAATTTAATTCAGATAAGGTACTGAGTGAGTTTAATTGACACCTTAATCAGCCACAGAACCTGTGTAATTATTATGTGTTCGGTTTTAAAAGGATGAGGTGGCAACCCTATGCTCGACCATTCAAATGTTGGGAACCCGCAGACCTGTAAGGAAGATCGGGTGAAGCTAAAAAAGTCCTGACAGCGGTGACAGCGCAAAGCTGGAGGGATCCGTTTTACAGGTAAGTCTTTCATAATGTCCTAGTATGCTATGCATACTAGGACATTATGCCAATAACTTGCGGTGGGACCAGATTTTTTTTTATTTTTTTTCATTTCAGGATTTAATAACTGTTTTAAGGGAGCCCATTCATTGTGCACGTGCATTGTGTTAAGGGAATACGTTTTCAATGCACCAGAAGTGACATGCAGCAATTTTTCTGGTGCAGTGAACCACAATGCATAGTGGTGTATTACAGTACATTTTATTGTGCTGCAACGCATGTGCATCTATGGTGCTGCCTTAGTTCTAATGCATGGAACATTCCAACATGTATCATGCATTGCACTGCATCAGAGAAGTGTAAAAGCACTAGATCTCCCCTCATCCAATCTAATCCAATGAGGTGAAGAGCAAGGACCAACCTATCATCACTGTCCATTAGCTGGATGTCACAGTTACAGCTCAGGCCTTAAATCAGGGATATGCAATTAGCGGACCTCCAGCTGTTGCAGAACTACAAGTCCCATGAGGCATAGCGAGACTCTGACAGCCAAATGCATGACACCCAGAGGCAGAGTCATGATGGGACTTGTAGTTTTGCAACAGCTGGAGGTCCGCTAATTGCATATCCCTGCCCTAAATGGAGAGAATTAGAGAGTGGGCTTGGAAACTTCCCAAAACATTCCACTTGTAGTACAGTAGTGCTCAGCAAGTATCTAATATCCTTTTTATGTATGGGTCATGACTTGCACCTAAATATAGGAGGAATACAAATTCACAGTTAGATTACTAGTATTACAAATATATACTGGCTGGGAGAAAGCTTCTGCTAATTGGGTAATTTCCTAACATCTAATTGCATCATCTATGACATAATCATAATATTTGCTAACTATCCGGTAATATAAAAAAAACTATTTTTTTCACTTTCCCAAAAGAGTAACGCACAGTATAATCATTATTTAAAATCATCTGGAAGGTTTGATCCTCAAATTACACTTTATTGATATGAGCATTAAGAGCTAGACAAAATCTGATTAAAATATTAAAAGAAAACGAATACAGCAAAGCCCACTATGTAAAGCTAGTCAATATAGACATGCATTGCAGCATTGCAATGAGTATATATGTGAAAGCAATAACTTCTGTTGGAGTAAATTTTCCATTGCAAATATGGCTCTGATTCCCCGACATGTTTTGCAGGAGTCTCTGCCTGCTTCCTCAGAAGGATAATAGCCACTACTAATGAAAAAAGACAAAAAAAACATATACATACAAAAATCATTAAAAAAAGTGACTGTACTCCTACATCCACACACTCAGTGTGGATGGAGGAATCCTCCCACTGTGCCATTGTTCACTGATCAGCCTTGCCGGCTATAGCTGCAGCAAAAAATCTCAAAGAACGTTGTACAGAATTCAATCAGTAGATCCACTTCTGTACAACCACCTTGCCCATACAGGGATTGAAATTCGGCCAGTTCAACAGGGATGGCCAGCTTAACTGATGCACAGTCAATTTCATTTTTGCCTGGAGTTGGGCTTTAACTTGAACAAGTGCAATAAGAAATATCTATTCAGCACTGTATAGCATTAGGTCAATAAATCTCTAGAGGGTCAGTGGGGGCTTGTTCACACTATTCCTTATGTTAATACACATGTTTCTGTTTGTTGGGGTGTGCTGTGTTCTTCAATACATGGGGGTTGTTTACTAAAGGCAAATCCACTTTGCACTACAAGTGCAAACTACAAGTGCAGAGTGCACTTGAAATTGCACTGGAAGTAAAGTCGCTATAGATCCAGAGGGGGACATGCAAGGAAAATAAAAAACAAAATTTTAGCTTGCACATGATTGGATAATAAAATCAGCAGAGCTTCTCCTCATCTCAGATCTACCCCTTAAATTTACAGCGACTGCACTTCCAAGTGCACTTTCAGTGCAATTTCAAGTGCACTAGTTTGCACTTGTAGTACAAAGTGGATTTGCCTTTCGTAAATAACCCCCGTGGACTGTTCACATCTGTGCATTTTTGTGTGATAAAATGCTTGCAGCTTATTGATTAGGTACACATGGGTGCCATGTAAAAATCGAATGCCACTGCCAAACACTGCTCTTAGTTGCATCCATTAATGCACATTTTACCGCACGTTACCACAACGTATCAGTGTGAATGAGCCCTAAATGTTGTTAGCAAGCTTTATCAAGTACTTTAAAAGATTACATTTACCTCACTGCCCCTTTCCGTTGTGTTCACGTAATCAAAGTCACATACCACAAAAGCAGTGATATAGGTTGACATTTTCAGAGTAGTGTTAAATGTGGTTACCATCCATTTAGTTCCATTTTCATCCTCCCTTTCGGACATAGCTGCAGGAAAGGGAATTCCATTTACTAAAGAGTTATTCAAACAAACACAGATTTGACAGAGAACAGAAATACGCACACCCCAAATTTCAGTTCATACAGTAAAATATAAAGCACTGTGGATATTGAAAAATATAACGTATACAAGGTACACTAACCCATATCAACCTATCAGAAATCATTTCTTAACCCTTTTGCACTGTCAGTGCCTAGATACCTGGGCCAAGTTTTGCAGCATCTCATGTGTCAATTAACGGTAATTAATGATTAATTTGCATGTCTTAAAATATATATTTTTTATAAATGCCTTAATAATACATAATTTTTTAGAGACTTACATATAAGGTTTTTACTGGGTATACTGTATTAATAATTAAAAAAAAATCCTGTTTTACCTATAGGCTGGCAACTGCACAGAAATGTAAAAAAAAAATGTATTTTACATTTTTTCCTGATTTTTAATTAATCATTATATTTAACGGTGCACCAGTATTTAATATTTGAACTGTTGATTCTAAATTTTTGGATATAATAAACTATTTTAAGCTATTTACTGAGTAAAAATAAAATTACATACAGGCATACCCCACTTTTAAGTACACAATGGGTTTATTTACTAAAGATGGAAAGTGCAAAATCCGGTTCACTTCTGCATAGAAACCAATAAGCTTCTAACCCCAGCTTGTTCTATTAAGCTTTGGTAATAAAACCTGGAAGCTCATTGGTTTCTATGCAGAAGTGAGCCTGATTTTGCACTTTCCAGCTTTAGTAAATAAACGCCATTGCGTACTTAAAAGTGGGGTATGCCTGTATATTGATTGCTATCCTGCGTAGCTGCTACTCAGTTCAATAAAAGCATTATCTTTATTCTGCCCCCAGAGTACCGTAATCACTGAACATCTAGTGCCGAGACTTGTAGTTCCAGTGGTAGTACACTGATCATAGCAAGTTGTTTATCATACACCTTCTTCATTCAGAAAAAAAAAACATGATATTGTTTTAAAGTAGGCAAGGACTTCTGTAATTAGAGGAGGGGTAAATAGATATCACAACCTCCCCTCCTCCAATCACAGAAAGTCTCATCGCTGGGCGTTCAATGCTTACAATACTATGGGGGCTGAATTCAAATAACAGTTTCACAGAATAGAGCAGCAGCCAAACATGGAAAAGGCATTAATATAGGTAATTTATTAAAAAAACAATACAAAATTGTTTTTTCCCCGATTTACTAAACAGAACTGCAGCTGAACATTGGAGCCTAAAAGTGGCAGTGTTCATATGCAAGCTAAAGGCTTTCATTTATGAGAATTGCGCCTGCAGAGCTGACATATTAAACACATGATCAGGAATCACTCTGATTGGTTGAATTGAAACCCCAGCTGTCAATGACGGTTCTCATAGGGGAGAATGTTATGAAGTTGTCCTCCACACAGGGCATCATGCTAAGGAACGTTACTATACAGATTGCGGGTGGGAAGGGGGTTAATGGACTGTCAGCATTGTACTGAGTGACTTGTAAAGGCACCCTATTTGTTTATTTTTTGGTAAATTTACTTATTACATTAAAAGCTTGTTGCTTGAACTATTTACACCCAAAAACAGTCCAAAATATGCAAAATGACCAGTATTTTCCTTTTTGTCAGGGGTAGGCAGCCTTAGAAAGTTGGAGATCTACCTGAACAACATGGAAGAGATCAAAGATCACCGTCATCAGTGTTCTTTTTATTTTAAAGCAATGAACTAACAATGCCTATATAAATAGCAAGGAAAACTTATAAATAATAATCTGATGACAGATGGCACTGATACCTGGCACTGATAACAGATGGCACGTGACACTAACAGATGGCACTGATGACAGATGGCACTGATATGTGGCAAAGATGACACATGACACTGATGACAGATGGCACTAATATGTGGCACTAATGACACGTGCCACTGATGTGGCAATGATGACAGATGGCACTAATACGGACGCCTAGTGTTTTAAGTACACAATGGGGTTTATTTACTAATGCTGGAAAGTGCAAAATCAGGCTCACTTCTGCATAGAAACGAATGAGCTTCCAGCAATGAACTAGCAATGCCTAGATAAATAGCAAAGAAAAGTTATAAATAATAATTAAAAAATATATATATATAATAAAACAAATGCCACTGTAGAAATATAAACTTAGCCTATCTTAAGGCTGCACACTACAACACGGAGCGGCTCACAGCAGGAGTCCGGTGCGTCTCCATTCACCATTTCGGGTCTGATTTCAGCCCAAATTTTGGGCTGAATTCAGACCAGAAACGGACCAGAAGACACACAGTACTCCTGGACAATTCGCACCGGAGCGACTCTAGAGATGTGTGATTCGGTTCTGTAGAGAACCGGCTACTATCTCCTGACATGCGAATTGGATGCAGTGAAACCTGCATCTAATTCGCAATAGTGTGAACCCAGCCTAAAGGTGGACAGTGTCAGTCAGCAGAGCAGTGGATGGTGTCAGTAGGGCAGTGGATAACTTCAGTAGGGCATTATATGGTGTCAATAAAGCAACGAACGTATCAGTAGGGCAGAAGTTGGTATTAATAGAGCAGTGGACAATGTCAGTAGAGTAGTATGTGTCGGTATATCAGTGGACTTTGTTAGTAGGGCAGTGGACAAAGTCAGTAGTGTCAGTAGGGCAGTGGAGGGTGTCAGTAGTTTTTTTTTTTTTTTTTGTTTATTATTATTTTTTTACAATTTGTTTCATTAGTTTTTACATTTTTTTTTCTTTGGTGAAATATAAGGGGTCTAAACCCCAGATGTCTCACTTTTAAGACAGAGAAAGGAGATTGAAGACGCATTCCTTAGTCAATATCTCTGCAGCCCCAGCTACACAGAATAAATTAACAGGAATCGCTACAGAGCTTCCTGTTCATTTACAATTGTTTACTACTGTATACTTCAGTTATGAATATACACAGTGGGAGCACTGATCACACACTGTGTTCATTCAGAAAAGGAATGAACATGATCCAGAAACGCTGCTGTCTTCTCTAGGCAATTTATCATCTAACCACTTGCCTACAGGGCACTTTTACCCTCTTTCTGCTCAGGCCAATTTTCAGCTTTCAGCGCTGTCTCCTTTTGAATGACTATTGAGCGGTCATGCTACACTGTACTGATATGATATTTTTATATATATTTTTCACATAAATAGAGCTTTCTTTTGGTGGTACTGTATATACTTGAGTATAAGCTAAGTTTTTCAGCCCATTTTTCAGGCTGAAAAAACCCCAACCCTAGGCTTATACTCAAGTCAGGGTCTTGAGTGGGGGTGCAGCCTCACTGTGCCCATCTACAGCCGTACCTGTGATTACTAAAACAACGGGTGTCTCCCGCTGTGTTATGCAGTCTGTTCAGCGCTGTCCATTGTAACAAAGAGGAACACTGATACAATGCTGGGAAACTGTATCAGTGTTCCGCCTATCATGGACAAGGAGGAGGCGGGGCTTTGTTACAATGGACGGCCACCGTCCAGCTGCTGTTGGGCACAATGAGGCTGTAAATGGGCACAGTGAGGCTGCAGATGGGTATTGTTTACCCAGTAGCTGATGCATTTTCCCACCCTAGGCTTATACTCAAGTCAATACGTTTTCACAGTTTTTTGTGGTAAAATTAGGTGCCTCAGCTTATATTTGGGTCGGCCTATTCTCGAGTATATATATACGGTATTTAATCACCACTGAGTTTTTGTTTTTTTCTAAACAAACAGAAAAAAAAAAAATTTTCTTATAAAAAAATTATAAAATTCGTTAAAAAATTTAGCAACAGGTATTTTTTCATGTTTTTCTCACACAGTTAAGAAGGAGAATCTGCTGCTACTGCTTAAAAGGTACGTTTTTAATCAAGCTAAATAATGTGCTATATGTTATAACTTAATCATTTATTATTTATCTATTTACTGTGAAATTAGTTATAACTTCAAACTTCAGTAATTTGCCCGTTAAGCCACCTGCTTGAGTACAGATTTTGAAAACATAGTAAATTACTTTAAAAACAATATATAATAATTATTTGTATATTACTTACTTATGGTAATTAACCCCTTGCCACCCAGGCCAATTCTGACACTTCTCTCCTACATGTAAAAATAATAATTTTTTTGCTAGAAAATTACTCAGAACCCCCAAACATTATATATATATATATTTTTTTTAGCAGACACCCTAGTGAATAAAATGGCGGTCATTGCAACGTTTTATGTCACACGGTATTTGCGTAGCAATTCTTTCAAACGCGCTATAATAAAAAAAAAAACTGTTTCATGAATAATAAAAAAACAAAACACTAAATTATCCCGATGTGAACGATGATGTTACGGCAAGTAAATAGATACCTAATATGTCACACTTTAAAATTGCGCACACTTCTGGAATGGTGCCAAACTTCAGTACTTAAAAATCAGACTACATGTTTAGAGTTACAGAGGTAGTCAAGTGCTAGAATTATTGCTCTCACTCTAACGTTCGCGACAATATTTTACATGTGTGGGTTGAACGCCATTTACAACAGTGCCTCACCAGCCGCTGACCTCACCGCAGTCCCTGCTATATACCTAATATCAGGGTGGAATGATGTCAATCACGCGCATGCACATGAGCACAGCTCAACTTGCGCACAGGCAGTGTGCCAGACTATGGACATTCTACAAAGGATTGTGAAAAGGCAGGCAAATGTATTTTGCTGCAGAAGACACATTGCGTGTCTATTCTTAAATAGAGTCTGCCTGTTACAAATTTATTATTTTTCAACCGTATTTCCACTTTTAAGCTTTTTGAACTGAGGAAAGCGTATGATTGCTGTATACGGGCTATTTACATTGCTGATTGTTCTTACCGATTGACACCATGACCTCTTTTACTTATGCAGCGCTGTGAGTTATTTCATTTCATCTCCTGCCCCTTTGATTGCACAGTCCCTAAATAGTCTCAGCAACTAGGCTGATCAACACGTTAACATTTTCCGAGAATGCACAAACAAATTGTGTGAAAATTACTTGCAAAAAAATGCTGTTGCACAAATTATAAATACTGTAATATCTTTCAAAATAGTTTGTTTGGACAGAAGAAGAATGGGATTTTATTAAAGCCAAATGGTAAATTCAATTAACAAAAATTAACCCTCGAGCATCTTTTTCATTTTTTTGTTTAGTTATTTTAGTTGGTTTTAATGGTTTGGTGAATTTACATATTTTTGTTTGATATAAAAGTACTGTTTCAGATGTGTTTTATCTGGAGACCTTGTAATACTTTAACTGATGACTATACATATGTATCTCATGTTCAGATCATAGGACAGTGTTTTTATGCTGTGTTGATTAAACAAATGTGACGAGATGACAATCTGTTTTTTGCCCATAGTGGTAAATTACTATTTGCACGCTAAAAAAGCTTACAGATTGAAGATGATTTTAAATGCAAATGGTCATAAACATTTTAAAAGTAATATTAATATAACGGCACGAGCTGGAATATTTGGATGGGTGTGTTAGCCTATGTTATTTAGGTTTATGAATTCGGGGGTAATGCCAGACTGGGAATAAAAAGCTGCCCTGGCATAAACCATACCCTAGCGCATATCTATGCCTAGCTCAGCTACATAATTAACAGCAATAATATTTGTCAATTAATACTATGCTATTGACTCAATAAAATGATGGAGGACAAGTGCGTGTAGTACAGATACGTGGCAGAAATGGAGCCTGCAGCAAAGAGTCATTATGTTTAACTGGAGTTTAAAAGATCAGAACCAGGTCCAAGTAAAAACCACAGTTGTAGGATGCAATCAAACATTAAAGTGACACTAAACTCTGGTTTGAAAAAAAAAAACCTGTTCAAGTATGTATTCCTAATTTAGAATAGTATTTCCCAATCCTCTCAGCCTTCTCCAAATTTCCAAATTCTTTATTTTGTTTGCTGCAGTTATCTGACTCATTGTTAGAAGATGTCTACTTTGCATGGTCCCACTGTATGTAGGAACGTAGCCACCCTTTCTTGCTAGCATGCACTTGCCTAGAATGAGTTCAAGCAGGTCAAAAACAGGTCCGCTGCAGATCAAATGCACCTGTGACCTGTTATATTGCTTTTGTCACCACTCAAAGTAGAGGGGAAAGTATATCCCTGTATCCCAGAGCATGGGGTGCAGGCTTATCCTGATAGCAATCCAGAGGGCTAGTAAATGTAAAAAGGAAAGGATCGCCGCTACTCCTGACCAGCCCAGGTGAACAAATGATAAGGAGTGGCCTCAGCCTACATGTCTCCACCAAACCACACACCCTGAAGCATTTTGCCCCTGCCCTCCGGGGGCTTAGTCATAGGGAGAAATGCATCAGGGTGTGTGATTTGGTGGAGACATGTAGACTGAGGGCACTCCTTATCGTTTGTTCGTTGATGGCTGTGAGAACTGAACCATCAGTGATGTTCGATCGCTCGGTTCTCAGTATAGGGGTGCCAGGTATACTTATATATCTTATAAATCAGAAAAATCCCCCAAACCTATACTTCTCTTTTAAACTGATGCCAAATGCAAGTGGAATGCACTGCGGCAGTGCAATGACATGCCACTGTGGAAAAAGGTAATCTGGACCAGGTTTTGGGGATAACTGGCACACTGATGGTATAGGCGTGTGCTGAGTTCTTAGACAGGGTTAGAGTTTAGAGTTCTACTTTCCCGGCAGGCATGTATTGGCCATTGGGACTACCGGGAGTTTCCCGGTGGGCTGATGGCTCAGTGGGCCACTCTGATGTAAGGGGGCTGGTGATGGGCCACTCTGATGTAAGGGGGCTGATGATGGGCCACTCTGATGTAAGGGGGTGCTGATGGGACACTCTGATGTAAGGGGTGCTGATGGGACACTCTGTTGTAAGGGGTGCTGATGGGACACTATGTTGTAAGGGGACTGGTGATGGGACACTATGTTGTAAGGGGACTGGTGATGGGACACTCTGATGTAAGGGGGCTGGTGATGGGACACTCTGATGTAAGGGAGTGCTGATGGGACACTCAAAATGTAAGTGGGCCGGTCTGAGTGAAGTCCAGGGCCAAATTTCTGTCCCAGTCCAGCCCTGTTTCCCGGGAGTCAGTGTGTGGCTGCAAGGGAGCAGAGGGGTGTGCATGTCCGTACTGTGCTGTCCCGGACAGGACAGGCAGAGACCAAAGCATGAAAGATAGAGCAGCAGGGAGCTGCAGGAAAGAGACAGAGAGCTGACAGGGGCTTTGTGCACAAGCCCTGGGACCTGTTTTAGATGGTCTGGGGGACCAAGGCACATGAGCTAAACAACCCCCAAGTTGTCACGGCACCAAAAAAAAAATATTCTTCATTTCCTATAGTCACAAGCTCAACAGCTAATACATATTCCCTAACAGTGATACAGATATTGCATTTGACCTGTCGGTATGATGTGTACACACCTACACACAGCAGGGACAGGAGAAGGTGCTGCAACCTCCATTTGTGCATGGAAGAGATCCACAACAGCTACCTTTTTACAGACTAGGCAGCATCTTACCCTCATTTTGGTATGGCATATTGTTGCACCTGACCATTGCCCAGAAACCAGAGATACCACATGACGTTGGAAAAAAGAAAAGAAAAACAGTGAGAGAAAGGAACTTGCATACAGTGAGCTGTGTAGGGTAACTTACCTGCCACATTTTAATATATTGAAATTAACTGCCCAATCTTTGTGTCCAAACAATATTGAGACTGAGTAACAGCTACCAGGGTCACATAGGGTTGGGTAAGTTGCAGGCTCAGAAAATTGTAAAAAGTCCTGCTATCCGAATATTTGATGCAGTTTCCAACAAAATGTGCATTACATACAGTTCCATAACAATGTATGTAAAATACGCAACACCCAGGCAACTGAAATCACAGAAACACTTAGGTGTGAATGGAGTTTAACCGTGACTTTCTAAAGATAAGAGCCACCGCACATTGGATAAATCCTAAATATCAATGTTTACTGTAAAGCATCTACAAACAAGGTAGTGACAGTCCCCCTCCCAGGACCACTCCCTCTAATGCTTTTCACCCAATCAGGGCTTAGTCATAGAGATCGCTACAACTATCTCTACAAGCCCTGATTGGGTGCAATGCGTTTGAGGGAGCAGTCCCAGGGAGTGGAATTTGTGGATGCTTTAAAATAAATATGGATATTTGTAATTTATCTGGTGTGCAGTGGCTCTTATCTTTGCTTCTAGACAGAGAGCTTGAATGGTTCAGGTAGCTCCAGCACCCGGGGTTCAAGTCGCAGCGGGAGGAAGCTGCTTGGAGTTTCTTCGGGTTAGTACCATAGGCCACTAACCCTAAGGCTTAATGTACATGGGGTGTTTTAAAACCTCTCCTGAATGATTTACCTTGACAGATCATAACCGATAGTTTAAAAACGTCAGTTTTGCCGCATTCACTGATTCAATGAAAAATTCCTGTAAACGAAACACGAGTTACTTCGTTTATCAGCTCTAAGGCCTCATGTACACTGCTGCTGGTACAGGGATGTTCCGGAGCAGTTGTGCATTTTTTTCAACTGCTCCTGAACTCTCCTTTGTTATCTTATCTGTCCATGTACACAGGATCGTTTATAGTCGTTTCTATGCAGTTGAGTTTAGAAGCATTTTTTGGAAAGCAAAAAAATGCATTCAGGACGGATGTTTAAAATCCCAAATGCCTGTAGGCTTCATGTACACGGACAGATAAGATAACAGAGGAGAGTTCAGGGACAGCTGAAAAAAATGCCCAACTGCTCCTAAATGTCATTTTACCAGCAGCAGTGTACATGAGGCCTAAGAATACCGATCAAGAAATTCAGAGTGAAGTCATGCCGCGTACACACGAGCGGACTTTCTGGCAGAAAAGGTTGGACGGAACGATTCCCTTGGACATTCCACTTGTGTGTGGGCTTCATCTGACTTTTTTTTTCCAAAATTCTGATGGACTTTAGAAATAGAACATGTTTCAAATCTTTCCGCAGGAACCAGTTCCTAGCGAGAAAACCATTAGTCTGTATGCTATTCCGACGGACCAAAAACGACGCAAGGGCAGCTATTGGCTACTGGCCATTGAATTTACTTTTTCTAGTCCCATCGTACGTCATCACATTCTAGATGGTCAGACTTTAGTGTGATCGTGTGTAGGCAAGTCCAGTTCAGTGGAACTCCATTGGAACTCCATTGGAACTCACAGGGTGGCACAGTGGTGTAGTGGGTAGGGGGTAGAGGGTAGCTCTCTTGACTAGCAGTTAAAAGGGTCGCTGGTTCAAATCCCAACCATGACACTACCTGCCTGGAGTTTGCATGTTCTCCCTGTTCCTCTGTGGGTTTCCTCTTATGCTCCAAAGACATGCAGGTAGGTAAATTGGCCCCAGTATATGAATGGGTACTTGGATTATGGGCTCCTTGAGGGTAGGGACCAATGTGAGTGTGCAATGTACAGGGATAGGGGCTATTGTAGACACTCACTCAGGTTGGACTGGTGTGTTTATTCAACCTTACTAACTATGTAACTCCATCAAAAAGTCCTTTGGAGTTCAGTCTGACGAGAAGTCTGCTCGTGTGTACATGGTATCAGAAATCCTAAACTTCAGACTTGATTGGGGTCAACAGTTTAGAAAGTCCAGAAACTACTGGACCATCATGACAGCCTGGAATTAGACTTTTCAGAAAGTGAGCTCAGTAATGGCCGCATACATGCTTACACAACATAGATATAAATGACTAGTTCTGGACTGGAATACATTTACCTACCTATAGCTGGCATATTAGAAAGGGCCACATAACTGGAATTGTGTACAATCCTAGTTTTAAAGGTTGCTTTCAGTGCCGGCTCATCAAAGCATGGATAAACTGTCCTGGCAGATGCTGGCTCCAGCTCCGATCCCACTAGGACTCTGTAGACACAAAATGAGAAGCAGTTAACAGACTGGGACCAAGCGTTCTCCAGCTTTGTTTGTAGGACCCCTGCTATACATGTCATCATACACAGACATGGACCCCAGGGGAGAAACAAAACTGAAAACGAAAAAGTAAATCAGACAGAATCAATATAAACAATTAGTATAAGGGCACACACAATGTGAGGAGAAGGCAATGGAATATTTGTCCTGTTATGTGCTACTTTATCATTCATTTAACCACTTTCAGACCGGACCATTTTGCTGGTAAATGACCAGAGGTCTTTTTACACTTTGGCACTGCGCTGCTTTAACTGGTAATTGCGCGGTCATGCAATGTTGTACCCACACAAAATTTGCGTCCTTTTCTTCCCACAAATAGAGCTTTCTTTTGATGGTATTTGATTGCCTCTGCGATTTTTATTTTTTGCGATATAAACGTAAAAAGACCGCAAATTTTGAAAAAAAATGATATTTTCTACTTTTTGTTATTAGAAAAATCCAATAAACTCAATTTTAGTCATACATTTAGGCCAAAATGTATTCAGCCACATGTCTTTGGTAAAAAAAAAGTCAATAATTGTATATTTATTGGTTTGCGCAAAAGTTGTCACATCTACAAACTAAGGTACGTTTTCTGGAATTTACGCAGCTTTTAGTTTACGACTGCCTATCTCATTTCTTGAGGTGCTAAAATGGCAGGGCAGTACAAAACCCCCCCAAATGACCCCATTTTGGAAAGTAGACCCCCTAAGGAAATTGATAAGAGGCATGTTGAGCCCATTGAATATTTTATTTTTTTGCCTCAAGCGATTGAATAATGACAAAAAAAAAATTTTTTTTTTTTTTTTACACAAAGTTGTCACTAAATGATATATTGCTCACACATGCTATGGGCGTATGTGAAATGACACCCCAAAATAAATTCTGCTGCTTCTCCTGAGTACGGGGATACCACATATGTGGGACTTTTTGGGAGCCTAGCCGCGTACGGGGCCCCGAAAACCAAGCACCGCCTTCAGGCTTTCTAAGGGCGTAAATTTTTGAGTTCACTTCTCACTACCTATTACAGTTTTGAAGGCCATAAAATGCCAAGATGGCACAAAACCCCCACAAATGACCCCATTTTAGAAAGTAGACACCCCAAGCTATTTGCTGAGAGGCATGTTGAGTTCATGGAATATTTTATATTTTGCCACAAGTTGCGGGAAAATTACAAACTTTTTTTTTTTTTTTTTTTTTTCACAAAGTTGTCACTAAATGATATATTGCTCACACATGCCATGGGCATATGTGAAATGACACCCCAAAATAAATTCTGCTGCTTCTCCTGAGTACGGGGATACCACATATGTGGGACTTTTTGGGAGCCTAGCCGCGTACGGGGCCCCGAAAACCAAGCACCGCCTTCAGGCTTTCTAAGGGCGTAAATATTTGACTTCACTCCTCACTACCTATTACAGTTTTGAAGGCCATAAAATGCCAAGATGGCACAAAACCCCCACAAATGACCCCATTTTAGAAAGTAGACACCCCAAGCTATTTGCTGAGAGGCATGTTGAGTCCATGGAATATTTTATATTTTGCCACAAGTTGCGGGAAAATTACAAACTTTTTTTTTTTTTTTTTTTTTTCACAAAGTTGTCACTAAATGATATATTGCTCACGCATGCCATGGGCATATGTGAAATGACACCCCAAAATAAATTCTGCTGCTTCTCCTGAGTACGGGGATACCACATATGTGGGACTTTTTGGGAGCCTAGCCGCGTACGGGGCCCCGAAAACCAAGCACCGCCTTCAGGCTTTCTAAGGGCGTTACAGTTTTGAAGGCCATAAAATGCCAAGATGGCACAAACCCCCCCCAAATGACCCCATTTTGGAAAGTAGACACCCCTAAATTTAGGGGTACACTAGTGAGACTAGGTAATAAATGGCGGGTGCCCTGAAACTATAAAAAAATAACTAACCAACCAGCGTCACCTGTAACAGTTATATGGTGATCACTGGTGAAAGGGTTAACTAGGGGGCAATCAGGGGGCTTTATGCGGTAGTATATGGGGGTCCCTGGCGCTATAAAAAGCTGCGGCGAACCTAAATACCTACCTGCCTAACTAGCGTCACCTGTGACACTAATACAGCGATCAGAAAAACGATCGCTTATTAGGCTGGGTTCACACTGGAGCGATGCGGGAACGCCACGAATGCGCGGCGGGTTCCCGCATCGCATGCCTCCCGGCGGCAGTTCACACTGCCCTATGCGAACTGCTGGGAGTGTCAGTGAAATGTTACTGACACCCCCAGATCAGTTCGCATATCGCAGTGCGATCTGCAAACTCGGATCGCATGGTGTGAACACCCATGCGATCCGATTCTGCTGCGGGCCAAAAAAAGGGTCCCGTGCGAATTTTCGGCGGGTGCGGCGGGTGTGGCGGGTGCGGCGAATGGCTGAACTCGAATCGCACAGAGATCGGATGTGATTTGCACTGCAGTGCGGTGCGAATCACATCCGTTCTCAAACCGCTGCAATCTGAACCCAGCCTTAGTGACACTGGCGACGGGGGGTGATCACGGGGTTAAACCTTTATTGGGGGGGTTAGGGGGGTACCTTAGAACTAAAGGGGGCTAACCCTAACTGCCCTAACAGTTATTAGTCACAAATGACACCCGCCGGGTGATCAGGGGGTTAAACCTTTATTAGGTAATAAATGGCGGGTGCCCTGAAACTATAAAAAAATAACTAACCAACCAGCGTCACCTGTAACAGTTATATGGTGATCACTGGTGAAAGGGTTAACTAGGGGGCAATCAGGGGGCTTTATGCGGTAGTATATGGGGGTCCCTGGCGCTATAAAAAGCTGCGGCGAACCTAAATACCTACCTGCCTAACTAGCGTCACCTGTGACACTAATACGGCGATCAGAAAAATGATCGCTTATTAGGCTGGGTTCACACTGGAGCGATGCGGAAACGCCGCGAATCCGCGGCGGGTTCCCGCATCGCATGCCTCCCGGCGGCAGTTCACACTGCCCTATGCGAACTGCTGGGAGTGTCAGTGAAATGTTACTGACACCCCCAGATCAGTTCGCATATCGCAGTGCGATCTGCAAACTCGGATCGCATGGTGTGAACACCCATGCGATCCGATTCTGCTGCGGGCCAAAAAAAGGGTCCCGTGCGAATTTGTGGCGGGTGCGGCGGGTGTGGCGGGTGCGGCGGGTGCGGCGAATGGCTGAACTCGAATCGCACAGAGATCGGATGTGATTTGCACTGCAGTGCGGTGCGAATCACATTCGTTCTCATAAACCGCTGCAATGTGAACCCAGCCTTAGTGACACTGGCGACGGGGGGTGATCACGGGGTTAAACCTTTATTGGGGGGGTTAGGGGGGTACATTAGAACTAAAGGGGGCTAACTCTAACTGCCCTAACAGTTATTACAGTCACAAATGACACCAATGCAAAAAAAAAAAATAAAAAAAAATAAATGACATTGGTGTCACTGTGACTGGGGGGCAGGGGTAATTGGGGGGGTGATCGGGGGGTAAAGGGGGGGTGTGAGTGTGCCTGGCATGTTCTACTGTGTGTGTAGAGTGTTGGTGCAACTCACCGATCCGCTCTCCTCCGTGTCGGAACGGAAAATACCGACACGGAGGAGAGAATACATCACTTCCTCTCCTGTGTTTACATTACAGGAGAGGAAGTGATGTCACGGGGGATTTCCATTCGTCGAGAGCGATCGCGAGGGGGTGGCCATGAATGAATGGCCGCCCCCTCATCCCGGATCGCTCTCGAAGAAATGCCGACCGCCGCAGGCACCGGGGGGGGGCCCGATCGGGCCCCCCACCCGCGGGCAGGCAGGGACTTATATATACGCCCATATGCCTGCCCGTGCCATTCTGCCGACGTATATCGTCGTGCGGCGGTCGGCAAGTGGTTAATATAGCAATACCATACCACCCAACTGTTCCTGATTTGGAGAAATGTCCCTCTATCCCTCATTCCTCCTTATTTGTCCCTCATTTTGGTCTGATCTATATAGGTGTATATAAAATGCACTTTTTATCTATCAAAAAGTGTTTTCTAGTGCTAAAAATGTCATCTGATTTCAAAATTGCTGCATTTGTAAATTCCAAAAGCCAATATAAAGGAATAGTAGTGGTAAAAATAAAAGCAATTGTGAGTTTAACCAATCTTGTTTTTTTGTACAATTCTCTTTTAAGGAGGTGTGGCAAGGGGTGTGTTCTATGCCTGCATACTTTTGCTGATAGGTGTCCTTCATTTCCATCTCACAAAGTTGGGAGGTAAGCAATACCTATGTGTTTTTCTTAACCTCCCTAGCGGTGATCCCGAGTCTAGCTCGGGTTGGGATTTTAGTTCCACAAGCGGTAACCCCGAGCCAGACTCGGGATCGCATCGCTGGATACAGGAAGGACACGGAGAAGTTACTTACCTTGTCCCCTGGATCCAGTGATGTCCTCCGCACAGTGTGATTGAGCTGTCCTCCGCTCGATTCACAGTGCCTGAGTGCCGCCGAGCTCCGTTCCCTGCGACGTTACGGCGCACGGGAGCGGAGATCGGCGCCAAATTAAAAAAAGTAAAAGTACACAAAATACACGCAGTACTGTAATCTTACAGATTACAGTACTGTATAAAAAAAAATACACACCCCCTTTGTCCCTAGTGGTCTGTGCAGTGTCCTGCATGCACTTTTATATTATAAATACTGTTTTTTATGGCTGGAATTTGGAGATTGCCCATAGAAACCAGAAAGTGTCCCTTTTTCAGTGTTTTAGGATTTGATTACATAATTTAATAATTGTTATTATTATTTATTATATTATAAACTTTATAATACCCGGGATGTCTGCTAGACTCTGGTTTGAACAGATTTAAGAGAGTTATTCCTAAGAATTACAGGACTACAATATAAAATGACAAATTGCCATGCAAAATAATTGTACCGCTTTCAGCACCTAAAACCAGAATGAATCATACCGCCAGGGAGGTTAAAGTTGCAGAAAGTTTATTTTACTTACAACAGATGTGATGAGGTACGAGTATCGATGAATACAACATGCACGTATGTGTCCATGTTCTAGGACTCCATTAACATGAATGGAGAGCCCTACACAGCTTTTAAATAGTTGACTGCCATTGAAGTGAATCAAGATCAGGCTTGGCATGGGCCTGAGATAAGGTGGAGTGAGGAGTAACCTATGCAGTGCCACACTGGTCTCATAATGAAAGAGTATGTCTGGGCAAAAAACACACATTCAAGCAGCCTGTGATACACACACATTTGCTCATAGCTTATTTCTTTCAAATGTCTCAGGTATAAAAAAAATCCTTTTCCTCCTGCCAGAAATTCAGTAGGCTCCTAAATTCCTGTAGTGAGCTAGCAACTCCACCTCTACTGCATTCAAATCCCGAGCAATGTTGAGTTCTCTGCTGGCGTACAGAACACTTCCCCTTTATGTTATGGAGACAGCATGAACTTGAAGATCACAGGGAGCTGAATATGCCATGCGACGCGGATGCTGTCACAAAAGAGTATGTAAGTGTATCATTTATTAATTTCATCTAATTGATTTCATTTTCCTGTTTAGTGTTATATAACTAGCATTTTTAATAAGTGATCCGTAGGTTTCTTCCTTTACAAGTGTGGCCAAGGGGTGGTAAAAACAGGTGGTCTATCCACATTTTAACAACTTCTGGACCGCTCACTCGCAATGTACTGTGGATGGGCGACCCGTACAGACAAAGCACCGTACTTCTACATTGCTGCCTGTGTACACAGGCCTCTGTACACAGGGAATTTTGCAGGGAGAAGAAAGAGATCTGTTGCAAAAAGCAGCACTCATTACACAAATTAGACCATTACATATTGTTAGGCACACATTTAATACTTTGTTTACCTGAGATTTTACCCCTTCCCAGCCAGTGTCAATACCCTGTTTCCCCTAAAATAAGACCTAGCATGAGTGTCGGTGATGGCTGCAATATAAGCCCTACCCCCCAAATAAACCCCATCCTCTTTCCCCAAAAATAAGCCCTAGAAGGACTTTAACTAGGGCTTATTTGGAGGGTAGGGCTTATATTGCAGCCATCGTCGACAATCACACTAGGTCTTATTTTAGGGGAAACAGGGTAGTACAGTGACAGTGTATAGTAGTATCACTGTATTAGTGTCACTGGAGATTTCTGTGGCAGTTTATCAGTTCCCACTCAGTGTCAGTTAGTGTCAGATTGTCCGACGCACTATTACAGTCCCATTATAAATGGCTGATCACCATCATTAGTAGTATAAAATAAATACATAAATAAATAAAAATTCCAGTATATACACCACTGTTTGTAGATACTATAACTTTAATGCAAACCAATCAATATACACGTATTGGGATTTTTGTTTTACCAAAGACATGTAGCAGAATACATTTTGGCCAAACTCTATAAAGACATTTGACTTTTTATATGTTTTATAGCACAAAGTAAAAAATATACTTTTTTTTCCCAACAAATGAAAATAAAAGCAGAGGTGATAAAATACCATCAAAAGATAGATAGCTCTATTTCTGAAAAATACTTAGTTTGGGTACAGAGTTGCATGACCGTGCAATTACCAGTTGAAGCAGCTCAGTACTGAAAAAGAAGAAATGCCCTGGTCAGGAAAGGGGTAAAACCTTCCGGAACTGAGGTGTTTAACTGCCCCTTGACTACCTACCTACAAGTGGACATGGTAACGCTAAGATGAGTACACAATGCTTTGCCTTATGGTGCTGCAATTTTACAGCAACATGCAAAGTTTGTCATTTAATTAAACAGGACTGTCCTACAACCATAAGCCAAATGCTTAGCTTGCAGTTACGGCATGGTCCAGCAATGCAAAACCATTGTTTAGCAGTCAAAAAATAAACAAATAAAAATAAATATATAAATCAGCCATCAGAAATTGCCAGTTTTGCCCACTGATTGCCTGCCAACCGCCTTTCACTCTCCATTGAAAAATGATCAACTTTTGGGGGCAGTAAATACTTACGTTCTTTTTTGCACTTATGGATATAATATTTCATATGTAATATTTTGCACATAATATTAAAAATAAAACTCAAAGTGGAACTTTTATTGCTGTCTGTGTCCATGCCAGTATTGATATGCCCCAAAGTTCAGAACCGCACTGTGAAGATGTGCCTCGGCTAGACAGTGGGGCTTCATACATGTGTAAAAAAGTGTGTGTAACAACTCAATGGGGGTTGTTTACTAAAGGAAAATCCACTTTGCACTGCAAGTGCACTTGGAAGTAAAGTCGCTATAGATCCGAGGGGGACATGCAAGGAAAATAAAAAACAGCATTTTAGCTTGCACATGATTGGATGATAAAATCAGCAGAGCTTCCCCTCATTTCAGATCTACCCCTTAGATTTAGAGCGACTGCACTTCCAAATGTACTCTCAGTGCAAAGTGGATTTGCCTTTCGTAAATAAACCCCAATGTTAGAAAGAGCTTTTAAATCAGGTTTGTTATTCTGGTTAGCTGAGAAATTCTTATCATGTCACATGAGGAAGGATTTCCCTCATGTCCTGTTCTAGTGGCAGTGATCACCATGAGATGAAATGAGTGGCCATCTCTCCATTGGAAATAAGAGGCGGCAATAAAAACATGTTAGTACATGTAGTAAGGGTTAGCAGCTATATAAAGTTTTCATTGATTGTGTATATGCTGGGAATTTTCCCTTCACCTCCTGCCCCAGGTCCACTATCATTGGGACAGGAAATGATGGAAACTCTCCCTTAATGTGATGAAATCAGCAATAAAACTCTTGAGAAATGTGTTGACCTTTCCACACTCTACCCAATACAAAAGAAAAAAAAATGTCTGAAATCCCATGGGTCCCTGGTGCTACCATCATTCTCTGGTCTTCCTTCCAGGTTCCAGCTGTTCAGCCACTTGAATGGCCAAGGTGCAATGACGCCGATGCCACGCATGTACACTGGAGTCACATCACCACAGTACACAGTGGGTTTGGGTTGCATAAATGTACTCTGAGCTTCACATGCGTGGCTCTGTGTACATTACAGTTTACAAGCAGGGGAAAGTATTTATGACAGAAGAGACCGATAGGGTTGCTTCTATCATAAAAACCATGCCTGTACGCATGTTTTTATAAAGTGGGGTTAATACCACTTTAAGCATGTTTATGGGCTTGTTCAATAAAACAGTATAAGGAGCAAAGCAAAAGGTACTCATTTCACCCAATTGTGTTGTACTTGTCACACACTTTTCACCAGAAATTGTGTTGTACTTGTCTGGGTTTACAAAAAACATTCTGATTGGTAGCTAAAGACTTTATGCTTTGCTCCTAAGGCTGGTGGTCCGATCAGGTCCACCTATCAGCTTTTCAGGCAGACCTGATCAGACCAGCAATTGTTCTCTATGGAGCGGCGGATGTTAGCATACATATGTCTGCTGACACTCGCCGGCATCCAATCCAATCTGCCAAAAACAGGCGGATCCATCCCCATCTGTCCAGTGGATCGGATTGGATGATATTAAAGGGTCGTTCCGGCCGCAATGTGTTTTGTTTTTTAAAGTCAGCAGCTACAAACACTGTAGCTGCAGACTTTTAATAAGGACACTTACCTGTCCAGCGAGCCCGCAACGTCGCCCCCCCCCAAGGAGATCCATCCATTGGATCGGCTGCTGCCACCTCCATGATAAATAAGGGAAACAGGCAGAGGAGCCTTTGCAGCTTCACTGCCCATTTCCTACTGGACATGCGCGAGTCGCGCGGTGCTTTGTGAATGGCCCCATTGTTTTTTGGGACACAAACATGTCCCAGAAGGCAACAGGGCCGCTTGCCGAAGAGGAGGAAGTGCCACGGAAGAGGAAGATTAGAAAGACTGCCTAGCAACAGCGGTTTAGGTAAGTTAAAAAAAAATTCACAATTTTTTTAACATTTTTATAAGATTATTAATGCAATTTTTTTTTTTTTTAGGGTGGCCCTCCACTTTAAGATGGAAATGGACAGGCAGTCCATTTCTGTCCAACTGTCCCATAGAGAACAGCGGGGCTGTGTCTGTGTCTGCTCTGCATAGCAAAGTGGACACGGACCTGTCATCCGCCTGCTCAGTGGGGATCAGCGGAAAGATCCCCTGCTGAGCAGGGAGATGCACATTACGAGTCCACCCCGTGTGAAAGGGGCTCTACAGTGTTCATTAAATAAGATTGTTAAGCAATAAGCACAAATTTGAGCCTACACCCCCTTCACCGGCCAGTTCTCACTCTGGTTGTTCCCTTCCATATGTATTTTTATATATATTTGCATACTTACCTTTTTCAGATGTAACTGGACAGTCACTTGATGCTCAGAGACATCTTTCTCTTCTCTTCTTGTCCAGTGCTGGGTGGTTCATAATGAAGCAGGGAGCATCGCTGACGTAATGATGTCAGCACTTACCTCTGAATTACTGTAACATGAACCGCCCATAATCTAGTAGATTTTTGAATAAACTTTCATACAAACATTCTAATCAGTACATCTGATGACATTACACATGGTGTATGAAAGTACTTCAAATAAACATTAGCTATTAACACCTGATTTTGTAGTGAATGCATTTTCCCCAAAAATTAAATACATTCATTGTTAGAATTTTTTTAGTTTGTTTAAATTTTCCATTCTAGCCCTTCAAATTTTTGTGTCACTGTGGTTGAAAATGAACAACAATTTGACTCCACTAATGATTAGAAAATCAAACAAATGTTCATAAAACAAATATTTAGACTTGTGCACAACAGAACATTTTGTTTAGTTTCGGTTCGTTGTCATTCAAAAAATACATAATTTCATTCTGTTATATTCGTTATGTTACGTTAATACGTTTTCGGATAATTCGTTATTTCTGTAGAGTGTCGATATTTGTTATACTGAATCTCAAATCATGTAGAAATCATTCGTTATATGAGCTTATCATCACTTATCATTTTGTTCATATTCATTGAAATTCAAAATTTATGTATATATATATATATATATATATATATATATATATATACATATACATATATATATATATATATATATATATATATATATACACACATATATATATGATAATGATTCGTAGTTTGGAAAGTCGTTTGTTTATTGAATCATTAAAACACACAATGACAATATCTCTTCTCCTCTGCTCAAATACAATACAACACCCCTCTCATTCAGTTCTCAGGAATGCACTTTGCCAGTAATCCAACCTCCAGCACAAAATAAATCAGCTGATTGGACTTTAATTCCCTGTACACACGGTCGGAAGTGACGACGGAAAAGGTCCGATCGAATTATATTGTCGGAAAATCCAATCATGTGTGGGCTCTATCGGAATGAGAGCAGGATATAAAATGTTCCGTCAAAAAAGTCTGATTGGACCTTTTCCACTAGTTTGTAGAGAATTCCGATGGAAAAAGTGCCACGCATGCTCAGATCAAATTATGAGACCAAAGCTATTGGCTAGTAGCCTCTACATAGACCCGTCGTACGCAACGAACATCACCACATTCCGAATGATTGGATTTTCCGACAACTTTGTCCGACCGTGTGTATGCAACACCAGTTTCGGACAAAATCCGTCGGAAAAAATCAGATGGATTTTGTGGGCGGAATGTCCGACCGTGTGTACAAGGTATAAGATTTACTTTGAGTTGACCTTTGGTTTCATTAGATCTTTAATGAATTACTGAATCGTGTCAAATTCATTTGTTATATCCGCTATAATTTCTTTTGTATTAGTTGAAATTCATTATTCTTTTATTCGGACATTCATATGCATCTAAAATGTCCGAAAGATGCAAAATTTGGCCGAATTTCGATTCTTTACAGAACGAATTGCACAAGCCTACAAATATTTCTCAACTGAAATTCTACTTATGTATGGCCAGCTTAGGGTGATGCATCCCCAGGCGCTCTATTCTTGATCTCCCGGGCTCACAGGAAGGGTGTTGCTTAATGCTGGCTACCATTCAACCAAGAAGAAAACTGACCACCCTGCACCACAGAGCTCTTCATAGGACAGCGCCAGAGTGGTATTTCAGCTAAAGCTACTTTTTTTCTTTTTAAATCAGCTGCGCAATAAACTTATAACAAAAAAAAAAACTATTAGAATTGGGTTTAATGTAATAACTGTAATAACTTCAGTGGGTACAGCTTGTACAAAGAAAATGGTAGGATTTTAATCTTCCCCAAATCTTTAATCAATGCACAGCAGAATATATACAGTATTTGTATCAAGTTCTAAGCCTCCCCAAAAATGACAACTGCTGTGTACTTTCCTAACGCCTTCCATTTTGCATTCTATTTCTGTTAAAGCTATAATTTTAAGATTGTGCCATGATCGTTCATATTATTCTTTGTGAGCTAATGACTTTGCACCTTGTTGAGATTTAATCCCATATCTTATTAAGTGCAAATTATTATATGGTACTTAAGTGGCTCAAATAAATCAAAATTTAATTCTGGCAGAATACACTATTAGAAATGTAAAGGTTTTTAAATGTACAATCTAAAATCATCTCATTTTCTGGCTTAAAACTTTATTACTTTAGGGTATATCAGTGATTTCAATGCATGTCATAAAACACTGCAAACATTTGGAGAAGTGTTCAAGATTCCAGGGAATGTCAATGAATTTATAACAGCTGTCATCTGTAGAAGAAGAGATTTAGTGTCCCTCTAGTATCTTTGCAAGGAATGTACGTTAGCAATTTATACAACACTGGATACAGAGGTATGAATGCATCATTAAAGGAAACCTGTACTGAGAGAATATAAGGCTTCTATGACACCTACTGTATCTCTCTGAAAATGCTATGGAGGGAATTGGAACAGAGTAATCCAATTCCAATGTTCCAATTACTTCCATATATTCTAAAGCACAGATCTAAGGTGCCGGTTCACACTGCTGCAATGCGGGAACCCTACAAATCCACTGCGGGTTCCCACATCGCATGTTTCCCGGCGGCAGTTTACACTGCATATGCGAACTGCTGGGAGTGTCAGGTAAAAGTTATTGACACCCCAAAATCAGTTTGCATATTGCTGTGCACTCTGCAAACTCAGACAGGAATTGGATCACATGGGTACTGCGGACAAAAAAAAAGGGTCCTGTGCGAGTTTGATGCAAATTCAGCCATACAATCTTTATGGCTGAAATTGCATCGCACATAGATCGCATGTGATTTTCACTGCAGTGCGGTGCGAATCACATCTGATCTCTGACATCGCACAAGTGTGAACCGGCCCTAAAGAGATCTATTTAAAAAGAAATAGCTTTGCAAATATCTCATTATTCCAGTAAAAATCACATACAAGACATGTAATGCTTCTACTAGTTGCCTTCCACAGGGCAAATGTAACATTTCCTAACATTACATCCCAAGTGAACAAAAAAAAAAAATGTAAGAACATTCGACTACAAGAGTTGAAGAACATTTGACCATGAGCAAAAATATCATATCACCATAGGCTAAAAACATTTTATCAGAAGAGGAAATAATATGAGGAAGACTTCTACATTGTGCAAAAAGTGTATAATGATGCCTAGGCTCACCCCCAACAGTGTAACCTCAGGCGTGCTCATGAGGTGTGCTAGGTGTGCCAGGGCACACCCTAATCACCTATGCGCAATGCTCTGTCCCGCTCTGCTAATTCAGCAGGGGAGGGGGCAGCGGTAGTGGGAGGAGTATGATTGAAACATTTTGGGCACTCTACAGCTATTGCTCAGCTAAGGACCTAGGGCAGAAAAGGGATTTTTTAACCACTTTCAGGTGCAGGCGGAGTGATCTACAGCACTGCAGTTCTGACTATTGAATTAAAGTCCCAGCCTCTTCTATATCAATTCGCCGGGCAGGCCAGGGCTTTCAATTGCTTGTCTGAACCACAGAGCAGTAGATCACTTAGCCTGTACAGAGGTAAATAGTAATCTTTCTGCTACAGATCCCATTGCACAGCTTGGTTCCCAGGTGGAAGGGACACTACCGGTGCCTGGCTCTTAGCTCATGGGGATTCTCCAGAAAAAGCGCTGCACCCAGTCCCTGGACCCAAGGTAAATTAAGCCAACTGTACTATACACAAATGTGTTTGAGCTTTGGGGTGCACACCCTAATGCAGAAAGCTGCACACACCAGTGAGTGTAAGGAATCAACTACTGCTGACTTACAACTCCATTGTTTCAGTTCAGTAAACTTGTATCAATTCTGTATAGGTGTTCACTCTTTGTAGCAGCTTTTTCATTACACTGTAGGTGATGAGTACAGGAGTCTCCATATACTTTGTGCACAGCATAGTGGTCTCCCTCTCTCTTGAGTATTTTTAGCCTATAGTGTTAAGTTGGCCACACATGGCTCAGTCTTTTTTGTTCAGCCGATAGGCTGAACAAAACAAAATTACCCAATTTTCCATTCACACATTTGTGGTGGATGCGGGAATCCTCCCCGTTGTATCATTGTATTCCGCCATCCCCCGGGACTCCCCCACCATCAGAATATACTGATATATGCTGCAGGCAATTAGCTGCATGTGCTGATCAAAGCAACATTTTAAAACAAGCCTGTTCATGAGAAGTCGGTTATTAGATCGACTTCTCATGCATGGGAACTAACATAGATGGATGAAATTGGTCTGGATCCTGCTGAACTGGCTGAGTTTTGATCCATCTATGGCCAGCTTTAGGCTATTTTCTCTATTGGTCAAATGTTCTTTAACTCTCCCGGTCAAATGTTCTTTAGGCTTTTTTTTTTAGGATTAAAAGTTGGAGAATGTTACTTTCACCCTGCAAAAGACAAAAAAAATTGAAACTGACATTTCACACATATTACAAACATTACAAGTATTAATTAAGACATTCACACAGCAAACTTTTTACAAATATTGCTTTTGGATATGGATAGGGGTAGAGAGAGACCCGTTGTCAAGTTTTAATGTCTGTATATGCCACCATTCTGTTTGTCCTGGAGACCAAAAAGAGGGTAAATCCAAAATTCTAGGCTTGTAGGGAATCCTCCAATCAGACATGTTACTGTGACAACTCTCTAGAGGCCCATTCATGACAGCAAGGCAATTTGTGTGCCATGTCCTATGATTTTAGCTCACATCAATGTGCTGCATTAAAAAAAAGGAAAAATGTTGCATTTGTACAGTACATTCTGCTGTGCTGTAACACAAGCTGCAGTGCATAATAATAACAACTAGGTGGAAAAAAGCACTGAACAGCATGCTGTGAATAGATCAGAAGATGGGTATTTCCTGGACTTTGTAATGTTTTTTCATTCATCTCCTGGTAGTTCTCTGGGACGAAACGTGAAGTGGAATCTTCTCAGAAAAAAACAAGCAGTGAAAAAATAGCTCAATAACAGTTTCAACCATTCCCTGTACTATTTAATGCAAAAAAATTAAACTGTCTATACATACACTTTAAAGGGAAACTCTGGAGAAATCCTGGAGGTGAGCATGGGAGGAGGTGACAAGGGAGCTAGAGAGTAGGAGGTCTTGGGAGGAGCGAAGAGAGCAGCTTGGTTATTTGGGACTGTGTTAGTGATGTAGCTGGAGCAGAGTTGTGGATGGCTTTGTAAATTATTGGTAGTACTTTGGATTTTGTTTGTTGGGTGAGTGGAAGCCAGTGGAGAGATTGGCAAAGAAGAGTGGAGCACACTGAATGGTTAGTAAGGAGGATGAGTCTTGCAGCAGCATTCATTATGGACTGAAGGGGGGATAGTCTATGTAAAGGTAATCCAGTGAGGAGGGAGTAGTCAAGACGAGATATAACCAGGGAATGAATTAGAAGCTTGATGGTGTCACTGGTTAAAAATGGGCGTATTCTAGAAATGCTGCGGAGGCTAAGGCGGCATGATTCGGGCAGGGATTGGATGTGGGCCTGAAAGGATTCTATCACCAAAATGAACTTTCCAATAAAAGCTGTGCCTGAAAAGTAAATACCTCTCCTGCTACCCATGACGCTGTACACCAACACTACTGTGTGTTGAGAGTGATGGGAGGAACCAATGAGAGCAGAGGGGGACCAAGAAGTTGACACTCTTGAAAATGTTGCTTTATGAAGAAACGTCAGCTGGGAATTCCTTTATAATGAATAGGAGTTTGGTGAAAACGTTTCCAGGAGAGGTAAGTATTTGCTCTCTTCTTCTCTTACCTGTTCAGTCTGGTAAAAGAGTTGCTTTAATGTACAAAAAAATACTTATTTTGATCCCAGCACACCACAACAGCGTGCAGCGTTGCCTACTCCTGTAGTTGTGGATTCTAAGTAAATGGCACCGCAATGTACCACGGATCATGCATTACTGTATGATAATACACAGTGTGCTGCACACATGCATGTGTGCGTTGTGGTGCATTGCAGCACACTGTAGTTGTGTGTTGGGATGCAATTAACTTTGAACTGCAACACGTACCTATGGTCTGTTGCAGGGCTGGCCCTACAATGGGTCTAGCTGGGCTCAATAGACCCATGCGGCACTTTGAGAGGGGTGGCAAATTGACACACAAGCAGGTCTGTAGATATACAGTGTAGTCTTGTGTCAATGTATCACAATCCATACTGGTGTATGCTCGCAGATTGTGCGTTGGCACTGTCCCCGGATGCAGCTTGGAGTCAGTGCAGCTAATCATTTGGCTCATGTAGGGGAATGGCAGGATCAGGAGATCAATGGCGGGGTGATTACCCCTTTGCTCTCTTTCCCTCCCCTTCCTGGCTGCTCAGTGTAATCTCATTCTGTTCACACAACGCTCCTCCCCTGGACTCACCCCAGCACTGCCAAATATGGTGATCTCCCCAGGGTGTTTCTGGCTCCTCCCGCGGGCTCAGCCGCCCCGGCTCCTTAATATGGTGATCGCCTCCAGGTGTTCCTGGCATTTCCCAGTTGGAGGCATGCTCTCCCCCCCAGCAGCACATCTGACCAGGTGTTCTCCTCTCCAGGGAAGGATGCTGGGGATGTGCAGACAATAATGGTTCGTCAGGATCTGCCCTTCCTCTCCAGTACCCAGCATCATCCTCTGGCAGGGTGCAGCACTGAGAATGGGAGAAGGACCAGAAGCTGCTCCAGGCTGTCAAGACTGAACGGTGCAGAACAGAACCTACTGCAATGAACAGTAACCCAAGGCTGGCAAAGACAGTGAGTACACCCATCTACCCACCAATCTAGGGCCTAGACTGTCTGTATACTATCTAGCCTGTCTGTAAACTACCTAGCCTGTCTGTATGCTACCTAGCCTGTCCGTATACTATCTAGCCTGTCCACCTGTCCATATACTACCCTAACCTGCTCACCTCCACTGATGCTTTATCACCAAGCCCCAAATTTTCAAAATCCAATTATCATTGGGACAAAAAAGTGAGGTGAAATCTTCTGTACAGGTGCACAGACAGCTAAACAAATGTTACAGGGGTGATAACCCTGTTATCCAAAAAGCTTAAAAATAGATTTTTTTGGCTGGAGCTACACTTAAAAAATATACCTGTTCCGACTTACAAACAGATTCAACTTAAGAACAAACCTGCAGTCCCTATCTTGTTTGTAACCCAGGGACCCCCTGTATACTGTCCTAGCCTGTCCCTATACTACCTTAGCCTGTCTATATACTACACTAGCCTGTCTAAATACCACCCTAGAATGCCCCTATACTGCCCTAGTCCACCCTTATACAGCCCTATCTCAGTGGCATATCATCCATGGGTGCAACGTGTTCACTGCCAACACACACTGCACAAATGGATGCCCTAGGACGCCAAGATGGGGGAGTGGTTACATGGTGGTATGTCATATAATTTTGCATATAGACAAGGTGCTGTTACCTTCTGATAAATGTAATTGTAGTTTTACTTGTCATGATATAAAATAATGTGGGGACCTTTTGGTGGGCATGATTTCTTTTTTTTGGGGGGGGGGGGCAGCATTTCATTCTTGGGCCCAAGCAGCACAGTGTCTTGGGCCAGCCGCAGTCTGTTGTAATGTAAAGTAACGTGTCAATAGTTATCTCCAACCCTAACCAAAAAAAGATCGGTGTTGGATGGACTGACCATTTAAAATCCAAGGTACATACCAAAGAAGTATGTACATATAAAATAAAGTAAGGGATAAAAGTAGCAGTAGGGAGATGTGTTAGAAGAGGATATGTAAAACAGATTCTGAGGGTTTGTTTTACTAACAGAGTATATAGGGTCACAAAATAAATTTCTATGAACTTTCTGAAAAGGTTAATTTTGGTAAATGATTTATTCACTGAATAAATCTCAACTTCCTGCACAAGTTGACACAAGAACCTTCCCAAATGCTGTAACTCCTTTTGTATGAATGCTTAAAAATAATTATACTTTATAACCAGTCGCTCAGTACAGTGTTTGAACTACATTATTTTCAGCAGAGATTTATAAAACTTTTAATTTCATATGCACAAGAACAAAGGTTAGAGGAGAGGCTTTTCTTCCACAGCTCTGGGCTTTTCTATGGTACATCCACTGCTCACTATTAAGGATGAGCCGAACACACCCCGGTTCGGTTCGCACCAGAACATTCTAACAGACTGAAAATTCGTACAAACTTTAGAACCCTATTAAAGTCTATGGGACTCGAATGTTCGAAATCAAAAGTGCTAATTTTAAAGGCTAATATGCAAGCTATGCAACAGACAACACCAGCAATAAGGGGTATCTTCAGGTGTATTCTCGCGTTGGAGGCACACAACACCCACATTAACTCTTGCAGATGCCTGTATTAGAGAACACCAGCAATAAAGGGTAGATACAGGTGTATACTGTGCTGTGCTGGAGGCACACAACACCCACTAACTCCTGCAGATGCCTTTATTACAGAACACCAGCAATAAACGGTAGATACAGGTGTATATTGTGCTGGAGGCACACAACACCCACTAACTCCTGCAGATGCCTGTATTAGAGAAAAATAGCAATAAAGGGTAGATACAGGTGTATACTGTGCTGGAGGCACACAACACCACTTTAATGTTAAGATGCCTGAGAAAATAACACACTGTCCCTGCCTATCTAGCTCTTTCCCTGCATGGAACACACTACACAATGCCGCTGCGCTGGCGGCCTTATATAGTGTGGGGCGTGTACTAAACCCCCTGAGCTATAATTGGCCACAAGCATCCGAACATGCATTCGAATCGAACACCGAGCTCATCCCTACTCAGTATACAAAGTAAGTACAGGAATAATAGAAGGAACTCTAGTGCAGCAAGTCAAAGCAACTGATCTGATTGCAGTTTACCGATCTTTAAACATTAATAGCTAAATTATGGCTTCTATGGGATACTGCCTTATCATTGTATTATCACTTACAATTATCATTGTAAAATAAACCTGTTCTTTTGCATGTGTTTTCCTATGGTTTCTAGATTTAAATAATCTATGGGAAGAGTCCTCATGTTTATTTGCTTTCTGTCTCACCAGGTTTTCATTACTGGGAGGCCGGTACTGTTGTTCTTGGGGTGTGACCTTTAGCAATGGAAACAACTATGGTGGAGTCCCCCTAAAATTCTTCCCAACATTTTAGTGCATCCTAAATCCTAACCATCCCACTACCCTTAACACTTAATCTAATCCCTAAAATCATATTCTAGCTTCTAATCAGCCACTTTAAAATTCTTCAGCCTCACACAGGCTCCGAGGCCTGTAGACAATGAATGGTTCATTTGTTTACATGACTTAAAGTAATTGTAAAGTCTTGTTTAAAAAATAAATAAAAATAACACACATGTTATACTTACCTCCTCTGTGCTGTTGGTTTTGCACAGAGCAGCCTGGATCCTCCTCTTCTTGGGTCTCTCTTAACTGCTGCTGGCCCCTCTCTCTGCTGAGTGCCCCCACAGCCATCAGCTTGCTACAGGGGGCACCCGAGCTGAGTCAGAGCTCTGTGTATCCATTCAAACACAGAGCCCTGACCCGGCCCCACCCCCTAGCCCCCCTGATTGACTGACTGATTTTGATTGACAGCCGTGGGAGGCAATGTTGCTGCTTCTGTCTCTCAGCCAATCAGGAGGAGTGTCTGGGACAGCTAAGACACTCGTGGATATCACTGAAGAGAGAAGGGACTCAAGTAAGTAATTAGGGGGTGCTGGGGAGGCAGCTACACACAGAAGGTGTTTTATCTTAATGCATAGAATGCGTTAAGATAAAAAACCTGCCTTTAAAACTCCTTTAAGCCATCGGATACTGTGTGCAGGCAGCTCATATAAGTGTTCGGGACGCAGCGGCTGCATGCAGACTGGAGTAGCCAGAATATAGGTAAGTATACAGATCTTTCTTACACAGGTTAGTCAGAATAGGTGTTGGGGAGGAGGGGGCATTTTTAAGACTTGTTAGGTTTTGCCTGGAATGCTATTTTAACTTTTTTTCCTGTTAAGGAGAGTCACTGTCTCTGAAGAAGCAGAAGAAGGATCTGCTCATCGCCCCGTCCATCGCCTTGCCTATCGCCCCACCCACCTAGGCACACATGATCGACCCAAGCCCCAGATCCAGGGTCCTGCAGCCACCTCAGGGTGGGAGATTGTGTTGTTTTCTGGGTGCCCTGTTGAAGCCAGGAGCTGACAAGAGGAGAGGACTGGGGGGGGGGGGGGGTGGAAGATGATCAGGCCACCAGCTGACTGCCAGGAGGAGAGGTGAGTGAGCCATCACACTGAGGCTGAGCAAAGTCCTTAGTGGGGTGACTGGGGTAGAAATTTGTGTGAGGGGGTATTTGTGCAGTGTGGGGGTATTTATGGAGTGTGTGGGGGCTATTTGTGCAGTGTGGGGGGTAATTATGGAGTGTGAGGGGTATTTGTGCAGTGTAGGGGGTATTTATGGAGTATGGTGGGTATTTATGCAGTGTGAGGAATATTTGTGCAGTGTAGAGGGTATTTATGGAGTGTGAGGGGTATTTGTGCAGTGTGAGGAGTATTTGTGCAGTGTGAGGGGTATTTATGGAGTGTGGGAGGTATTTGTGCAGTGTAGGGGGTAATTATGGTGTGTGAGGGGTATTTGTGCAGTGTGGAGGGGTATTTGTGCAGTGTGAGCGGTATTTATGGAGTGGGGGGGTATTTCTGCAGTGTAGGGGGTAATTATGGAGTGTGGGGGGTATTTGTGCAGTGTGGAGGGGTATTTGTGCAGTGTGGAAGGTATTTATGGAGTGTGGGGGTATTTGTGCAGTGTGAGGGGTAATGCTAGGGTTAATAATGCATTTGCTGACACCAGTGTTAGGGGTTAATAATGCGTCTGCTGACACCAACTGGGTTTAACCACTTACGGACCACCCGCCGCAGTTTTACGTCGGCTGTTTGAAGGAGGATATCGTTGTTATGGCAGCAGCTAGCTGCTATAACCCCAGTATCCTCTTCTTCAGTGGGCGGTCCTCTACCAGATAAAAGTGGTCTCTGTGGCGGATTTGGCGCAAGATAACTTTTATTGGTGGCGGTAGAGGGCCTCCCTCCCGCTGCGATCCGGTGCCCTCCACCGCGATCTGGAGCTGTCGGCAGCGGCGGAGGCGATCGCGTGTTGTCTCCTGTCAGGTATGGAGATGAGTGAGGGGAAGATGGCCCCCACCTGTCTCCATACAATTACTGGGCGGAAGCGACGTCATAACGTCACTTCCGCCCACAGCTCTTAAAGGGACATTTTTTTTAAATGATTTTCTTAAATGACAATTTATTTTCTTTATTGCATTTTAGTGTAAATATGAGATCTGAGGACTTTTTGACCCCACATCTCATATTTAAGAGGTCCTGTCATGCTTTTTTCTATTACACGGGATGTTTACATTCCTTGTAATAGGAATGAAAGTGCTAATTTTTTTTTTTTTTTAAACAGTGTAAAAATAAAAAGTAAAAGGTAAAATAAATAAGAAAAAAAATGTTTAAACGTGCCCCGTCCCGTCGAGCTCACGTGCAGAAGCGAACGCATATGTGAGTAGCGCCTGCATATGAAAACGGTGTTCAAACCACACATGTGAGGTATTGCCCCGATCAGTAGAGCGAGAGCAATAATTCTAGTCCTAGACCTCCTCTGTAACTCTAAACATGTGACATGTTGGGTATCCATTTACTTGGCATAACATTATCTTTCACAATATAAAAAAAAGGGCTAACTTTACTGTTTACTTTTTTAATTAAACAATGTGTCTTTTTTTCCCAAAAAAGTGCGCTGCTAAGACAGCTGCGCAAATATGGTTTGACAGAAAGTATTGCAACGACCGCCATTTTATTCTCTAGGGTGTTAGAAAAAAAATGTATAATGTTTGGGGGTTCTAAGTAATTTTCTAGCAAAAAAACATTTTTTAACTTGTAAACAACAAATCTCAGAAATTGGCTTGTCCTTAAGTGGATTAATGCTTTGCTGACATCAGTGCTGGGTTAACCACTTAAGGACCAGCCTCGTTTTGAGATTTTGGTGTTTACATATTTAAAATATTTTTTTTTGCTAGAAAATTACTTAGAACCCCCAAACATTATATATTGTTTTTTTTCTAACACCCTAGAGAATAAAATGGTAGTCGTTGCAATACTTTTTTTTTTCACTTTTTTGAATAAAAAAAATAAGACACCAGTAAAATTAGCCCAATTTTTTTTATATTGTGAAAGATAGTGTTATGCCAAGTAAATGGATACCCAACATGTCACGCTTCAAAATTGCGCCCGCTCGTGGAATGGCAACAAACGTTTACCCTTAAAAATCTCCATAGGCAACGTTTAAAAATTCTACAGGTTGCATGTTTTGCTTTACAGAGGAGGTCTAGGGCTAGAATTATTTCTCTTGCTCTACCGATCGGGGGATACCTCACATGTGTAGTTTGAACACCGTTTTCATATGCGGGTGCTACTCACATATGCATTCGCTTCTGCACGCGAGCTCGACGGGACGGGGCGCATTTAAAGAAATGTTTTTTCTTATTTATTTTACCTTTTACTTTTTATTTTTACACTGTTTTAAAAAAAAAAAAATGGTGTCACTTTTATTCCTAAATGTAAACATCCCTTTGTAATAGAAAAAAAAGCATGACAGGACCTCTTAAATATGAGATCTGGGGTCAAAAAGACCTCAGATGTCATATTTACACTAAAATGCAATAACAAAAAAATTGTCATTTCAAAAAATGATTTAAAAAAATTGTCCCTTTAAGAGCTGTGGGCAGAAGTGACGTTTTGACGTCGCTTCCGCCCAGCAATTGTATGGAGACGGGTGGGGGCCATCTTCCCCTTACTCGTCTCCAAGTACAGCCATCGAGAGGACCAGATCGCCTCCGCCGCTGCTGACCGCTCCGGCAAATGGTGGAGGGCACCGGTAAAACTGATATTGTGGTGAATCCAGAGACCACTTTTATCTTGTAGCCGACCACTGGGCCGAACACGGGAATAGCTAGCTCGCTGCTGCCATAACAATGGCATTCAGTGGTTGGCAAGTGGTTAATAATGCGTTTTCTGACACCAGTGCTGGGCTAATAATTCGTTTGCTGACACCAGTGCTGGGTTAATAATTCGTTTGCTGACACCAGTGCTGGGTTAATAATTTGTTTGCTGACACCAGTGCTGGGTTAATAATTTGTTTGCTGACACCAGTGCTGGCTTTAATAATGCGTTTGCTGACACCAGTGTTGGGTTTAATAATGCGTTTGCTGACACCAGTGATGGGGTTAATAATGCGTTTGCTGACACCAGTGCTGGGGTTAATAATGCATTTGCTGACACCAGTCCTGGGTGTTAATAGTTCTCAGAAGGGGAACTGTGAGCTCAGCACACAAAAATACATACATTGTGTAATGATAACATATGACACACAGTGATTACTGACATATTTTTTTTCCTTTTTAATTATATCCTTAGCTTGTATTGCACAAAGTGCAGATTACATCTGGAAGTGGGCAGTCTTATCTGACTATGTAATACGCCATAATCATGTCCGTCGAATCTAAAAGAAAAGTTGATGCTGAACAGAGGAAATTTCAAGAGAGGTGGATAAGTGATTCTTTTTTTGTGGAGTTTAACCACCTCAATACAGTGCAGTTACACCCCCTTCCTGACCAGACCAATTTTCAGCTTTCAGCGCTCTCACAGTTTGAATGACAATTAGTCAGTCATCCTACACTGTATCCATATGAAACTTGCGTCCTTTTTTCCACACAAATAGAGCTTTCTTTTAGTGGTATTTAATCACTAGTGGGTTTTTTATTTTTTGTGCTATAAATAAACTAAAACGTAAATTTTGTGAAAAAAATGCCTTTTTCTTTGTTTCTGTCATAAATTTTTGCTAATTAGTAATTTTTCTTCATAAATTTTGGCCAAAATTTATACTGCTACATATCTTTGGTAAAAATAACCCACATTAGTATATATTATTTGGTCTTTGTGAAAGTTATAGAGTCTACAAACTATGGTGCCAATCACTGAAAATTGATCACTTCTGATCAGGCCTTCAGTACATCAGGTGTACCTCATTTCTTGAGACACTAACAAGTCAGGAAAGTACAAATACCCCCCAAATGACCCCTTTTTACAAAGTAGACATCCAAAGGTATTAAGTAAGTAGCATGGTGAGTTTTTTTAAGTTGTCATTTTTTCCCACAATTCTTTGCAAAATGAAGATTTATTTTATTTTATTTTTTACTAAATTGTCATATTATCAGGTTATTTCTCACACACAGCATATGCATACAACAAATTACACCCCAAAATACATTTTGCTACTCTTCCCGAGTACGGCGACACCACATGTGTAGGACTTTTACACAACCTGGCCACATACAGAGCACTAACATTGATGTAGTACCTTCAGATGTTCTACGAGCAAAAATTACGCATCTCATTTCTCAACCACCTATTACACTTTTGAAGGCCCTGGAGTACCAGGACAATGGAATTTCCCATAAAATTACCCCATTTTGGAAAGCAAACACCCCAACGTATAATCTGTGAGGCATAATGAGTCTTTTGAACGGTTCATTTTTTTCCAGAAGTTTTTGGAATATGTGGAAAAAAATTAAAACACATTTTTTTTTTACACAAAATTGTCAATTTATAAGATATTTCTAACACATAGCATGTATATAGCAAAAATTACACCCCAAAATACATTCTGCTACTCCTCCTGAGTATGGCGATACCACATGTGTAGGACTTTTACACAGCCTGGCCACATAGAGAGGCCGAACATTGAAGTAGTACGTTCAGGCGTTCTAGGAGCATAAATGACACATCTCATTTCATTCCTACCCATCACACTTTTGAAGGTCCTGGACCACCAGGACAGTGAAATTACCCACAAAATGACCCCATTTTGGAAAGCAAACACCCCAACGTATATTCTATGAGACATGGGCTGGAGATAGGTACTCGGGTACTCTGATGGCCTGGTGACAGGTACTCTGGTACTCCGATGGCCTGGTGACAGGTACTCGGGTACTCTGATGGTCTGGTGACAGGTACTCGGGTACTCTGATGGTCTGGTGACAGGTACTCGGGTACTCTGATGGTCTGGTGACAGGTATTCGGGTACTCTGATGGTCTGGTGACAGGTACTCGGGTACTCTGATGGTCTGGTGGCAGGTACTCGGGTACTCTGATGGCCTGGTGGCAGGTACTCGGGTACTCTGATGGCCTGGTGGCAGGTACTCGGGTACTCTGATGGCCTGGTGACAGGTACTCGGGTACTCTGATGGCCTGGTGACAGGTACTCGGGTACTCTGATGGCCTGGTGACAGGTACTCGGGTACTCTGATGGCCTGGTGACAGGTACTCGGGTACTCTGATGGCCTGGTGACAGGTACTCTGATGGTTTGGTGACTGGTATTTGGGTACTCTGAAGAGCGGTGACAGGTACTCATATGGACTGTGACAGGTACTCGGGTACTCAGATGGACTGTGACAGGTACTCTGGTACACAGATGGACTGGAACAGGTACTCGGGTACTCAGATGGGCTGTGACAGGTACTCGGGTACCCTGATGGACTGTGACAGGTACTCGGTACTCTAATGGACTGTGACAGGTACTCGGGTACTCTAATGGACTGTGACAGGTACTCGGTACTCTAATGGACTGTGACAGGTACTCGGGTACCCTGATGGACTGTGACAGGTACTCGGGTACCCTGATGGACTGTGACAGGTACTCGGTACTCTAATGGACTGTGACAGGTACTCGGTACTCTAATGGACTGTGACAGGTACTCGGGTACCCTGATGGGCCGTGACAGGTACTCGGGTACCCTGATGGGCCGTGACAGGTACTTGGGTACCCTGATGGGCCGTGACAGGTACTCGGGTACCCTGATGTGCCGTGACAGGTACTCGGGTACTCTGATGTGCCGTGACAGGTACTCGTGTACTCTGATGTGCCGTGACAGGTACTCGGGTACTCTGATGTGCCGTGACAGGTACTCGGGTACTCTGATGGGCTGTGACAGGTACTCGGGTACTCTGATGGGCTGTGACAGGTACTTGGGTACTCAGATGAACTGTGACAGGTACTCGGGTACTCTGATGGGCTGACAGGTACTCTGATGGGCTGTGACAGGTACTCGGGTACTCTGATGGACTGGGACAGGTACTCGGGTACTCAGATGAACTGTGACAGGTACTCGGGTACTCTGATGGGCTGACAGGTACTCTGATGTGCTGTGACAGGTACTCAAATACTCTGATGGACTGTGACAGGTACTCTGATGGACTGTGATTGACAGGTACTATGAGGGGTGGTGACAGGTCCTCTTTATTGGGGGGGGGCAATCAGTATGATTGGTGTACACTGTATGCGGTAACGAGATGTTACCGCAATCTCCTCCTCACACACGATCGGTGTGTGAGGAGGAGAACCCGGTAACATCCCGTTACCGCAGTTTGTTTACATTTTTGTGATCGGCTGTGAAAGGATCACAGCCGATCACGTGGGTAAACAGCCGGCAAATGGCTGTTTACCAGCGTCGGTGACGAGCAGTGTTCCCGGGGAACACGCCGCCACCGACGTGCACGCGCAGCACGCTCGCGATCGCGCGCATGCGCCGTGCACGTTCGGGGTGTGACCATCTGTGATCGGCCGTGACTTCATCACGGCCGATCACGTGGTAAACAGCCATAACGAATGGCTGTTCACCCCCTTCGGTGGCGAGCGGTGTCTCCGTGACACGCCGCCACCGAAGAAACAGGGATGCGCGCGCACGATCGCGCGCATTCCCTGTTTAAACGGGAGGCCATCATATGACGGCCTCCCGCCACAATAGGTGTGCCGCCTGGCCGTCATTTGACGGCCGGCGGTCAGCAACTAGTTAATAAGATGGCTACTTGCCTGATGCAATGAAAAGGTTGCTGTTCTGAAAGATTACAACCTTAAGCGGCATTATAACACTGAACATGCTGATCACTATGCAAAGTATGTGGTTCAGCACTGCGTCGCTTTAACTGACAATTGCGCAGTCATGCGACGTAGCTCCCAAACAAAATTGACGTCATTTTTTCCCCACAAATAGAGCTTTCTTTTGGTGGTATTTGATCACCTCTGCAGTTTATATTTTTTGCGCTACAAACAAAAAAAGAGCACCAATTTTGAAAAAACACTTTTTTTTTACTTTTTTCTATAATAAATACCCCCCAAAAATATATAAAAAAAATGTTTTTTCCTCAGTTTAGGCGATACGTATTCTTCTACATATTTTTGGTAAAAAAAAATTGCAATAAGCGTTTGATTGGTTTGCGCAAAAGTTATAGCGTCTACAAAATAGGGGATAGTTTTATGGCATTTTTATTAATATTTTTTTTTTTTTACTAGTAATGGCGGCAATCAGCGATTTTTATCGTGACTGCAACATTATTGCAGACACATTGGTCAATTTTGACACATTTTTGGGACAATTGGCATTAATACAGCGATAAATGCTATAAAATTGCATTGATCACCGTAAAAATGTCACTGGCAGTGAAGGGGTTAACCACTAGGGGGCGGGAAGGGGTTAAGTGTGTCCTGGGCAGTGATTCTAACTATCTGGGCTGGGGGGTGGGCCAGCAGTGACACGACACTGATCGCTGCTACCGATGACAGGGAACAGACTATCAGTGTTCTGTCACTAGGCAGAACAGGGAGATGCTGTTTACATTGGCATCTCCCCGTTCTTCAGCTCCATGATACGATTGTGGGTATCCCAGTGGCGATCGAGTCCGTGGGTCCCATGGGCACGGAGCTCCCGGCAGGCGTACAGGTACGTTACTTTGCCCAGCCATGCCATTTTGCTGATGTATATGTGCTGACAGTGGTCAGCAAGTGGTTAAGTGTGCAAAAAAGGAATGTGATGCAGCAGTTGAAGCTAGCTATGTGGTGTGTGAGCAAGTTGCAAAAGCTGGAAAGCCATTTACCAAAGGGCAGTATCTTAAAGCGGACTTTCACCCAAAAATGGAACTTCCGCTTTTCGGAATCCCCCCTCCAGGGGGGAGCAGATACCTGTTTAATCCAGGTATTTGCTCCCACTAGATATCCGCAGTATGCACATATATCTACGACATGTACGGTGCCTCCTCCGCCAATCCACCCCCCCCCCCTGCTGTCTTCTGGGAGACACACAGGTCCCAGAAGACAGCAGGGACCAGTGGGATCATGCAGCACGACTCGTGCATGCACAGTAGGGAACCAGGCTGTGAAGCCACAAGGTTTCACTTCCTGATTCCCTTACCGAAGATGACGGCGTCTCCACCCTACAGCCAAGGGATAGATCGGTTTCGGGTGCCGACATTGTGGGCTCCCTGGACAGGTAAGTGTCCATATTTTAAAAGTCAGCAGCTGCTGTATTTGTAGCTGCTGACTTTAAAAAAAAAAAAAATTGGCGGAACTGCGCTTTAAAGATTGCATGGTAAAGGTTGCCAATATCCTTTGTTCTGAGAAGGCAAGTTTGTTCAGAAACATCAGCCTATCAGCAAATACAGTGGCAGAGAGGATCAATGAGTTGTCAGATAACATGTATGATCTTGATGAGAGCAATGACATAAATGACATAAATGACACTGCTCAGCTCGTTGTATTTGTCAGAGGAATTAATGACCAGTTTGAAGTGACTGAAGAGTTGCTCAGTTTAATTGCAATACATGGACAGACTACAGGCAGCAACATATTTCAGCATCTCTGTAATGTAATTAATCGTGCTGCCCTGCCTTGGGATAAATTGGTTGGAATAAGCACAGATGGTGCCCCATCAATGACTTGGAAAATAAATGGCCTAGTGGCGCTGATACAAAGAAAACTGGGAGAAGAGAATGCAGATCCTGCTATTGAAGGCCTCTTGAGCCCCCTAGGGAAAGAGAGCCTTGACTGATGGGGGCATGGCTAGGTGCATGTCAAGGGGAACAATTGGTTGGGACAGTTGGGATGGGATGGGCCAGAGCTCAGGGAACGTGTGCCCCAGGGAATTCTGGCTCTTTCAGAAGAGTCATTTGTTAATTGGGACCTAAGCCCATTGTGCCTCAGCAGTCATGCATTACACTGCATTATTCATCAACGGGCACTTTGCAGCAAATGCTTGAAAGTTGACAATGTTATGCCAGTTGTGGTGAAATGTATTAATTACATCAGGTCAAGGGGCTTACAGCACCGCCAATTTTGTGCTTTTTTTGGAGGAAATTGGAGCAGCTTATGGTGATGTCCTCTACAGAGGTTCGCTGATTGAGCAGAGGCAATGTCTTAAAGAGGTTTTTTGAACTAAGGCAGGAAATCAATACATTTCTGATATATAGAAGATTAGATCCCGGTTCCTGAACTTGATGATCACAAGTGGATCATGGACTTAGCAACTTGAACTGAATCTGAATCTGCAGGGCCCAAACCAATTTGTCACTGTGGCTTTTGACAATGTGAAAACATTCACCTTAACCGCTTGCCGACCAGTGCACGCCGATTTACGTCGGCGGAATGGCACTGATGGGCAAAAGGACGTACAGGTACGTCCCCTTTAAGAAGCGGTGGACTCAGTGACCACGGGTCCCACGGACTCGATGTCCGCCGGGTGCACGCGATCATGTCGCGGAGAGGTAGAACGGGGAGATGCTTTTGTAAAGAATGCATTTCCCCAATCTGCCTAGTGACAGGACAGAGATCACTGCTCTCTGTCATCAAGAGCAGTGATCGCTGTCATGTGAAGTGTAGCTGCCCCCCCCCCCCCCACAGTTAGAATCACTCCCTAGGACACACTTAAACCCTTCACTGCCCCCTAGTGGTTAACCCCTTCCCTGCCAGTGTCATTTACATAGCATTTTTAAAGCACTGATCGCTGTATAAATGACAATGGTCCCAAAGTAGTGTCAAAAATGTCCGATGTGTCCGCCATAATTTCGCAGTCTCAATAAAAATCTAAAAATCCAGATCGTCACCATTACTAATAAAAAAAATAATAATAATAAAAATGCTTTAAATCTATCCCCTATTTTGTAGACGCTATAAATTTTGCACAAACCAATCAATATACGCTTATTTTTTAACAAAAATATGTAGAATACATATCAGCCTAAACTGAGAAAAAAAATTATATATATTTTTGGGGGGGTATTTATTATAGCAAAAAGTAAAAATATTATTTTTTTTTCAAAATTGGCCCTTTTTTGTTTATAGTGCAAAAAATAAAAGCCGCAGAGGTGATCAAATACCACCAAAAGGAAGCTCTATTTGTGGAAAAAAAAGGACGTCAATTTTGTTTGGGCAAAACATAACACGCGCAATTGTCAGTTAAAGCGACGCAGTGCCGAATCACAAAAAGTGCTCTGGTCAGGTAGGGGGTAAATCCTTCCAGGGATGAAGTGGTTAAAGCTGCAATTATGGAAGACACAGTTCACCCAAAAAAAAAAAAAACCTGAGACATTTTCCAACATTCAAGTCTGTATTTGAAGAAAAGAGTGAAGATCTTTCTGTGCTTTGTACTGATAAATATGTCGCTGCCAAAGAGAACCTTCAACAGGAATTTGATCTGCGGTTTTCTGACTTCACGATCCACAATGCAACTTTCCAGATGTTTGCAGACCCATTTTCCTTTGATGTGAGCAGTGCTCCAAATGTGCTGCAGATGGAACTTAAAGATCTGCCAAGTTCAGAGATGCACAGGGAAACACAGAAATGATAGCTCTGTTTTTTAGTTACCAGCTACTTTTCCAGAGCTGTCCAAACTGTCCAAACGTGTCATGTGCTTATTTGGAAGTACATACCTGTGGGAAAAATTATTCTCCACTGTGAGCTTAAAGAGGAAGTAAACCCTGATGATTTTACTTCCTCTTTCATTCGCTGCAAAGGCAAAGCATAATGGACTACTATGCATTGCATAGTAGTCCATTATGTGTCACTTACCTGACACAGGAGCCAGCGAAGTCACCGCTGTCCCCTGTAGTCCGGCGCATCCATCTTCTCGGTGGGGTTTTGCAGCTCCGCCACTGTCATTCGGCGAAGCCGCGATGACGTCACTCCCGCGCATGAGCACAGGAGCCGACACGCGCGGTATCTCCGTCATTGAAGATGCCGCACTCAGTGCGCCTGCATGCCACTGTCTACGGCGCATGCGCCGTAGACAGCGGTGCCTGTCTTCGGGCAAATATCTCCTAAACCGTATAGGTTTAGGAGATATTTCTTAGACCTACAGGTAAGCCTTAATCTAGGCTTACCTGTAGGCCAAAGTGTGTTGTAAGGGTTTACAACCACTTTAAATAAATCTAGAACCAGGTCTAGGCTAACTGATGCCCACCTTCAGGCTGTTGTTAGCCATAGCTCCCAACTGTCTCTGATTTCGAGGGACTGTCCCTGATTTGGAGCAATGTCCCTCTGGCCCTCATTCCTCCTCATTTGTCCCTCATTTTGGTCTGATCCATATAGATGTATAAAAAATGCACTTTTTATCTATGAAAAAGTGTTTTACAGCACTAAACCTTTCATCTGATTTCTAAATTGCTGCATTTGTAAATACCAAAAGCCAATATAAAGAAAGAGTAGTGGTAAAAAAGCACTTGTGGGTTGAACCAATCTTTTATTTTTTGTAGAATTCTCCTTAAGGCCCCTTTCACACTAGGGTGGTGCGGGCGTCGGCGGTAAAGCGCCACTATTTTTAGCGGCGGTCTGCTGTTGCTAGCAGGGAGGTTTTAAAACCGTCCCGCTAGCGGCCGAAAAAAAGGGTTAAAACCTCCCGCAAAGCTCCACTGCTGCGGCGCTTTGCCGGCGGTATAGCCGCGCTGCCCCATTGATTTCAATGGGTAGGAGCAGTTTAGGAGCGGGTTAATACACCGCTCCTTTCACTGCTCCAAAGATGCGGCTAACAGGACTTTTTTCAACGTCCTGCTAGCGTAGCCTATATTGATTGGTTTGCAAAAACGTTATAGCGTCTACAAAATAGGGGATAGATTTAGGGACTTTTTTTTTTTTTTTACTGGTAATAGTGGCGAGCTGAGATTTTTAGCGGGACTGCGATATTGCAGCAGACAAATATGACCCTAAGTGACACCTTTTGGGGACTGGGGTCACCAATACTGTATAAATGACAATGGAAGGGAAGAGGGTAACTACAGGGGCGATCAAGGGGTTATATGTGTTCCCTGGGAGATGTTTTCTAAGCCCTTGTACACACGATCGGAGATTCCGACGGAATGTGTCCGATCGGAGCGTTTTGTCGGATATTCTGACTGTGTGTGGTCTGCATCGGACTGTTTCCTTCGGAATATCCGTCGGACCAAATTTTCCAACTTGCCGGAAATATTTTCCGACAAAATGCTTCGATCGGACATACTCTGATCATGTGTGAATGAATGAATGAATAAATGAAATACTTATATAGCGCACAATGCGAACTGAATCACCTCTAGGCGCTGTGGCGAGCTTTGATCATCTGCTAAAAGAGGAAGGTCTTGAGTTTTTTCCTAAAAGCCAGGTGATTTTCTTCCAGGCGGATGTTGATTGGGGGATTGTGTAGGGAATTTCCGATCGGACAAAGTGCCACGCATGCTCAGATCAAATTCCTACATCAAAGCTATTGGCTACTAGCCTGAACGTAGTTCCATCGTAACGAAATTACGTCACCACGTTCTGAAAGATCGGATTTTCTGACAACTTTGTCCGACCGTGTGTATGCAACAGTTTCGGACAAGATCCGTCGGACAAAATCCAACGGAAAAAATCAGACAGATTTGGTTGTTGGAATCTCCGACCGTGTGTACAAGGGCTAACTGTGGGGGAGTGGATTCACTGGAGGAAAAGAGAGATTTTGATTCAGCTTAGCTGAAACATGATCTCTCTCTTTTTTCCTCCCTGACAGATCAGCAGTGTGCTTTGTTTACATCATAACACCATTGCTCCGTCTCTCCTGTGAACAATCGTTGGGTTGTGCTGGCCATCGCAGCTGCCAGACCCACTGATTGGCTTGCGCTGTGTCCAATCACAGTGGGAGCGGCACGCGCGCGCCCCCTAAACCGGATGCATAAAATCGAGTACAGGTACGTGATTTCGCGCACCCGGGCTGCCCTGCCACAGTAAATGTACGTGGGGCGGTCCGAAAGCAGTTGAAGTATCTCACCACTTGAGTCTCGCCTTAGCCTGGAGCATGTGCTTGAGGCCCAAGAACCTAAAGGGGTATTAAACCCAAAAGCAAACAATTGTTATATTACATTCAACTTACCAATGATTGAATGTAATGGTGATCTAGTCAGTAAGTCTATTGTTTTTAAACAGAACAAGCTGTCCTGAAGATGTAGTAGTTAGGAGGGTGGGACAAAGAATTTAACACTTGCTTACAATGATCAACTTTTTTTACATATGTAAAAGCTTTATTTGAAAAGTAAACAAACTGTTGCTGTAACTGCTTAAAGAGGTTGTAAACCATGGGGGAAAAAACCCCTGCAAAATAAAGGCATAATGAGCTAGTATCTCCCATTTACTTCCCCATCCCCACTTACAGGTCACCTCCCTATCCCCAAAGTATAATGCACCCTGCCCTGTGCACGCCCTCTCCTCTCTCCCATTTACTTACTGTGAAGTTAAGTCATGGATTGTATACCACATTTACCACTGACTAATGCAGAGTTGCAATGCAAGGAGATCAGCTAAAAGTAGTTGGATCTGTATGTGCGTTATAATTAATCAAAATTAGTCGATTAATCGATTAAAAAATTTTGATTAATCGATTAAAAAATTTTGATTAATCGAACACGAAAATTTTAATCATTAACAGCCCTAGTTTTTATATTTTAAAGGTGCACTTTTGTTTATGATACATTATATATCACAACAGTTAATCTGTGTCTTTAGCGCATGTTCAAACCTTAAAGCGGACCTTCAGTCATTTTTTCAACTTCACATTTTTTTTCTGCCAGTAAAGACCTTATACAGCCCACTTCCTCTTTATTGTCTGGTCATTAGCCTAGGCTTATGACATCATGCACAGCTCTCTCTTATTCTCGTGAGAGTTTGCCAGGAAGAGAGGGGGGGATGAGTCATAAGAGGGCCAATGAGAGCTGCAGGGTGTGTCTGTGTAAATCCAGGAAGTGAACAAGCAGCAGTTTCAGCTGCCCAGTTTAAATGGGTGCAGCCAGACTTAGTGGAGGGAGATTTCTGCAGCATATTTGGCAAGTACAGATTCACAGTATATATAAAATAATATGCAAAGTGGTTGGAGGGAAGCTTCAGGATGGCAAAGATGGTTTTATTACAAATTATGTGAGCAGACTGCAGTTCCTCTTTAAGGGCTCACACTGGTGTGGTGTGGGAAACCCTCCGAATCCAGTGAAGTGAATCAATACAAAGTTAATGACACCCCCAGATTGGTTTGCAGATTGCAGTGTGAACTGTGAATTTGGACAGGAATCGGATCGAATGGACTCTGGTGCGGAAAAAAAAGAGTCCTGCATGAGTTTGGTCCAAATGCGATGTGAATTGAGCCATGCAGTTTGTATGGCTCAATTCGCATTGCACAGACATCGCATGTGATCTGCACAGCAATGAAGTGTGAATTACATATGATGTCTGGCATCGCACCAGTGTGAACCAGCCCTCATACCACAAGTCATAGCATGTTATTCAATTTTTACTCCAGGAGAGTATAATGAGTTTGGAAAATTCTAGAGAATTGCTTAAAATGGTTGAAAACCTTGTTCATAAAATTTGAATTAAGCACATACTGTATAGCTATAGTGTTTACTTGTCTAGCTCCAAAGCTCTAAGTGTTGTTTCTCTCTGGTGCTTTGTTCCTCTGTTGTCAGCATGAGTCACTTCTGACAAGTTCCTGACATAACATGAGCTACAAATTTGTGTCGAGGAAGGTGCTTATAGAGAGATAAGTCTATTCAGAATACAGCTCTGCATGCTCCTTTGTTTCTCTGCCTATGTGTGGGGGGTCCATTTCCTCCAATCAGCTCTCACGCAGTGTAAATGCAATCTCTCCACCCTTCCCTATGTACTGCTGAAAGATGAAGAATAATTTTTAAAACAATATGAACTTTTGAAAGCGTGGTGTAGAGTGGGGAAAACTGCAGATATACATGTAAAACGTATGTAGGAGGATTTGTTTCATCTCTGTGTATCATCTAAGGCTATTCACTTCGCTGGGTATATGTGAGGGTTCACAACCACTTTAAATAATGCATTCAAATTTAACTAAATGCACTAGATTTTAGTCAACTAAATGAAAATTGGCATTGATTTTCGTCATAGTTTTCATCAATTGACTTTATTCTAATTTTATTTTTGTCACTGAAAACATGCAGCTGATGAAATCTATGATGAAAATATTTTCGTTGATGAAATTAACGCTGCGTGCCCCCCCCAGATTTCAGTTGCACCCCCTCTCCCACAACCCCCTCCCCACACAGCACGGTATTGTTGAAATCCAATCCCCTTATGTATAAAAAAAATTTAATTAGCATGGTTTCCACAACCCTAAAGAAAACAGAACCTAAAAAAGAAAAGTTTCAGGTGAAGGAAGTTTGTTCAAGGAAAATTATTACTATATATATCATTGATCGTTAGCATGTGATCTGCCTGACTTTTTTTCTTTTACTCAGCGATCCTTATTGTTAAGGTATTCTATATGTGTCCTAAGACTATTCCTCTTCCCCCAAGGTGGCCCAGGAAGGTCAATGGTTGGACACTCTTGCTTTAGGCAATACAGCTAGGTCACCTCTCCACCTTGAAAGAGAGAGCAGGGTACACACCACTCCAAAGTGACCTACGAGATCCCGCATACTGCTGTGAAGACCTGGATGCTCACCTGGTCTGCAGCCAGAAAAGTCCAAGGAAAAGAAAGAGAAGTGGCAGCATATCCAGGAATTAAAATCAATGACTTTATTGAAACTCCATAAAAAGATGAAACATGACACACAAACGACCCAAAGGTGTTCAGTAGATGCGTTTCCCACAAACGTACTTACTCACTACTTGATGAGTAAGGCCTCATGCACACGAGACGCAGATGAAACCTCTGTTAAAAAAAAGCTGAAACGCGCGTTTAGAAACGCGCGTTTTGCCGCGTTTGCATGTCGCGTTTAGACGCGTTTGCGTTTAGACGCGTTTATAAAGATAACATCATGTAGACCCTCCCCAAGCTCTCAAAGCATTTTTTTTAACTATTTCTGCTATTTTGATCAGAGTGAGCAGCAGCAGCATAGAGAGCAGTTGTACACTTGCATTTGCCGTGTCACTTGCCACGGCACCTGCCACAAGTTGTGGATTGTCCACTTGCCACGTCACTTGCCACAAGTTGGGGATTGTCCACTTGCCACATCACCTGCCACGTCACCTGCCACAAATTGTGGATTGTCCACTTGCCACGTCACTTGCCACATCAACTGCCACGTCACTTGCCACGAGATGTGGATTGTCCACTTTCCACGTCATCTGCCATGCCACCTGCCACAAGCTGTGGATTGTCCACTTGCCACGTCACCAGCCACATCACCTGCCACAAGTTGTGGATTGTCTACTTGCCGCGTCACTTGCCACATCACCTGCCATGTCACCTGCCACGTCACCTGCCACAAGTTGTGGATTGTTCACTTGCCACGTCACCTGCCACGTCACCTGCCACAAGTTGTGGATTGTCCACTTGCCACGTCACTTGCCACAAGCTGTGGATTGTCCACTTGCCACATCACTTGCCACGTCACCTGCCACATCACTTGCCACGTCACCTGCCACAAGTTTTGGATTGTCCACTTGCCACGTCACTTGCCACGTCACTTGCCACGAGATGTGGATTGTCCACTTTCCACGTCATCTGCCATGCCACCTGCCACAAGCTGTGGATTGTCCACTTGACACGTCACCAGCCACATCACCTGCCACAATTTGTGGATTGTCCACTTGCCACGTCACTTGCCACATGCTGTGGATTGTCCACTTGCCACATCACTTGCCACGTCACCTGCCACGTCACTTGCCACGTCACCTGCCACAAGTTTTGGATTGTCCACTTGCCACGTCAGCTGCCACGTCACTTGCCACATCACCTGCCACGTCACCTGCCACAAGTTGTGGATTGTCCACTTGCCACGTCACTTGCCACATCACCTGCCACGTCACTTGCCACGAGATGTGGATTGTCCACTTGCCATGTCACTTGCCACGTCACCTGCCACGTCACTTGCCACGTCAGCTGCCACGTCACTTGCCACAAGATGTGGATTGTCCACTTGTCACATCACCTGCCACATCACTTGCCACATCACCTGCCACAAGTTGTGGATTGTCCACTTGCCACATCACCTGCCACAAATTGTGGATTGTCCACTTGCCACGTCACTTGCCACATCACCTGCCACGTCACTTGCCACGAGATGTGGATTGTCCACTTTCCACGTCATCTGCCATGCCACCTGCCACAAGCTGTGGATTGTCCACTTGCCACGTCACCAGCCACATCACCTGCCACAAGTTGTGGATTGTCTACTTGCCACGTCACTTGCCACATCACCTGCCACGTCACTTGCCACGTCACCTGCCACAAGTTGTGGATTGTTCACTTGCCACGTCACCTGCCACGTCACCTGCCACAAGTTATGGATTGTCTACTTGCCGCGTCACTTGCCACATCACCTGCCACGTCACTTGCCACGTCACCTGCCACAAGTTGTGGATTGTTCACTTGCCACGTCACCTGCCACAAGTTGTGGATTGTCCACTTGCCACGTCACTTGCCACAAGCTGTGGATTGTCCACTTGCCACATCACTTGCCACGTCACCTGCCACGTCACTTGCCACGTCACCTGCCACGTCACCTGCCACAAGTTTTGGATTGTCCACTTGCCACGTCACTTGCCACGTCAGCTGCCACGTCACTTGCCACGAGATGTGGATTGTCCACTTTCCACGTCATCTGCCATGCCACCTGCCACAAGCTGTGGATTGTCCACTTGACACGTCCCCAGCCACATCACCTGCCACAAGTTGTGGATTGTCCACTTGCCACGTGACTTGCCACATCACCTGCCACGTCACTTGCCACATCACCTGCCACAAGTTGTGGATTGTCTACTTGCCGCGTCACTTGCCACTTCACCTGCCACGTCACCTGCCACGTCACCTGCCACAAGTTGTGGATTGTCCACTTGCCACGTCACTTGCCACAAGCTGTGGATTGTCCACTTGCCACATCACTTGCCACGTCACCTGCCACGTCACTTGCCACGTCACCTGCCACAAGTTTTGGATTGTCCACTTGCCACGTCAGCTGCCACGTCACTTGCCACATCACCTGCCACAAGTTGTGGATTGTCCACTTGCCACGTCACTTGCCACATCACCTGCCACGTCACTTGCCACGAGATGTGGATTGTCCACTTGCCATGTCACTTTCCACGTCACCTGCCACGCCACTTGCCACGTCAGCTGCCACGTCACTTGCCACAAGATGTGGATTGTCCACTTGTCACATCACCTGCCACATCACTTGCCACATCACCTGCCACAAGTTGTGGATTGTCCACTTGCCACGTCACTTGCCACATCACCTGCCACGTCACTTGCCACAAGATGTGGATTGTCCACTTTCCACGTCACCTGCCATGCCATCTGCCACAAGTTGTGGATTGTCCACTTACCACGTCACCAGCCACATCACCTGCCACAAGTTGTGGATTGTCCACTTGCCACACCACTTTCCACGTCACCTGCCACGTCACCTGCCACAAGATGTGGATTGTCCACTTGCCACGTCACCAGCCACATCACCTGCCACAAGTTGTGGATTGTCCACTTGCCACGTCCCTTGCCACGTCCCCTGCCACGTCACCTGCCACAAGTGGATTGTCCACTTGCCACATCACTTGCCACATCACCTGCCACAAGTTGTGGATTGTCCACTTGCCACGTCACCTGACACAAGTTGTGGATTGTCCACTCGCCACGTCACTTGCCACATCCCCTGCCACAAGTGGATTGTCCACTTGCCACATCACTTGCCCCATCACCTGCCACAAGTTGTGGATTGTCCACTTGCCACGTCACCTGACACAAGTTGTGGATTGTCCACTCGCCACGTCACTTGCCACATCACCTTCCACAAGTGGATTGTCCACTTGCCACGTCACTTGCCACGTCCCCTGCCACAAGTGGATTGTCCACTTGCCACGTCACTTGCCACGTCACCTGCCACAAGTTATGGATTGTCCACTTGCCACGTCACATGCCAGTCACCTGCCACAAGTTGTTGATTTTCCACTTGCCACGTCACCTGCCAAGTCACTTGCCGCGTCACCTGCCAGGTCACTTGCCACGTCACCTGCCACAAGTTGTCTATCGTCCACTTGCCACGTCACATGCCAGTCACCTGCCACAAGTTGTTGATTTTCCACTTGCCACGTCACCTGCCAAGTCACTTGCCGCGTCACCTGCCAGGTCACTTGCCACGTCACCTGCCACAAGTTGTCTATTGTCCACTTTCCACGTCACTTGCCACTTCACCTGCCACGTCACTTGCCACAAGTTGTGGATTGTCCACTTGCCACATCACTTGCCACCTGCCATGTCACTTGCCACAAGTTGTGGATTGTCCACTTGCCACGTCACTTGCCACAAGTTGTGGATTGTCCACTTGCAATTGCAATTGTTTAAAATATTTTTCTAATGGTTTTTCATCATTTGCAATCATTTTTGAGATTTTTAATGTAAAAAAAAAGGTCACCTTTAAAAACGCATATAAACGCAAACGCGGCTAAACGCGGTAGCGGCGTTTTGCCGCGTTTTACCGCGTTTTGCGTCTGAAACGCAGAAATTTTTGTTTCTGAACGCATTTTTTTGCTTCTGGAAAAACGAGATTAAACGCAACTGCATATAAACGGAAAAAAACGAGACTGTGTGCATGGACACATAGGATAACATTGAATGAGTTCAGGTGCAGTTGAAAAAACTGTCCAACTGCATCTGAACGCGCGTTTAACTGCGTCTCGTGTGCATGAGGCTTAAGCAAGTTTGTGTGAAACGCTTCTACTGAGCACCTTTGAGTCGTTTGTGTGTCATGTTTCATCTTTTTATGGAGTTCCAATAAAGTCATTGATTTTAATTCCTGGATGTGCTGCCACTTCTCTTCGATTTCCTTTCACCTCTCCACCTTGTCTGCACATTTGCAAGCAGCACATCTGATTGAACCCTCCTTCTCCTACTCTAAGTGGTGCTCTAAAGGGGATCACAAGGGGCTGATACAACAAAAAAAGTCAAAATATGACTTTACATAAAACAAATGTTTTTTATCTTAATAAATACATAACTGTATTAATAAGGTTTTTTATTTGCCTTTAACTCCTTCTATAAAATTACCCGACCTAAGTCAGAAACCTCTGCTCCTCATGATGACCATCTATAGAACATGACATCCTAATGAAAACATAATAGAGGCCTGCTTGACTCTAGCCGGAAATAACAGACTCTACAAAAAATAATTAAAGACGTGTCCTGAGCCAATGACTAATGATGTACACAAACCCCAAACCAGTAGTAAGTAGGTAGCCATGATTCTGTATGCAAGAAACTTGAATTGGGACATAGCGGCTACACGGACACAGCCCATCTGCATAACTCCCAACATTTTGAGATAGGAATGAGGGACACCTACTAACAAACGTATGTAGGCATAGGACACGCCCCCTGCCACACCCCCTTAAAGGAGAATTACCAAAAAAAAAAAGGTTAATTAAAGGTTAATTAAAAAAAAGGTTAATTAAAGGTTAATTAAAGCCACAAGTGCTTTTTTTACCACTACTATTCCTTTATATTGGCTTTTAAAATGTACAAATGCAGCAATTTAGAAATTGGATGGAAGGTTTAGCACTGGGAAATACTTTTTGAAAGATAAAAAGTGCATTTTATATACAACTATATAGATCAGACCAAAATAAGGAGGAAAGAGGGACAGAGGGACATTGCTCCAAATCAGGGACAGTCCCTTGAAATCAGGGACAGTTGGGATGCAGGTGCATGGCTCTGAATGCACATCTATACAGATGCTGTGTCCCATTATACATCAAATGGACCGCCAGCACAGGGGAACACCAGAGCACCCCATGTTGGTAAGCACAGTCCTTGCATAGGGTACACATTGATACGCCCTGTGTGAACAAGGCCTTATAGGATGCCTTTTCACATTTTAAATTCACTCCTTTTTAACACTGAATAACTCAAGGTACAATAGAGTTAAAATTATTATGATAATCACAAAAGCCCCTATACACCGGGTACAGTTATTGTTCATATACAATAGGAAATAGAACAAGATCAACACCTTCCATGTCTGCATTGGCTACAATGGCTGCATTATACAGTACAGATATGCACTTTCAGTGGGAACTTACCTGTGACCGCATTTTCCATTAAGTGAAATATATAGAGTATCTCTCCATTGATCTTGAAAAGTTGCACAGGAAAAGCATGTAACTGCCAATTGAATAAATAACACTGCAGTGGTCATAAACGACTCTGGCGATAATGTGACAGAGATTTTTTAAGCTTTCAGACAGATGATAGTCAATTATATTAATGCCCCAATTATATAAATGGCCACCATTAAAAGCAGACATAAAAAACATTCTGCGGGAAAGTTAACATCGCCATTTAATTTAGCTGTTTCAGAAATACATGACACTCTTTTTCACAATAATATTTGAAAGTTTAAATTGTTTCTGTTACACTGAAAACTCAGCTTTCCTTTCTGTTGGAGCCTTTAGGCTTAGGTTACAATTTCAGCTGGGGGGCTGTAAAAGGAGCTGAGCCACATATTTACTGCCTTCCCACCCCCCCCCCCCCCCTCCCTAACCACTCGCACTAGGCTGAAAAGGCAGCTGTATACACATGCCACTGCAAAAAGTATCCCCGCTGTTGCATTTGTGAAATGATCCTTTACTGTAACAAGTCAAACACCCTCTGAAAAGCATTCCACTGTGGATTGCTCTTCAGAAGGTAACACACATTCTGTCTATTCTGCTTTTGAATTTAGCTTTTTTCTCTGTTAGAGAGACATGGGAGGTAAATCGTGTTCGAAACATTTGGCAGAAGAATCAGAAAAACTGAGTTCCTCCAGAGGTTCTTAGGATTTTTTGGGAAGTAAACAACTGTGGAGTGATGTCCTGCCTGATGCAGCATGCATAGTTCTGGAACCATGGTCACACAGCAGAGGCAGGTGAAAGACACCAGAATCTAACAATGGAAAGGGCATTCTTCCCACTGACCACCAATGTAACAAAATGTTCTTTCCACTGACCATCAGTGTGGGGAGGCTCTGCTGCTACTGACGATCAGTGATATGCCCCATACACACGGTCGGAAATTCAGACGGAAAAAGTCTTATCGGATTATGTTGTCGGAAAATCCAATCGTGTGTGGGCTCTATCAGACTTTTTCCGTCTGAATTTTAGACGGAATAAGTTTGAGAGCTGGATCTAAAATTTTCCGACAACAAAATCCGATCGGATTTTTTCCGATCGTGTGTAAAGCATTCTGACGCACAAAGTGCCATGCATGCTCAGAAAAAAATTGGAGATGAAAGCTATTGGCTACTGGCCTCTACGTAGTCCCGTCGTACGTTTTGTACGTCACCTCGTTTCGAACGATCGGATTTTCCGACAACTTTGTGCGACCGTGTGTATGCAAGACTAGTTTCGCCCAAAATCTGTCGGGAAAATCCGTGGGTACACCATCAGTGTAGGAAGGCTCTCTGCTCCCACTGACCATCAGCGTAGGACGGCTCTCACTGACCAGCAATATAAGTGAACACCTCTTTCACGGACCAACAATGTAAGAGGGGCCTTTGCCACTAACCACCTACCCATGTAAAAGGGCACCTCTAGCACTGACTACCAATGTAAGAGGCACCTGTCTACTGACCATCAACATTAAGGCCCCTTTGACACATGCGGACCCTTCGTTTGTTTTTCATCCATTCGTTGACGGATGAAAAACGGACATCAATGCACTCCTATGGAAAAACGGATGACAACGGATGATCATCTGAATAACAAGGAGAAGGGGGGTTGCGCTATGGATAAATTATAAAGGAAAGGTGAATATGAGAGGGCTGCCACTACCTCAGGCTCACAACCTATAAGTTGGAACAATGTATCTGTATTGAAAATATAGGTAGTAAGGGCCGGTTCACACTGCGAGGCGAGGCGACACGGCTCGCCTCGCCTCGCTCCCGCAAGTCGCCCCCATTCAGTACTATGGAACCGTTCTGAGAGGAGCGACTCGAGTCGCTCCGACTCAGAAAAAAGGTTCCTGTACTACTTCGGGGCGACTTCGGGGGCGACTTGCATTGACTTCTATGCAGAAGTCCTCTGCAAGTCGCCGCTGAGCTCCCCGCAAGTCGCGGCGAGGTAAGTCGGAGACGCCTCGCCGCGGCTCGTGCTCTGCTCCAATATTCTATACCTCCAGGAAAAAAATATAAAAAAAAATAAGTGGGTGTGTTTACATCAATTCCGTGTATGGAGAAAAAAAAAAAAAAAAAAAAAAAAAAAAAATATATATATATATATATATATATATATATATATATATATATATATATATATATATATATATATATATAAACGCACAATGTGAAAACAAATCAAATCAAAACAAATCAATAATCGAATATTAATATATAACATATATCACGTGTTAAATATGTGTCTTTCCAAGTGCACACTACTAGAAACCAAATACTAGAAAATGTATATAAAATGTATATAAAAACATTGACCACAAATATGATTAAATGGTGTGGATAACAAACAAATATTAGTTAATTAATGAGTGTCCATAATACATAATATTAAAACATGTAAAAAAACGATCCAAAATTGCAAAGTGACTAGTGCAAATAATCCTTGGGGGGTAAAAAATCTGGTGAGATTTGGTGCAGTTTTAGGACCAACAAATAGCTACACAGTGGCTAAAACTGTGAAGGCGCTTCTACCCCTGCAGGGGCAGGGGAGTTGGTGAGTGCGAATTCTGCCAATGCATGAAAACTGCACCAAATCGCACCGGATTTTTTTACCCCCCAAGGATTATTTGCACTAGTCAGTTTTTCATTTTTGGATCGGTTTTTTATATGTTTTAATATTATGTATTATGGACACTCATTAATGAACTAATATTAGTTTGTTATCCATACCATTTAATCATATTTGTGATCAATGTTTTTATATACATTTTATATACATTTTCTAGTATTTGGTTTCTAGTAGTGTGCACTTGGAAAGACACACATTCAACACGTGATATATTAATATTCGATTATTGATTTGTTTTCACATTGTGCATATATATATATATATATATATATATATATATATATATATATATATATATATATACATATTTTTTATTTATTTTTTTCTTTCTTTCTCCATACACGGAATTGATGTAAACACACCCACTTGTTATTTTTTATTATTTTTTCCTGGAGGTATAGAATATTGGAGCAGAGCGCCCTTACTACCTATATTTTCAATACAGAAATGGATGATCATCTATTTTCATCCGTTTTTATCCGCTTCCGTCAACATCTGTTTTTTTGAACGGATGAAAGCCTTATTTTATATCCGTTTAAAAAATCAGATGAAAAACTGATACTTCACCCATTTTGATGTGACTGAGCTGATGAAATGAACGGTCCGCATGTGTGAAAGGGGCCTAAGGGACACCTCTCAAACCACATATGTAAGGAGACACCTCTACACTGACCACCAATGAAAAAAGACACTACAACGTTCCCTGTGCGTGTTTGTTTTCCGTCCACTTGACCTCCAGAAGATTTACCCCCTTCATGACCAGGCCTTTTTTTGCTTTTCTGGCACTATAAAAAAAACATTTTTAACTGACAATTTTGAAAAAAAATCTATATTTTTTTACTTTCTGCTATAAAATATATCCAATAATATATAAAAAAATTCTTCAAAAGTTTAGGCCAATATGTATTCTGCTACATATTTTTGCGAGAAAAAAAATCCCAATAAGTGTATATTGATTGGTTTGCGCAAAAGGTGTAGCGTCTACAAAGTATGGTATATATATATATATATATTTATATTTATAGTGAAATGTGTATGTATGTATTTCTTGTTATACTAGTAATGGTGGTAATCAGCAACTTATAGCATGAATGTGATATTGTGGTGTACAATCTGAAACTTTTGACACTTTGTGGGACCCAGTGACACTAATACAGTGATCATTGATAAAACTATGCATTGTCACTGTACTAAAGACACCAGCTGGGAAGGGGTTAAACATCTAGGGACATCTAGGGCGATCAAAGGGTTAAATGTGTGCCTAAGCAGTGTTTTTGTGTACTTTGTGTGCTTCTTTCACTAAGGGATGTGCTGGATTTTAATCTCTGCATTGCAGGGAAACAAAATCCAGCACATCCCCGCTGACAGGACCCAGCTCTACATTGTTTACATATGCAGAGCTCCGTCCTGTGTGTCTCCTCACTGGAGATCATCAGTGGAAATCCACTGGCCGGCATCTGCTGATTGCCTTCTGCTGTGAGTAATCCCCCTACCCGTGCAAAATGACGTATATATACGTGATCCTACACACAACAGCCACCCTGTAGCAGGGGCATCCTCAAATGGAAGGTGAAGGAGCGCAAGGTCTCTAACATTCACCAGCTCCGTGCTGGAAAATAATGGTGGCCACACAAAATATTGACACTTTGGGCCCAATTTGGACATTTTCACTTAGGGGTGTACTCACTTTTGTTGCCAGCGGTTTAGACATTAATGGCTGTGTGTTGAGTTATTTTGAGAGGACATCAAATTTACAGTGTTATACAAGCTGTACACTCACGACTTTACATTGTAGCAAAGTGTAATTTCTTCAGTCTTGTCACATGAAAAGATATAATAAAATATTTACAAAAATGTGTGGGGCGTACTCTCTTTTGTGAGACTCTGTACATGTAAAACTTATGTAGGGAGATTTATTTAATCTCTGCTTATCATCTGAGGCTGTTCACTTCACTGGGTATATGTGAGGGCTTACATCCACTTTAATTTGTTATTTTATATACAACTTATTGATCACGCTAATGTATTTTTAACTGAAGATATGTTATTTTTGGAAGGGGTTCCTCCAGAATCTGAAAGTTATTTGAACAGTTTGTCTGTGTTAGAAAGGTTGAGAAAGTTAGACTGTCTTAGAAACAAACAGCCCTGTTTTAGTCTGCTAGCAAAATTCCCAGTCATCAGATCATTTGTCACATTTAAAAAACCCATTTGGAGCCTTTATAAACCCGAAATTTCCAGTGTGCGCTATCATAACTGGTTAAGGTCAGGAACGTATCTGCCATGAGGCAAACAAGGCATTTGCCTTGGGTGACATTTTTCAGGGGGACAGTACCGCCCCCAGCCTAGTCATACGTTTACTCGGCTCAGCAGAGCACAGTGAGAGGCATCAGGGCCAGAACTAGGGGATGCAAAAAAGCAGAAGCCCTAGATGCAACAATTTACTGGAGGAGCTAGGAGCAGGCAGTGCGGGGGCACAGGCAGGACAGGCAGTAAACAAGCAGGGCACACATGTCTGCGATTGAGAAACAACAGTGGTGCCATTCAGCTGCAGACAGACCAGCCACCATCAGGTACTGAGTCCCAGAACACTGACAAGTGACAAGCGGACTGCACAGGGGCAGGAGCGGGAGCCGGAGCTCACACAAGAAGCATCCTATCACTGCCATTGACAGGCCCCTACCCAAACATCATGGTATGTAGAGAATGTGGGGCAGGAGGAGCTGAGTGTTCTGGGGGGTGGTGGTGAGAGAAGGGGATTCTTTGCCCTGGGGGATGGGGGAAGCTGAGTGTACTGGGGGGTTGGTGAGAGAAGAAGGGGGCACTTTGTCCTGGGGGGGAGCTAAGTGTACTGGGGGGTGGCAAGAGAAGAAGGGGGCACTTTGTCTTGGGGGGATGAAGCTGAGTGTACTGGGTAGGTGGTGAGAGAAGAAGGGGGCACTTTGTCCTGGGGGTGGTGAGAGAAGAAGGGGGCACTTTGTCCTGGAGGGTGGTGAGAGAAGAAGGGGCACTTTGTTCTGGGGTGTGAGGTTGAGTGTACTGGGGGGGGTGGTGAGAGAAGAAGGGGGCACTTTGTCCTGGGGGTGGTGAGAGAAGAAGGAGGCACTTTGTCCTGGGGGGTGGTGAGAGAAGAAGGGGGCACTTTGTCCTGGAGGGTGGTGAGAGAAGAAGGGGCACTTTGTTCTAGGGGTGTGAGGTTGAGTGTACTGGGGAGGGGGTGGTGAGAGAAGAAGGGGGCACTTTGTCCTGGGGGTGGTGAGAGAAGAAGGGGGCACATTGTCCTAGGGGGTGATGAGAGAAGAAGGGGCACTTTGTTCTGGGGGTGTGAGGTTGAGTGTACTGGGGAGGGGGTGGTGAGAGAAGAAGGGGGCACTTTGTCCTGGGGGCGGTGAGAGAAGAAGGGGGCACTTTGTCCTGGAGGGTGGTGAGAGAAGAAGGGAAACTTTGTTCTGAGGGTGTGAGGTTGAGTGTACTGAGGGGGGTGGTAAGAGGAGAAGGGGCGCTTTGTCCTGGGGGGGGGGGGGAGCTCAAGCTCTGTGTACTATAGGGCTAAGGGGTGTGTAAACTCTGTTATGGGGGAGCTGTTCCCTGCGGATGGGAGGAAAGGGAAAGCTCTGTGTACTAGGGCTAGGGGTGGTTGGAGCTCTGTAGTGGGGGGGGGGGGGTGGGATAAAGGGGGAGCTAGGGGGTTGTGGAGCTCTATGTACTGGGGGAGAATGGGGGGGTAAGGCTTGTAGTAAGGAGAGGGCTGAAACTGTAAGGCCGCGTACACACGGGCGGACTGTTTGCCCAACCTTGTTCGGCAAACAGTTTCATCAAACAGTCCGCTCAAAATTTGCATGAGCGGACTTGCCCACACACGAGCGGACTGTTTGACGAACAAGGTTGGGCAAACAGTTCGCTCAACTTTTGAAATGAACGGACTCGCCCACGTAAGGCGGAGGCAAATCCGCCCATTTCGAGCGCGTGTACAGGTAGGCGGGGCCCGCGAAGGAGACGTCGCGGGCTCCGCCGCCTGGAATGGGCTTAAAGGGGAACCCCAACGCCGAAAAAAATCGGCGTGGGGGTTCCCCCCAAGTCCAGACCAGACCCTTGTCCGAGCACGCTACCCGGCCGGCCAGGAAAGGGGGGCGAGCGAGCGCGCCCCCCCTCCTGAGCCGTACCAGGCCGCGTGCCCTCAACATGGGGGGTGCCTTGGGGAAGGGGGGGCCGCGCGGCCCCCCCACCCCAAAGCACCTTGTCCCCATGTTGATGAGGACAAGGGCCTCTTCCCGACAACCCTGGCCGTTGGTTGTCGGGGTCTGCGGGCGGGGGGCTTATCGGAATCCGGGAGCCCCCTTTAAGAAGGGGGCCCCGGATACCGGCCTCCCACCCTATGTGAATGAGTATGGGGTACAATGTACCCCTACCCATTCACCTGTGAACTAAAGTACAATAAAAAACACAACACAGAGAAAAAATATTTTATTGCACAGCTCCGGGGGTCTTCGGGGGTCTTCTCGCCGGACTCCTCCGCTATGTGTGTGTAGCTCTTTTGCTAGCGGAGGAGTCCGGCTTTCTTCCTCCCCGCCGCCGGCCTCTTCTCCCGACTTCGGGGGTCTTGTCCCCCTCTTCGGTTCTTCTGCCGGGCCACCGCGCCTGGTCCGGTGGCCCGGTCTTCTGTCGCCGTCTTCCGTTCTTCTGTCGCCGCCTTCGGTTCTTCTGCCGGGCCACCGCGCCTTCTTGTAGCTCTTTTACAGGCGGTGGCCCGGTCTTCTGTCGCCGCTGTCGTCGCCGCCGCCGCCGCCTTCCGTTCTTGTTCTTCTTCTTGTTCTTCTTCTCCTGGAGATGTTGACTCGACGAGCTCTCCGGCCGGAATGCCAGGGACACGCTCCGCTGCCACTTATATAGTGACAATGGGGCGGTGTCACATGGTATATGTCACATGGGTTGGTCACATGGGTTGATGTCACATGGGGACTATGACATCGTAAGGGGGCGGGGTCACCATGTGACCAACCCATGTGACATATACCATGTGACACCGCCCCATTGTCACTATATAAGTGACTGCACAGCGCGGCTCTGGCATTCCGGCCGGAGAGCTCGTCGAGTCAACATCTCCAGAAGAAGAAGAAGAAGAACAAGAAGAAGAACAAGAACGGAAGGCGGCGGCGGCGACGACGACAGCGGCGACAGAAGACCGGGCCACCGCCTGTAAAAGAGCTACAAGAAGGCGCGGTGGCCCGGCAGAAGAACCGAAGGCGGCGACAGAAGAACGGAAGACGGCGACAGAAGACCGGGCCACCGGACCAGGCGCGGTGGCCCGGCAGAAGAACCGAAGAGGGGGACAAGACCCCCGAAGTCGGGAGAAGAGGCCGGCGGCGGGGAGGAAGAAAGCCGGACTCCTCCGCTAGCAAAAGAGCTACACACACATAGCGGAGGAGTCCGGCGAGAAGACCCCCGGAGCTGTGCAATAAAATATTTTTTCTCTGTGTTGTGTTTTTTATTGTACTTTATTTCACAGGTGAATGGGTAGGGGTACATTGTACCCCATACTCATTCACATAGGGTGGGGGGCCGGTATCCGGGGGCCCCCTTCTTAAAGGGGGCTCCCGGATTCCGATAAGCCCCCCGCCCGCAGACCCCGACAACCAACGGCCAGGGTTGTCGGGAAGAGGCCCTTGTCCTCATCAACATGGGGACAAGGTGCTTTGGGGTGGGGGGGCCGCGCGGCCCCCCCTTCCCCAAGGCACCCCCCATGTTGAGGGCACGCGGCCTGGTACGGCTCAGGAGGGGGGGCGCGCTCGCTCGCCCCCCTTTCCTGGCCGGCCGGGTAGCGTGCTCGGACAAGGGTCTGGTGTGGACTTGGGGGGAACCCCCACGCCGATTTTTTTCGGCGTTGGGGTTCCCCTTTAAGCCCATTCCAGGCGGCGGAGCCCGCGACGTCTCCTTCGCGGGCCCCGCCTACCTGTACACGCGCTCGAAATGGGCGGATTTGCCTCCGCCTTACGTGGGCGAGTCCGTTCATTTCAAAAGTTGAGCGAACTGTTTGCCCAACCTTGTTCGTCAAACAGTCCGCTCGTGTGTGGGCAAGTCCGCTCATGCAAATTTTGAGCGGACTGTTTGATGAAACTGTTTGCCGAACAAGGTTGGGCGAACAGTCCGCCCGTGTGTACGCGGCCTAAGTCCTATATTAAAGTGGAACTTTAGTCCTGAGTTTTATAATGGGTGGACAGACAGGAATTTGAATGCAGAAGAGACATGGTTTGACTTTTCTGCATTAAAGTTACTTACCTACCTGTCCACCGCTGTACAGTGAGCCACACATGCCCTCCACTAAGCCTGCTCTGCTCTATGGGCAGGCGGATGTAAACAAACTCTGCTGTCTGTTTACACCCGACTGCGATCTGATCCAACCTGCTCAGACAGAGGGGAACGGGTCCCCTTTTGTTTGTTTTTAGTGGACCAGATTAGATTGGAGATTACACCCGCTGCTCCATAGAAGAGAATGGATGGTCCTATTGGGTCCACCTGAAAAATAGACAAAGTGGAACTGCTCATGTGAAAGGAAAGGGTGGGACCAATTTAGATTGGGGGGGGGCGTCCAATTTTAATCTTGCCTAGGGCAGCAAAAAAACCTAAATACACCACTGGGTAAGACAGAACAAAGTTAAACTATTGAAATACCTCAAACAAGTGGGATTTTAAAGGCAATGTCATAAGATATTATATGATAAAAAAAACAATATATTTATTAATACAAGAAGATTTTCAATACACAAATCATTATACAGAAATGTTTAACACAATATAATATGCAATATCTACAACAGTAGGGATGAGCCGAACACCTCCCTGTTCGGTTCGAACCAGAACCTGCGAACAGACCTAAACTTTGTGTGAACTTTAGAACCCTACTAAAGTCTATGGGACTCGAACATTCAAAATCTTAAGTGATAATTTTAAAGGCTAATGTGTAAGTTACTGTCCCAAAAAGTGTTTGGGGACCTGGGTCCTGCCCCAGGGGACATGGATCAATGCAATTTTTTTTTTTTTTAAACGGCTGTTTTTTCGGGAGCAGTGATTTTAATAATGATTAAAGTGAAACAATAAAAGTGTAATATTCCTTTAAATTTCGTAGCTGGGGGGTATCTATATTATGCCTGTGAAGGGGCGCATGTTTCTGGTGCTTAGAACTGTCCCTGCACAAAGTGTCATTTGTGCAGGAAAAAAAGTCTTTTAAAATCACTTGCGGCTAAATTGTCGGCTCCCCGTAATACAGAGAACATTCAATGAGTGTTCTCTGTATTAGCCGACAATTCATTCATTCATTGATAAATAAAAAAAAAAAAGTGTGGGGGTTCCCCTAAATTAAATTACCAGGCCCTTCAGGTCTGATATGGATATTAACCCCGCATCAAAGTATCTCTCAGTCCAGCTCTGAAGGGAGCCAGGGGTTCCCCAGTGATGTATGGGTGACCCCGCCCCCTCTGATGTAACGTCACTGGGGAACCCCTGGCTTCCCTCTACAGCGTCAGAGGGGCGGGGTCAGGTGACGGGTGGCCCTGCCCTCCTAATATAAGAAACGTCAGCGCTGGGATCTCCGCAGTGTCTCCGCACTGGACACAGAAGACGGATGTATGGACAGCGCTGGACTGAGAGATCCCCCGTCGCTGGATATGATCATCCATCGCTTGACCCCGGAGATTCGTCGCTGGATAGCAAGAGTGGATTAGCACTGCTGGAATCTTTTTTTTATTTTTTTTATTTTTAATAAAGGAATTTTTCAAAAGTGTGTTTGTCTTATTTAACCATTTTTACACTTTCTTTGTGAAATGGTAGGGGTACTTTTGTACCCCCTTACCATTTCAAACAGGGGGGGGGGGCCGAGATCTGGGGGTCCCCTTGTTAAAGGGGGCTTCCAGATTCTGATAAGCCCCCCACCCACAGACCCTCACAACCACCGGCCAGGGTTGTGAGGATGAGGCCCTTGTCCTCATCAACATGGGGACAAGGTGCTTTGAGGGGTCACAGACCCCCAAAGCATCCTCCCAATGTTGAGGGTATGTGGCCTGGTACGGTTCAGGAGGGAGGGGGGCCGCTCTATCGTCCCCCCCTCTTTTCCTACGGCCTGCCAGGTTGCGTGCTTGGATAAAGGGTCTGGTATGGATTTTTAGGGGGACCCCCACGTCAATTTTTTTTAAAATTTGATGCGGGGTTCCCCTTAATATCCATATCAGACCTGAAGGGTCTGGTATGGATATTTAGGGGGACCCCCACGTCAATTTTTTTTTTTAATTTGACACGGGGTTCCCCTTAATATCCATGTCAGACCTGAAGGGCCTGGTAATTGAATTTAGGGGAACCCCCACGCTTTTTAAAAAAAAAATGTATCAATGAATGAATGAATTGTCGGCTAATAGAGAGAACACTCATTGAGTGTTCTCTGTATTACGGGGAGCCGACAATTTAGCCGCAAGTGATTTTAAAATACTTTTTTCCTGCACAAATGACACTTTGTGCAGGGACAGTTCTAAGCACCAGAAACATGCACCCCTTAACAGGCATACTATAGATACCCCCCAGCTACGAAATTTAAAGGAATATTACACTTTTATTGTTTCACTTTAATCATTATTAAAATCACTGCTCCTGAAAAAACGGCCGTTTTTAAAACTTTTTTTTGCATTGATCCATGTCCCCTGGGGCAGGACCCAGGTCCCCAAATACTTTTTAGGACAGTAACCTGCATATTACCCTTTAAAATGAGCACTTTAGATTTCTCCCATAGACTTGTATAGGGTGTTCCGGCTTTTCGAATTTGCTGCAAACAGCCCAAATTGTTCACCAAACAGGCAATGTTTGAGTAGACCATGAGTTCGACTCGAACTCGAAGCTCATCCCTATACAACAGCAAGCAACAAAGAGCGGCTTTCTAACGCGTTTCGATTGGTACAAAAATTATCTTTTTCAGGGAACCAGTCTCTGGAAGCACAAAATATCAAATCAAAAACCTTGAAAAAAAATATAAATCAAGAAAAAACAATACATACATAATATCCAGGTTAAACTAGCCACCTTCTGGTCCCAGTTACAATTGTCTCTCACCCCAATGAGAGACCCCAATATCACCCCAATATCTTATGACATTGCCTTTAAAATCCCACTTGTTTGAGGTATTTCAATAGTTTATTTAGGGATGATGGCAATAACATGCCGCTCTAAATGAGTTCATATAGTTTTTGAAGCAGAACAAAGTTTTGCAAAGAATAAAGATCAAAGTGCCTTGTGATGTTTGTACTGGGGAAATACTGTATATAATTTGTACATAACACAAATAAAACTTTGATGGAAAAAAGGGTAACTAAAAAAAAGCCACTTAATCACTGCCATAGACCTCTCCCTCCTTACTCTCGCTCTCTAATTATCTCCATTCTCTCCTTTTTTGAAAATTCTTTCTACCTTTTTTCACACTGTGCCCCAGTACCAGTCCAGCAAGATTCAACTTAGACATCGTGACCTCCGTTAAGTCTGTTCTCTGCCTTCCAAATATACACTTTCACCATTTTCCTCTGCAATTTATCTTTTTCCCTTTGCCTGTTCAGTTTGATGTTAATTCAGCCTTAGATCATCAGCTCAATAGCAAACCTACGCAGACCCAGTTGCAAGCCCCTGGTCCACCCCATTGCCCTCCTCTCAGTTCGCCCCAATTTGTCCAAAAAAAAAAAATGGTACAGATGGTCTGCCTATAACCCCACATTTTAACTACTTTGTCTCTCACACCTGTTCACCCCTATGGACCAGTACAAGCTTTACAATTCTGCTATGGACCTTTAAAATCATACAAAAATTTTGATTCTGGTAAAAGCTTAGCAAAGGTATTTACAAATGAAATAAAGTAAATATAACACAATGATCCTCTGCACCTCTGGAAATAATGTGCAAAATAAAGTGTTGTAAGCTGTTGTACACTCACTTTTTTTTTAAATAGTAAAGCAGTTCAAATATAGTTGGGCTGGTACAGCGTTCAAACATGTAATGAACTCAAATATCCCAAATAAAAAAATGATTTGTACCCTGACAACATCATACTGATGACACTAGTTGGGCAGAGTCACGCTGATGTCACATCTGGTTGCGTCATTTCCTGCAGCTGGAGTTCACAACTATTTTGCAGGGACCTGGAGGTCCTATTGGTTCTCAGTGCTAACCTAATTTGTTAGTCTGTAAGTGTATTTTAATGTGTGGAGATTATTTTTTTTAATAAAACATACAATATTGCGGGCTTTATCCTGGTAATTCCTTTGCAAGTATCTGGAGGGGAAGGAGTGGGGAAGAGCTGGAGAAGCTGCCATTTGGATCCAAACTGGACAGGAGAATCCCTTGTGTCTGTTAATTGTCTGCTCCCGGTGGGCAGAGGGTGGGGGGGGGGGGGGGTAAGAGCCGTCTCACATCGGGAAAAGACAGTGATTATTGCTAGCAGCTATAGCAGCCGGTATCGATAATCGCAAGTCAATCTGACAGGCTGGTTGCTAAGATGATCGATCAATCAACTTGGTACATTCAGCCTGCCCACACATGGTTCAAATCTTGGCCGGTTCCTGCTAAAGCTAATATACATTATACCACTGGCAATGTTTCCACTAAATTTTTTAGGTTTTGCTTCACACATTGCACCTTTTTAAGATATTTTCTTCTGGACTCTCCAGCAAGGAAAAATTTGAATGGCTCCTCTTTGTTTATGAGGGGGCTGGGCAGCTGTGTTTACCTTTATTATCTCTGCGTCCAGCCCCGTGATCTACATATCAGGGCTCCGGACTATGGATTCCAATGAGGGGGGTTGTTTTTTTTGAAGCACCTGATTAGAGCTAGAGGCTCTAATAGGCTTCAAAAAAGGGTGGGCTCGGGGAGCAGAGCACTGTGCTCCGATTCCTCCCTGTTGTGTGATGATAGGTAACTTAATTTTCACTATTTTCACACTACAGTTCCTCCCCACCAATCAGGAGATAGATCGTTTGACCTGTTTCCCAGTTGGCCAAAGCATCAACCGATTCTATTGGATGGCTAGTTCTTTGGCGGAAGAGGAGACAGACGGCAGAGGAAGCTTGAGGAGCTGACACTGAAGCCAATGCTGCCCACATTCCAGGAGAGAAGGAGAGGACTCCATAGCCCTGCTACACGAGCAGGTAAGTAACGGACTGCCCACGTGCGTGGGAGGGTGCTGTCTCAGTGTCGCGCCGCCAGCGGTGGGGGTGTTGTTAGTTTGCTGCTCCCCCCAAAGAAAAACCCACCAGCTGCCACTGCCTGTCTGTACTGTACTTCATTGTCAATTGTAACTAGATCTTAACACTGTCTGTCATGAAGATTTAAGCCCCATACACACTATCAGATTGTCTGCTGATTTTTTCCATCAGATTTACCAAAACCATATAATATGAGGTCAAACCTTAGGGGTTTCAATGTGTATGCAATCAGGCAGGCCCCTGTACTACATGGTTTTGGTAAACCTGAAGGAAAAAATCAGCAGACAATCTGATAGTGTGTATGGGGCTTTAAAGGCTAGGCTTCTTGCATTGTAAGGCAAAGTGACTGTACGGGCTATTTTTTTTAAAACGAATCAGGTTTATACTTACCAAGCCAATGGTTTTGCAAGGATCTACCCTGATCCTCCTCTTCTCAGGTTCCCTGCTGGCACTCCTGGTTCCTTCTCTTCCCGGTATGCCACAATAGGAAGCCCCTTCCTATTGTGGCAGACCTGTGGGCTTGATCCTGAGCCATGCTACTTGTGTCTGGTAACCTGCTGTATTACCCTGGATTACCCACTGGAGGGTAACCTTGGCTGTTGTGAGCTGTTCAAATGTTTTTCGCTCTCTCACTACCTTATATCTAATATTATGTATAAACTTACTGTGTATATATATATATAGATATTTATACATCTACAGCTATCTATATAGTATATATATATATATATATATATATACACACACATACAAAATTAGAAATACTCTTTAACTACCTCCGGCCCACCGTATAGTAAAATGACGGCAGACAGTATCTCCTCTCGTTCTGGGGGAACATCATATGACATTGGCCCGTGTCACCGATGCCACACTGACAGAGTGTGAAGCGAGGAGAGTCGGTCATCGCCATTTCCTCGCAGGTGAGGTTGCACAGATCATCAGTGCCCGGATTATCATTGCAGCCCCGGTAGTGCGACACCAATCAGTGCCCATCAGTGACACCAAGCAGTGCTGCCTATCCGTGCCACCTATCATTGCCCATAAGTGCCGTCTATGAGTGCCCATCATTGCCACCTATCAGCGCCGCCTATCAGTGCCATCTATCCGTGCCCATCAGTGTGGCATATTAGTTCCTACTCATCAGTGCCACCTAATCAGTGCCGCCTCATCAGTGTCCATAAGTGCCACCTCATCAGTGCAGCCTATCAGTGCCCATCAGTGTCACCTCATCAGCACACATCAGTGAAGGAGAAAAAATACTTAGGCCGCGTACACACGGGCGGATTGTCTGTCCAACTTAGTCCGCTGAACCGTGTTTCAGCGGACAATCCGCTCGTGTGTGGGCTTCAGCGGACTTTTTCAGCGGACTGTCTGACGAACAAAGTCTTACGGAATTTCCGAAATTTTGTCCGTTCAAACTTGGTTTTGTCCGTCCAAACTTGGTTTCAGCGGACAGTCCGCTCGTGTGTAGGCAAGTTGGACGGACTAAGTATGGCGCATGCTCAGAAAGGATTTACACGGCCGAAGGTTGCATTGCAGTGTATAGGACGTTGTTTTTCTAGTCCCGTCGTACGTGCTGTACACGTCATCGCGCACGCTTTCAGCGGACTGTCTGCTCATCGTGTGTGGTCAAGTCCGTTCATGCAAATTTTGAACGGACTGTCTGTCAGATTGTCTGACGAACTTAGTTGGGCAGACAATCCGCCCGTGTGTACGCGGCCTCACTGACAGAAACTAAGAAAAACTTTTTTAATTTAAAAAAAATAATTAAAAACCCTGCGATGATTAAATACCACCAAAATAAAGCTCTAACTGTGTGAAAAAAAATGAATGAATGAATGAATTTGGGTACAGTGTTGCATGACTGCGCAATTGTCATTCAGAGCGTGACACCACTGAAAGCTGAAAATTGGCCTGGGCAGGAAGGGAGTGAAAGCACCCTGTATTGAAGTGGTTAGGGACATGTTAATTAGGTGCTAGATCCTTACGTACCTGGCCCCAAGAATTTGTCAAGCCCTTTAGAAAACAATATTTACATATTTCATTTTTCTCTAGAATGTAAGCATGGCAGTCAGACAACTAGCATTTCTAGAGAAAGGGATCAGTAAAGGAAGCCTCATGTTTCTGTCATGACAGGTTTCTTTAATTCTTACAACAAATGTACAGGAAACATGACTTCCTGTTTTAAAGCAATCATTTTAAGATTCCCACCTTTCCGGAAAAACTGTGTACGCATTTTCTCTTGACTGTTTGCCTTTTATCTGCAGGTGGTTTCCACAGATTAGAAGAGCATATGACAAAATTCTTCATTGATATTACATATTAAAATACGAAATAACTGTGGACTTGAGAAGAACATTCAACAGTGTTTACATTAAAGAAAGATGTGCATTCCTGATAGTATCTACAATGCCATGCTATTGTTAATTCATGTAGCTTTTGATAATAACCCTGATTCACTTTAATTTTAAATGTAAACCGTAACTGAATGCCATTAAGATTACTAAATCACCAAGTATTATAAACAACTCCAACTCTTTAAAAAAAAAAAAAAAATACAATTCTTTTCACCTTGTTTTATCATTTTCTACAGCTGATCTTCTGGTACATAGTTTCTATGGTTGAATAAAGACACCAGTCTAGCCAGTTTGACATGAGTGAGTGTCTACAATTGTCCCTGTACATTGCACACTCACATCAGTCCCTACCCTCAAGGAGCCCACAATCCAAGGTCCCCCTTCATATACTAGGGTCAATTTTGAACAGAAGCCAACTTAACCTACCTGCATGTCTTTGTATTGTGGGAGGAAACCCACACAGGCAGAACATTCAAACTCCAGGCAGGTAGTGTTGTGGTTGGGATTTGAACCAGCAAGCCTTCTTACTGCTAGGTGAGAGTGCTAACCACTACACCACTGTGCCACCCGTGGTCCTTTCTGGTAGTCACATGCTGTTCGTTGTGGAGTGCCCATTTACTAACCATGCTCCAATTCCTAGGCAGGTTCCTTTTCCCAAAACTCCTTTCGTTCTCAAACAAGCCTAGAGAATACAAGTTCTTCAGTTTCCCTCCCTGAGCAGCTCTGATCAGCCACATCTGATGAGACAGAGGTAGCGGGACAAGTGATCTGCAGCCGGGTGAGAGACCCTCTGCTGTCAGAACTGGTGTGCAGGAAACTGGGCTAGAGCCTAAAAGAACGCTGCTTCCCTACAACCACTTTGGGGAACCCCTCTCCGACTGCTACCACAGTACTTCAGTTCCATTGGGGTGGCCCTTTGTCCTTGGATCCCTCCAGCTGTTCACCCCAAACCTCCCTATGAGGGACCCTATTCATAAAGATAATCCTAGCTGTGTGAGAACTGTTTACTGAAGTAGTGATTCTCAGAAAACTCTATTGTTGTAGAGTGTTATAGAGAATATGCTATGCAACCACGTTACCCTGATTAAGACACAAATACACTGCTGTGAGGAGTCTATGTTTGTGCAGCTCTTATTATTCTACAGTGTATGCATGTGTTTTTGTCATTTTACACCTGTTCTGCACTATTGTTTCAAAACCTACACTTGTTTGGTAAAGTTACAGTAAAGTGGGGCACACACGCTGAGAAAATCTGAAGAAATATTCTGGATAAGGAATGATCATCATTCGAGTAAGTACACAACTTTCAACATCTGATTCAGGCTTTCCAAATTAACATTTCGAAAGGGACAAACTCCATAGTGTATCGCACACATGAACAGAACTAACAATTTTGTATAAGAAAAATTGGATACAAAAACTGTGCATATTTAGAAACAATAAACAACAAGTCAAAAAAAAATTACAATTAGTACCATCCTCAGTTACGACTTGCTGTGAAGCATCAAGGAAAACCGGATGATTGTTTGTCCGATCACTCTCTGTCCACTCGTTACCCATTCTGTTAAATTTCTTCGAGCACCCACGTGATGGCTGCATGGCATATCTCAGGGCGGCATTCCCGATGCTGACCACAGTAGAGCATGCCTCCATAATGTGTGTAGACTTGGCCACTCGTGGTCTCCACTGGAAGCCTAGGTGAATGGGTGAATAACCCTTTCATGACTAAGCCTATTTTTGGCATTTGGTGTTTGCAAGTTAAAATCCATATTTTTTGCTATAAAATTACTTGGAACCCCCAAACATTATATATTTTTTTTAGCAGAGACTCTAGAGAATAAAACGGCAATTGTTGCAATATTTTATGTCACACGGTATTTGCGCAGCGGTGTTTTAAACGCAACTTTTTGGAAAAGGGACACTTTCATGAATTAAAAAAAAACAAAACAGTAAAATTAGCCCAATTTTTTTGCACAATGTGAAAGATAATGTTACGCCGAGTAAATAGATACCAAACATGTCACACTTTATAATTGCACGCACTTGTGGATTGACTACAAAGTACGGTACATAAAAATCTCAATAGGCGACGCTTTAATTTTTTTTTACGGTTACCAGGTTAGCGTTGCAGAGGAGGTCTAGTGCTAGAATATTTGCTCTCGCTCTGACGATCGCGGCGATACCTCACATGTGTGATTTGAACACCGTTTACATACGCGGGCACGACTTACGTATGCGTTTTCTTTGCTTCGCGAGCTCGCGGGGACGGTGGGCGCTTTAAAACATTTTTTTTTTATTTATTTTATTTATTTTAAATTGACTAAATAGTTTTTTTTTAAAAAATAAAAAATTTGATCACTTTTATTGCTGTCACAAGGAATGTAAACATCCCTTGTAACAGTAATAGGTGGTGACAGGTACTCTTTATGGAAGGATCGGACCCCCCACCCCTCCTTTACACTTCAATGTATTCAGATCGCCGAAAACAGCGATTCTGAATACCGTATATATTTTTAAAACCGGCGCCATTGGCAGCCGAGTAAACGGGAAGTGACGTCATGACGTCGCTTCCGAGTTTACTATGAGGAGACTGGAACGGAGGCAGAGGACATGGAATCGGTGCTCCCGATCGAGCGGGAGCACCGGTAACAGCGGCGGGAAGCGGAGGGAGGGGGGGGACGTCCACTCCCACTCCTCCTGCATAACAGCCGAGCGTTTTTTAGCCGCATCGGTTGTTATGGCTGGATAGCCAATCGCCTGCTGAAAAAAACGGTACCAGGATGATGCCTGCAGGTGCGGGCATCATCCCGGTATACCCCCCGGAAGCTGAGTACGCACGTCTGCGTACGCTCGGCAGGAAGGGGATAAACACAGTTAGGAGACAGGGACAAAGCACTGTCCTTATAACAGATTGTGCCTGAACATGGATCTTCATGGCAGGATTACTAGGTATTATTTAACTGAATTCTGCATATGTAAAAATAATGAAAATTACTTTTGAAATTACATTAACATTCACATTAACATATTTACATATGTACCTAAGTGTTGGGCTACAGCAATGTGGAGATGGAGGCAATGGGGTTTATTTACTAAAGGCAAATCCACTTTGCACTAAAAGTGCACTTGAAAATGCACTGAAAGTGCTTTTGGAAGTGCAGTCACTGTAGATCTGATTTCAGTGGCGGCTGGTGCTCAAATTATTTTTTTGGCGCAAACAAACTGAACAATTCAGAAAAAAAAAAACATTAATTGCAGCCTCACTTTGCCCATCAAACGCAGCCACTTTGCCCATGAAACGCTGCCACTGTGCCCCAAATGCTGCCACTGTGCCCATCGAATGCTGCCACTGTGCCCATTAAATGCTGCCACTGTGCCCATTAAATGCTGCCACTGTGCCCCAAGTGCTGCCACTGTGCCCATTAAGTGCTGCCACTTTGCCCATTAAGTGTTGCCACTGTGCCCCAAGTGCTGCCACTGTGCCCATTAAGTGCTGCCATTGTGCCCATTAAGTGTTGCCACGGTGCCCATTAAGTGCTGCCAATGTGCCCATTAAGTGTTGCCACTGTGCCCATTAAGTGCTGCCACTGTGCCCATTAAGTGCTGCCATTGTGCCCATTAAGTGTTGCCACTGTGCCCATTAAGTGCTGCCACTGTGCCCATTAAGTGCTGCCACTGTGCCCCCCGCCCGCTGTCTGCCCGGCATTTACCTTGTCTCTACTGTGCAGCAGGTAATGGCAGCAGGCGCTGAGCGGTGTGCGGTGTCCTCCAAATCCCACCCCGATGTCTTCTCCCTCGTTTCTCCTCTTGTCTTCTGCAATGATTGGATGCCTACCAGGCGTCCAATCACAGCGCCTGTGATTTCAGACAATCGGGTGACAGGTAACACATATGCAGCAACCTGATTGGCTGAGAGATGGGTCAGTGTTAGGGAAGTGATGTATTTGCTTCTCTAACACAGCACTGTGTAAAAAGCGAGCGCACAGCAGTGCGCCCGCTGTTTACCCTTTTGGAAGCCTATTAGAGCCCACGGCTCTAATCAGGATGCCTATCAGAGCCGACAGCTCTAATTGGGCACTTCCGAAAACACACCCGCCGCTGTAATTCAGATGTCCGGTGCCCGACAAGGGGCCTGAGACCTGAATAGGAGGCGTCAGTGGCGACAATAGATAGATTCATGCAATGCATGAATCTAGCTATTTCTGATAGAGCGGTGCAGGAGGGGGGTGGGGGTGGTGCTCCTGCGCCCTCTTTGCACGCACTGCCACTGGCTGATTTTATCATTCAATCATGTGCAAGCTAAAATGCTGTTTTTTTTATTTTCCTTGCATGTCCCCCTCAGATCTACAGTGACTGCACTTCCAAGTGCACTTGTAGTGCAAATTAGATTTGCCTTTAGTAAATAACCCCCGTTGCCTTTTTTTCTGCTCTCCCTCTGCTAAGATACTGATGTTATGCTGCACCTTTCTCCTTCGGTCAGCAGGGAGAGAGCTAAAGAAAAGCAAACTCATAGAAGTTGATTTACTAAAGGCAAATCCACTCTGCACTACAAGTGCACTGCAACTGCACTTGGAGGTGCAGTCTCTGTAAATCTGAGGGAAAATCAAATCAGAGGAAGCTCTGCTGATTTTATCATCCAATCATGTACAAGCAAAAATGCTATTTTTTATTTTCCTTGCATGTTCCCTATGGATCTTCAGCGACTGCACTTCCAAGTGCACGTGCAGTGCACTTGTAGTGCATAGTGTATTTCCCTTTAGTAAATCAACCCCACAGACTTCTAATCAGAGCACTGAAAATCCTAGGAATTGTAGTTTGAGCTGGTAGACAAATAATGGTACAAATAGACTCCTTACATTCTGCTCTGTAGAAGGAGTGGAGAGATGATTTTTATTAAAGTGCTTGGGAAAGTTCTTCCTCTTGGAGAACTTTAGGAGCTCCCTTCCTACAGCGAGAGGTCACTGCAGCATCCTGGGGACTGGTGAGAGGACTATTTGCCCATTACTGATACTGATAGCAGGGATTGAGCCACTGAGAGCTGGACTCCAAATGTGCCCAATTCATAGCGCCTATACCAACCCTATACTGCATTATACCAAACCTTTCCTGCATCTGAACCACATGTACCTTGCACCTGTGCCAAGACTGAACCGTACCTACAGTATGCTGCATGCAGGTTAACTGGGACTGCCATTAAGTTCATGATGCACTTAAAGGGCCCCAACGATAACCAGCAGGTGAACATCTCAAAGGACTGCCCCTCCCATTATAATTATTCTGCAATCCCCCTTTGTTCTTCTGCCCCAACTGCTACCATCCTCCTTTTCCTTTGAACAGTGCATACCCAGTTGCTCTAGGACAGGGGTCTTCAAACGTTCTGAAAAAAAGGGCCCGTTTATTGTCCTTCTGACTTTAGGAGGGCTGGACTGTGACCGGTGGAATCAGAAATTTTCCTTGTATTAGTTGTAGTAAACATTGCCACATTTGGTACTAGAGGGAGAAACAGTGCCCTATTGTTGGTATCATAGGGAGGAATAGTGTCCCATTATTGGTGTCAGTGAGAAAAATGGTGCCCCATTGTTGGTGTCAAAAGGCAGAATAGTGTTTTGTATCAGTGGGGGGAATAGTGCCCCAAGGTCCAAATAAAGGCAAGCAAAGGGCTGCAGTTAGGAGACCACTGGTCTATAACTATCATCACCGCCATGAATGTGCTTGAACTTTACTACTGCTCATCACTGCACTTGCGGTGGCCTTGCTATTGTTTATGCTGATCTGGACATCAAATGCCTATTGCTTACTGTTAATCCCTTTGTATGGTAAATTGTGGTATTACCATTGTTAATCCATTTTATGCTTGCCTAGTTACCAACCATACTGGGTGCCAATGTATTAGGTTTGCCTTTACACTTTAATATAGCACTATTATTGGGTACAAAGTATTACTTTCTGTGAATTTCTGTGATATTGTACGTTTGTACAATCAACCTGGTGTGTCAGGGAGATGAGTTTCTTGAGAAGGTTTACAAAAACAGGGGACCTATCATATTCAGTAACCATTACGGGGAGGGGTAGCACAACAGATATGTTTTCAACGATTGCCCCTATAAAGCAATATAAACTAAATTAAACAAATATTCAAAGTGCAATTGCCAGAAAATACAGGCTTCTTTTAGTATGCTTGATAGTATATTTTATATATAATGTCATTTTTTAATTCTAAATTTAGGCTAATGGAAGTGAATATCATTAGAACATATGCAGCTTTTTGTGTCTGCCTAAATGATAATTTGATTTTACCTTATAAACAATGGGAATAATAAAATTCTTCCCAATGTTTTAAAAGTAATGCTATTCTTGGAGATTGGAGCTAAGAAACCCCATGGAGATAAGCTATGCATTTAAATCTGTATGCAAACGAGTGCTATATTGTTATGGCATTGTAAATTACTGTATTAAGTATTAATATTCATGTAGTTTAAAGCTCTGAAAGGCTGTGGGTGCTGTCTTGTTAATATGTAAACTTTGATGTAGTGTGTTTTTTTTGTTTTTTGTTTTTTTAAATACCGATACTTCCCCTACTGTTCACTCAGTATCCATAGGGGGGTTAGGGTTAGAGCATGGATTAATGGAATCCCAGATCCTTTGGCAGGGGTTAATATAAAATAACAAAAAAACGCTTCTCTTTCCATGAATAATGCTGCTGTTTCCCAGCTCCCAGCCTGAGAAGCTTAGATCACATGGCTTCAGGTTAGCAATTGTTACTGCAGGGGGTCTATTGTTTTCCATTAGCACTGATATTGTTAAAAATACTGTTACAAAGTAGCCACTGTCTGCAGTGAGAACCAGGAGCTGCCCAATCCTACTGATTTTGCTGGCTGACTGTGTCTATGTATGCAGACAGCATGGCTCCAAGTTGAGCCCACCGGTGTGCCACCTCAGGAAGCGGCTTCTTATGGTGGAACCCCCGAGAAGAGGAGGAGCCAGGAGTAGGGGACTTTAAAAAAAGGAGAGGACCCTTAAAAATTAGGATTGCGACAGCTTTGTGCAAAACTATTGCACAGGGTACAAGGCATGTAAGTATACAGTTTTTATCTTTGAACCCTAAATACATTACAGGTGCTAGTGTGCCTGTAATTGATGGATAGGAGGTCCTTGTTAGAAAGGAAGCCCAAAAGGGGCATTAATATTAATGAGGAACACCAATTTTCATTTATTGCTATTTTAAATCAATATGGTTGTATTAAAAATATTTTCAAGAACCAACGGAAGGTGCTGTCACGGCTGAGCTCAGCCCTTCCTTCTCTAAGCTGGCCGCTCAGCTGTCAGTTAATTTCCAGCTCCTATCTCTCCACAGTGACTCACCTGTTGATGATATCCTGCTCGTCAGTCCTGCCTACTTAAGCCGTGCAGTCCAGATGATCTCTGCTTTCGCCTTGGTCACATCTCTAGAGACACTCTCCTGTGTTCCTGTTAAAAAATTGCTTGGTTAACATTCCTTCTGGCTCCATATCCTGCTTGCTGTTCTACTACGCTCATCTCTGGCTTCCTGATGTTTTGGCTTGTCTGACTATCCGTTATGGTTCCTGAACTCTAGCTATGTTTTGACTATGTTTACTCTGTTTACCTTTTTAAAAATTATTATTAAATAAGTGTGATTTAACTGTACTTCTGTCTCAGTCTGATTCATGGTTTCTGACAGTAGGCGAAGGCCATGAATTCAGAAGATACAGTCAATCCAGTTGTTGGTAATCTTTTTTCCAGATTGGATGAGCAGGATCACCACATGGATCAGTTTGCCATGGCGTTACAAACGCTTCTGAGTCACATGGCTCACCTGGAATCTCCCACTGTGGCTACTGCGGTACAACCTGTGTTGCAGGCCATCCCTGCTGCAGTCTCTTTGCAGGCACCTGTAAGTATTACCTCTATAAGAGGTATGTCTTGTTCCGCTCTCCAATGCAGAGGGTTTCTCAACTAGGTTGAGATATACTTGGAGATGCTTCCCCAGACATTTCTCACGAACAGAAGCAAAGTAGGGTTCCTTATATCTTTGCTTTCTGAGAGAGCCTTGGCCTGGGCAAACCCTCTATGGGAGACGCAAAAACCTGCTGTTTTGAGTTACCCTGAGTTTATGACTTATTTAAAAAGGGTATTTGACGTTGCTGCATGCTCTGCTTCTGCTGCCAAGTATCTCATGTCCATCAAACAGAGTACAAAAACTGTTGCCGATTACACCATTGAATTACGTACTCTGGCAGCAGAGGTTGCTTGGAACAATGAGGCCCTCGTGGCTGCTTTTTCTCATGGTCTCTTGAAAACCATCAAGGATGAGGTAGCAGTCCGATATATACCCACTTCCTTTTCCCTTTTAAAGAGCGCTTGCAGAAGCCTCCTGTATATTTGTCTCCAAACTTTGCAGTCCCACCCTTGCCGCCCTCACCTCCCATGCCTCCTGGTACCGAGTCGGTCTGTGAAGATGAACCCATGCACTTGGGCTTCATGTGTCTCTCTGTGGTTGAGATAAACCTTAGGAGGAGGGAGAGATTGTGCTAAGGGTTTGTTGTTCAGGAGAGCTACTGTTGGTTCAGGTGGTAGGGGGGTGACAAATAGTTTTGTTAAGATTGAAAAAATCTCTCACCAGAAGGCCTGTGCTATGGGACAGTCCCACCATATGTGGAAGTGTGTACCTTTCTCGTTACAGCCGCGGAAGCAGTGTGGCGAATATTGTGGAAGGAATTTGTTTATTCTGGAGGGGACCAGGCACCATTTGGTGAGCACCTTCTAGTTTCCATGGCAGCAATGTTGGGGGACAAAGATCTAGTTGCCTGCCAGATAGATGACTGATCAGCCTGGTCAAACATGCGGTTGAGGTCTCTTTCTCATCTGCTTACATATTCTAGAGGTTTTGCAGTTTCTGGGGCAATTAGGAAGGTGTAAACCTCAGAAATTAGCCCTTGTCTGTAAGGGTCTGACTTACACACTCTTTCAAATGATGTTAAACCTAAGTCTGAAGGATCAGAGGGGGTAAAAGGTGAGAGAAAATGTTTGACCTGTAAAAATTGGAAGAATCCAGAGGCGGGAATGTCATGGGACTCGCAAGAAGTCTGGAAGGTTTTGAAATCATTGGATGTAAAGAATTGACAAGCTCAGATCAGGCCAGCTCTCGACCAAGCCGAGAATGAGGCTGGGGAGGACCAGGCTGGATAGAATAATAGGTTGTGGAGGAATGAGAGTAGGGGATTATGAGGGGACTAGAGGTCAAATCAGGTCTTCAGTCTATCCCAGATATTGAGGCTATGTTTTGTAACTGGGTTGATGATGGATCTATGTAGGGCAGGGGCCAATCAAAGGAGATTGCCTGTGTAGAGGGGATCACAGTACATTGATTCTATGGTTACCAACAGTGGGATTTCTCCTGCTGCATGATATTTTGGGCTAGTTGCGCAGCATAATAGTACATCTGAAAGCTTGAAATGCCGAGGCCTCCTCTAATTCTGGAGGTATATAGAGTAGGCTTAGGTAGTCGGGGTCTCAGCTTGTTCCAGATAAAAGAGGTTGCGCGACGCTGCAAAATTTGGAGGTAGCGTGAATGTACTGTGATAGTCAGAATTCGGAATAGGCAGAGGAGTTTTGGAAAAATTGACAATTTCACAACTGTGATACGGCCCATCCAGGATAGTGGCAGCGTGACCTATTTTGACAGTAGAGACGTGAGGAGGGAGAGCATAAGAGGGTAGTTTGCTGAGTAGAGGTCTGTGGGATTGGCGGTAAGTTTAACTCCTAGGTAGGGGATGTGTTTATTTTCCCATGGAAAGGGGAGGACCTGGTTAAGGCGGGTTTGGAGTGAATTTGGTAAAGATACATTGAGAGTTGTTGATTTCTGAGGGTTAACCTTGAGTCCCGATATTTGCCCAAAGTTAGAGAGCGTATCCAACAGGTTGGAGGCAGAGATTAGAGGGGAAGTTATGAAAACAAGGATATCATCTGCGAAAAGGCAGAGCTTGTGTTGAATGCCTCCCAGTTCCAGTCTGTGAATGTTATGGTTCGAGTGGATGAGGAGTGCTAGGGGCTCTATAGCCAAGACAAAGAGAAGAGTGGGCACCCCTGCCTTGTGTCACGTTCTACGGGAAAGGGATCTGAGTGGAAGGCGGCATAGGAAACAAAGGCTGTAGGGTTTGAGTACAATGCTGATGTCCATTGCAAAAAATGAATGCCAAACCCCCATCGATGCAAGATTTGGTTCTGTTAGGGCCAGGAATGTGTCGAAGGCTTTGCATATGTCTATAGAGACAAAGCAAGATGGAATGCGCCGTATGTGAGCAGCGTAAGTCAGGAGAGTTGCGCAACGGATATTATCACCAGCTTGACGAGAGTGGGTGAACACTCTCTGGTCCCTGTGTAATAAAAAGCCGATATAGGGGTTTAGACGAGTAGAATTTTTGCAAGGATTTTGACATCTAAATTTAGGATAAAAATCGGCCTGAAGTTAGGCCATGTGGGAACATCTGTATGGGGTTTGAGGATAATTGAGATAGATGCAGTAAAAAGTGTGGCCATCTAATAGGGAATTATAGGCATCCACTAGGAGGGGGGAGAGAAGGTCAGCAAACTTCTTATAATAGGTGGTGGAAAAGCCATCTGCATATTTTTAGGGATTTGATCGCTATGCATCTTTCTGTTATATGCCGATCGAGATTCTCTCTGTGTGAAGAGGTGAGAGTGGGCATATGGAGGGAAGAAAGGAGGGTGTCCACCCGGACATGGTAAAAAGTTTTGGGGTCTTGGTAACGTTCTGCCAGACTCCTGCGGAATTCCCTGATGATTTTTAGGGTGTTACTGGAGTATGTATTAGTGAACAATTTAAGTCTGATGGGTTTGGGGGTATATTCGACTCTGCGAAGTGTAAGAGCCAAGAAGGTGTCTGGCTTGTTTGACTTCATATAGAACAGGTGTCAGACTCTACAAAGGTTTTTTTCTGCTGCTTCTGTCAAAAAGAAGTCTAGTTCTAGACGTTCTTTTTTAAGATCTTGTTTGGATTAGGTGGAGGGGGTAATTGGAAGGTTGCTGAAGTTAAGTAGAGAGTTTTCTCTAACCATGTGTATTGAAAGCGTTTCCTTACGGAGGTAGGAGGCTTGACTAATACACACCCTTTGATGACTGGCTTATAAGCTTCACATAAGGTTATGGAAGAGTCAACGCATGTATTATGTGTAATGTAGTCTTTGAGGGCCTTTTCAATGTCTAATCGATAGGAGGGTTTCACCAGGAGGTTACTGTTAATATACCAAGCGGTATGAGCTGGTCTAGGGATGAGAGAGGAAAGTGACGCAAGGACTGTGCTATGGTCAGAAATCGCGACAATAGGTGAGGTCAGGAGCAGTGGGGTGGAGCCGACGGTCAAAAAGATGTGGTCTATGCGGGAGAATATCTTGTGTGGATGTGAGTAGTGGGTATATTGACACTTTGCCGGATTGTGTTCTCTCCAGGCATCTAAAAGCTAGAATTTGTTTAAGAGTTGCTGGAACAAGAGATGGGTAGGGCTAGGGGAGGAAGGGGCAGGAGATTTATCAAGGAATGGGTACAAAACTTGGTTAGAGTCCCCACAGATTACGAGGGTGCCTCTTTTATGCGAGTCAACAACTGTTAGTAGATGGGAAAGAAAGCAGATCCGGTGTTTGTCAGGGGCATAGTATGAAACCATGGTTACCTTGCTATCGAGTAGGTGTTCAGTCAGGATGAAGTACCCACCCTCCAGGTATCTTATCTCCTCCAGGAGTGTAAAGGGGGCAGTGAGATGGAAAGCAACAAACACTCCTCTTTTTTTAGATGATGCTGATGCTGTGAATGCCTGAGGGTAGTGGTGGCCAAAGAATTTATGAGTGGCTGTGTCCTTAAAGTGTGTCTCCTGCAAACAAACCACATGTGCCTAGGCGGATGCAATGAGCAAAATGCTTTAGTGCGTTTGTTGGGGATGTTGAGGCCTTGGATGTTGAGTGTGAGAATGTTGAGTAAGCCATAACCAAAGCAGAAAAGGTTAGGAACTAGGAAGGATTGAAGGTCTGAGGATGGCTAACCACCCCTAGTGGGGAGGGGGGGGCTTAGATTGGAGAGAGGAGAGTGAACCTCAGAAGGGGGAGGGGGGAGTGATAGAATCAGTAAGGATCTGCTAAGAATCTGAATGTGGTTTAATGGGGTAGAGAAGAAGAAGATGTGCACTGGTAGGTTGGTAAAATGATGACCAAGGACAGAGGCTGGTCCGTGGAATACCCTGTGTGGACTAGGGGGGAGCAGTGAACAGTCTCCGGGAATTGTACAGCCAACATAACAGGATAAGTTAATATGTTAAAAGGCGGAGCCCAGCAATGAAATGTTGCAGGATACCCATGTTTTGTTAAGGGGTCCCCTGTAACAAAGTTGAAGAATGGGTCAAGAGTAGAATAGAAGAATGTCAGCAGGTTCGACCTGCAACAATTACATGAACAACAAACAGTAACAAATATCAACATGTGCAGTGTGGATAATATTGCATGGGCCGGAGGACAATCAGTCCTTATATCGTTCCAGGCAGTGGGTTGAGTAGCAGGTGAGGGTAGTAACAAGTAACAGCAAGAACAATCAAAAACATAATCGGCATAACATTAATGAGTTGTGAAGATCAGGACCTGAGCGTGTGGCATTGTGTGTATAGCTGGAAACGGTGACTACAGCGTGTGAACCCAGGACATATGAACATATGTGTACAAGGAAATAACATTGGGTGGGATAGGGGGGTAGGTAGTGTGGGGGGGGGGGGGGATGGGGAGAAGAGAATGAAGAGTGGGGGGAGGAGAGTGGCTTAGGAAATTATTTTACATTTTTAGTGTTGCACTCCCCACTGGGAATAATACTGAGAAATTCTAAATGATACAGTTTCCTCTGAAAGAGCAGGTGAGGGAAAATATTTAAAGGAAACATCTGTTTTCTTGCTTCCTGTTTTGTTCCTGGAACAGGAAATTAAGGTAAATCACAGACATAGGAAGCAACTTTTCCTTCTGGGAGATTTACATCATGAATGTGCAGCTGACAAATCTGCAGCAACTGCGTGATGCTATCATGTCAATATGGACCGAAAGGAATGTTTCCACACCTTGTTGAATCTATGCCACGAAGAATTAAGGCAGCTCTGAATGCAAAGGGGGATCCAACCCAGTACCAGCATGGTGTACTTAATAAAGTGGCCGGTGAGTGTATATGCTACAGAAACTGTAGGAACGTAAACAGGTTTTAGTGCAGATAATTGTGAGCAGTATTTTTTTAAAGCTAGGGTTCCCCTTTAAAAGCAGAACATCTAATTATTACATAAAGTATTTTCTGATGGGTATTTTGAGCAATTCGCCCATGCAATATATTATTTATAACTTTTATTGATATTTTCACCCAAGATTCAGACAGTTTTCACCTAATAGTCACAAAGTTTCCTAAATTCACCCAAATGTGTGAATCTTGGCTAAAACATTAATACAACCATATTTTTTTTTGGTGAATTTCATAAATGTCATGCTTTTAGAAAAGGATGTAGAGTGAAACTGAGCTAAGTTTCCTAACTTGAGAAAATGTGCATATTAATAAAATGCATTATACTTTATGGAGATTCAGTTTACGTGCTCAAATTTCCTCGCAATCAAAGGCAAATTGAACTGATTCAGCCAGACTGTATGTTAGTCTTTCCTTCCTGCCTCTTAACTTGCCATGCACAGTATGAAATGGTGCTCTTGGTAAAAAAAAATGAATGGCATGCACAGCAACTGCATAATTTCCAGCTATTTAAAATGACATTTGTGGTAATCGCAAATGCAAAAAATCACATTATTATACAGAAAAGTGATTTTCATCATATTCGGTATGCAACCTCATCCTAATATTGAAGCAATTATTGTTCAGGTTCTTCTGACTCCTTAAGCATAGAGATTTTAAATCAGAACCTGGCTGCTTCACTTCAGTGCTCTGAGAATGTAGAACACCCACAGTGTGACACCTCTCAGGGTCGGCAGCTGGGCTCTGAAACTTCATTCTACAAGGGAACAGATGCCTACACACACAAATGTAGGGCAAAGTATGGGCAAAAATCTCTTATTTTAGAAAGTGAAATTCCAATTTCGACCACAGTATACTTTTTCTTCTACAGAATCTCAACCACATTATCTGCATCCTAACCAAAAGTATTTTTTTCTGTACAACTAATACATCAAAGACATACCCAGACCCTTTCTGTGAGGCTGGTGCTCACAGTAGCATAGCTCCCAACTGTCCCTGATTGTCCCTCTTTCCCCTCATTTGTCCCTTATTTTGGTCTGATCCATATAGTTATATATATATGTTATATATATGTATATAAAATGCACTTTTTATCTTTCAGAAAGTGTTTCCCAGTGCTAAACATTTCATCCAATTTCTAAATGGCTACATTTGTACATTTTAAAAGCCAATATAAAGGAATAGTAGTGGTACAAAAAAAAGTCCTTCTGGATTTAATGAACTTTTTTTTGTTAATTCTCCTTTAAGGGGGTGTGGCAGGGGGCATGTCCTATGCCTACATACGTTTGTTAGTAGGTGTATCTCATTCCCATCTCAAAATGTTGGGAGGTATGCACTAGTAATTTGTGTTTCTAACTTTACCCTTTTCTGTGTATTATAATATAAAGAGTGGAGAGAGCATTTCCAGTTTCTTGTCAGCAATACGGAAAGGTTCCTGCACACAACCAACTTTTTACCCTCAGAGTCAGAGAGCATTCACCATCCTCTCTGCTCTCCTCCTTAGTATTTCACTCCCCCCTCTCTTCTCTTATTCAAAGTTTCATGTTACATCATTGTGGCTTCGTGTACCCTGCTCACCATGTGCTATCATTTTCTAGGCTCCTTTCCTCCACCATGGCTCATTCTCCTGCTGGCTCTGTGTTACAGGCTATGTGATATGATATACACTGTTCTCCTACACCATGGTCCCATCTCCCCTGGCTCTGTGATATGATATGCACTGTTCTTCTACTACACCACGGCCCCATCTCCCCTGGCTCTGTGATATGATATGCACTGTTCTTCTACTACACCATGGCCCCATCTCCCCCTAGCTCTGTACTATGATATGCACTGTTCTTCTACTACAGCATGGTCCCATCTCCCCCTGGCTCTGTAATATGATATGCACTGTTCTTTTCCTACACCATGGCCCCATCTCCCCTGGCTCTGTGATATGATATGCACTGTTCTTCTCCTACACCATGACCACATCTCCCCCTAGCTCCGTGATATGATATGCACTGTTCTTCTACTACACCATGGCCACATCTCCCCCTAGCTCTGTGATATGATATGCACTGTTCTTCTACTACACCATGTCCCCATCCCCCCTAGCTCTGTGATATGATATGCACTGTTCTTCTACTACACCATGTCCCCATCCCCACCTAGCTCTGTGATATGATATGCACTGTTCTCCTACACCATGGCCCCATCTCCCCCTAGCTCTGTGATATGATTTGCACTGTTCTTCTACTACACCATGGCCCCATCCCCCCTGGCTCTGTTATATGATATGCACTGTTCTTCTACACCATATCCCCATCTCCCCCTGGCTCTGGGGTATGATATGCACTGTTCTTCTACTACACCATGGTCCCATCTCCCCCTAGCTCTGTGATATGATATGCACTGTTCTTCTCTTACACCATGGCCCCATCTCCCCCTAGCTCTGTGATATGATATGCACTATTCTTCTATTGCAGGCTGTATTTCCCAACTTTAGGCTGCACTGTACTTTCTCCTGGTTATTTACTACAACTCCTGGCTACCTTGCACAGCTTCCTGCTGCACTAGCAATTTTGCAAGTTGTCATTCACAACTCCTGGCTGAATCAAGCACTGGCTTGTAAGACGAATTACCCCATTGAGACTCTAATTCAGTCTCTCCTGCTCTCTATTCAGTAGGCCTCCTAACTATGCCTAGCTGGGACCCTAATGGCTTCTCACAGGACTCCTCTGGATTTTCCTCTCTCTCTCTGCCCCAGGGCCACAGCCCTCAGTACAGGGGTCTCCTCCAGCAGGCTGGACCCTGGAACTCTTCACCCTAATAGCCAGGCCTCAGAATGTTTATATGCTCTCCAACCACCTCCTTGCTCTCCATGGATTGGATAGAGATCCATAAATATTCAGACTGCTTGTCCTGCCCTCCCTCCTACTATACTGCTAGATATATCTAGAAGGCACTGGGAAGTAACAGAACAGGAAAATGTGAGACACTGAACTGCCCAAAACAATTAACCCCTCTTCCTCTGCTTACGGAGGAGCTAAGTTTCCCTAGCAGCCTGCTCTAGACTAGGAGGGTGCTACATAGCTTTAAAGTGGTTGTAAACCCTTACAAACCACTTTGATCTACAGGTAAGCCTAGATTAAGGCTTACCTGTAGGTCCAAGAAATATCTTCTAAACCTATACGGTTTAGGAGATATTTACCTGAAGACCGCCACCGCTGTCTATGGCGCATGCGCTATAGACAGCGGCGCGCAGGCGCACTGGGTAAGCCGCAGATCGTGGCGATATGCCATAAGTGTCGGCTCCTGTGCGCATGCGCGGGAGTGACGTCATCGCTGCTCCGGCGAATCACAGCACCGGAGCAGCGAGACCCACCAAGAAGATGGACGCTCGGAACTACAGGGGACAGCTGTGACTTCGCTGGCTCCTGTGTCAGGTAAGTGACACATAATGGACTACTATGCGATGCATAGTAGCCCATTATGCTTTACCTTTGCAGGGAATGAAAGAGGAACTAAACCCATTAGGGTTTACTTCCTCTTTAATACTTTGACTTTAATTCTGAGTCACTGACACATAACATGAAAGCTGTTAGTGAATCTAGAACTTTAGATTTGATAATAATTCTTTCTGGTTTAATGACCGAGTATTGAAGATTTTTTTTATCAGCATAATAGCCAGACAACTAGAGCTTTCAAAAGGTCACTGATGGCAGTCATCATATTTTAGTCAGGTTTTCATAAAACTTTCATCAAGATATTTGAACTGTTAATGCCAGGAAACATTTAATTTCAAATACTTTAGGATATTTAATTGAACACTTAGATGCTTACTTATATAATACACTTTGGGGGTGATTTACTAAGATGACAAATGTGCTACGCTGGTTCGTACATTAACCACTTGCTTACTGGGCATTTAAACCCCCCTCCTGTCCAGACCAATTTTTAGCTTTTAGCTCTGATGCATTTTGAATGACAATTGTGCGGACATACCACACTGTACCCAAATGAAATTTTTATTATTTTTCTCCCACAAATAGAGCTTTCTTTTGGTGGTATTTGATCACCTCTGCAGTTTTTATTTTTTGTTAAAAAAAATGTAAAAAGACAGAATTTAAAAAATATATTTTTTTAATATTTTGTTATAAAATTTTTCAAACAGGTAATTTTTCTCCTTCGTTGATGTATGCTGATGAGGCTGCACTGATGGGCACCGATAGGTGGCAGTGATGGGCATTGATTGGCACTGGTAGGTTACATTGATATGCAGCACTGCTAGGTGGCAATGATTGGCACCACTGGCAGTGGCGTAACTAGAACCTTCAGGGCCCTGATGCAAGAAACCATGACGGGCCCCCCTGAACCCCAGCCAGGGCCCTTACCTCCGAGTCTGGCGGTGGAACTCTAGGGCGTGGTCACAGGTATTACCTTTGTGAGGAGAACAGACATCAGACTGAGCGGCAATGCATGGAGCAGGAGAGGGGTACTCTGAGGAGCCGGCCGAGGACACAGGTCATGCGGGGAATGCACAACTAAAGAGCAGCCAGTGCAATAGTCGAGCATTAAGCTCTGATAGTCACCCTCCACCTCCAGCCACCCGTGTGCATGGTGCACTGGTACCCCTAGCTGCCTATGCTGCTGCCGGCCATATGTAGAGGGGGCTGCATGGGCCCCCTGCAGCACAGGGCCCAGTTGCGGTCGCCACTGCTGCACCCCCTATAGTTATGCCCCTGACCACTGGTAGGCATTGATAGGTGACACTTGAGGGCATTGATAGGTGGCACTCATGGGCATTGATAGGGGGCACTGGTGGGCACTGACAGGTGGCAATGGCAGATGGCACTGCTAGGGGATACCGGTGGGCACAGATGAGGCAGAATTGCCTCTTCCTTTTCGGGACCGATGCCCTTTGCACATAAGCCGGGGAACGGCTTTTTTTTCTCCTCACGTAGTCAGCGTGAGGAGGAATAAAAATACTATTACGATCACTGGCTGACAGCTAATCATGTGGTAAGAGGCTGGGACCGGCCCCTTACTCGGGTCTGTTATCACCTGAGTCTCAGTAACTCTGTGATCACAGCGAGTACCGCTCAAGCCCTGCAGGGGGCGCGCACGGAGCGTGCAAAGGGGAGGCCGTCATATGACAGCCTCTGAGAAATTCAGGTTTACGCTGTGGCTGTCACTCAGATATAGCATGGACGCCAAGTGGTTAATTGGTGTGCTGGAAAAATCATTAACCGAACGTGCAAACCGGTGCACTTTGAAGCGCAAATAACTATAATAAATACCCACGTATGTAAACTGCAACTGCTGCTAGGGTAACTGCGGTTTTCTCATTGATAATAGCGCACGCCCAACCCAATTGGTTAATTTTATCTCACTGGATGTGTGTCGGGAACCATGAAACAGACAGAGACAGTACAATCTAATTACACTTGTTTATTAATAAAAATAAAAAGATAAATAGGAAAAAGCATAGTCAAGCATAGCCAGAGTCCAGTAACCAGATCGGGTAGTCAGCCACTCCAAAGTTCATAAACCAGATTGGGTAATCAGCCAGTCCAGACTTCAGGGATCCACGGAGAGCAACTGCAAGCAGGATGGAAGCCAGGAGGGATGTTAGCAAGCCAGTCTTGAAACAACAGCAGGAGATGGTTACTAGTGATGTGACCAACGTGAAGGCAAAGGAGAAATGAGCTGGAAGACCAGACGCGCATCATCGGAAACAGCTGGTAACTGAAGAGAGAGAAGAGAGCTGGCAATTAGCCGACAGCTGAGCGGCCAGCCAAGAGGAGGAAGGGCTAAGCCAGCCCTGACAATGTGTCTTGTTAGGCAATTAGTAGGTGTTCTCAGTTAATTAACCGTTTTGATGCTAATCTCATTCCTATCACTTCTTATATATCTTTGAAATGTGTTTCTTTCTTTTTTTTACCCAAATCTTTCAATGCATTACAAAGAACAGAGAAGTGTTTCTAAACTCAATAAATGTATATTTTTAGATCTTGATCTTCAAAGGTGACCATACACTGCAATCAGTTAGATCTTAAATTATATTAAGTGCAAGAGCCTGATTGATTTCCTATAATTTGAATGAATTGTTTAACCACTTCAATACCGGGTACTTAAACACCTTCCTGCCCAGACCAATTTTGAGCTTTCAGCGCTGTCGCATTTTGAATGACAATTGCGCGGTCATGCTACACTGTACTCAAATGAAATTTTTATCATTTTTTTCCCACAAATAGAGCTTTCTTTTGGTGGTATTTGATCACCTCTGCGGTTTTTATTTTTTGCTAAACAAATAAAAAAATACAGAAAATTTTGAAAAAAAAAATGTTTTTTTTTGTTTCAGTTTCAAAACTTTGCAAATAAGTACGTTTTCTCCTTCACTGATGGGCACTGATGGGGTTACACTGATGGGCAATGATAAGGCGGCACTGATGGGCACCGATGAGGTGGCACCAATGAAGTGGCACTGATGAGGTGGCATTGTTGGACACCGATATGTGGCACTGATAGGCGGCACTGATGGGTGGCACTGATGGGCGACACGGATGGGCACTGATAGGTGGCACAAATTGGCACTGATAGCTGGCACGGATTGGCATGGATAGGTGGCACAGGTGGGCATGGGTTAGTCGGCACAGGTGGGCATGGGTAGGCGGCACAGGTGGGCATGGATGGGCACTGATAGGTGGCATTGATGGGCACTGATAGGCGGCACAGATGGGAACTGATAGGCGGCATTGTATTATAATATATTGTACTAATGGATGCCAATCAGTGCCAATCAATAATGCATGCCAATCAGTGATGCCCATTGTGGGCACTGATTGGCATCCATTATGGGCACTGATTGGCATCCATTGTGGCACTGACTGGAAACCCTGGTGGTCTAGGGTGGCATACCTTGTCCTGGGCATCCCTGGTGGTCTGGTGGCGTCCCTGGTGGTCCAGTGTGGGCATCCTCGGGGGGGGGCTGTGCTGATAATCGATCAGCACAGACCCCCCTGTCAGAGGAGCAGCCAATCGGCTCTCCTCTACTCACGTCTGACAGACGCGAGTGAGGAAAAGCCGATCACCGGCTTTTCCTATTTACACTGTGATCAGCCATGATTGGACACGGCTGATCACGTGGTAAAGAGTCTCCGTCGGAGACTCTTTACCGAGATCGTAGTTGCCTAGATTGCATAGTGCATGACCATCTTAAGTGCAAAATAGGACGCAAGGGAAGCTACTAGCTATTGAACTTCCTTGTTTAGTCCCGTTTACGTCATTCCGTTCAAAACTAACAGACTTACGACCAGACTTAGTCCGTTCGTGTGTGGCCAAGTCTGTTCGTTCGGAAAGGCCGTCGGAACTCCGCCGAAAGTCCGTTGGGAAGACCGTCAGACCTAGTCTGCCGGAAAGTTCGGTTGTGTGTATGTGGCATTCGATTTTGATTATGCGCATTGAACAAACGCATTTGAGCGTGCTCAAGAGCCGCTTGCGCATGTGCAGTGCTTACATTGATCTCACACAGTTCTAAACGTACTTGCAGGTACAGCAGGCTTGTTCTGAATAAATTACTCATTCTATTTTGGTCATATTTGTTACTTGGGCAGTTGTTACCAAACTTCCGCACATCACCCCACAATATTAGCACCTCCATCTTCTATTAATATTGAATTGAAGATGCCGTGCGCCATGTCCATAGTGGCGCACTAATATAAATATCACTGAAAAATATTTACCAACAAATATTCCCCACTGATCCCAGCGCTCTCAGTATGCCCACAGATGAAGACGTAGTGACGAAACGCGTATGGGCATGACCGAGCAGCCGTACGTCCTTCCAGAGCGAGCGTTTGTTTTTGCTTCCAGGGATCCATCGCAGTTTCGGAGGCCGGTTACCACCTTAGGAATCCGGACCGCGGTGAGACAAACAGTGACCTCTGCAAGCGATTGATTATGTGACAGATTTTTAGCTGGTTTGTGTACTTATGTTTTTAAGGTGTGGAGGAATTTTTATTCATTAAAATCAGTGTGCACTATGGATTGTGTTTCTGATTTTTCCTATATGTGAATTCATGTTTGGAGGAGAGTCGCTGGATTTCAGTGGTACTATTGAGGAGATCCTAGTAACCAGTTATTATCAGATGTGCCTTAAACCTTTAGAAGTGTGGTAAGTGCATTACCATAGGGAGCGGCACCGTGCGTGGAGCTCTTCTTTCACTGACGGTTTTGGTGAATGGCTTGGAGCTGGACCTTAATTCCTTTCCTCTTTTGAACATTTGAGTTAACTGTTCCTATCTGCACCTTGAGGACTTTACACCTTGTTGGGACTATATTTTTTTGAGTCTATGAACTCTGTATTTCTCCTTTTTTTCGTAATTATACTTAGCGCTGTCAATATAGTATATTTCACATTGTGTCTGTTTAAGGAAGTGTATATGCTATATATTTTGAATACATAGTGGCGCACTGATTGTATTTTCCCGTGCGCCAATATCGCTATAGTAAACCAAGGATTTGCGCTCTGTTCCCGGTGCACCGTTTAGTAAATATGAAAATGTGCATCGCCTCTACTGATGGCGCACGGCTTTTGGAAATCAGCCACTATGTGTATATAACAATAACATATACTTAAAGCAAAAAGGTTTAAATGAACAATGTAATAGAGACCACTCAGATATATTATCGGATTCAAATATATAACTGACACAGGAACTGGAAGTTCAAGCCTATTTCACTTCAGCTTTTAAAATGCACATAGCTATATTTATACTGGAGTTTTTTTTTCCTCTTGCTAGCTAGCACCAGTCTCAGAATAAAATTTTGTTAAAGCGATTGTCATCTTTGTAACGGTAAAAAAGATGCAGAATAAATAAATGTGTTATTTTTTCAGATGTATGTTACGGGACTAATTTATTCATAGGAGGCCAATTAATTATAAGCTCTGTATAAAGAGGTGTCTGTCTAGCTATGCAACACCTATTATTTTTTATTAGGGCACATGTGCTTTTTTTGTGGATTGTTTGCTTAGCTTCACTAAAGTTAACTAAGAGTAAAGATCTATCATCTCTTGATCTGACGTAACTTTTTTCTACAGCTGTGCCTGGGGAGTTCAAAGGAACCATTCAGAGAAAAGTACAGAGAAAGTTATCTGATTGCACATATATGTAAAGGCTATCAGATGAGGCTGGTCATAACTTCACTTTTGTGTAAAAAAAAAAAAAAAAATTGACATACACTATATTACCAAAAGTATTGGAACATCTGCCTTAACATGCACATGAACTTTAATGGCATCCCAGTCTTAGTCCATAGGGTTCAATACTGAGTTGGCCAACCCTTTGCAGCTATAACAGCTTCAAGTCTTCTGGGAAGACTGTCCACAAGGTTTAGGAGCAGGGGTCAAGTCCTGGGGAAAAAAGTGTGGGAACTCCCACCCAAGATCCATTCCCCCACCAAAAAAATAAAAATAAATTATACGCTCATATGCACAAACACTTCAAAAGTGGTATTTTTCATTCAGTTTTCGTATTGTGTGTATGAAGCTTAACTGTTAGTACATAAAAAAAACAATCCTCAATAAACATAAATATGGTAATTCTCTGAATAATCAGCATTCATTCAATTGTGCTTCCATGCAAATGTGAACACCGTGTTCTGATCTTTATTGGGGAATTTTCTTTTGTATATAGAGTGTTTATGTGGTGAGTTTACACTTTTTATTGAACAGAGTTATGATAACACAGGGTTAAACAGAAAGGTCATAAATTAACTGCACATTATCTGGACAGAATGCTGGGGAGATAGTGATGTGTTCCTGCTTAGGACATGTATGTTAGCTTGGGGGGGGGCTGCAAACTCTGCAGGGCTCCAACACACACTCGCTGCTATTCCAATCCTTCACATATTTCCACATAAACGTCCCTCCTGGCATTAAACTTTGCCAGGTATTGTGCTCAGCTTGCCACCCCAAACTGATGTTCCTCCCTCAGCTCACCTCTCTCCCTGCATGTCCTGTGAGCAGAAGAGCTGATCTACCCGTCAGCTAGACCTAGACCTGATATACCCGTCAGCTAGACTTAAACCTGATCTACCTGTCAGCTAGCTGTGACTGACAGGTAGATCGAAGTGGAAGCTGTCATGGGGCCCCCTACTGGCAATGCCTCAATGCAGAGGCGGCTCTCTAATTAGGCAAATAAGGTGGCCGCCTAAGGCCTCGCACTCGCAGGGGCCTAGCGGCCGTCTAATATACCTAACACGCGTGTCCCTCGATCATTGTCCCCGACTTGCATCCGGGGCCACAACTTGTTTTTCCCACCCAGGGGTGGACTTTCATTGACCACTGCCCGGGGTCGGAGGGTCAGTGGGTGGAGCCATGTACTCATCTCCTGCAGTGGCTGAGCAGCTCAGCAGCTCCCCCGGCTCCCTGATCTCCTCTGCAAGGTGGACAATCTGACATGGAAAAGGACCTGTCAGAGTTGACGTCCGGCGATCATCCAGGAGCCAGTCTTCAACTAACAGCCTCAAAGGTACAGTCCTGCCCTGGTGCCCGACACTGACATATCCCGACCTGTGACATCAGCTACTGACTGAGGGCCCCCCCCCCCCGAGAATTACCACTGTCTTCCGCCCCTGTAACCTCACACACTGCTCTGAGTGATGATGTGCATGCAATCCGGCATATAATGCCACTTACTGACCCCATGCTATCATCATTATCCTCCTCATCTCCCTGTTCCTGGCATCCCACCACCCACCTTACCATCATCTCTGCTGTACCCCACTGCTAGCTGCCTACCACCCCACGTCATCATCATCCCCTCCCTGTACCCCACTGTCAGCTGCCCACCACCCCACATCATCATTATCTCCCCCCCGTACCTCACTCTCAGCTGCCTACCACCCCACGTCATCATCATCCCCTCCCTGTACCCCACTCTCAGCTGCCTACCACCCCACATCATCCCCTCCCTGTACCCCACTGTCAGCTGCCTACCACCCCACATCATCATCATCCCCCCTGTACCCCACTGTCAGCTGCCTACCACCCCACGTCATCATCACCCCCCCTGTACCCCACTGTCAGCTACCTACCACCCCACATCATCATCCTCTCCCCTGTACCCCACTGCTAGCTGCCTACCACCCCACGTCATCATCCCCTCCCTGTACCCCACTGTCAGCTGCCTACCACCCCACATCATCATCATCCCCCCTGTACCCCACTCTCAGCTGCCTACCACCCCAGGTCATCATCACCCCCCTGTACCCCACTGTCAGCTACCTACCACCCCACATCATCATCATCTCCCCTGTACCCCACTGTCAGCTGCCTACCACCCCACGTCATCATCATCTCCCCCTGTACCCCACTGTCAGCTGCCTACCACCCCACGTCATCATCATACCCCCTGCACCCCACTGTCAGCTGCCTACCACCCCATGTTATCACCCCCCTGCACCCCACTGTCAGCTGCCTACCACCCCACATCATCATAATCTCCCCCTGTACCCCACTGTCAGCTGCCTACCACCCCACATCATCATCCTCCCCCCCTGTACCCCACCCTCAGCTACCTACCACCCCACGTCATCATCATCATCCTCCCCTGTACCCCACTGTCAGCTGCCTACCACCCCCCATCATTCCTCCCTGTACCCCACTGTCAGCTGCCTACCACCCCACATCATCATCATCTCCCCCCTGTACCCCACTGTCAGCTGGCTACCACCCCACATCATCCCCCCTGTACCCCACTGTCAGCTGCCTACCACCCCACATCATCTCCCCCTGTACCCCACTGTCAGCTGCCTACCACCCCATGTTATCACCCCCCTGCACCCCACTGTCAGCTGCCTACCACCCCACATCATCATAATCTCCCCCTGTACCCCACTGTCAGCTGCCTACCACCCCACATCATCATCCTCCCCCCCTGTACCCCACCCTCAGCTACCTACCACCCCACGTCATTATCATCATCCTCCCCTGTACCCCACTGTCAGCTGCCTACCACCCCCCATCATTCCTCCCTGTACCCCACTGTCAGCTGCCTACCACCCCACATCATCATCATCTCCCCCCTGTACCCCACTGTCAGCTGGCTACCACCCCACATCATCATCATCCCCCTGTACCCCACTGTCAGCTGCCTACCACCCCACATCATCTCCCCCTGTACCCCACTGTCAGCTGCCTACCAGCCCACCACCATCATCATCCCCTCCCTGTACTCCACTGTCAGCTGCCTACCACCCCACGCCATCATCACCCCTCCCCCTGAAGCTCACTGTCAGCTGCCTACCACCCCACATCATCTCCTCCTGTACCCCACTGTCAGCTGTCAGCCCCACTGTCACCTGCCTACCACTCCACATCATCATCATCTCCCCTCCGTACCACACTGTCCCCTGTCATTATTCTCATCTTAATCCCTCCTGGTACTCCATTGCCATCTTCTTACCACCCCACCCCTCTGCCGTCATCATCCCCCCGTACCCCAACCCTGACATCCTACCACCCTGCCTCCTGTCATCATCATCATCCACATGTAACTCAAATCTAGCATTCACCACCCTACCCCTGTTATCATCCTTATCTTTATCCCCCATGTATCCCACCACTAGCATCCACCACCCTACCCCCATTATCATCATCATTATCTTCATCCCTTGTACCTCATTGTCAGCTGCCTACCACCCCACCTCATAAACATCCCCCCTGTACCCCACTGCTGACATCCTACCACCTCGCCTATTGTCATCAACATCCCCATTCCCCATCATCCCTGTACCCCACCTCTGGCATACTACCATCCTACCTCCTGTCATTATTATTTTCATTCCTCCTGTACCCCACCTCTGGCATCCTATCACCATACCCCCTATCATTATAGGGGAGATATGATCTCAGCCTCTCCCCAATACTATCACCCAAAACTACATCCTGTCATCCAACCAACTGTAATCTAACAGTTGCATCACACACCCTAATACTGCCCTGCCACCCAGTGAGAAAACAGTGAGTGATAATAATAAGCAGTAACCCATAGCAACCAATCAGTGAACAGTAATAATGTGCAGTAACCTCTAGCAACCCACCAGTGAGCGGTAATAATGTGCAGTAGCTTCTAGCAATGAGTAAGCGGTAATGGCATGCAGTAACCTCTAGCAACTAACGAGTAGGCTGTAATGATGTGCAGTAACCTCTATCAACCCATCGGTGAGCTGTAATAATGTGCAGTAGCTTCTAGCAACCAATCAGTAAGAAGTAATGATGTGCAGTGACCTCTAGCAACCAATCAGTGAACCTGGAGAAATCAGTGAGTGTGAACTAGATCTTTATGTTTACATTATTAAAGTTTTTTTTAGATAAGTCTATGTGTATTTGTTTTTTGGGATGTTGGGATGGGAAGCGAAATTGCTAGGGGTGGGGTCCAGGAAAATGTTTGAATTATTTTTCCCATTATGGGCGTGAGTGGGGCCTCATGTCTAAGATTTGCCTAAGGCCTCACAAAGCGTAGAGCCGCCTCTGCCTCAATGGTCAGGTTTGCGGCATTTACTATTGTGAGCTGTGTCGGCAGCTGCTGGTGTGCATACTTCAAAGTCTTGCAGGACACGGCTGCTAACAGGAAATGAGTTCCTGTTGTGGAAAAAGTACAGGAACTCCATTCCCATGCGTTCTCGCAGGACTTGAGCCCTGTTTAGCAGTGTGTCTATGGGAATGTTTGACTATTCTTTCAGAAGCACACTTGTGAGGTCAGGCACTGATGTGGCTCGCAGTCTCCACTCTAATTCATCCCAAAGGTGTTCTATTTGGTTGAGATCAGGACTATCAAATTGTGCAGGCCAGTCAAGTTCCTCCACCCCAAACTCACTAATCCATATCTTTATGGACCTTGCTTTGTGCACTAGTCCAAATCATTTGGTGGAGGGGAGATTATGGTGTGGGGTTGAGCTTGGCCCCTTAGTTCCAGTGAAGGGAACTCTTAAGGCATCAGCTTACCAAGACATTTTAAACAATTTCATGCTCTCAACTTTGTGGGAACAGTTTGCAGATGGCCCCTTCCTATTCCAACATGACTGCGCATTGGTGCACAAACAAGGTCCATAAAGACATGGATGATCAAGTTTGGGGTGGAGGACCTTGACTGACCTGCACAGTCTTGACATCAACACGATAGAATACCATTGGGATGAATTAGAGTGGAGACTGCGAGCCAGGCCTTCTGACCTTCCTGACCTCACAAATGCGCTCATGGAAGAATAGCCAAACATTCCCATAGACATACTCCCAAAACTTGTGGTCAGCCTTCCCAGAAGAGTTGAAGCTGTTATAGCTGCAAAGGGTGGGCCAATCCAATATTGAACCCAACAGACTAAGACTGGGGTGTTATTAAAGTATATGTGCTATAAGCACCTTAAAGACCACAACATACAGGGATATACAATGTAATACTGACATACATAAAAGCACACACACAGGTTGGACTTGATAGACTTGTGTCTTTTTTTAACCTCACCTACTATGTAACTATGTAAGCATCTATGGTGTTAGCCAGTCTTTTTAATATTGACATTCTTACACCTCCAGGAATAGGACTTTATTTTTTCTTAGCTGTTTATTTTAATCAGTTGCTTAATTATAGCCTATAACCATGGGGTTGGCGCTGTAGTGTATTGTGTTTTGTATCAGGAAGAGCTGAATATTTAAATATTAAAAAATGAATCTACATGGACATTAAACATGTTAAATTTTTATATGAAATTATAGTCATTGGGTTTATATGCGCTTTAAGCATCTCCCTGTAGTGGGGGGGGCTAAAGAGACTCTTTACACTCTAAAACAAATGAGCAAACAATTAGCATTTTCAGCACTCCTAGATTCATACTGTGAAAGAGTAACTTGGTTATATTTACCCAGCCAAATTATGTGACTTTAGAAGCTCTATAAATGGCTTTTGTTTAGAAAGGAATTCTGTTAAACTCCATAAAACAAATACAATCTATCCTTAGGCAAAAGAATTCATAAAACAAATGGGCCGACAAGATATACTGTTTGCTTTTTATCTATGGTATATATGTATGTATCAGTACAATTCACCCTTGCTTATGACACTCATCACTGGCTACAACCAAGTGTATCTTATAAAGCCAACATTTCATGTACTGCGGCTTTCAGGATTAAAAATGATCTGCTGTCATATAAAGCTTTTACATATTTCCCAATGGTTCCTGGGCCATTCTGCTAGTCGACTACGAGATATAAAAATGTATTTACAGTAATTATTCTAGCAGCCAGATAGTTTATGTTATTGTCATATACAGATAAGAAATTATGTGGCTCCCCTTTGCCACAGTACAAGTTTTGCAAAATCTGCTAAAATATAAAGAATGTAATATAGCCTTGTTGGCCTATGTATACAGTACAAAAGAGGTATATGCACGAACAGTGGTGGCTGATGCTCCATTTGTCGGGGGGAAGGCATCAGATGGACCTGATCACAGACCCCTTCTTCCCTCCCTGGCTTGAGAGGCCCCCGTCAGCCCTGCACTTACCCTGCGGAGTGAGTGAAGGGTGAGGAGTGGAGCATTGGCAAAGGAGCAGAGCGAGCTGTTCGCTGTACAGGTGCACAATGTACATTGCGGAGGTCGCTCTGCTCCTTTGTCTATGGATGGAATGAACAAAGCAGGCTAGGCTGCTATCTCCAGATGACACTGCCTTACCTGCAGACTCTGGGCTCTCCTCCTTTTCCATTCAGCTCTTCACCCCCGGTGCTTTGCTTGCTTTCCCCCATGTTTGAATCCAATGTCAGCGGCAGCTTCCCCCATCCATCTTCTTCATGTCCCCCCTCTGTCTTCTGCTCCCAGCCAATCAGGTCTTCTGTCTCCAGGCTAATGGGGTCTTAGGAGCTGCTTCCTGGTTGGCTGGGAGGAGAAACAGGAAGACATTAGCGAATATTAATTCACTAATGTCACACAACAGGGTGGGCTCAGGGCGAGTGCTCTGAGCACAGAGCCCACCCTTTTTTGAAGCCAATTAGAGCTTCAGGCTCTAATCATGTGCTAAAAAACAAAACAAAAGAAAAATACCTCTATTGAAACCCCTGCATGTATATTAAGGGCCAAAAGCAATGAATATTGTTAGCACAATATTCGTGCACAGTGGCACCCCCCTATGGACGGGCTGCCACTGTACACAAATATTGTGCTAACAAGAATATTTCTACCCATATCCACCAATCGGCATACAACTTTTATTTCTACTGTCCATTTACAAAAAAAAATAAGGATTTTTATTTGTTGCTATAAGCAACATTCAATTTTTTTATAAGCCTACTCTTCCTACATAAACCTCAGCTTAGTGAGAACTTAGTTTGTTAGCATCTTTCAGGCTGTAATATTTTATTATATCTTTTCATGTGACAACACTGAAGAGATTACACTTTGCTACAATGTAAAGTAGTGAGTGTACAGCTTGTATAATAATGTAAATTTGCTGTCCCCTAAAAATAACTCAACACACAGCCATTAATGTCTAAACCACTGGTAAAAAAGTGAGTACCCCCCTAAGTGAAAATGTCCAAATTGAGCCCATTTTGCCTCCCCAATGTCATGTGATTTGTTCGTGTTAAAGGGTCTCAGGTGTGAATGGGGAGCAGGTGTGTTAAATTTGGTGCTATCGCTCTCACTCTCTCATACTGGTCACTGGAAGTTCAAGATGGCACCTCATGGCAAAGAACTCTGAGGATCTGAAAAAAAGAATTGTTGCTCTACATAAAGATGGCCTAGGTTATAAGAAGACTGCCAAGACCCTAAAACTAAGCTGCAGCATGGTGCCAAGACCATTCAACGATTTAACAGAACAGGTTCCACTCAGAACAGGCCTCACCATGGTCGACCAAAGAAGTTGAGTGCACCTGTTCAGCGTCATATGCAGAGGTTTTCTTTGGGAAATAGACGTAAGAGTGCTGCCAGCATTGCTGCAGAGGTTGAAGGGGTGGGGGGTCAGCCTGTCAGTGCTCAGACCATACGCAGCACACTGCATCAAATTGGTCTGCATAGCTGTCGTCCCAGAAGTAAGCCTACTCTAAAAATTATGCACAAGAAAGCCTGCAAACAGTTTGCTGAAGAAATGCAGACTAAGGACATTGATTACTGGAACCATGTCCTGTGGTCCGATGAGACCAAGATAAACGTATTTTGTTCAGATGGTGTCAAGCGTGTGTGGCGGCAACCAGGTGAGGAGTACAAAGACAAGTGTGTCTTGTCTACAATCAAGCATGGTGGTGGGAGTGTCATGGTCTGGGGCTGCATGAGTGCTGCCGGCACTAGGGAGCTACAGTTCGTTGAGGGGACCATGAATGCCAACATGTACTGTGATATAATGAAGCAGAGCTAGATCCCCTTCCTTCGGAGATTGGGTCGCAGGGCAGTATTCCAACATATAACAACCCCAAATACACCTCCAAGATGACCACTGCCTTTCTAAAGAAGATCAGGGTAAAGGTGATAGACTGGCCAAGCATGTCTCCAGAACTAAACCCTATTGAGCATCTGTGGGGCATCCTCAAACGGAAGGTGGAGGAGCGCAAGGTCTCTAACATCCACCAGTTCCATGATGTAACCTGTGAAGCTCCGGTGAACTACATGCCCAAGAGGGTTAACGCAGTGCTGGAAAATAATGGTGGCCACACAAAATATTGAAACTTTGGGTCCAATTTGGACATTTTCACTTAGGGGTGTACTCACTTTTATTGCCAGTGGTTTAGACATTAATGGCTGTGTGTTGAGTTATTTTAAGGGGACAGCAAATTTACAGTGTTATACAAGCTGTACACTCACTACTTTACATTGTAGCAAAATGTCATTTCATCAGTGTTGTCACAGGAAAAGATGTAATAAAATATTTACATAAATGTGACGGGTGTACTCACTTTTGTGAGATACTGTATAGACAAAATACAAGTGTCTTCTGAATTAGGTCAACAATCTCATCTAGATAACGGAATGTGTGTTCTGCCTTTTCCTTCATCCAGGAGTCTTGGTATTTGCCTGTGGTTTGTATTTGGTTTCTGTGAAATGACTGTTACTGCATTTTAGAAAGCTGTCTGTACAAATGCGGTGAAACTATGTTTAAATGATGTGGTTATAACGGGTGTGTTAAGTTTGTTTAATTGTGATGAGTGTTCACATTGTTTAGGTTTTAATTTGCACCAGTTGGCCTCTCTCATATTTCAGAACTCCGTGGGAGCTGATGCAAGCCGACTGGCTGTTGGTTAGAAGTCATGGGACCCATTCTGTTCCTTGCATTATTGAACAGTTTTGGACCAACACACACACAAAAAAAAGACTACAGTTTGCAACAAAAAACTCTAGGTTTATGTGTAAATAAGGGATTATGCACCTTTACTGAAGACTTCAAGAGACCCTTTTGCCACACCATTCAAAGATCTTCCCAAAATGTCATGTGTGCATTTAACATATTTTATGCGTTTTTACCTGTAAAAGTTTACACTGTGTAGACATCTGAGATGCTGGAGAGCAATGATAGGTGCCGCCATCTTGAATGCGATGTCAGCAGCCCCACGAGACTAAAAGCTGTCACTCAAGTGACACTATAAACTCGTTCACACCATGTGTTGTGATCTGCATTAATCTGCACAGCTCGACATAGGCTTACTCTTGTTTTGCATGTACCCTGTTCATACCACAACATTGCCTTGAAGGGGGTAGCAGTGAGTTGTGTAAAAATGTAGATCTGTTGCACTCTTCCACAGCTCCCCTGAAGTCACAACTTCACTTTGGTGCACAGGAGTTTATGAAATTTAATTGGTAACATTTCAATAATATTTAAAAAAGGTAAAAAGTGCCTAACATTGTAACAATGCAAGACACCGCCCTTCACTGCCACTACACAGTGGACACCAGCCCACACGCTAAAACAGAATGTCTTAACCACTTGACCTCCAGTAGATTTACCCCCAAAGGCCAGGCCATTTTTTTTGATACGGCACTGCATTATTTTAACTGACAATTGTGCGGTCATGTGACGATGAACCCAAATAAAATGCATTCGCTTTTTTTTTTACACAAATAGAGCTTTCTTTTGGTGGTATTTAATCACCTCTGCGTTTTTTAATTTTTGAGCTATAAACAAAAAAAGCCTGACAATTTTGAAAAAACAAAACAAAAAAACGATATTTTTTACTATCTAGTATAAAACATATCCAATAATAAAAAAAATTATTTCTTCATAAGTTTAGGCCAATATGTATTATGCTACATATTTTTGGTAAAAAATCCCAATAAGCGTATATTGATTGTTTTTTATTTTTTATTACTAGTAATGGCGGTGATTCGCGGCTTTTAGGGGCACTGCGATATTGCAGCGGACATTCTGACACTAACTGACACTTTTGGGGAATCAGTGACACTAATACAGTGATTAGTGCTAAAAGTATGCACTGCCAATGTACTAATGACACTGGCTGGAAAGGGGTTAACATCAGCGGCGAGAAAAGGGTTAACCGTGTGCCTAAGCAGTGTTTATGTGAACTGTTTGAGTTTTGAGTAATCAGCTGTCATTGGGCTTCCCTGCTGACAGCTGAAGGAAAAAAAAACAAATTGCTGGCTAAAAAAAATGGTGAAAGGAAACAGCATGCCCCCTCCCCCCAGGTCCAATGGTGTGGGGCCCCCAAAATCCATACCAGACCTTTATCCAAGCATGCAGCCTGGCAGGTCAGGAAAGGGAGGGGACAAGCGAGCGCTCCCCCCTTCTGAACCATACCAGACCACATGCCCTCAACATGGGGGGTGGGAGCTCTGCGCCCCCCACCCCAAAGCACCTTGCCCCCATGTTGATGGGGACAAGGGCCTCTTCCCGACAACACTTGCCCAGTGGTTGTTGGAGTCTGCAGGCGGGGAGCTTATCGGAATCTGGAAGCCCCCTTTAAGAAAGGTGTCCCCCAGATCTAGCCCCCCCCCATGTGAATGGGTATTGGGTACATTGTACTCCTACCCATTCAGCCAAAAAAAGTAGTGTAGTGTAACAAAAGACAGTTTTTGACAAGTCCTTTATTAAAAATGTCTTCTTCCTCCTCCAGGCTTCTCTCGCTTCTTCCTCCGGTCTTCTTCTTCTCCCACTTCTTCTTTCTCCTGTCTTATTTCTTCCTCTGCCGCCGTCCCGCTGATCTGTCTGCGCTGATGTCAAGCATTTCTTAGATAATTTTGGGGCCTGGCCATGGGATGACGTCATCTGGAGGCCCCGCCACCTTGTGACGTCACCGCCCAGAGCATGATGTGTCCGCGACGTCGCGAAGGGTTGTGGCCTCCGGATGACATCATCCGATAGCCACGCCCCATAGTTATCTAAGAAATGCTTGACATCGGCACGGACAGATCAGAGGGACGCAGTATCGGGGACGGTTGTCTGGGGGAGCAGCTGCGGAGGAAGAAGAACAGGAGAAAGAAGAAGACCGGAAGAAGAAGCGGGAGAAGAAAAAGACTGGAGGAAGAAGGATAAGACCGGAAGAAGAAGAAGCTCTGAGCAGGAAGAAGACATTTTTAATAAAGGACTTGTCAAAAACTGTCTATTGCCCTTTGTCACACTAGACTACTTTTTTTGGTCTATGGGTAGGGGTACAATGTACCCGATACCCATTCACATGGGGGGGTGGGGTCTTCCAGATTCTGATAATCTCTCTGCCCACAGACCCCGACAACCACCGGGCAAGGGTTGTCAGGAAGAGGCCCTTGTCCCCATCAATATCGCAGAGCCGCCCCAAAGCACCCACCCCCCACGCTCGCTCATCACCTCCCTTCCCTGACCTGCTGGGCTGCATGCTCGGATAAGGGTCTGGTATGGATTTTGGGTGCCCCCATGCCATTTTTTTTTCATTTTGGCAAGGGAGGGTCCCCTCCAAAGCCATACTAGACCCAAGGGCCTGGTAGGAACCGGGGGGGGGGGGGGGGAGGAGAGGAGACCCACGCTGATTTTTTTTACAGTGAAAAAAACTGCAAATTGCGGCAAGATCATGGTAAAAAACATAGTACTTGGGTTTTGGATGTGGGGCCATTGAGGTCTATTAAATGAAAATGCTGCATTTTGCAGGAAAAAGGTCCCTAACCCTTTCCAAAAACGCAGAGGCACAAAAATGCATTGATGTGAACGTGTTCCATATGAACCCATGTTAAAAAATTTCCCTGCATTTCTGCAAAATGCAAATTACATCAAAAAACACATTAGTGTGAATGGAGCCTAACTGTTGCAAAGCTTCAATCATGTATTCTGCTGATCAAAGATGCGGCACGTAGAGGAATTAGAGCATTTACTCATTACTCATCAATCTGTATTATGCTGTCTGACTTTCTGGCTTGTATTGTGCAATTATATAAACTTCTGCTTTGTAATTTCAGCATTCACCCGTCCTCTGTCTCCTCTGCACATCTGCTTCAAACTTTTGGCTACATCCAAGCACTGGGTCAGCCCTCCCTGATAACAGCCAGCATGGCCTACATGTGCTTCTCATTTAACACACATTACTGTGGGCATTCTATGAAATTCCACTGAGCTTTTTTTTGTAAATCAAACAAAAATGAAATGCACTGGATGGCTGTAGGAAGGAGCCTCAACTTAAATGATAACAAGTTTAAGTGTATAGCCATAACTTTTTTAACGTTTATAATATTTTGGATGCAGTAGGGAAGGGATAAATCCAGTTATGGTTTTTGATTTATTTTTTTTGCTTTGTTGCTGCTGGGGAGATTTCCCTTCATTTCTTGTCCGGGACATGTAGACAACTGTAATTTTTTTTTTAAATGCATTAAAAACGCGCATTCAGAAACGCAACCAGCATGGATCTGGAGTGTGTTTTTGTTGCGTGAACTGACCTTAAAGTGGAGTTCCACCCAAAAATGGAACTGCCACTTTTCAGAATCCTCCCCCCCCTCTGGTGTCACATTTGGCACCTTTCCGACCACCCGCGGGTATCTACGCCACTTACCAAGCCTTCTCCTTCCCCCCTACTGTCTGGGAGACACACAGGTCCCAGAAGACAGCAGGGATCAGTGTCATTGCGCTTCGTGACTCGGGCATACGTGGTAGGGATTCCCTTACCGAAGATGGCAGCGCCTCCACCCGAGAGCCGAGGGATGGGCCACTTTCGGATGCCGACATCGCGGGTGCGCTGGACAGGTAAGTGCCCTTATTTTAAAAGTCAGCAGCTGCAGTATTTTTAGCTGCTAACTTTAAAAAAAAAAAGAACTCCGCTTAAATCTTCTCAAAGGAGATAAAAACATCAATAAAAACTTGATCCTTCCCTACTATACATACACTTCCAAGGCCTCTTCAGACTTATGCCTTGTGGTAATATTTTGTAAAATGCAAGAACATGTCACTGCGCATTATTACAAAGTACTTGGTAATGCGCAGTAACCCAACACAAAGGTACAGTAGGTGCCAACAATTCTGCACTGCAGAGCACCACAACCTATATGCCTTAAGTTGTGATGTGCTGCATTCAAGAAATGTTGCCAGTCTGATTTTTGGGTTTCTGCCATTAGTTGGCAACTGCAAGGGTCTAAAGGGGGTCTAGAGCAAACCTGTATTTTTCCCATGCGTGATGAGAGAGTCCTAAGGCCCCTTTCACACAGGCACCTCCATGAAGCGAAATCAGCTAGCTCTGCAGGGGATCTATCCGCTGTTCCCTGCTGAGCAGGCGGATGACAGGTCTGTGTCTGCTCCACTATGCAGAGTGGACACGGACACAATTCCACTCTCCTTTATGGAGCAATCGAGTGGGGGCAATTGCGTGTCTGTTTCCATCCAATGCCATCTGATCTGCCAGACAGATGGGGAATAGGACCATCGTTCGGATCGCCCATGTAAAAGGAGCCTTAGGTGTTAATTGTAATCCTCCCTTCCCTGCTGGCAGGTCAAACAAAGCAGTGTGGAAAATAAAGGAAGATGTGTGCAGCTTTGTAGGGGGCACAAATGGACCTGGTACCTTGCCCTGCATGGGTGAAGCACAGGTTCATTTCACATATAAATTGATTCAAATGTCTGCGGTACGAACATGAGTGAATATTTAATGCAGAATAGAAATGTACACCTGTATTTAAATCTGAACTCCAAGAGAAGGCAAGCAAATCTTGTCTAAATACAAGAGTAATGTGTATTCTTCCAAATTCTGTTGTATTTTGTGCAGGAACTTCCTATAGTAAAGCCTGGTCACTGGTGCTCCTATTCCTTGTGACTGGTCTTGTCTCAGTCCCCTCCTGTAGTTTTCTGCAGGCAGCATGTAGTGGGTGGAGCCTGTCAAGCCCCTCCCACATCTCTGCACAGGCTATATGCGGCACAGCGATGATTTCACTGCTATTTTAAAAGGTAATAACTGGGTTGCAAAGGCATTAAGTGCACACAAAGTGGATTTGCATCCTTTGTGGCTGTTAAGGAATTTACCGTATTTAAATTAAAAGGACTATATACAAGATTTTAGTAATGAGAACGGTATCATTAGCAGTAATCAGCATGGATTCATGAAGAATCGTTTTTGCCAAACCAATCTACTAACCTTCTATGAGGAGGTGAGTTGCCATCTAGATAATGGAAGGCCACTAGATGGGGTGTATCTGGATTTTGCAAAAGCATTTGACACAGTTCCCCATAAACTTTTCTGTACAAAATAAGGTCCGTTGGCATGGACCATAGGGTGAGTACATGGATTGAAAACTGGCTACAAGGGCGAGTTCAGAGAGTGGTGATAAATGGGGAGTACTCGGAATGGTCAGGGGTGGGTAGTGGGGTCCCCCAGGTTCTGTGTTGGGACCAATTCTATTTAATTTGTTCATAAATTACCTGGAGGATGGGGTAAAAAGTTCAATCTCTGTATTTGCAGACGACACTAAGCTAAGCAGGGTGATAACTTCTCTGCAGGATGTGGAAACCTTGCAAGAAGGTATGAACAAATAAATGGGGTGGATAACTACATGGCAAATGAGGTTCAATGTAGAAAAATGTAAAATAATGCATTTAGGTGGCAAAAATATGAATGCAATCTATACACTGGGGGGAGAACCTCTGGGGGAATCTAGGATGGAAAAAGACCTGGGGATCCTAGTAGATGATAGGCTCAGCAATGGCATGCAATGCCAAGCTGCTGCTAACAAAGCAAACAGAATATTGGCATGCATTAAAAAAGGGATTAACAACAGTGATAAAACGATATGTCTCCCGCTCCACAAGACTCTGGTCCAGCTGCACCTAGAGTATGCTGTCCAGTTCTGGGCACCAGTCCTCAGGAAGGATGTACTGGAAATGGAGCGAGTACAAAGAAGGGCAACAAAGCTGATAAAGGGTCTGGAGGATATTAGTTATGAGGAAAGGTTGCGAGCACTGAACTTATTCTCTCTGGAGAAGAGACGCTTGAGAGGGGATATGATTTGAATTTACAAATTCCGTACTGGTGACCCCACAATAGAGATAAAAAAAATTTGTGGAAGGGAGTTTAACAAGACACAAGGCCACTCACAAAAATTAGAAGAAAAGAGGTTTAACCTTAAACTACGTAGACGGTTCCTTACTGTAAGGAACCCTCTACGTAATTTAAGGTTAAACCTGTTTTTTGGTGGTATTTAATCACCACTGGGTTTTTTATTTTTTGCTAAACAACGAAAAAAGGCCAGAAAATTTTGGGAAAAAAACAAGTTCTTCATAGTTTGTTACAAAAACAGGTACTTTTTCTCCATCACTGATATGCCCTGATAAGGCTACACTGATGGGCACTGATAGTCTGCAACGATGGGCACTGATGAGGCGGCACTGGTGGGCACTAATGAGGAGGCACTGGTTGGTGGCACTGATAGGTGGCACTGACGGGCATAGGTAGGCACTGGTAGGCGGCACTAATGGGCACTGATTGACAGCACTGGTGGGTAGTGATTGGCAGAACTGATTGGCAGCACTGGTGGGCACTGATTAGCAGCACTGATGGGCACTGTTGAGACTGCACTGATAATCAGTGCCCTGATTATTCGTGTAGATGTTCTTTTCACAAGCCGGTTATCAGCGTGAGGAAAGCCAATAACTGACTTGTGTTTGCATCATGATCAGCTATCATTGGGCACAGCTGATCACTTGGTAAAGGTGTGATTGGCCCTTTACCACGATCTGTGATCAGCTGTGTCCGAACAACAGACAGCGTGGTCACAGGAGGACAACCATGGACGTACTCCCTGTAAAGTAAGTCCAGCAAGTGGTTAAAGCAGAAGTTCACCCAAAAGGGTAGTTCTGCTCTTCCTCCATCTCTCCCCCTCCTCTGACAACAGTGATGCCGCGTACACACGGCAGGACTTTTCAACAGCAAAGGTCAGACGGAACGAATCCGGCGGACAATTCGATCGTGTGTGGGTTCCATCGAACCTTTGCTGTCCAAAAATATGACGGACTTTAGAAATAGAACATGTTTTACATTTTTTTGATGGCACTCCGCCGGACCCAGTTCCTACTGAGAAGTCAGCTCGTGTGTATGCTAGTCCGCCGGACGAAAACCGACGCTAGGGCAGCTATTGGCTACTGGCTATGAAATTCCTTATTCTAGTCCGGTTGTACATCATCACGTTAGAATCCGTCGGACCTTGGTGTGATTGTGTGTGGCCAAGTCCATTTCATTTCAGTTCATTCGGAAAGTCCGTCGTAACTGCACCGAAAGTCCGTCGGAAAGACCGTTGGACCTAGTCCGTCGAAAAGTCCACTCGTGTGTACGCGGCATTTAGACCCTTTTCACACTGGGGCGTTTTTCAGGTGCTTTTGGACTAAAAATAGTGCCTGCAAAGTGCCTGAAAACCACCTCCCCTGCAGTCCCAGTGTGAGAGCCCGGGTGCTTCCACACTGGGGTGCTGTGCTGCCAGGACGTTAAAAAATGTCCTACAAGTAGCATCTTCGGGGCGCTGAAGGAGCGGTGTATCAGCAACAGTAATTTTAAAATTGTTCCTGCACTACTTTCATGCGACTTGAGTGCCATAGACTGCAATGAATGTTGTACATGCAACAGTTGTCCATTGTCATTAGTCAAAGTCAAAGCTGTATCCAAGTCATATGACTTTGGTGTAAATGGAGCCTAAATGCCATTTCACACAGGGGCGACCTGTCAGGCGACTTAGCCACCTGACAAGTCGCGCTCTATGCATTGCAATGGAACCGCTCTAATAGGAGCGACTCAAGTCGCTCCAACTTAGAAAAAGGTTCCTGTACTACTTTGGGGAGACTTTGGAGCAGCTTGCATTGACTTCTATACAGAAGTCATTTTTGCAAGCCACACTGAAGTCACGCTGCACGGGGTGGCTTCATAGTCGGACGGCTTTGAAGCTGCCCTTGTGTGAACCGACACTAAAGCCCCATATACAGTATTAGATTTTCTGAAGATTTTTGTCTTCAGATTTACCAAAACCATGTAGTAGAAGGGCCTGCCTGGTTGCATACAAATTGAAACTCTTAAGGTTTGACCTCATATTATATGGTTTTGGTAAATCTGAAGGCAAAAATCTGCAGAAAATCTAATAGTGTGTATGGGGCTTAAGGGTTAATTTATACCAGATGTACTCAGGGCCGGAGCTACCACTAGGCAAACTAGGCAACTGCCTAGGGTGCACTGCTGCCTTGGGCGCCCGGCCACTGGTGTTCCTACGCTCTTCTCTCTGCAGCAAGCAACTAAGTCTCAGCATAAGCAGGCAGCCGCTGCTCTGGGGGAGATTTACTAAAGCTGGAGAGTGCGGAATCTGGTGCGGCTGTACATGGTAGCCAATCAGCTTCTATCTTCAGCTTGTTTTCGGTTATACTTTCACAAAAAACCTGGAAGCTGATTTCTATGCAAGGCTGCACCAGATTCTGCACCCTCCACTTTTAGTAAATCAGCCTCATAGTGTCAGAGTCGCAGCGGCCGTAGATGACTGTGTCTGTGTCCCGTCTCCTGAATGAATGTAAACAATCAAACTTTCATTGATGGTCACTGGTTGGTGAGGCTGCATTTAATGGGCGCTGGTGAGGCTGCATTTGATGGAAGCTTCATTAAACAGGTGGGGTATACATGGGAAGGCCAAAGGGGGTGGGGTCAGGGGTGGAGCCAAGGGGGTTGACAAAATGAGGCTTCGCCTAGCATTGATGGGGAACCTTGGCACCCCAGAAGTTTTGGAACTACATTTCCCATGATGCTCAAGCACTCTACAGAGTAGTTGAGTATCATGGGAAATGTAGTTCCAAAACATCTGGGGTGCCAAGGTTCACTATCACTGTCCTAGGGTATCAAAAACCTTGCGTCGGGGCCCTGGATGTACTGGGTGTGTTTGTAAACACTTTGTTAACGCATGGCAGCCAAAAAAAAAAAAAAGGTTTCCTATGAATGCAGGTCATACCAGGGTTGTGTTGCATTTGCTCAGTGTTGAAAAAAGTATTATCTTTCAACACAACACATTCATATGTATGCAAATGCACATAAACATTTCATAAAGTGCTGCGCAAACTGTTGACACTATATAAATCCTCTATTATAATAATAATAATAATAAACACCACACACTTGTGTGAATAAAAATAAAATAAAATAGATCAGCGCAACTACATATAACTGAATGGTCAAATAAATCACTGATTGGTGCAAAAGGCAAATATGTGCAAACGAATGATGTGCGACAAATACTGTGCAAAAAAGCAATAAATTGTGCAATAATGCAAAAATCCTGTGGGAAATGCAAATGCTGTGCAAACCGCAATTATCCTACACAACAAATCACTAGTATTAGTGCAATTACTGCAATTACCTAGAGTCACTACATATTTAGCGCGAGGGACCTTCATTATTTAAACACCACGCACTGCAAGGCAAAATAGAAAAAAACAAAAACAATGTAAAATGCATGCCAAGGCATGCTAAAAAAAGGTGCCCAACATGCATGAGCCCCTTAGGACTGATTATCTGCTAGATTGTAGGTTCCCCAATGCCCCTTCTATGGTGGGTAGAAGTAGGAGTAGTATGCCGACTTACCTGTCCTGCTCCAGGTCCCTGTAGTGAGAGATGAAGAGTCCTGAGTAGTCATCGCTGAGGGTTCCTGTGTAGTCCAGGTGTAAGGAGTAGTTGCGCCCCTGTAGTAGCGCTGTGTCCAGGTGTAGGACCAGGTATTGGTGTCGGGAGGAGTACCAGAGCTTGGTGACGGGGATGTCCCCCTCGCTCTCCTCTATGGAGGTGATGAGTACCCGGGTGACATTGAGTTTGTAGCAGTGTAGTAGTATGGTGTCGGTGTCGGACACACAGCGGACGGTGATGGTGACCTGGCCAGACATGAGATACTTGCCTTCCCCGTCCGGCTCCATCCTCGGCCACAGTTCCAGGTCATAGTGGACGGGGTAGAGGTGAGGGGGTAGCCGGGGGTGGTCCCACATGCCGGGGGGTCCGGGGGGCTCTGTAGGGAAGGTGACGGAGAAGGGGGATTCGGTGATATTAGCGCTGATGGAAAGCTCGGGATCAGACTGTCCTCCTCTCTCGGATCCCATAGTCCGGCCATACAGAGCCGCCAGGACGATGAGAGCCAGGAGCAGAGCAGTCAGGAGCACAGCCAGGAGCACAGCCGAGGTCCTACTCAGGTAGAAGCCGGAGGAAGCCTTGGGTCCCATCATGACACACACTTCATCCGATCCTTGTATGTCTGCAGATATATACCCCGCCTGGGTGTGTCACTGGGTGCCAGAGGAGGGGGCACCCTCCATCACTGGGCACGACTCAGGACCAGAGGAGCACCCACCGACCGACCGACCGGCTGACTGCTGGAACTACAATCCCATGTACTCTACAACCAGCACATGGAGGAGGGGGCTCTCATCGCTCACTTCTGGACATTCTCCTTTGAAGTTCTCATACTTTTATTATACACAGCAGTCCGCACACTGACAGAGGCTGGGGTACTGCCAGGGGGCAGCGATCCGCTGATTTAAAGAGACATTCTACCCCAAATCAAACATTTATTCATGTATTCAATTGCAGCTTACATGTGATTCCTTCATTCGTTTTCTTTATTAAGCTTTTTTTTCTTCTGTTATCACTCAATAATTCTGACAGTTTTTTTCAAAAGAACAAGCTCTCCTACAGAATGTATACGTTACAGAGATGAGCCAAACCATGCACCACTGACAGGGGTGCTTACCATCATTAACTAATATTTATTATGTAAACCCTTTATCCCAAAAAAGAACAAAAAAATTAAAGATTTGTTGTAACTGAATATAAAGTATTAGTGGCAGTTTTTTTTTCGTTTATTTAAATCTGCTAGTACATTAAACACTCCCCACTCCCCAGACTGACAATGCTGCTGCCCAAAGGTGCTCCTGTGCTCCTTTATCCAGAGTGGGGGCACCTATGCACACTGCAGCTTAAAAAAAAAGAAAAGCTGCTTCTACAGGCATTTGAGCTTTTTTTTTTCTCTGGCTCCCCTTTGTGTTAGATATTTATCATGCACTTTACAGGCATTTTCAGGAGTTTGGAGGCAGAAAAAACCCCTCCAAAGATGCATTCTGAAGAATAGTTTTTATGCTAAAAATAAAACGCCCGAGCGCTTGTAAACATGCATTTATGTACAGTGGTCAGAAACCATTGTACTTTCATTGGATGTATTCCATATATATATATATATATATATATATATAAGTGTTTTGCAAGTCGAGCTATATATATTTTTTTAATCCTGACTTTATTTGCAAGCGCTGTCTCACAAGTGGTGCAGGACTCAAGCCACTGGTGTATGTATTACTGTATGTGGCCAGAGGTCCAGGGGAGCTGTAGAACTCGGAGACGCTCGGAGACACTCCCAGCTGGATGGGACGGGCGTAATGTGCACTGGTGCACCGGAAAGTGCTAACAGTTCCCAAGCATCACCAGCGCCCCCGCACCTCTGGCCACATACAGTACTGCACACAGAAGCAGTGGTTGTGGAAAGAATCGTCTGAGTTTCCATGATTTCTTATGGGGAAATTCGCTTTGATATACGAGTGCTTTGGATTGCAAGCATGGTTCTGCAACGAATTATCCTCCTAATCCAAGGTATTACTGTCTATCTATCTATCTATCTATCTATCTATCTATCTATCTATCTAGATATGGTGGCACTAGGGACCCACAGTGGTGAGAAAAGTTGGCTGCAGAAAAACAGCTGTGAAATTCATTTAGAATGCCTCAAGTAGATAAAATGAATGTACTTGTCAGAAGACCCCTCCTTTATGCAGGGTTTTCTGCGAGTTGATCCCCCAATCTTTTGGATTGCAAAAAAGCAGCGTTAGCCCCCGTACACACTGTCGGACATTCCGACGGAAAATGTCTGATCGGACCGCGTTGTCAGATAATCTGACCGTGTGTGGGCTCCATCTGACTTTTTCCGTCGGAATGCCAACCAACAAAGTTTGAGAGCTGGAAATAATATTTTCCAACAACATGATCCGATCGGACTTTGTCCGATCGTTTGTAGAGAATTCGGATCGGACAAAGTGCCATGCATGCTCAGATCAAATTAGGAGAGCAAAGCTATTGGCTACTAGCCTGAACATAGTTCCATCATAACGAACTGACGTCACCATGTTACGAAAGATTGGATTTTCCGACAACTTTGTCCGACCGTGTGTATGCAACACCAGTTTCGGACAAAATCTGTCAGAAAAAATCTGACGGATTGTGTGGTCGGAATTTCTGACACTGTGTACGGGGGCTTAGAGTTCATGAACAGGACAGTACTTGATTTTTAAAAGTCATCAGTTACAATATTTTGTACATGCTGACTCTTAATAAAATTTAAAAAAATAAAAAAACGGTGCCATGACCGCATCCCCAGGTTTCCTGTTTTTGGGTGACTCCTTCCTCCTGCAGCATCCTATGGAGCCATCCTTTCATGTCAGAAGTTGTATCTCCCCACACTGTGTACATCAATAGAAGCACACAGCCCCACAGCCTGAGATGGCAAGGCATTCCCCCTGCTTTAAATCTGAGGGGAAGATCTGAAATGAGGGGAAGCTCTGCTGATTTTATCATCCAATCATGTATAAGAAAAAATGCAGTTTTTTATTTTCCTTGCATGTTCTCCTCAGATCTACAGTGACTGCAATTCCAAGTTCACTTGCAGTGCACTTGTAATGCAAAGTGGATTCTCCTTTATTAAATAAACCCTTTTTTTTTTTTTTGTAGAGTTTACAACCACTTTAAATGAGAAGTATGGGTTTGGTTTTTTTCCTCCATCATAAGTACCTAGGTGGATGCAGCATCAGTCCGATGCTGCATCGGTCCCCCGGCGTCTCTGCACTGAGAACCGTGCCACCAGACACGGCCAATTACTCGGTTCTCTCAGTTCCCCGAGAGGAGAGCTGCTGACTGTCAATCAGCAGCTCTTCTCTCTGCTTCTCCACACTCACTGGAGTGCTGAGCTGTGGAGGGGCGGGAGCGCCTGTCTCAGCGGCTCACTGAGAGGCTGAGACTGCCATCAGTCCAGGCACCTGGTAGATCCAGACTTCCTAAGACCTCTTTCACACTGGAGGCGTTTTTCAGGTGCTTTTGGGCTAAAAATAGCACATGTAAAGCGCCTGAAAAATGCCTCCCCTGCAGCCCCAGTTTGAGAGCTCGGGTGCTTTCAAACTAGCGCGATGCACTGGCAGGATGTTAGAAAAAGTCTTGCAAGCAGCATCTTTTGGGGGGTGCAGGAGTGGTATATACATCGCTCCTCTACTGCCCCTGCCCATTGCAATCAATGGACACCACTGCCGAAGCACCTGCAATGCGCTTCAGCAGCGGCGCTTTGTAGGCACTTTTTAACCCTTTATTTGGCTACTAGCTGGTGTTAAAAGCACCCCGCTAGTGGCCAAAGGCGCTGCTATAACAGCGATAAAGCATTGCTAAAATTAGCAGCACTTTACCGCTAACACCCCAGTGTGAAAGTAGCCTAAGTCGGGATGACGCAGAGCCCAGACTGAACTTGGTGACATCAGCAGAGAGCCAACTCCAGACCTCTCTCTGCTGAAAATGGGTCACTGGTGTGCAAAACGAACTACACTCCTGTGAACCATAGGAGAAGTCCAGCCAAACGAGCTCAGGCTGGACTTCTTAAGACCCCTTTCGCACTGAAGGGGCTGAAAATAGCCCCTGTAAAGCACCTGAAAAACATTTCACCTGCAGTCCCAGCGTGAGGGTCCCAGTGCTTTCACACTGGGGCGGTGCGCTTGCGGGACACTGGAAAAAGTCCTGCAAGCAGCATCTTTGGGGTAGTGAAGGGGTGGTGTGCACACCGCTCCTCCACCACTCCTGCTACCGAAGCTCCTGCAAGGCGCTTTGGCAGAGGTGCTACACGGACGCTATTAACCCTTTCCTCTGCCATTAAAAGCGGCCCGCTAGCGGCTGAATAGCACCACTAAAATGACAGTAAAGCACCGCTAAAACTAGTGGCGTTTTACCGGCAACGCCCGACCGCTCCAGTCTGAAAGCAGCCTTAATGTATGTCAAAGCAAAATGAAAAAAAAAAAGCAGATGCAGAAGATATCTGCAATAGATGCACATTATTCTGTATTTTATCTCTTTAAATGAAGTTTGATGTAGAAAAATTTAAAATAATGCATTTGGGTGGCAAAATATGAATGCAATCTATACACTGGGGGGGAACCTCTGGGGGAATCTAGGATGGAAAAGGACCTGGGGGTCCTAGTAGATGATAGGCTCAGCAATGGCATGCAATGCCAGGCTGCTTCAAGCAAACAGAATATTGGCATGCATTAAAAAGGGGATTCATTCCAGAGATAAAACGATAATTCTCCCGCTCTACAAGACTCTGATCCAGCCGCACCTAGAGTATGCTGTCCAGTTCTGGGCATCGGTCAACAGTAAGGATGTACTGGAACTGGAGAGAGTCCAGAGAAGGGCAAGAAAGCTAATAAAAGGGGTCTGGAGGACATTTGTTTTGAGGAAAGGTTACAAGCACAGAACTTATTCTCTCTTGAGAGGGGATATGATTTCAATGTACAAATACCGTATGGTGACCTAACAATAGGGATAAAACTTTTCTGCAAAAGGGAATTTAAAAAGACTCACTAAAATTAGAAGAGAAGCTGTTTAACCTTAAACTACATAGAGGGTTCTTTACTGTAAGAGCGGCAAGGATGTGGAATTCTCTTCTACAGGCTGAGGTCTCAGCAGGGGGCGTCGATAATTAAAAAAAAACATTAGATAAGCACCTGAACGACCACAACACAAGGATATACAATGCAATACTGACATAAAAGCACACACAAAGGTTGGACTTGATGGTCTTTTTTCAACCTCACCTACTATGTAACTATGTAAGGTGTGCAGTGGAACAAGACTGCTTCCAGCTGGCCAGGTCAGTATGCCTTACATGGGCTGTATTCCTATGCTATAACAACCTATAATAGAGCTGTCTCACAGATCTTGCTGATTAAATTAAGCGCTGAACAAAGCTAGCCCGTACAGTGCAGGCTGTGTCCCCGGTGCCTCTTCTCTCTCCCACCTCCGTATGCCCTCAATCCCCCAGCAGTCCTATCCTCTAATCCCCAGGGGGCTCTCCCTGAAGAACTCTCAGCTTCTCCTTATCTTCCTCCAGGCCGGCTGTCAGCAGTTGCTGGCCCAGGCTTAGATCAGATTTTAGGAAGGAGAGCAGGCGTTGAGAAATATATCTTTCATACTTACCAATTCTTCCTTTCTTTTTTGTGAATGAACACAGAGAGTGATTGGTACTACTCACTCTTGCCTTCATTCATAGTGGAACCATTGTAAACATTTTACAGAGCGTTTCCTGTTCACTCATTGAGTGCAGCTGTGGCTGCAGAGGAGAAGGAGATTGAGGACTCTATGTCCTCAATAACTTTTTCTATCTCAAAAGTGAAACATCAAGAGTTTGTCTGGGTCCCTAATATCCCACCTTTTTGAACAGGATTTTAAAAAATTAATAAAAAATAATAATAATTGTAACAAAGAATTTAAAAAAAACATAATTAGGACCTTATTGAAACACATTGTTTATTTCTGTGCCCAGGAGTTACAAGTGTTTTCATACAGCTGCCGGCAGAAGCCTGGTTAAATTATGGACAGGCTGGCAGATGCTGCAGCTGTATGCGTGTGACTGCACGTCCTGGATGCCATCTGGGCAGCTTATATATCATTATATACATGTAACCACTTGGATGTGTTGTCACATGCTATAGCTGTGGTGTCTGATTGGATGCCGCTGCTGATCAATGGAATTTCTCTAGCGTTTACCTTCCATACATTGTAAGTAAACAATCCATTTCGTTGAGCAGGGGAGCCCACACACTAATTAAAAATCAATCAATGTATGACCGACCAGCATTACAATATTGGCAGATCACTCGATTCTGATTGTCCTGTACTGTGAACATGATAGAAGCAATGTCTGACTTGAGCAGGCATGGCTTTCTTCATTGTAGCAGGTGAAAGTAATGTTAACACTGAAGCTTTATATTTTCAAAAGAGTAAAGGGTTTTGTGAAGTAGGTGTTGAAGTCACAAAAATGTTCAGGTATTATGGGATTATAGCAAGCACTATTTAAATAACAGCTAGAAACAATAGATTAGAAATTCAGCTGGTCACAGCTTTTATTATTAGTTTGATAGTTCATATAACATTTGAAGCAATACTGAAGGCTCCAACTTAAAAAAAAACAAAAATAAACATGTTATACTTACCTGCTCTGTGTAGCGGTTTTACGCAGAGCAGTCCCAATCCTCCTCTTCTTGCTCCTCCCACCGAGTGCCCCCATAGCAAGCTTCTGGCTAGGGGGGGGCACTCGTGCATGCTCGCTACCGAGCTCTGCTCTGTGTGTCAATAAGAAACACATAACAAGGCTTATCCCTACCCACCAGTCTCTCCTCACTGGCTGTGATTGACAGCATCAGGATCCAATAGCGCCTATTGCTGTGTCTTGGCCAATGAGGAGGCAGAGAGCTGAGACAGCAGCAGCTCTCGTGCAAATTACTGGATCAAGATCGGGCTTAGGTACAGTATCTCACAAAAGTGAGTACACCCCTTACATTTTTATAAATATTTTATTATATCTTTTCATGTGACAACGCTGAAGAAATTACACTTTGCTACAATGTATAGTAGTGAGTGTACAGCTTGTATAACAGTGTATAACAGTGTAAATTTGCTGTCCCCTCAAAATAACTCAATACACAGCCATTAATGTCTAAACCACTGGCAACAAAAGTGGGTACACCCCTAAGTGAAAATGTCCAAATTGGGCCCCAAGTTTCAATATTTTGTGTGGCCGCCATTATTTTCCAGCACTGCCTTAACCCTCTTGGGCATGGAGTTCACCAGAGCTTCACAGGTTGCCACTGGAGTCCTCTTCTACTCCTCCATGATGATATCACGGAGCTGGTGGATGTTAGAGACCTTGTGCTCCTCCACCTTCTGTTTGAGGATGCCCCACAGATGCTCAATAGAGTTTAGGCTTGGAGATATGCTTGGCCAGTTCATCACCTTTACCCTCAGCTTCTTTAGCAAGGCAGTGGTCATCTTGAAGGTGTGTTTGAGGTAGTTATCATGTTGGAAAACTGCCCTGCGGCCCTGTCTCTGAAGAGAGGTGATCATGCTCTGCTTCAGTATGTCACAGTACATGTTGGCATTCATGGTTCCCTCAGTGAACTGTAGCTCCCCAGTGCCGGCAGTACTCATGCAGCCCCAGATCATGACACTCCCACCATCCTGCTTGACTGTAGGAAAGACACACTTGTCTTTATACTCCTCATCTGGTTGCTCCCACACATGTTTTGACACCATCTGAACCAAATACATTTATCTTGGTCTCATCAGAGCACAGGACATGGCTTCAGTAATCCATGTCCTTAGTCTGTTTGTCTTCTTCAAACTGCTTGCAGGCTTTCTTTTGCATCATCTTTAGAAGAGGCTTCCTTCTGGGATGACAGCCATGCAGATCAATTTGATGCAGTGTGCAGTGTATGGTCTGAGCACTGACAGGCTGACCCCCCACCCCTTCAACCTGTTCTGAGTGGAACCTGTCCTGTTAAACCGCTGTATGGTCTTGGCCACTGTGTTGCAGCTCAGTTTCAGGGTCTTGGCAAACTTCTTATAGCCTAGGCCATCTTTATATAGAGCAATAATATTTTTTTTTCAGATTCTCGGATTGTTCTTTGCCATGAGGTGCCATTCCATGAGGTGAACTTCCAGTGACCATTGTGAGAGTGAGAGCGATAACACCAAACTTAACACATCTGCTCCCCATTCACACCTAGGACTTTGAAACACTAACCAGTCACATGACACCGGGGAGGGAAAATGGCAAGTTGGGCCAGATTTGGACATTTTTAGGTAGGGGTGTACTCACTTTTGTTGCCAGCGGTTTAGACATTAATGACTGTGTGTTGAGTTATTTTGAGGGGACAGCACATTTACACTGTTATACAAGCTGTACACTCACTACTTTACATTGTATCAAAGTGTCATTTCTTCCGTGTTGTCACATGAAAAGATATAATAAAATATTTACAAAAATGTGAGGGGTGTACTCACTTTTGTGAAATACTGTATGTATTTAGGGGGCTCGTGGGGAGGCTGCATACTGAAGGTTTTTTTACCTTCATGCACAGAAGGCATGAAGGTAAAAAGCCTACGGCCTTTACAACCGCTTTAAGTTCCCATTCACATAGCATACTTAAAAATATATATTGCTTACCTGTTAGATATTTCTAAGAAGAAGGTGTCATGGCTGATTCTAAGTATAGGACCCTCCTCTATTTAGGCTACTAGGCTAAATTTCATTTTTGGCTTCAGTGGAGCAGTGATCTATTGCTTTTGTCTGGTCAGGGTTTTCCTAAGCTGGGTGTTTGATTTCTCCCACCCGCTTCTGGAAGAAGCTTCCAGAATATAGGGCAGGGAGAGTCAAAGGATCAGCATTTTCCAGCCAGTTATTGGAGGAAGGTGTCCAGAAGGGGGGTGGGGAGCTGATAAATGTTTGGACTGGCCTTTCCAGAATGTCCTTTGCTCTCTAGGGAGGGTTCAATTTCTCTTGTGGCTGCTGCTTCTGGAGGCAGTGTTTTCTGAGTCCAGAATTTTAATCTGGGCCTTAGAAGGAGTTAGGCGCAGGGCCTAGAGAAAATTGCAAAGAGGGTTTTTTCTACAGTCTCGGTCTCAGCAGAAGCTGGGCTGAGGGCATGGGGAAGACTAGTAAAGGATCAGTGCTGAAGGCACCATCAGAATTCCTAGTCTGGCGAAGGAGCTTTTTTTTTCCCTCACTGAGGATCTCCCGGTGGAAGCTGAGTGGTGTATAGCTCCTGTGACACAGCGAGTAGGACTCAATTTGGGACTTTAGGACTCATGTGTGACTGTAGTTGTGTGGATTTAGTGTGAAGATTCCGTCGATTGCTATCGTGTTGGAGTATCCTGGAACCATAATTTTCTCCTGTTAAAGTCTAATATATATAAGTATATATATGTAAATAAGGATTTCTGGACAGTCTCACAGTGTCTTTGTCCCCAGACTCAGTGAGCTATGCCTCATTAACATACAATGCAATGGGTGGGTTTCAAAATGTTTAACCCTTTGTTAGGACTAACAGTGTACACATCTAGTTTACAGCTGATAATAAAGAACTGTGAACACAGTACAGACAGGGTAATTTATGTTAATCGTTACTCTATAGCACCCTCCTAATTTTTACAAAGCAGAGAGAGCATGTAAGGATTTTTTAAGCTAAGCACTTAACAAGGTAACCTGCAATTTTTATTTTTTTTCTTGAGTTATGCTATGTTAATGGGGACATTTAACAAACATAAAGTAGCTATTATGCTTAGATGGCTGCAAAAGTGGAAATATACTTTAAAATACCAACTGTAACCTTAGCTAGCCTACTATCTAAAAAAAAAGCCCTTTTAATGACTGTGATGGGAAGGAAGAGAGGAGATGCTAGAGATGATTCTTCCAACCACCATCTAAGAAATTTTTCTGCTTCTTATTTTACAGGTACCAAGAGCCAGGACCATTGTAGGTATGAGGACACCGACTGATACATGAGTAGCATGCAGTATTAACAGGTAAGTGATTGGAAGAAATATAAAAATAGGGAGGGGCTAGAAACAAATGCAAATGGAAAAGGATGCTATAATCCCATGATGGGAGTATTACATTTTTCTTTTGCCCCCATTTCAAGGTATTATAGCCAGCAATATTTACATTAAATATTGAAAACATAGATCAGAAATTAACCGGCCACAACCTTTATTATTGGTTTGATAGTTCATTTATAATAATATTTTATTTTGGTAACTATGTTCATCATGTAACACCCTGGTGTTTAGGCAGACTATGAGTGGATGGGTGGTCTCGGCCAATTTGCAGGGGTCTTTAGTCCCTTAGCCTGCTGGGAGAGCCTATTTATTTGGGAGCAGTCAGGTGATCACTGTTCTGTGCCACCCAGATGCCTGTCTGGATGGATGTGTGTCAAAAGGCTCCGAGTTGTTAGGCCAGAAGCCTGAGGCCTATCCCGGGAGTACCTGGCTGCTAGGCTGCCTGAGGCCTATTCAGGAGTTGGAGAAGCAGCGCAGGGTTGAGTCTTCAGGCCTGGAATCCAACCAAATTGTGGAGGTTCAGCCAGAAGGGGAACTACGTGATTGCTGTTGGGAACGATCATTCCGTTTGCCATCAGCAACCACCAATCAAGGCCACAAGTAAAAGGGAAGCGGTCACCACTAAGGGACCATCCCTCCTGTTATCAGAGGCCAGCTTATAGAAGTCTTAAAGAAGTACCAGAGCAGCCTTTTTCACTAGCCGGGGACAGTGAAGAAGTGGGAAAGCTTCAGCAAGTGCCAAGCCAGGGACCCAGTGGGCTAGCGGGGGTGACGCTTGAGGACTATACAATTTGTTAGCTGTGAAATAGCTCAGAGGATCCAGTGACGACTTGGATTTGGAAGTCTTGTGAGAGACTGGGAGCTCAGTGAGTGAATATCAAACAGTGGGACACTGTGAGATGTAAAAGAAGACCTATACCAATTTACTGTGAGTTATATGTAAGGATTACTATTGACTGTTGCAAGTTCAGGTGCCATAGGAGACAACAGTTCTACAAATACAGGGACCATATCCAGCTGGAAGGCCTTTAACCTGTATAGCTGTCTGCCTATTTTGTCTCAGAGTCTGCCAATTACCAATTACCATTGCATCTGCCTAAGGGTGTCCTGGCCCTAACCCTTTCTCCTCCAGTTCTTGTTAAGAGACAATAAAAATCTTTTGTTTGCATCCAAAAAGTGACTGGTTCCCAATAATTCCATCTTGCATTACACCCTCTATGCATAGTAACCCCATCTACAAGGAAGGATGTCAGCTCTCCCTGATTCTGGAGGTCACCATTAGGCATTTGGAGGTCAGGACCAATGCTACAATCATTATACTGTATATTTTTCTTCAATATTAAAAATGTATTAATAAGAAATGTAAAATGAATGAAACTGAAGTTTATTCACTATGACTCAAGTTTAAAATAACCATGAATAATCTAAACTAGACAACTAGCCAGTATCATTAATAAACAATACTGGAACCCACCCTGACCATGGGAAATTCAATAGAAGTCTGCAAACTAAAATTACAAATGTCAAGAATAATGTCCAACAAATTTATGCAATCAGTACAATACAGGCCTGGCAAATTGTCTTCCATGTCTACATGGCGAAATGCTAAGCATAAGCAATTTATTTTGCTTAAAAAGTCAATGACTCAACCTCTTACTTATCTTTTCCCAATGTTTCATCTGTGGAGACTCCAGCCAGAACAAACAAAGGTTCATTTTGGAAAGTGCAATCAATAAGTTAACTTTAAAACGGTATGTAAATGTTAAATAAAATATCTAAAGATTTTTCCTCCTAAATGAAGAATAAATTAAATTATATAGGAGTGGCTAAAAATCCACACCACAACTCTGGAACCTAAAAAAAAAATGAAAATCATTAACATAAGTTAGGATGAATGTATGACATAAAACAATTAGGTTACCATCTGCCAACATTGAGAATAGTATCTTCAAGTAGACCCAATTTAGTTGTTTAGGAGCTGCTCCTGTTCTAAAGGAGTGAGAAGATATAAGAATAGACTAAGCTGCCAATTCCCATCACCAGGGGGACCAGACAGGGGTGCCCTCTATCCCCCCTCATATTTGCAATAGCCATTGAAACACTGGCGATCGCAGTCCGCCACAATATGGACATTAGAGGTGTCCAATGCGGTAGTCAAACGCACAAATGTGGACTCTTCGCGGACGACATACTGTTGTTCCTCACTTCCCCCCTCACAACCCTACCCAACTTATCCCGGGTATTGGACGACTTTGCCAAGGTCTCAGGCTTGAGGGTTAATTACTCCAAGTCTGTGGCGTTGAATGTTTCTCTCCCCACTCACCAAGTCCTCTCTCTCAAACAATCCTTTCCGTTCCAATGGAGTGACACTGCCATCCAATACTTGGGTATCTCCCTCACACCTAAAATAGAGATGCTATATGCCCACAATTACCCCAAATTATACAGACAGCTGGAAACCGACCTCTCCTCATGGTCTAAACATGAATTATCCTGGCTTGGCCGGATTAACTCCATAAAAATGACCTTTCTCCCCAAAATCCTTTACTACTTTCGAGCCCTGCCAATACCAGTTCGGAAGGACCACCTTTGCTCTCTGCAAAGCAAAATACTGAAATATATTTGGGGTAATAAGGGATACCGTCTACCGCAAAACACGCTCTTCCTGCATAGACGCAGAGGGGGGCTGGGTCTGCCTAACCTCCACAAATACTACCTTGCAGCTCGCCTAGCCCAACTCTCCTCGATCTACTCCAAATATGAGAAACCGGACTGGCAGTCCATAGAACGCTGTGCGGTACCCTCCTATACACTAGATTTTTTATTATGGTGCCCGCCCAAAGCCAGGCCGCCCATCATGTCCCCATCCCTTTCTCACTCCTGTGCCCTATGGGACGGCCTTCGCAAAGAGCCTTCCCTAGTCTCCACTATAAGACCCCTTGCTCACATGTTCCGTAATCATGACTTCCCCCCCGGTCTGAACATTGAGGCCTTCAGATGGTGGTTGGACAAGGGACTATACCGGATAGGTCACTTTTTTAATTCCAGGGGTCCGATTTCCCTAGCTTATTGTATCGAACACTTAGAGCTTCCAAACACAGAGAGGTTCCGCTTCCACCAAATATCTCACTACCTAAACTCACTTTGGAAAAACAAACCCCTTCCTCCTCCCTTTACTGAATACGAAGCCTGGTGTGGTGGAGTCGGGGAGCAGAGGGGTGGTATTTCAGTGATCTACACGGCTCTCACTTCCCCAACGGGTAAATCCCCCTATATGACGGCTTGGGAATCTGATCTCCAGACCTCTGGGAGTCTCGAATCCTGGCAGCTGGCCTTAGCCAGATCCTTTCGTGGGATCCAGAACACCTCACTAATGGAGGCTAGCATCAAATTGATAACCAGGTGGTACCTCACTCCAGTAAGGCTAGCCAGAATATATCCCACGGCTAATCCCTTATGTTTCAGAGGGTGCCAACTTCGTGGCTCCATGATCCACATCTGGTGGGAATGCCCTAGACTCCGTTCGTTCTGGACTAAAATATTCAACTTGATTTACTTAGTCACAGGCTGCCGGGTTTCGAGAACTCCAGAGGTTGCGTTACTCAATACCCCGATTCCTTTGATGTCTGGTAACATTCAGAAACTAACTTATTTTATTCTATTAGGAGCCAAAATTGCGATTGCCTCCGCATGGAAGCAACCCAAACCCTCCTTCCTCGCAGTTAAGAGGAAGATATCGTGGATAATGTCCCAAGAAAAACTATCAGGTATTCTGTCAGACACCACACCTAAATTCCGAAAGGTGTGGGACCCTTGGGCCCGTTACATGGGAATCTCTCTGCTGCCGGGGGTACCCCCAGGCCCTCCCCTAGGAACCAGACCTCACCCCTAAAGCACCCATCCTTACATTGATTGTGAAACATTCCCTCGCTATATCCTTTCACCCTTTCAGGACATAGCTTACCTCCCCCGACCCCTCTGCTCTCCTCTTCTTCTCCTTTCTTCTCTTCTCTGTCCTTCTAGTCGTTCTAAGATTTTGGTGTGCTCAACAGAGCTGTAATTGACAAGTTTATCATACAGTCCAATTTAATGTTGCGGTACCCACGGCAGACGATCCCCCGACTGTTTTTCCCCTCTGCGAGGGAGGGGCCTGGGAGGACACTCCCTCATCCTGGCACAGCAAGTTCCCTATTAGGGGTGTCGGGATGGGGGCTCCTGGGAGTTACCCTAATAGTTCTACCTGGGGGGCTCTCCCGGGGGGGACACCCTCCGTTTACCTCTTATTGATGTAGCCCCTCGATAAGGAAGGGCTTGCCGACTGTACACACTTGATATTGTCTGTTTTTCACTAATGTCTCATGTTTTTTTACTTACATTGTGACAGCAGGCCCTCCCTGCTACTGCTAGTTTGTGTACTGTTTTACGTATGTAAGTGCCTTTTATATAAAATAAAATATTTTGAAAGTAAGAATAGACTAAGCTAATGTGATAACACATTTCCATAGCACAGAAACAAACTGAATATTGACACTTTACTGCTCTGGGAAGATGAACAGGATTTTTTTTCACTATGATTGCTAATTGCAGTGATGATCCGATCACTGTTATAAGCAATCATTTTTGTAAACGGCATCCATTCATGTGCCATTGTGTTTTATTGTAATATCTGTGATTTGCCACAGCTATCACATGGCACAGGCCCGCTATAATTGGCCCCTGTACAATGTGATCACTGTGACTAATTAGAGAGATCACAATGGTACAGAATGAATGGCTATGAATGAAAGCCATTGTGTACTATTGACATGTGATCTCTATTATTGGTCGTCACCTGGAGGACGTCGACCCAGAATAGTAGTGCCCCCACCCAGCCATCATTTTACAATAGGTCGGGCAGGAAGTGGTTAAACAAGGTGAACATTCATAGAAACACCAGAAAAGTTTTATGAACATGTTAGTAAGAGTAGCCTTGTCACATACAATGTTCAATAAATAATAATACCAAACATTCTGAAACAACATTATGATCTGCTGGAAAAAAAAAAACATTAAGAAAACCAAGCCAATACCACCATGCAGCCACAGAAATGGACCATATTGCAGGAGCTACAGAACGTACTGTACTAGCCCAATCAATCAAACTAGCTCAATCCAATCCTATAAATTCCTTCCTTGTTCGCTCCTTATACGGTACTAATTTCCTGGCAAGCGGAAAATGGGACAAAGCATCTGCTATAAATTAAATCTACTAGAAATATAACTCACTTTAATCTACATGTGAAGTTGTAGATACTTCAGAACCAAATACTGGAGCTGAATTTTGTGATTCTTAAATTGCGCACTTCAATGTTTAAATAGCTATTAGTACGACTATTGAAAAAAAGTTTAAAACAAAACCCAATTTTATGTAAACTCTTTACTGTCCTAATCAGGATACCATGGGCCACAGCACCAGTGTCCTTGCTAAAAAAAAAGCAGCAAATATCAAATCAGCATCAATAAATAAGCTGAAATCTTTACCCAAAACAAAATCTTTTTGCCAGTTAGCAACTACAGTGAAGCTTATGGATGAAAAACCCACTTTCAGACAGGCGAAGGTGAGCATGAGGAAAATACAAACCAGAATTGGCTAAATAAAAACTATGGGAAAAAATGTGACAAAGACCATGAGACTAGGGATGAGCCGAACACCCCCCGGTTCGGTTCGCACCAGAACTTGCGAACGACCCCCGCGTTCGTTACGAACGTTCGAACCCCATTGAAGTCTATGGGACTCGAACGTTCGAAATGGAAAGTGCTAATTTTAACGGCTAATATGCAAGATAGTGTCCTAAAAAGGGTTTGGGGACCCGGGTCCTGCCTCAGGGGACATGGGTCACTGCAAAAAAAAGTTTTAAAAACTGCCGTTTTGGCGGGAGCACTGATTTTAATGACGATTAAAGTGAAAAAAAAGGTGAAATATTCCTTTAAATATGGTGCCTGGGGGGTGTCTGTAGTATGCCTGTGAAGTGCCACGTGTTTCCCGTGTTTGGAACAGTCCCTGCACAAAATGACATTAAATGGAAATAACACCATTTAAAACTGCTTGCGATTTTAATGTTATATCTGGTTCCTGCAATATGGTTGAAAATCATTGAGAAAAATGGCATGGGTAGCCCTCCCTGCCCATTACCAGCCTATTTGGTCTTGTACGCATATTAAGGGGAACCCCGTACCCATATTAAAAAAAGGAAATGCGTGTGGCCCCCAGGCCCTATATACTCAGAACAGCAGTATACAGGCGGTGCAAACAAGACAGGGACTGTGTAGGTTTGTTGTGTTAAAGTGAATCTGTTTGTAATTTTCAACCGGTACATTTTTAAAGTGTAGCTCCAGTCAAAAAAACTATTTTTAAGCTTTTTGGAAAACATAGGGAAGGGTTATCACCCCTGTATAATTTGTTTTGTCGTCCATCTTTTTTCATCTCACTTGCTGCTGTCTCCTTGCGTTTGCAAGTAAGAGATGTTTGTAAGTTGGATGTTTGAAAGTAGGGGCCTGCCCTATATTATAGCGGTATGTACTGGGTACAGAGCACGCAGACAGCACGCACTATCTCCTAACACTACTGACTGCAAGCTCTATTATTAACCACTTGACCACTGGGCACTTAAACACCCTTAATAACCAGACCAATTTTCAGCTTTCGGTGCCCTCACATTTTGAATGACAATTACTCAGTCATGCAACACTGGACCTATAGGAAATGTTTGTCCTTTTTTCCCACAAATAGAGCTTTTTTATTTTTTGTGCTATAAAAGAAAAAAGACCAAAAATTCTGCGAAAAAAATGAATTTTTCTTCGTTTCTGTTATAAAATTTAGCAGATTAGTAATTTTTTCTTCATAAATTTTGGCCAAAATTCATACTACTACATATCTTTGGTAAAAATAAGTACAAATTGGTGGATATTATTTGGTCTTTGTGAAAGTTATAGAGTCCACAAGCTATGGTGCCAATATCTGAAAATTGATCACACCTGAAGTACTGACGGCCTATTTCCTTTTTTTTTTTTTTTTCACAAAATTGTCATATTATCAGGTTATTTCACACACACAGCATATGCATACCAAAAGACCCTGGAGAATACAATGGTGGTCGTTGCAAATTTTTATCTCACACGGTATTTGCACAGCAATTTTTCAAACGCGTTTTTTGGGGGGAAAAAACAATTTTGTGCTTAAAAAACAAACAAAAAAAACAGTAAAGTTAGCCCAATGTTTGCATAAAGTGAAAGATGAAGTTATGCTGAGTAAATAGATATCAAACATGTCACTCTTCAAAATTGCACATGCCCGTGGAATGGCGCCAAACGTCGCTACTTAAAAAATCCCCATAGGCGACGCTTAAATTTTTTTTTACTGGTTACATGTTTTGAGTTGCAGAGGAGGTCTAGGACTAGAATTATTGCTCTCGCTCTAACGTTCTCGGCGATACCTCACATGTGTGGTTTGAACACCGTTTTCATATGTGGGCGGGGCTTACGCATGCGTTCGCTTCTGCATGCGAGCACATGGGGACATGGGCGCTTTAAAACATTTTTTTTTTTTTATTGTTCATTTTACTTTATTTATTTTAGTTTGACATTTTTTTCCCCAAAAATATATTTTTGATCACTTTTATTCCTATTACAAGGAATGTAAACATCCCTTGTAATAGGAATATGGAGTGACAGGTCCTCTTTACAGTGAAATCTGGGGGTCAATATGACCCCACATCTCACCTCTAGGCTGGGAAGCCTGAAATAAAAAATTAAAAAAAGATTCTGGCTTTGATCGTACTGGCGACTTGGTAGAAGCACCGGAGGGCGGTGAGGGGTGGGGGGCGTCTATGGCTGGGTATTTCAGGGTATCACCGAGTATGGCTGGGTATCTCCGAGTATGGCTGGGTATGGCAATTTATGGCAGGGTATTGCAGAGTATTGGCGGGGTATTGGCGGGGTACTACAGAGTAATAGCAGGGTACTGCAGAGTATTGGGGGGTACTCCAGAGTAATGGCAGGGTACTGCAGAGTAATGGGGGTTACTGCAGAGTAATGGGGGGTACTGCAGAGTAATGGCAGGGTACTGCAGAGTAATGGGGGGTACTGCAGAGTAATGGCAGGGTACTGCAGAGTAATGGCAGGGTACTGCACTGCAGAGTAATGGCGGGGTACTGCAGAGTAATGGCGGGTACTGCAGAGTATTGGGGGGTACTGCAGAGTATTGGGGGGTACTGCAGAGTAATGGGGGGTACTGCAGAGTAATGGCAGGGTACTGCAGAGTAATGGGGGGTACTGCAGAGTAATGGCAGGGTACTGCAGAGTAATGGCAGGGTACTGCACTGCAGAGTAATGGCGGGGTACTGCAGAGTAATGGCGGGTACTGCAGAGTATTGGGGGGTACTGCAGAGTATTGGGGGGTACTGCAGAGTAATGGGGGGTACTGCAGAGTAATGGCAGGGTACTGCAGAGTAATGGGGGGTACTGCAGAGTAATGGCAGGGTACTGCAGAGTAATGGCAGGGTACTGCACTGCAGAGTAATGGCGGGGTACTGCAGAGTAATGGCGGGTACTGCAGAGTAATGGGGGGTACTGCAGAGTAATGGCAGGGTACTGCAGAGTAATGGGGGGTACTGCAGAGTAATGGCAGGGTACTGCAGAGTAATGGCAGGGTACTGCACTGCAGAGTAATGGCGGGGTACTGCAGAGTAATGGCGGGGTACTGCAGAGTAATGGCAGGGTACTGCAGAGTATGCACTGGTATTGCAGAGTATTGGCAGGGAATTGAGGGGTTAAATTCAGTGAGCAGCGATGTGGGCACTGCAGATGCAGCCCACATCGCTGCTGACACCGATCTCTTTCCCCTCCGCTGTACCGATCGGTACAGAGAGGGGAGGGAGGAACCGGCGTCATAACATGACGCCGGTTTGTTTACAAGTGATCACTCCGTAATTTGATGGAGCGATCACGTGGTAAACGGCCGTGACGAGCGGCCGTTTACCGTGATCCGTGATGCGCCGGGTCCTGTGGACCCGGCGGTCACGGATGCTCTCGAGTGCGCGCCCCAGGGGGCGCGCGAGAGCAGAATTCTGTGAGGCCGTTAATTAACGGCCTCTCAGAGTTAAACAACCGCCCTGAAGCCGTTAATCGGCAATGGGCAGTTGTTAAGTGGTTAAAGCTAGATCACTAGCTATATAGGTGAGGTGAATATAGTGGTGTATACTGCGGTCAGGGCACAGACAACAACCACTACACCGCAGCAAGATAGGAAATCAGCCAAAAACGATCGGTGTGTACTGTGTTGAAGGTACACAGAACACCCACTGCTTCAGATGCTAACACACTACACGAGGCCGCCTCAAAGGCGGCCTTATATAGTGTGGGGCGTGCACTACACAGCCTGAGCTATGATTGGCCACAGGCAGGATGCCTGTGGCCAATCATGGCTCTCCTCGCTGCTGGCGCTACGATTGGCCAAGCATGCGGGGTCACAGTGCATGCTTGGCCAATCATGAGCCAGCAATGCACTGCGCCACCGCAGTGCATTGTGGTCCGCGTGCGCCACTCGAATTTTGACGCGAACGGCCCAAACGTTCGGAATTCGCCGAACAGCCAATGTTCGAGTCGAATGTACGTTCGACTCGAACACGAAGCTCATCCCTACATGAGACCAACAATTGCATCTCCTTGCATGTGCAGCACCAAAAACTGTTTTATTAATTTTATCCAAAGGAGGTCTGATTTTATGAGTATCCTGTTGATAAAGAGGGAACAACCCATACACAATGATTTATCAAAAATAAATTCTAATAAAAAAAAAAACTCAGGTAATTAAACATTTTAGGAAGACTATGCAAGTGCTGATTGATGAGCTTTGATTAAAAAACTTGCCTTTCACTAGGGGTCTCATTTTTTCTAGCACGTCATCTAAGGAAAAAGTAAGAAACTGAACTTAGATCAGGGAACGACCCATGAGGAAAGATAGATGGTGAATAACCCGAGAGGACTAACGTTCTTTTCTGAGCACAACGCCCAGAAGAGCAATTCTAAAATTGCAAAATGTTGGAGCTGAAAATTGACCTGCCGTTCTACCCAAAGAAAGTTCTTGAAAACTTTTATCTACAACCACATGTTCTAAATCATGACAGGAACTTAAAGTGGCACTAAACCCAGGACCGGACTACATTCCTTATATCTGGCCTGCCACAATACACGGAACATGAAAATGCAATTCGTTTAGTACATATAAACTGCTAAATAGCTTTTTTCATCAGCAGTATGTAGCAGCCTTGGGACTTCTATTAGTTTCTGGCCGAGCACTGGTTAAAGTTTGTAGGAGGAGTTTTCATGCTCCTCTGACTGTCCTATGAGGCTGCATGACCCCTGACCTTCGGTCTGGACAATGTTGATTGGCGCTGTGCTGATCACATGCACCCCCCCCCCCCCCCCAAAAAAAAACTCTTTAGCAATATACACCAAACTGAGAATGTGCAGAGTGCCCCTAAAGCTCTGTACTATCAGCAGATGGACAGTAAAATAAGGGTAAGACAGTATCAAAAAAGCCTTTTTACAAAATGCGCAGGATGAACCCATTAGGTTCCACAGTGAATATAATAAGCATGCTTTACTGCATATACAGACAGATTTTGCTGTTTTGGGTTTAGTAACACTTTAAATTATTAACCATGAGTCCGTGTAAGAAGATAGAAGTAAGCCCGTTAATTACCAGGGTTGCCATCCTGTTGTCTGGGTAGATTAACAGTCAAGGCAACATATTTAGAAGGTTCACTGGCATGGGAGAAACTAGGTTATGCCCAGCACAAAAGCACACTTTGCTTGTACTTGCATAAAGAATTGCATTTACATTACCCATCATTAAAGACAAAAAAACACATTTTCTATACCCATTTAAGGACCAATCCTTTTCTGGCACTTTGCTAGAAAATTACTTAGAACCCCAAACATTAAATATATATTTTTTGCAGATACCCTAGAGAATAAAATGGTGATCGTTGCACTTTTTGATGTCACACGGTATTTGTGCGGCGGTTTTGCAAAAACAAAAAAATACATCTTAATGAATTTTAATACAAAAAAAACACAATATATAATCCAATAAATAATAGAATAAAAGACAATGTTATGCCAAGTAAATAAATACCTAACATGTCACGCTTTAAAATTACACTCGTGGAATGGTAATAAACTACGATACCTAAAAGTCTCCATAGGCGACGCTTTCAAATTTTTTACAGGTTACCTGTATTGAGTTACAGAGGAGGTCTAGTGCTAGAATTATTGCTCTTACACTAACATTCACAGCAAAACCTCACATGTGTGGTGCGAACACTGTTTACACATGAGTGTGCAACTTACGTATGCATTCGCTTCTGTGCATGAGCACGGAGGGATGAGGGTGCTCACGCGTAATTTTTTTTTAACCACCTTTACTCTTATTATAAGGAATGTAAACATCCCTTGCAATAAAATAAGGGATGACAAGTCCTCTTTATGGAGAGATCTGGGGTCTATAACAAAAAAAATAAGAATAAAAACAATAAAACAAAAAATAAAAAAATTGATCTTCTGCTTAAAAAAAAAATATTGTTTACATCCATCCTAGATCAGAATTGACATCATCATCTGGTCCTTCTAGATCATAGAGGTAATTATAGTTGATCTAGACTCACTCATCTGTTCACCTCTATGGCCAGCCATGTGAATCGTTTCAATCTGTCCAGCTTCCTCTGAAAGAGGTCCAGGTGCCTCTGAAAGCGGTCCAGCTGCCTCTGAAAGCGATCCAGCAGCTAATTCATTGCTCTGACATACTGGTGGATGGATGTCCAACACAGATGGAACCATGCTATAATAACAGTATTTCATGCTTTTATCCTGCAATATGAGAGGTGGTTTTTGCATGCACTTATGGGGGTCCCGATGGCTTGGGAGTTTACTTACATAGATTCAGACTTTCCTTTTACCATATAGGACTGGTGCGACAAATTATAGTGGTATCTTATCCCTAAAGAAGATAATTGTTATAAATATTTCGAAACGCAGTGAAGTCCCTAAGCTGCGTGGGCCAACCAGTAATCCAATAACTGCAAGCTAAATCATCAGCTGTGGGGATAAAACTTGGATCACACTTCTTGATGTTGTAACCTAATTTTGTGCAATATTTTATATTATGTAATATGTGATGTATTTTATGTGGTTCAAACCTTTTAAATCGAGAAAATAAATGTTATTATTTTAATCTTATTTTTTGGTTAGAAGTTGCCTTCAAAGTCCTACAAAGAGCAATTGTGGTTTTCCAGATATAACTAATAAGGATGGTGGCAACCACACCCAAAGTCACATAATACCGTATTTATCGGCGCAAATCACGGGTGTGTGTTACCTCAGAGGGGAAGGAGGAAGACGAGTGCCGTCGGAATTAACAGAGCCGTCATCTCCTCTCCACTCACCTCTCATGTCACACACACAGTCCCGCCTCCACCATCGGTATTGGACCAGTGTTCTTTCTATCACAGGAGCTGTTCCAATGCTGGTGGCGGAGGCTGGACTGTGTATGTGACTGCCGACTGAGAGCCAAGTAAACAGGAGATGATGGCTCGTTGATTTCCCATACTTCCCAACTGTCCCTGATTTGGAGGGACTGTCTCTGATTTGGAGCAATGTCCCTCTGTCCCTTATTCCTTCTCATGTGTCCCTCATTTTGGTCTGATCTATATAGAGGTATATAAAATGCACTTTTTATCTATCAAAAAGTGTTTCCCAGTGCTAAACCTTTCATCTGATTTCTAAGTTTTTTTGTATGATTCTACTTTAAGGGGCATGGCAAGGGGTTTGTCCTATGCCTGCATAATTTTGCTGGTAGGTGTCCCTCATTCCCATCTCAAAAAGTTGGGAGGTATGGATTTTCTGCATTGAGAGATGGTGAGGCTTAATCAGGCAGCTGCATTGATTGGGGAGATGGCACAGATCAGGCTACAGATGGGCGCAGATCAGGCTGCAGATGGGCACAGATCAGGCTGCAGAAGGGCGGGCTACAGATGGGCACAGATCAGGCTGCAGATGGGCACAAATCAGGCTGCACTGAAGCTGCAGATGGGCACAGATCAGGCTGCATTGAGGCTGCAGATGGGCACAGATCAGGCTGCATTGATGCTCACTAGGGATGAGCCGAACACCCCCCGGTTCGGTTCGCACCAGAACTTTCGAACGGACCCCAAATTCGTACGAACGTTAGAACCCCATTGAAGTCTATGGGACTCGAACGTTCGAAATTAAAAGTGCTAATTTTAACGGCTAATATGCAAGATACTGTCCTAAAAAGGGTTTGGGGACCTGGCTCCTGCCCCAGGGGACATGGGTCAATGCCTAAAATGTTTTTAAAAATGGCCGTTTTGGCGGGAGCACTGATTTTAATGATGATTAAAGTGGGAAAAAAATGAAATATTCCTTTAAATATGGTGCCTGGGGGGTGTCTGTGGTATGCCTGTGAAGTGCCACGTGTTTCCCGTGTTTAGAACAGTCTCTGCACAAAATGACATTTAACGGAAATAACCTCATTTAAAGCTGCTTGCGGTTTTAATGTTATATCTGGTTCCTGCAATATGGTTGAAAATCATTGAGAAAAATGGCATGGGTAGCCCTCCCTGCCCATTACCAGCCCCTTTGGGTCTTGTACGCATATTAAGGGGAACCCCGTACCCATATTAAAAAAAGGAAATGCGTGTGGCCCCCAGGCCCTATATACTCAGAACAGCAGTATACAGTTACTGTTTGTAATTTTCAACTGGTACATTTTTAAAGTGTAGCTCCAGTCAAAAAAACTATTTTTAAGCTTTTTGGAAAACATAGGGAAGGGTTATCACCCCTGTATAATTTGTTTTGTCGTACATCTTTTTTCATCTCACTTGCTGTTGACTCCTTCCTTTTGCAAGTAGGAGATGTTTGTAAGTTGGATGTTTGAAAGTAGGGGCCTGCCTTATATGCTCTGCAGAAATGGCGAAACAAGGTGTTGGTTTTGCCACAACATTGTAAGCCCTCAAAGTGACTCTTGGTGGGCGCTGGAGCGCCCTGCTGTGAACGATTATATCAAGAATTGTAATTACATGCCATTGTTGAACAGTGGTAGAAAAATTGAGCTTTGGTGGTTGTGGTGCTGGTGCCACAACACTATATATCACAGTTACTCTGGGTGGGCACAGGAACGGGCCCTCCTGTGAAATATTATATCAAGAATTGTAATTACATGTCCCTGTTAAACAGGGGCAGAAAAATTGGGCCTTGGGCACTGGTGCTGGTGCCACCACACTGCAACCTCTCCCATATACTCTAGTTTTATTGCAGGAATTAGCCCTGCTGCAAAGCATTGCATCAAAAATTGTAATTAAACGCCCCTGTTAAACAGGGGCAGAAAAATTGGGCCTTAGGCACTGGTGCTGGTGCCACCACACTGCAACCTCTCCCATATACTCTAGTTTTATTGCAGGAATTAGCCCTGCTGCAAAGCATTGCATCAAAAATTGTAATTAAACGCCCCTGTTAAACAGGGGCAGAAAAATTGGGCTGATGGCATCACCCAGAGCCAGAAATGTTCTTCCAAGATATCAGCGGAGGAGGAAGAGGATAGACAATCAACATAACAGGACAGTCACTCAGCATCAACATAGGCAGTCTTGAAGGGATGTGATATTTCAAAAAAAATTATTTGGTTACATCAGCTTCAGGTGCTTGGTAGCTGTGGGTGATCTAAGACTGATTCATCTTGATGAAGGTCAGTCGATCAACTGATTCGGTGGACAGGCGCACCCTGTGATCGGTAACAAAGCCACCAGCAGCACTGAAGGTGCGTTCCGAAAGAACGCTGGATGCAGGACAGGCCAGTAGCTCAATTGCATACTGTGCAAGCTCTGGCCAGTGATCCATCCTCAAGACCCAGTAAGCCAGAGGATTTTCGGTGGGAAAGGTGTCCAAGTCTGACCTTGCCCCTAGGTTTTCCTGCACCATGTAAATCAGACACTGGCGATGGTTGCTGGAACCGATCATACCTTGGGGCTGCGGACTAAAAAATTGTCTAAAAGCATCAGTCAGACGGCCACGTTCTCCACTGCTCCTTCTGACCGATGCCTCAGCGACACGTTGTCCAGGACCAGGAGTTTGTAACCTCCCAGTCTCTGGGAACGCGTTGCACAGACCTTTCTGCAAGGCCTCCCGGAGATGTCTCATTCTCTGCTCCCTCTGCGATGGCAAGATAAGGTCGGCAACCTTACCCTTGTACCGTGGATCAAGGAGAGTGGCCAGCCAGTAATGGTCCCTCTCCTTGATCCGAAGAATACGAGGATCCTTCCGCAGGCTTTGCAGGATCAGGGAGGCCATGCAGCGTAGGTTAGCTGAAGCATTCGGTCCGGAGTCCTCTGGGTCACTAAGGACAACATGATCCACAGCTACCTCCTCCCAGCCACGTACAAGTCCACGTGTTTCTTGGGACTGTAAATCATCCCTATAAGACTGCTGCTGCTGCTGCTGATGCTGAGTGCCAGCCTCCACCTCCATGCTGACACAATCATCCTCCTCCTCCTCTTCCTCCTCCTCATCCTCTTCCTGTGTGATGGGTGGCACAGCAGGAATACTGTCTGGATAAAGGGGGCCTTGAGAGGCAAGGAAGTCCTCCTCTTCCTGCCTCTGTTCTGCCTCAAGTGCCCTGTCCATTATTCCACGCAGCGTATGCTCCAAGAGGTGGACAAGAGGTACAGTGTCACTGATGCATGCACTGTCACTGCTCACCATCCTTGTAGCCTCCTCAAACGGTGACAGGACAGTGCATGCATCCCTGATCATGCCCCACTGGCGTGGTGAGAAAAAACCGAGCTCCCCTGACCCTGTCCTGGTGCCGTAGTCGCACAGGTACTCATTGATGGCCCTCTGCTGCGTGTGCAGCCGCTGCAGCATGGCCAACGTTGAGTTCCACCTGGTGGGCATGTCACATATAAGGCGGTTCTTGGGCAGGTTCAACTCCTTTTGGAGCTCAGCCAGCCGAGCACAGGCATTAAATGATCGGTGGAAATGCACACAGACTTTCCTGGCCTGCTTCAGGACATCCTGTAAGCCGGGGTACCTGCCCAAGAACCGCTGCACCACCAGGTTAAGGACGTGAGCTACACAGGGCACATGGGTCAGTTGTGCCTGTCGGAGGGTGGAGAGGAGGTTGGTGCCATTGTCGCAAACCACCATTCCTGGCTTAAGCTGGCGTGGCGTCAACCACCTCTCGGCCTGCCCCTGCAGAGCTGACAAAACATCCGCCCCAGTGTGGCTCCTGTTTCCCAAACAAACCAGCGCAAGCACGGCATGGCATCGTTTTGCCTGTGTACTTGCGTAGCCCCTGGAACGCCTACGGAGCACCGCTGGTTCTGAGGACAGAGCACTGGAAGAGGCCATAGAGGAATAAGAAGAGGAGTGGGTGGAGGAGAGAGGTGTGTCACAACCAATAGTAGCATTTTGGAGGCGTGGTGGCGGAACAACCTCCAACACTACTGCACCTTGTCCTGCATCCTTCCCAGCTGCCAGAAGAGTGACCCAATGGGCCGTGAAAGACAGGTAACGTCCCTGTCTATGCCTGCTGGACCATGAGTCAGCGGTAATATGCACCTTACCGCTGACCGCCCTGTCCAGCGAGGCAAGGACATTGCTTTCCACATGCCGGTAGAGAGCCGGAATCGCCTTCTGTGAGAAAAAGTGGCGTTTGGGGACCTGCCACTGAGGAACCGCACATTGTACAAACTCACGGAAGGGGGCCGAGTCTACCAACTGAAAAGGCAGCAGTTGAAGTGCTAGCAATTTAGCCAAGCTAGCATTCAACCGCTGGGCATGTGGATGGCTGGGAGTGAACTTCTTTTGCCGGTCCAGCAGCTGGGGCAGGGACATTTGCCTGCTATAATCGGACGTGGGTGTACTGCTAGCAGAGTGCCCGGAAGCACTTGGCTGTGACACACCTAATTCTACACCTTCATTCCTCTCAGAGCAGGTTTCAGAGAGGACTGAAGGTCTAGTGGGGTTGGAGATGCCAGCTGATGAGGAGCAAGAAGAGGTCCGCTTAGTTCTTTGGTGTGGGTCTTTGAGGTACGCTTGCCAACGAGCTGCATGGCAGGTCAACATATGTCTGGTCAAGCATGTGGTGCCCAAGTGGCTGATGTTTTGGCCACGTGAGATACGCTTGAGACATATGTTGCAAATAGCAGCGGTGCTATCTGATGCACTCGTCTCAAAAAAGGCCCACACCAAAGAACTTTTAGAATAACGCGCAGAGGCAGCGCCCTGCACAGGCGGAGCTCTGCGGTGTGATTCAGTCGGTGTGCTGCCCCTAAGTTGGCCCCCGGAGGGCATCCTGCCTCGTTGGACATGTGCCTCCTCCTCCTCTCTCCTACCAGGCACCCATGTGGAGTCAGTGCCCTCATCATCCCCTCCCTCTTCATCGCTGTAGCAAACCTGGCAATATGCTGCAGCTTGTGGAACATGACTCTTGAGCATCCCCTCTCTCTGCATTCACGCTACTGCCTTCCTCTAGCTGAGTGTCATCATCAGAGGCTACAAAACACTGGGCATCCTCCTGGAGCATGTACCCAACACTGTGCTCAAAGAGTTCAGGAGACTCCACAGGAGGACGTGGTGGGTCTAGGGAAGGAGTCACTGATGATGACATTGAGACGAGGGAAGACGATGCGTTGGCAGCTGCTTTGCTAGTACCCTGAGACTGGGTGAGAGAGGATGAGGAGGATGAAGAGGGCTTGGTCATCCACTCTACCAAGTCGTTGGCATGTTGCGGTTCAACATGTCCAGCTGCTGAAAAGAAGGACAAGCGTATCCCATGGCCACGTGCTGATGACAATGCACCGGGTCCACGACCAGCACTGTTGTCTCTAGACACAGAGCCTGCTTGCCCTCTTTTATCGGCTCGCGCCTGTCTGCCTCTCCTTGCTGGCCTTCCAGACATGGTAATGGCCTGAAGGGAGTTGGGTAAAACAGCAGTTGGGTAGTGTATATTGTGCTGGAGGCACACAACACCCACTAACTCCTGCAGATGCCTTTATTATAGAACACCAGAGATAAAGGGGTATACTGTAATGGAGTCACACAACACCCACTAAGCCCTGCAGATGGCTCTATTAGAAAACAGCAATAAAGGGTAGATACAGGTGTATATTGTGCTGGAGGCACAAAACACCCACTAAGGCCGCGTACACACGCGGGGACTGTTCGCCCAACTTTGTCCGTCAAACAGTTTCAGCAAACAGTCCGCTCAAAATTAGCATGGACGGACATGGCCACACACGACGAACGAACAGTTTGCTGAAACCGTGCGCGATGACGTGAACGGCACGTACGACGGGACGAAAAATACGACGTCCTATACACTGCATTATAACTTTCGGCGTGTAAATCCTTTCTGAGCATGCGCGGAACTTAGTTTGACGAACAAGCCAAACACGAGGGGACTGTTCGCTGAAACAAAGTTTCAGCGGACAGTTTTTCGGAAATTCCGAAAAACCTTGTTCAGCGGACTGTTCGCTGAAACTGTCCGCTGAAAGCCCACACACGAGCGGACTGTCCGCCGAAACACTGTTCAGCGGACAAAGTTGGGCGAACAGTCCCCGCGTGTGTACGCGGCCTAACTCCTGCAGATGCCTTTATTATAGAACACCAGAGATAAAGGGGTATATACAGATGTATACTGTGCTGTGCTGGAGGCACACACAACTTCCAATAACTCCTGCAGATGGCAAGTGGGCTGAAATAGAGAAGAGCTATGTAGGTGGATATAGCGGTGTGTACTGGGTACAGAGCACGCAGACAGCACGCACAAGCTCCTAACACTACTGACTGCAAGCTCTATTATAAAAGATAAATCACTAGCTATATAGGTGAGGTGAATATAGCGGTGTATACTGCGGTCAGGGCACGCAGACAACAACCACTACACAACAGCAAGATCGAAAATCGGCCGATAACGATCGGTGTGTACTGTGTTGAAGGTACACAGAACACCCACTAACTGCTTCAGACGCCAACACACTACACAAGGCCGCCGCGCTGGCGGCCTTATATAGTGTGGGGCGTGTACTACACAGCCTGAGCTATGATTGACCACAGGCATCCTGCCTGTGGCCAATCATGGCTCTCCTCGCTGCTGGCGCTGTGATTGGCCAAGCATGCGGGGTCACAGTGCATGCTTGGCCAATCATGAGCCAGCAATGCACTGCGATGACGCAGTGCATTGTGGGCCGTGAGCGGCACACGAATTTGGCACGAACGGCCCATAACGTTCGGAATTCGCCGAACGGGCGAACAGCCGATGTTCGAGTCGAACTTATGTTCGACTCGAACACGAAGCTCATCCCTAATGCTCACTGACCATTATTTTGCTTCAAAGTGGTTTACTGAAACTTCCCTCTTAAATTGGGGTGCGTGTTATACGCTGATAAATACGGTAATTGTCATTAGATTTGTTAATAGAGCTGTAAAGAGCCCTGCCGCCCTTCTGTCTCTGAGTCATAAAAATATTGGGAGCTCTAATACAAAACACAGAATGGTTTAATTAATTTAATCATAGTCATTAATGTGAGCATTCCTTTCCAGAGTACAGCTGTTTGTTCTTTGCCAACTATGCAAAAGTCTGTCTGGGACAGCCTGATAATCCATTTATAGCAGAACCACTATTCCACAAAAGCCCCGCCACTGACTTTTATTCCTACTGCTTGGAGGTCAAAATCTGTCAATATTGAGCACTTTTGTACAAAAAAAAAAAAAAAAAGTGATCAACGTGCAAATGAAATGAGCTTATATTAAAGCTCAATTAAACATTCAGTTTAAATCAGCTTAATACATTCCAGGCACATCAAAACAAAAGGTGTTTAAAGTAATACAGTTCTTTTTAAAAAATCAGTCACAGCCTGAGTAGAAAAACTTCATGAACTACTTCTCTCAAAATCCCCCTGTCCTAATGCATGCAGTGAGCTGGCTCTTGGGAAGAAATATGCAGGTATCCAAATGCGTTGGTAGGAGCATGTCAGTCTAAAGGAGTAGGCATTTCTAGGTGGGCTACCCCTCAGATTAGGTAACGAAAGTGATGTTCCGTTAGCTGAATACGTACTGCCCATACGTAGCAGGTTTGCTAATGGGACAGAACACCTGCAGTCAGAAGGTGGCGGTGGACATCTTACTACACCCAGCTACGTCTTGAATTTCACAGTCATTTTTTAGTAAGAAACTGAGCGGATATAAATACATATACTATACTGACATCTGTTTTACTATACTATACTGACATCTATGTTTCATTTTGAAAGAAGCTGGACCCCAGCAGTAGGAAGGTGGTGGAAGCCATCTTGGTACACCCTGAACTGCTTAGCGCTAAACTTTTAGGGTTTCAAAATGTAACATGTGACAGATCTCAATACAATATATTGATTTATATACACTCACTTTATTCGGTAAATGACTGTGTAATTCAACATGTAGCTGGGTGTAGTGAGATGTCTGCTGGTGCCTTATGACTGCAGGTGTTCTGTCAGGTTAGCAAACCTGCGCATGCGCCATAAGTATGCAGCTGTTGGAACGTCACTTCCATTACCTAATCTGACGGGTCGCTGATTCTGACAGAACACAGGTAACATTTTACATACTGCTCTAGGTAACACCCACATGGGTTGCTAAACCTCCATGATTACAGAACTGAAATTAAATGAATGACGGGGTGGAACAGAGACAATATGTTTAGGGAGGAAAGAGCTGGATGATGCTGGACATTCTCAAGCCAGGAAATGACCCAAGCTCAATCTGACTTTTTGCAGCTTCTAATGCATACACTGAGAAGTGCACAGTGTGCAGTGAAATCAAAGTAAGCAATTTCAGTTCAGAAGAAAAACCTGTACAACTGAAAGTAAGGCTGGAGTTCAGCTGTAAGGTCTACTAATAGTGGATTTATAATGGCGCTCACAGAGTAAAGTTCTAATAAAACTAATAATGATAATTAATAAAATATGAAAAAAAAAGGAATGCTAGATGCAAATTCAAGTAATAATAGTTAGTCCATAAATTAGTCCATGTGAGGATGTTATTGTGCTCTAGATCTTAGCCCTAGTACACACGGTCGGATTTTGTCAGACGGATTTTGTCAGACGGATTTTGTCCGAAACTTGTGTTGCATACACACGGTCATACAAAGTTGTCGGAAAATCCGATCATCCAGAACGTGATGACGTTATTTCGTTACAACGGGACTACGTTCAGGCTAGTAGCCAATAGCTTCGGTCTAGGAATTTGATCTGAACATGCGTGGCACTTTGTCCGATCGGAATTCTCTACACACAATCGGACAAAGTCCGATCGGATCATGTTGTTGGAAAGTTTTATAGCCCAGCTCTAAAACTTTGTCCGTCGGATATTCCGATGGAAACAGTCCGATGGAGCCCACACACAGTTGGATTATCCGACAACACGGTCCGATCAAACATTTTCCATCAGAATGTCCGACCGTGTGTACAAGGGCTTAGAGGTCTGCCATTCCGAAAGCTAGAAGGAGCTCTGCAACAAGGACACACAAAAAGAAAGGACGGCACCCTCTAAGTGCATCATATATAATAAAAACTTGTGAGTGTTTTTATACCCTACTAATTAAAGGTTTTATTATATATGCTGCACTTAGAGGGCGCGTCGTTTCTTTTTGTTTGTCCTCCTCGTACAACAGTATCTCTCTTTTATTTTCACAATTTTTTTTATTTTTATTTTTTTACATATAGTCACCAGTGCAGTACAGCATCATCATATAACTGGTGGGGCATTGATCAGGGACACTGGTGACAGTATGTAAAAAATATATATATCATTTAAAAAAAATGTTGGGGGCATGACTCCGGCGCCGACACCTATTTTCTCTGATTTAAGCACTATCCTCTTGCATTCCAACCTTAATGGCAAGCATGGGAAGGAGATCGGGTAAACCCCACCTGAAAAAGAGCACTCCGGCAAGTTCCATCAAACGGTTTCTCGCTACGGAGGCTGAAGATTTGCCGGAGTCGGACAGACTAGGCCGTTCACCATGTGGGTCGAGCGTGGGCTCTGCCGCTCGATGCAGGCCAGAGACTAGACACTGGTCTCCAGTATCCTCGGGCGGATCGGACGGAGGAGGAAGTCTGAGCAGATGCTCAAGGGTAGCAGACCTGGTGAGCGGGCTCCCCACTAAAAACAGACTCAGCCTCGATGTTATCGGGTCTGGAGAAGGTGATCAAAAAAGAACTTTCGGCAGTTTAAGCAGACCTTTCCCAAGTGGGTGGAGGAGACGGAGCAGTGTATTGACAGACATGCGGCCGCCATTAGAGATTTGCAAGCAGTCACCCGCAATCTCTCCATAGCTCACAGAATGGCTCTTTACAAAATTGAAGACCAAGAAAATCGCAACAGGAGGAATAACATTTGCATCAGAGGATTACCAGAGGCCATGAGAGATGAAGATTTGGCGGCCTCCATTCGTGGCATCTTTAACAGCCTCCTAGTTCCCCTGAAACTTGACAGGGTCCACTGGGCCATCCGCCCACGCAATCTCTCATCTGAAACACCCAGAGATGTTATTTTGCGGGTGCATTATTTTGAGGAGAAGGAACTTATCATGAGGAAAGCAAGAGAAGCAGCCACCTTGCAATTTGATGGAGTCACCCTGTCCTTCTTCCCGGATTTGGCTAGAGAAACCCTGGAGCGGCATAGAGTTTTAAAACCCCTCACGGAGAAGCTGCACCTGGCCTCCTTCAATTATAGGTGGGGGTACCCATCTGCTCTCATAGTGAACAGAGATGGGAAAACAGTGATCCTACGTTTTCCGGAAGATTTGGGCACATTTTGCGTGGATCTTAACATTGATCCCCCTGAGTTCCCAGGCTGGCAGGAGGGTATTCCTGCGATGCCTAATGTGTCGGAAGTTCACAGGCAGAAAGTCTCCTGCAAACAACGCTTTGCCACTCTGGGGTCTAACTCTGGAGCAGACTGAACATGAACCTTACGAACGCTAAGTTCTAAAGATAAGTAGTATTCTGGGGATATAGTAATTGCAGTACTCTGCTAAAACGTTCCCTTCTATTGACAAGTTATATTATTAATCTTTGTTTTATTGGTTAGTTCTAACAAGCCTGTATGAATCTATGCAGTATACCTCTCATAGAAGGATGTGTAGTGGGTTATTGTGTTACTGGACTGCACTATGGGTTGCGCATTGTATTTTAATAATGGGCCGGTGCCGGACTGCAAAGATGGTGTCTGCCTGCTTTGGTCATGCGCGGTCCAGATTCGGTGTTGGAGTCCACTCTGCGGCTGGGGTGGTGTGGGGCACATTTTGGTGGGGCAGGCGACCCTTTCCAGGGAGCTTGCTGTGCTGGGGTGGGCCTCATACCATCCCAGGATCTGCACTGCAAGGATTTGTGTGCATGACAGGGACATATTATTTTGTCAATTGTTGTCTGTTTCTCTTCTCTATTTGGTCTTTTTCTCTAGTCTTTCTTCTCTCCTCCCCCTTCTTCTCCTTCTTTCTCCCCAGCATACCTACCAGCCATGCAGGCTTTAGGGCCGGTTCACACTGCAGGCGAGGCGAGGCGACTCCGACTTGCCTCGCCGCGACCTGCCGCGACCTCAGCGGCAACTTGCAGATGACTTCTGTATAGAAGTCAATGCAAGTCGCCCCGAGGTCGCCCAAAAGTAGTACAGGAACCTTTTTTCTGAGTCGGAGCGACTCGAGTCGCTCCTCTCAGAACGGTTCCATTGTACAGAACGGGGGCGACTTGCGAGAGCGAGGCGAGGCGAGTCGTGTCGCCTCGCATCGCCCGCTGTGTGAACCGGCTCTTATGAACAGGATGAGACTCCCAGGCGAACCCAATGGCCACGATTAAGCTGATTTGACTTAATGTAAGGGGGCTACATGCTGCAGATAAGAGGCACACACTCTATAGAGAACTCAAGCGCATGCAGGGAGACATTGTCTTCCTGCAAGAAACTCATCTTACCTACACCACAAAGGTTAGACTATACGCTCATCACTACTCCATATGGTACTATAGCCTGTCCGATATCTCGAAAGCAAAATGTGTGGCCATTGGGTTCAGAAAGGGAACCTCCTTCCTTGTAGAGGATTTTCTGGTGGATCCATCTGGGAGATTCTTATTTCTAAGGGGTAGCCTGGGAAATTTGCCATGCACTTTTGCTAATTTGTATGCCCCCAACCATGGTCAAGCAGAATTTATAACAGCCACCTTAAATAAATTGAAACAATTTACCCAGGGCTGTGTAATCATGGGGGGGAGCTCAACATCTCCCTTGAACCCCTCTTAGATACCTCTCAGGGTAAATTATGCATTCCTCATAGACGACTCGCTTCGATTCGTAAACAGTTAGATGATGCTCAACGCATGGATTTTGGAGGATAGTGCACCCACGCGAGAAAGATTTCACGCACTACTCGCATTTATATAATTCACATTCGAGGATATATTATTTCTTCTTGCAACACCATTATTTAGATCCTATGATACGTTCTTGTATTGAAATCTTAACGGTTTCAGACCATGCCCCAGTTAGTTTGTCTTTAAAAGTCCCGTATTTACCTATCAAGTCCACAAATTGGAAGCTTAATGACTCACTCATAGCTGAAGAAATTGAGGTTAAGGAGATTGGTCTATACCCCTCCCTCTATTTCCAAGATAATACTTCCTTGGAAAAAACACCAGGAATTGTGTGGGAGGCTCATAAGGCCCCATAATGGGGTAAGCTTATAGAGCTGGGTTCCAGGAAGAAGAGGGAGAGAACACACCTACAATCCAAACTCAATAAAGACATAGGCTTACTTGAGAAAAACCACAAACTCTCTAATTCCCCTTCAACCCTTTATTCCCTCACTAGGAAAAGAGAGGAGCTGAAATCCCTTTTTTATGAGGAATATACCTCTCAGCGCCGTCTTACTTCCCAGCAGTTTTACGAATGGGGAAATAAGCCTAGCCGCATCCTAGCCCATTCCATAAAACAAAAAAAGTCAGCATCTTTTATAGCTAAAATTAAATCGTCTTCAGATAATATGCTCTCTAAAATGAATGAGATAGCCAAAGAATTCTGATCATTTTACCAGCAGCAATATCACATAAAAAAGACCATCCCAGACAATGAGGCCAGAAAATATAGTATTCAAGAATACTTCTCAAAGGCTAACCTACCAAAGCTTTCTGCATTCGCTCTGGAGTCTCCGGAGGGGGATCTCACCACCGTGGAACTCAAGGGAGTGCTTAAAGCCACGGCTAATGGTAAGACGCTTGGACCCGATGGATTGACGGTGGCATATTATCGCACCTATGCTGACATCTTACTCCCTCATTTGACTTCATATGCAAACTGGGCGTATGCGGGGGGGGGGGGGGAATTCCGCCCAGAAACTCTCCATGCTCACATCACAATTTTGCCTAGGCCTGGGAAAGATCCAAGCCTATGCGGGAGCTACCATCCAATCTCTTTATTGAATATAGACGCCAAAATTTATGCCAAAGTGATCGCCAATAGACTTTGACCCTCGATCCCTCAGTGGATTTTTAGAGACCAGACAGGTTTCATACCGGGGAGGGAGGCCAGAGATAATTCACTCAGAACACTCTCTTTGATATCCTATGTACGGAGATGCTCCCAGCCCACACTTCCCCTTTTTCCCTTCATAACGGAACCCGGCAGGGTTGCCTCCTATCCCCCATTCTTTTCGCCCTGTCATTAGAACCCTTTGTAGCAATGATACGTAGTGATCCCAAGCATAAATATGCCGCATATAAGGAAGATATCCTTTTTTATGTACAGCAACCACTTATTTCCCTACACAATCTTTTGTCAGCTTTCAGTAAATTTGGCGCAATATCTAATTTTAAAATCAACCTATCCAAGTCAGAAATATTAAATGTATCAATACCACATACAACGGCAGTTATATTACAATCTTCCTTCCCCTTTCATTTCCTTTCATAAAATATCTAGGAATTTATCTTACCGCTAATCCTGCTTCCTGTTTTGCAGAAATTATATCCCTTTACTGAATGCAGTTAGGGCAGACCTACAAAAATGGATACAGCTGTCACATTCATGGCTAGGAAAAATCGGAATTGTAAAGATGAACATATTACTCAGGCTGCTCTTCTTATTCCAGATGATCCCCTATAAAATTCCTATTGGGTTTTTTTAAGCTAATACAATCCGTAATAGGTAAATTTGTATGGAATTTCAAAAAACCTTGAATTGCTTATAAATGGTTAATTAGACCCAAGTATGAAGGAGGGTTAGCACTTTTCAAAAAGTACTTCTTAGCTATAGTACTAAACCAGTTATCAGACTGGAAATACCACAAGGACTCAAAGTTGTGTGTGCAGTTGGAAATGGATCTGAGTGGGAAGGACTTATTCCCCTTGATTTGGATACCCAGTAAAATTTGCAAGCTGGCCACGACAACCTCTCCATTTACCAAATCTTCACTTGCATGCTGGGACTCTTTCTGTAAAATGCAGGGTTGGTCTTATAACTCACCACTTATACAACTAACAGGCCATGACTTCTTCCCATGGGAAACATGGACTCTAGCTTCAGCAATTGGATTTTGGAGACGCCTATTTTGTTACACCAAGTTGAAACTGACTCCGGTATTCTATCCATCTCGGCCATTATTCCGGGTGGGTCAATTTCATTCATAAGTCAGTGGAAGTACCATCAGCTCTTGAAATTCATCAACTCCCTCCCTCGACCCCTACAGTCGGAAAATGATTTGAACCCTGTGGAGAGGTTGTTTGCTGGGAAATAACCTCCTGACAAGCCCATATCCAATTTCTATCAGGCCCTGCTGACTGTGTCTCTTATTCCTCAGCACTCGTTCTTAACCAAATGGGAGCAGGAACTACAAGGTCAGTTATCGGACATCCAACGTACTATGATACTTCATCTTTCACACATTTCCTATATATCTTCTAAAACAGCAGAAGTGAATTAAAAAAATGTTAACAAGGTGGCACTACACTTCAGCCATATTCCATAACTCTTTTCCGGCCATCTCAGAGCTTTGTTGGATGGGCTATGGATACCCAGGATCTCATGACCATATTTGGTGGGCCTATCCTTTTATTAGACCACTGGGCCACTATAATATACTGGACTGAAAAAATTCAAGGCAGTAGGACTCAAAATGACCCCTGGAAGGTACTATTTAATTGTACAGATGAGCCAATAGGATCATATAGGAAATCGATCAATCCTCATCTGTTAAACGCTGCTAAGACGCTTGTTCCGAAATTTTGGAAACAGCAAAATTCCTTCCCTATGCCATCATTGGCTGATGGAGGTGGACCATATCTATCAGATGGAAAATAGCACACTTAAGCTTAAGAACAAAGCTGAGTTAGCATCCAAAATACAGTGGTGTGAAAAAGTGTTTGCCCCTTCCTCATTTCCTGTTCCTTTGCATGTTTGTCACACTTAAGTGTTTCGGAACATCAAACCAATTTAAACAATAGTCAAGGACAACACAAGTAAACACAAAATGCAATTTGTAAATGAAGGTGTTTATTATTAAAGGTGAAAAAAAATCCAAACCATCATGGCCCTGTGTGAAAAAGTGATTGCCCCCCTTGTTAAAACATACTATAACTGTGGTTGTCCACACCTGAGTTCAATTTCTCTAGCCACACCCAGGCATGATTATTGCCACACCTGTTCACAATCAAGGCATCACTTAAATAGGAGCTGCTTGACACAGTAAGGTCCACCAGAAGATCCTTAAAAGCTATACATCATGCCGAGACCCAAAGAAATTCAGGAACAATTGAGAAAGAAAGTAATTGAGATCTATCAGTCTGGAAAGGGTTATAAAGCCATTTCCAAAGCTTTGGGAATCCAGCGAACCACAGTGAGAGCCATTATCCACAAATGGCAAAGACATGGAACAGTGGTGAACCTTCCCAGGAGTGGCCGGCCGCCCAAAATTACCCCAAGAGCGCAGCGACGACTCATCCAAGAGGTCACAAAAGACCCCACAACAACGTCCAAGGAACTGCAGGCCTCACTTGCCTCAGTTAAGGTCAGCGTTCATGCCTCCACCATCAGGAAAAGACTGGGCAAAAATGGCCTGCATGGCAGAGTTCCAAGGAGAAAACCACTGCTGAGCAAAAAGAACATCAAAGCTCGTCTCAATTTCTCCACAACACATCTTGATGATCCCCAAGACTTTTGGGACAACATTCTGTGGACCGATGAGACAAAAGTGGAACTCTTTGGAAGGTGTGTGTCCAAGTATATCTGGCGTAGAAGGAACACTGCATTTCATAAAAAGAACATTATACCAACAGTAAAATATGGTGGTGGTAGTGTGATGGTCTGGGGCTGTTTTGCTGCTTCAGGACCTGGAAGACTTGCCGTGATAAAAGGAACTATGAATTCTGCTGTCTACCAAGAGATCCTGAAGGAGAATGTCCGACCATCTGTTCGTGTCCTCAAGCTGAAACGAACTTGGGTTCTGCAGCAGGACAATGATCCTAAACACACCAGCAAGTCCACCACCGAATGGCTGAAGAAAAACAAAATGAAGACTTTGGAGTGGCCTAGCCAAAGTCCTGACCTGAATCCTATTGAGATGTTGTGGTATGACCTTAAAAAGGCCGTTCATGCTCGAAAACCCTCTAATGTAACTGAATTAGGACAATTCTGCAAAGATGAGTGGGCCAAAATTCCTCCAGGACGCTGTAAAAGCCTCATTGCACGTTATCGCAAACGCTTGGTTGCAGTTGTTGCTGCTAAGGGTGGCCCAACCAGTTATTAGGTTTAGGGGGCAATCACTTTTTCACACAGGGCCATGATGGTTTGGATTTTTTTTCACCTTTAATAATAAACACCTTCATTTACAAATTGCATTTTGTGTTTACTTGTGTTGTCCTTGACTATTGTTTAAATTGGTTTGATGTCCCGAAACACTTAAGTGTGACAAACATGCAAAGGAACAGGAAATGAGGAAGGGGGCAAACACTTTTTCACACCACTGTATGGTCATGTTGGCTCGTCTTTAAGTTTTCATCATCATATGCAGAAATCATGGCCCAAAAGTAAAGAAAAATCGTAAGCAACGAATGTTTATGTCTGAAACGATGCACTGTCACGGCTGGACAGCTACTACACTTTTCCCCTTCTCTTCTCTCTCTTCTACAACTTGCTATCTTCCATACTTTCTGTTTCTTTCTTCATTTAATGGCATATCGTTAGTGAGTTTTCAGGTCCACAAGAAATACAGCCCCCAGAGTTAACACTCGTAATATATAGGGATAGCAATCTCGTTGTCATCTAGAATGACTCGCATGGGAGTAATCTGAGGCTTTTATTTACATATTTACGTTCTTAAATAAATGGGTATATGTTGCTTATACGTATGGCAATTGTTAAGTGATAAGAAATATTACACTGGTACATGTTACAAAAGTATATTGTTATATTGTTGGTTGCATCTTCATTGTGATATGCAATATGTCTTTCAATAAAAACGTATTGAACAAAAAAATAAAAATAAATGTTATGACTTTTTTTTTTTTAGTGCATTTTTTTTAACACACTGTGACCAAAGCATACCATAGTAACATTGTACTACTCTGGGTGAGCTGGCTCACACCTTCTGCCTCTTCAGAGGGACCTCTCCGATATATGATCTCCTCTTCCAGCTTCATTCGTTCCCATTCTCTATGAATCACTTTGGCTCCCTCAATGTGGCTGTTCATCAATATCTGAGGGTCTTTAGAGGACAGCTACTTCCTTATTAGATTCCTAGTGGGTCTTCCTGCTGATCCCTTCTCATGTCCTCTTTCGTCAATTGAGGCAGTTCTTGACTGCATACTTGGGTCAAATTGCAGTAGAACTTTGGTACTCCCGCAGGGGTGACTCCCGCTGCTTCAGCCCCTATGGCTCCCTTGTGTTTATATTCCACTCCTTGACACACAGCCTGTACACCTTAGGCCGTGTACACATGGGCGGACTGTTCGCCCAACTTTGTCCGCTGAACAGTGTTTCAGCGGACAGTCCGCTCGTGTGTGGGCTTCAGCGGACAGTTTCAGCGGACAGTCTGACGAACAAAGTTTTTCGGAATTTCCGTAAGACTGTCCGCTGAAACTTGGTTTGAGCGGACAGTCCGCTCGTGTGTAGGCTTGTTCGGCAAACTAAGTCTCGCGCATGCTCAGAAAGAATTTACACGGCGAAGGTTGCATTGCAGTGTATCGGACGCTGAATTTCTCGTCCCGTCGTACATGCCGTTCACGTCATCGCGCAAGGTTTCAGCGGACTGTTCGTTCGTCGTGTGTGGTCAAGTCCGTTCATGCTAATTTTGAACGGACTGTTTGTCAAACTGTTTGACGAACAAGGTTGGGCGAACAGTCCGCCCGTGTGTACGCGGCCTTAGGGAAGCAAATTAACTCAACTCTTCTGACTATTATGGGTGAAGTGAGGTCTTCAGGAAAGAGCTTCAGCATCTCTATTTCCCACTCCTGGTCGATATTTAAAACTGAATTGGAACTCAGACAGAGCAGCTACCCACCGATGTCCAGTGGTGTCCAGTTTGGCAATGGATAGCAAATAAGTTAGGGGGGTTGTTAGTATCAGTCTTCACCACAAAGGTGGCTCCGGACAGGTAGTCCCATAGTGTATCTACTACGGCCCACTTTAGGGTCAAGAACTCGAACTTGTGTTCAGGATAGTTCTTCTCAGGAGGGGTGAGGCTGCGACTCACATAGGCCTCTGGGTGGAGTCTCCACTCCGACTCCTGGCACAAGACTCCCCCAATACCATCTCTACTGGCATCCACATGTAATTCATATGGCTTCGAGGGATCAGCATAGGCCAGCACCGGGGCTTCAACCAGGCTCTCCTTCAACTGCTTGAAGGACTTCTCACACTTCAGTGTCCATTGTTCCTGGATAGATTTCTGAGGCCTCCTGGCTCCTGGCTCCCCCATTCAGGGTTTTCTGCTGTTCCCCTTCTGTTTGCATCTCACTTAATGGCCTAGCATCTGTGAAAAGTTCTTCACAAATCTTCTGTAGTAGAAGCAAAAGCCCATTAACAATCTCAATTCAGTGACAGTAGTTGGACGAGGCCAAGAAGTGACCACCTCCAGCTTTTGGGGGTCGGTGGCTATCCCTTCGGCAGATACCACATGTCCTAGGTATGTGACTGAAGTCTGGTAGAACTAGCACTTCTCCAATGACAGTTTCAACCCCTCATCATGTAATTGCTGGAAAATTCTTTCCAATCGGACTTCATGCTCTTCCAGTGTTCGGCCAAACGCAATGATGTAATCTAGGTAGACTAATACTACTACCAAGGTCATATCACCCACCGTGTTTCCATCAGTTGTTGGAAAGTGGCAGGGGCTCCAGTTAATTCCTGTGGCATTCGATCAAACTCGAAGAATCCCAGTGGGCTAATAAAAGCCGCCTTCTCTCCTCTCGATCTTCTGGGTGCATAGGAATCTGGTAGTATCCACTCTTTAGATCCAACACACTGAACCATTTGGCCCCCGATAAGCATTGTAAGGCTTATTCTATGCGAGGGGTCGTGTATTTATCTGGGATAGTCCTTTTATTAAAGGTTCCATAATCAATATCCGGAGGGACCCATTCTTCTTCCTTACTACCACAATTGGGGAAGCATAAGGGCTTCTGGACTTCTTAATTACCCCTGACTTCTTTAGTTCAGCCAGTTGCTCTCAAAGATCCTCCAAGTCGCACAAGGGGACTTGCCTTGCCCTTTCTTGAAATGGCTTATCTTCCGTCAGTCAAATCCAATGTTGAGAGTTTTTCGCACAGCCCACATCAAAGTCATTCTTGGAGAACATTTTCTCCCATCGAGCCATCTGGGCTTTGATCCTTTCCCCCCCAAGAAGGGGACAGTGGTGCTTCCTCCTTCTCCCTTCTGGGCTATCACATTCCTGACTACTGGAGTGGCAGCACTCACTTTCCTGATCATCATTCGAGGCTTTAGGCTGATTGATAGACTAGTGACATTCCGCACACTGACAGGAATTCGCCCTCCACTTCTTAGCAAGGCCCAAGTGGGTACAATCTCCGGAACCAGCTCCATTCTAACCTCTTCTTCTGTGGGATCAGCTTCTACCACCACGTACGGGCCCGGCTGGTCCCAAGACACCTTCACTGTGGCTTTAAGACAAGCCCTTTCTCCAGGTTGTAGCACTCTCTCTTGGGTGTCCAGTCGCCACAATCTTCCCTTTCCTTCCGTAGGCGCCTTCTTTTCTTGCAACACCTTCTGGAATGCTTGCCTCAACTGAGGATGAATTTTCCCAACCGGAGCACCCTCTAAGGCTAAGGGAGTGAGTAGCCTTCTTACTAGGTTGGTGTTAGTGTCTATCAGTAGGGAATTTCGGCCAGCTTCGGGTGGTCAGAGGCATACAACAGCCAATGTGTCAAAGGTTTCTGGTCTTCCTGCTAGAGCAGAGTCAAAGGTTATTTTGATGGTTATGTAGCCATCATAAGGGCACTTCTTGGTCCCGATACCCCAAATTTCTAGTTCTTCAAATTTGCACAAAGGGATATGCTTCAAGTAATTGTACTTGTAGAAGTCTCGATATAGCAGTGTCACTTGGGCTCCAATATCCAGCAATGCTTGTGTATAGATACCCTCTACCTGCACTGATACCAAGAGGGGAGGCCCCACAAAGTACTTTGGGTAGGTTTCCCACCCTGTGACTCGATTTGTGCCCTAACCGGTCTCAGTCCCTTGAAGTTTCCCCTGGCTTTGGAAAGAGCAATTTCTGCAAAGCTCTTAGAACTTCGTTAAGGAGTTGAGGGTTGACACCAGATTTTGGACACTTCGCTCGAAAGTGTCCGACCTCTGTCCATATCATTTTCCCTCTAGGTACAGATTTTGTTAACTTGCACAAGTCCCCTGCTCCTGAACCCTCGCTTGGGTCTTCATCACTTGCATCAGAGCATGATACATTTGAGTTTGAGCTTGAGTCACCTGTGCCATCAGATCTGTTGGCCTGAGTTCTGCGACTGACTTAGGGATATCAGGACGGGCAGGTCCCTTCGGCTCAGACTCAGTCCCACTATCTTCATACTGTTTTGGGGATATGTGAGCTACAAAGGTACAGGAAATTTGGTAAAAATTTCTGGCAATATGAATGCAGTAAGTTATCAAAGAATACTGGAGGAACATTTGCATTCATCAGCCAGGAAGCTGCACATTGGGACGTACTTGAACATTCCAACATGACAATGATCCAAAACACAAGGCCAATATCATTGAGCTACTCTGGGAAGATATCAAATGTGCAATTCATGCAAGACAGCCCAAGAATTTCCAGGAACTGGAGGCTTTTTGCCAAGAGGAATGGGCAGCTTTACCATCTGAGAAAATAAAGAGCCTCATCCCCAAATACCACAAAATACTTCAAGCTGTCATTGATGTTAAAGGGGGCAATACACGAATAATACAATAAGAACTGGGGTATGTAAACTGTTGATCAGGGTCATTTGGGTAGTTTCTGTTTGATTCTGATTTAACCACTTCCCGACCAGCGCACGACGATGTACGTCGACAGAATGGCACGGGCAGGCATATTGGCGTACAGGTACGTCCAATATTCGATTCCGCCCTGCCATCGGGAGCGCTCCACCGGCGGCGCGCTCCCGCGCTGGTCGGGACCCCCGTGAGTCCGGTCGTGGGACCCGCGGACTCGATCGCCGCGGGCATCCCCGCGATCGTCTCATGGAGCGGCTGAATGGAGGAAATGCTGTATAAACAACATTTCTCCATTCTGCCTAGCAACTAGTGACGCTGATCTCTGCTCCATGTGATTGGAGCAGAGATCAGTGTACACTAAATGAAAGCCCAACCCCCCCACAGTTAGTAACACACCCCTAGGAACACTTAACCCCTACACTGCCACTCACTGGTTAACCCTTTCACTGCCAGTGTCATTTACACAGGAATCACTGCATTTATATAGCAGTGATTACTGTATAAATGACAATGGTCCCAAAAATGTGTCAAAAATGTCCTATGGTTCCCCCACAATGTCGCAGTCACAATAAAAATCGCAGATCGCCGCCATTACTAGTAAAAAAAATAATAATAAAAAATTATTAATAAAAATGCTATAAAACTATCCCTATTTTGTAAACGCTATAACTTTTGCGCAAACCAATCAATAATCGCTTATTGCGATTTTTTTTACCAAAAATATGTAGAAGAATACGTATCGGCCTAAACTGAGGGAAAAAAATGTTTTTTTATATATTTTTTGGGGGATATTTATTATAACAAAAAGTAAAAAATAATGCGTTTTTTTCAAAATTGTCGCTCTATTTTTGTTTATAGCGCAAAAAATAAAAATCGCAGAGGTGATCAAATACCACCAAAAGAAAGCTCTATTTGTGGTAAAAAAAGAACGTCAATTTTGTTTGGGAGCCACGTCGCACGACCGCGCAATTGTCAGTTAAAGCGACGCAGTGCCGAATCGCAAAAAGTGGTCTGGTCTTTGACCAGCAAAATGGTCCGGTCTGCAAGTGGTTAAAAAGAGTAAACACAGTTGATTGATAATACGTGGCTTCAGCCAAACAATAACCATGAGTGAAAGAAACGTTTTTGTGTTATCATTCATATTCTCTGAAAAATGGCCAAAAAATCCTGCCAGGGTATGAAAACTTATGAGCACAACTCTAAGTCTTCGATAACTGATTAGCATTCCCTGACCCATTCTTCTCCAGACTATTGACCAAGCGACTCATATCTGTGTAGAAAGAGAGCCGAGGGGCACAGCCCCCTTGTGGCCCCTTGTGGGAGCGGACGGCTTGGCGGGCAGGCAGCTTGGCGGACGAGTGAGTGAGCGGGTGGATCGCTCGGTTGGTGAGCTGGCGGACGTTCATCTCTCACATCACATCTCTGACATCATCTCTCACCGCCCAGGGGCCGCCCTGCATCCCTGCAGTTCTGCCCTCACTGTGCAGGCAACCACGGGCAGCATAGAGATTACATCATCTCTCTGCTGCCTGACTTTACTCTGAGACACAGCAAGTGACAATCCCCACCTTAGCAGGAAAGTGACACAGCAAGTGATAATTGTAGCAGGCAATTGTCAATCCGCAACGTGTGGCATGTGACGTGGCAAGTGACAATCTGCATCTGGTGACAGGTGACATGGCAAGTGACAATCCGCAAATGTGTGGCATGTGACGTGGCAAGTGACAATCTGCATCTGGTGACAGGCGACATGGCAAGTGACGATCCTCAACATGTGGCATATGACGCACCAAGTGACAAGGCGCAACGTGTGGCAGATGACATGGCATGTGACAAATTGCAATGTATGGCGGGTGAAGTGGCAAGTGACAATCTGTGACGTGGCAAGTGACAATCTGCATTTGGTGACAGGTGACGTAGCAAGTGACAATCCGTGTCATGTGGCAGGAGACGTGGCAAGTGACAATCTGCAACTTATGGCAGGTGACGTGGCAAGTGACAATCTGCATCTGGTGACAGGCGACGTGGCAAGTGACAATCTACAATGTGTGACGTGGCAAGTGACAGTCCGCAACTTCTGGCAGGTGACGTGGCACGTGACAATCCGCATCTGGTGGCAGTGGCAAGTGACACACTCAGTGCTCCCACCTATTCTGCATTATGGTGAGTTGAACTATTTCATTTTATATAACAATGTAACAATAGAAATAATGTGCTTCAATCATCCTGACACCATATCAACCATGGTTCCAGGATACACACAAAAAAAGGGAAGTTTGGGACTTTAAATGAAGCACTTGGATAGTAAAAGACAGAGATATTTCATTGGACCATATTAATTTATTTAATTGAATGTTCAAAAGAACTACTCATTATAAATAAGTCCAATTCATGATATATATAAATATCGATACAATAAAAACATAATATATGACATAATGTATAGTATCCACATGTAGTTATACATAACAGTAATAAATAGATTAATTAAGTAATGTGGCAAAATAGTGCCCATGACAGCATGTCCGACATCGACAAATGTATGCACATGATAGATATGCATCCCATAAATGAGGACAAAATTAAATTTGTAATGAATGGTCAAGGACTTCTAAATAGGTAATTAAGGACTTATGGATGTGGTTCCGTATACAGGTATAACCCGAGCATCAAAAAGCAGAGTTCGACGCGTTTCGTGGGTGTCTCCCCACTCATCAGGAGCAGATGCTACCACAAAGTTTCTATAAAAAATAGATAAAATAAAAATTATACAAATAATATACTGACCAGTAAATTAAGATAGTAAATTCATAAAACTATATTATGAATAGATAGTTTGGTTAGAGCGGACTCACCAGTCCAGGCGTCAAATGCAACGCACAGCGGTGGGCGCCGGGCGGGCCAGGGACAAGCTCCCTATACGGGCACTGAGGCGGCAAATAAATGGATACGATATCTGGCACAGAAGGAGTGTATCAGCATGAGAAAGTGTGCCGAAATGGTGTTGATACTAAGAAAAGTGAAAGTGAAAATAAATCAACAACAGCAAACTTCACAAAATGATGAACACAAAGCAGAGTGATATTGAGTAGTGAGTATGCAAGAATGGCTGACATATTGAAAACAGAAAGAGTATGAGGGGGTAGAATGGATGTATGTGTGGGAGTGTGAGTGCATGGGATATGGTAAGTGTGAAAATGAAGCGTAAGGTATGTGTTGGTGATAATAAACAAGGGGGGATAATCAATTAGCAATAGACAAAGAATATGTCAGTGAGGATAGGGAGAAAGAAGGAAAGAGGAATGGGAAAAGTAAACAAGTATGTACCTTGATATCGATCCTGGAACAACAACCAGCTGACCAGATAACTGGTGTGTTCAGACCCCATGCAGAGACTGGCCTGACAAGCAGCCATCCCCGAATGGGGTTTAAATATGCCGCCAACGCCATGTACGTGAGGCTGAGGGGGAGGGGCCGCACCCAACCCCGGTCATCAACCAGCGACAGGCACGTAAACCCCCCCCCCCTCCCAGAGACACGGAGAATGGAAAAACCAAAAACGCTGGCGTGATGACGCTAAGACCAACGTCACACGCACGGCGTAGGTGACATGGCGTCGATGTGCAGAGTGGAGTCCGCCCGAACCTCCCGATCAGAATGAAAGGGGAGGAGGGGAGGACCCGCTGGCGCATCGCAGTGCCCGCAAGAAAGAAAAGACCAAGTACCGCCCAACCGCCCAATCGCCTCACACGGAGCACAATCGGCCGGCCAGTGGGTATACATCAAACCATAATGACTAAATATCCATATAAGGCATATTAAACGGTGTCGGTAAATGCTGTCATTATACAGTATGTACATAGATAAAAAGATATAATAAATGTATGTGGATTTAAGAATAACATTATATTGACAATTTAGACACAGGGAAGGTAGGGGAACACTACCAAACCCTTTTATCCAAGTGCTTCCATCCCGGTATATATGTATATATAAGCAACAAGAGGGGAAGTTTTGGGACTTTAAATGAAGTACAGTTGAGTACCTCCATCCCGGTAATTAATACGCACAAAAAAAGGGAAGTTTGGGACTTTAAATGAAGCACTTGGATAGTAAAAGACAGAGATATTTCATTGGACCATATTAATTTATTTAATTGAATGTTCAAAAGAACTACTCATTATAAATACGTCCAATTCATGATATATATAAATATCGATACAATAAAAACATAATATATGACATAATGTATAGTATCCACATGTAGTTATACATAACAGTAATAAATAGATTAATTAAGTAATGTGGCAGAATAGTGCCCATGACAGCATGTCCGACATCGACAAATGTATGCACATGATAGATATGCATCCCATAAATGAGGACAAAATTAAATTTGTAATGAATGGTCAAGGACTTCTAAATAGGTAATTAAGGACTTATGGATGTGGTTCCGTATACAGGTATAACCCGAGCATCAAAAAGCAGAGCTCGACGCGTTTCGTGGGTGTCTCCCCACTCATCAGGAGCAGATGCTACCACAAAGTTTCTATAAAAAATAGATAAAATAAAAATTATACAAATAATATACTGACCAGTAAATTAAGATAGTAAATTCATAAAACTATATTATGAATAGATAGTTTGGTTAGAGCGGACTCACCAGTCCAGGCGTCAAATGCAACGCACAGCGGTGGGCGCCGGGCGGGCCAGGGACAAGCTCCCTATACGGGCACTGAGGCGGCAAATAAATGGATACGATATCTGGCACAGAAGGAGTGTATCAGCATGAGAAAGTGTGCCGAAATGGTGTTGATACTAAGAAAAGTGAAAGTGAAAATAAATCAACAACAGCAAACTTCACAAAATGATGAACACAAAGCAGAGTGATATTGAGTAGTGAGTATGCAAGAATGGCTGACATATTGAAAACAGAAAGAGTATGAGGGGGTAGAATGGATGTATGTGTGGGAGTGTGAGTGCATGGGATATGGTAAGTGTGAAAATGAAGAGTAAGGTATGTGTTGGTGATAATAAACAAGGGGGGATAATCAATTAGCAATAGACAAAGAATATGTCAGTGAGGATAGGGAGAAAGAAGGAAAGAGGAATGGGAAAAGTAAACAAGTATGTACCTTGATATCGATCCTGGAACAACAACCAGCTGACCAGATAACTGGTGTGTTCAGACCCCATGCAGAGACTGGCCTGACAAGCAGCCATCCCTGAATGGGGTTTAAATATGCCACCAATGCCATGTACGTGAGACTGAGGGGGAGGGGCCGCACCCAACCCCGGTCATCAACCAGCGACAGGCACGTAAACCCCCCCCCCTCCCAGAGACACGGAGAATGGAAAAACCAAAAACGCCGGTGTGATGACGCTAAGACCAACGTCACACGCACGGCGTAGGTGACATGGCGTCGATGTGCAGAGTGGAGTCCGCCCGAACCTCCCGATCAGAATGAAAGGGGAGGAGGGGAGGACCCGCTGGCGCATCGCAGTGCCCGCAAGAAAGAAAAGACCAAGTACCGCCCAACCGCCCAATCGCCTCACACGGAGCACAATCGGCCGGCCAGTGGGTATACATCAAACCATAATGACTAAATATCCATATAAGGCATATTAAACGGTGTCGGTAAATGCTGTCATTATACAGTATGTACATAGATAAAAAGATATAATAAATGTATGTGGATTTAAGAATAACATTATATTGACAATTTAGACACAGGGAAGGTAGGGGAACACTATCAAACCCTTTTATCCAAGTGCTTCCATCCCGGTATATATGTATATATAAGCAACAAGAGGGGAAGTTTTGGGACTTTAAATGAAGTACAGTTGAGTACCTCCATCCCGGTAATTAATACGTACAAAAAAAGGGAAGTTTGGGACTTTAAATGAAGCACTTGGATAGTAAAAGACAGAGATATTTCATTGGACCATATTAATTTATTTAATTGAATGTTCAAAAGAACTACTCATTATAAATAAGTCCAATTCATGATATATATAAATATCGATACAATAAAAACATAATATATGACATAATGTATAGTATCCACATGTAGTTATACATAACAGTAATAAATAGATTAATTAAGTAATGTGGCAGAATAGTGCCCATGACAGCATGTCCGACATCGACAAATGTATGCACATGATAGATATGCATCCCATAAATGAGGACAAAATTAAATTTGTAATGAATGGTCAAGGACTTCTAAATAGGTAATTAAGGACTTATGGATGTGGTTCCGTATACAGGTATAACCCGAGCATCAAAAAGCAGAGCTCGACGCGTTTCGTGGGTGTCTCCCCACTCATCAGGAGCAGATGCTACCACAAAGTTTCTATAAAAAATAGATAAAATAAAAATTATACAAATAATATACTGACCAGTAAATTAAGATAGTAAATTCATAAAACTATATTATGAATAGATAGTTTGGTTAGAGCGGACTCACCAGTCCAGGCGTCAAATGCAACGCACAGCGGTGGGCGCCGGGCGGGCCAGGGACAAGCTCTCTATACGGGCACTGAGGCGGCAAATAAATGGATACGATATCTGGCACAGAAGGAGTGTATCAGCATGAGAAAGTGTGCCGAAATGGTGTTGATACTAAGAAAAGTGAAAGTGAAAATAAATCAACAACAGCAAACTTCACAAAATGATGAACACAAAGCAGAGTGATATTGAGTAGTGAGTATGCAAGAATGGCTGACATATTGAAAACAGAAAGAGTATGAGGGGGTAGAATGGATGTATGTGTGGGAGTGTGAGTGCATGGGATATGGTAAGTGTGAAAATGAAGAGAAAGGTATGTGTTGGTGATAATAAACAAGGGGGGATAATCAATTAGCAATAGACAAAGAATATGTCAGTGAGGATAGGGAGAAAGAAGGAAAGAGGAATGGGAAAAGTAAACAAGTATGTACCTTGATATCGATCCTGGAACAACAACCAGCTGACCAGATAACTGGTGTGTGCAGACCCCATGCAGAGACTGGCCTGACAAGCAGCCATCCCCGAATGGGGTTTAAATATGCCGCCAACGCCATGTACGTGAGACTTATTTATAATGAGTAGTTCTTTTGAACATTCAATTGAATAAATTAATATGGTCCAATGAAATATCTCTGTCTTTTACTATCCAAGTGCTTCATTTAAAGTCCCAAACTTCCCTTTTTTCGTGCGTATTAATTACCGGGATGGAGGTACTCAACTGTACTTCATTTAAAGTCCCAAAACTTCCCCTCTTGTTGCTTATATATACATGGTTCCAGGATGTTTGAAGCGCCAACACCAGCCATTTGCCCTACAAATTACCCGCCAAAAAATGTATTTTCTGACAGTGCCCCTGCCAAGACTAGACTCTGGATCTGCCCCTGGAGGGAACAGGTCCAGCAAACAGGTGGTAAGGTGAGCTCTTGAAAAAAGTTTGGTGACCTCTTCTGTAGTGACAAGGTCAAAAGATCAAATTTTTGAAGTTTTGTACAGGGTATGTTAAGTGGTATAGCTATCTGTGCTGTGGGGAATGCCCCCCACAAATTGCATCAATCTTGTTTTTGAAGTGATTGGCATTCTCATGAGCAGTGAGTAAGTTAATGGGTGGTGGTCAAGAAAGTAGAGAGTTAAAAATAATTACAATTAATTAAAAGCATTCAGTCACATCCTGGTCCCCAGGATGATGCATATTCTATTTTTACGACTCCAGCAGTGCCATCTTAAGTGAATATAGAGCACAAGTGGGTAACATGTCTTATTTTTGTCCTGATTTTTCCAGAGTTGTCAAAGTTTTCAGGATCTAACTGGGGCTTGATTACAAGTTGGTATATCATACCCAAATATTGCAGTGTTTGAGTGGATTAGTATGTGTTTGCATGCCAGCCACATACACATTTGTAGTATGTAGTTGTAGTTCTTACATGTGGACTATCAATCTGTCATAAGATTTGTAGTTCTGTTCAGCCAGTTTTGTGATCCATAGATCCCTGGCAGATAGCACAGCAGGATCATGGACCTTTTTACAGGCTACATTGCAGTTAAAGCGGGAATAAACCCAATGACGTTTTTTTTTTTTTTCTGACTTGCAAGGGAAAAGTCATAATGAGCTAGTATGCACAGCATACTATCTCATTATGAAATACTTACTTAAGAAGGAGGCCCCGACATCTCGCCCGATCCACGCCGAGGTAGCTGACATGTTCCCTCGGTGTGTGTCTTCCGGGTATCGCGGCTCCGACGCTGTAAGTGGCCGGAGCCGCGATATCGCATGCATGGGAGATTTCTTTCCGGCAGGGTCCGGCGTCTGCTGCACTTTCAGCGGAGAATCCCCTGTGCGCATGTGTCGCTGCAGTCAGCGGCACATTGCGAGGGGAATATCTCCTAAACCATAAAGGTTTAGGACAGGGATATGCAATTAGCGGACCTCCAGCTATTGCAGAACTACAAGTCCCATGAGGCATAGCAAGACTCTAACAGCCACAAGCATGACACCCAGAGGCAGAGTCATGATGGAACTCGTAGTTTTGCAACAGCTGGAGATCCGCTAATTGCATATCCCTGGTTTAGGAGATTTTTTTTCACCTACAGGTAAGCCTTATTATAGGCTTAAGTTATAAAAAAGACTATACAACCGCTTTAAGCAATAGAGCCCGGCCAGGGAAATGCCCAGCCTGTGATTGAAAGAGAAGGTTTCTCTGTGCTCTTTTCTCCTCTAAATATGGATGTTTGGTGTATTAGACCAACAGCATTGTGCAAAGCAATTGAGTTCTGATTGGCAGAGGAGCGTGATATCAAAACTGGTTAGATATGTAGGCTAATTCAATGTTAAAAAATGTGTAATTATCTTTAAGAAACAATATATAATATAAAACAACTAGAATGTGTGGTGTTTTTTAACTCTACATGGATTTCTGTGAATTTTGTAATTGTATATGCTGGTGACTTGGGAAGTATATCCTATATTAGAGAAACTAAAAGTACATAAAAATATGTGAAATATTGGCCTGCTTAACAAATAGAAAAGCATAACATGCTCAGCTACAGAGCAAGCATGTGAACTGGTCACATAGGATATCATATAAGTGTGATAGCCTGGTACAGATAATGATGCAGATTCTTCTTCACAGCACAACCACTCCGAGCCTTGCTACCATCTACACTATTGTCAAAAGTATTGGGACACTGCCTTTATACGCACATGAAATTTAATGGCATCCCAGCCTTAGTCCATAGGCCCAACCTTTGCAGCTATAACAGCTTCAACTCTTCTGCTGAAGGCTGTCGACAAGGTTTAGAAGTGTGTCTATGGGAATGTTTTAACATTCTTCCAGAAGCGCATTTGTGAGGTCAGGGCACAGATGTTGGACAAGGTCTGACTCGCAGTCTCCACTCTAATTCATCCCAAAGATGTTCTATAATGTTGAGGTCCAGGCTCTGTGCAGGCTAGATAAGTTTTTCCACCCCAAACTCAATTATCCATGTCTTTATAGACCTTGCTTTGTGTACTGGTCCAAATCATTTGGCGGAGGGGGGATTATTGAGTGGGGTTGTTTTTCAGGGGTTCCAGTGAAAGAAACTCTTAAGGTGTCAGCATACCAAGACATTTTGGACAATTTCATGCTCCCAATTTTGTGCGAACAGTTTGAGGATGGCCCCTTCCTGTTCCAAGATGACTGAGCACCAGTGCACAAAGCAAGGCCCATAAAGACATGGATGAGTGAGTATGGGGTGGAGGAACTTGACTGGCCTGCTCAGAGTCCTGACCTCAACCTGTTAGAACACCTTTGGGATGACTTAGCCCTTGTACACACGGTCGGACATTCCGACAACCAAATCCGATGGATTTTGTGCGAAACTGTTGCATACACACAGTCGGACAAAGTTGTCAGAAAATCCGATCTTACTTAACGTGATGACGTTATTTCGTTAGGATGGGACTACGTTCAGGCTAGTAGCCAATAGCTTTGGTCTAGGAATTTGATCTGAGCATGCATGGCACTTTGTCCGATCGGAATTCTCTACACATGATCGGACAAAGTCCGATCGGATCATGTTGTCGGAAAATTTTATAGCCCAGCTGGAAAACTTGGTCCGACGGAAACAGTCCGATGGAGCTCACACACTGTCGGATTATCCGACAGCGTGGTCCTATCGGACATTATCCATCGGGATATCAGACCGTGTGTACAAGGGCTAAGAGTGGCCTTCTCATCCATATCAGTGCCTGATCTCACAAATGTGCTTCTGGAAGAATGGTCAAACAGCCTTCCCAGAAGAGTTGAAGCTGTTAGGCCGCGTACACACGGGCGGACTGTTCGCCCAACCTTGTCCGCTGAACAGTGTTTGGGCGGACAGTCCGCTCGTGTGTGGGCTTTCAGCGGACAGTTTCAGCGGACAGTTGGACGGACAAAGTCTTTCGGAAATTCCGAAAAACTGTCCGCTGAAACTGTGTTTGAGCGAACAGTCCGCCCGTGTGTGGGCTTGTCCGCTGTACTTTCGAAATGAGCGGACTGTTCCCGCTCGGAAAGTCCGCCCATTTCGAGCGCGTGTACAGGTAGGCGGGGCCCGCGAAGGAGACGTCGCGGGCTCCGCCGCCTGGAATGGGCTTAAAGGGGAACCCCAACGCCGAAAAAAATCGGCGTGGGGGTTCCCCCCAAGTCCACACCAGACCCTTGTCCGAGCACGCTACCCGGCCGGCCAGGAAAGGGGGGCGAGCGAGCGCGCCCCCCCTCCTGAGCCGTACCAGGCCGCGTGCCCTCAACATGGGGGGTGCCTTGGGGAAGGGGGGGCCGCGCGGCCCCCCCACCCCAAAGCACCTTGTCCCCATGTTGATGAGGACAAGGGCCTCTTCCCGACAACCCTGGCCGTTGGTTGTCGGGGTCTGCGGGCGGGGGGCTTATCGGAATCCGGGAGCCCCCTTTAAGAAGGGGGCCCCCGGATACCGGCCCCCCACCCTATGTGAATGAGTATGGGGTACAATGTACCCCTACCCATTCACCTGTGAACTAAAGTACAATAAAAAACACAACACAGAGAAAAAATATTTTATTGCACAGCTCCGGGGGTCTTCCGTCTTCGGGGGTCTTCTCGCCGGACTCCTCCGCTATGTGTGTGTAGCTCTTTTGCTAGCGGAGGAGTCCGGCTTTCTTCCTCCCCGCCGCCGGCCTCTTCTCCCGACTTCGGGGGTCTTGTCCCCCTCTTCGGTTCTTCTGCCGGGCCACCGCGCCTGGTCCGGTGGCCCGGTCTTCTGTCGCCGTCTTCCGTTCTTCTGTCGCCTCCTTCGGTTCTTCTGCCGGGCCACCGCGCCTTCTTGTAGCTCTTTTACAGGCGGTGGCCCGGTCTTCTGTCGCCGCCGCCGCCTTCCGTTCTTGTTCTTCTTCTTGTTCTTCTTCTTCTCCTGGAGATGTTGACTCGACGAGCTCTCCGGCCGGAATGCCAGAGCCGCGCTGTGCGGTCACTTATATAGTGACAATGGGGCGGTGTCACATGGTATATGTCACATGGGTTGGTCACATGGTGACCCCGCCCCCTTACGATGTCATAGTCCCCATGTGACATCAACCCATGTGACCAACCCATGTGACATATACCATGTGACACCGCCCCATTGTCACTATATAAGTGGCAGCGGAGCGTGTCCCTGGCATTCCGGCCGGAGAGCTCGTCGAGTCAACATCTCCAGGAGAAGAAGAAGAACAAGAAGAAGAACAAGAACGGAAGGCGGCGGCGGCGACAGAAGACCGGGCCACCGCCTGTAAAAGAGCTACAAGAAGGCGCGGTGGCCCGGCAGAAGAACCGAAGGCGGCGACAGAAGAACGGAAGACGGCGACAGAAGACCGGGCCACCGGACCAGGCGCGGTGGCCCGGCAGAAGAACCGAAGAGGGGGACAAGACCCCCGAAGTCGGGAGAAGAGGCCGGCGGCGGGGAGGAAGAAAGCCGGACTCCTCCGCTAGCAAAAGAGCTACACACACATAGCGGAGGAGTCCGGCGAGAAGACCCCCGAAGACGGAAGACCCCCGGAGCTGTGCAATAAAATATTTTTTCTCTGTGTTGTGTTTTTTATTGTACTTTAGTTCACAGGTGAATGGGTAGGGGTACATTGTACCCCATACTCATTCACATAGGGTGGGGGGCCGGTATCCGGGGGCCCCCTTCTTAAAGGGGGCTCCCGGATTCCGATAAGCCCCCCTGCCCGCAGACCCCGACAACCAACGGCCAGGGTTGTCGGGAAGAGGCCCTTGTCCTCATCAACATGGGGACAAGGTGCTTTGGGGTGGGGGGGCCGCGCGGCCCCCCCTTCCCCAAGGCACCCCCCATGTTGAGGGCACGCGGCCTGGTACGGCTCAGGAGGGGGGGCGCGCTCGCTCGCCCCCCTTTCCTGGCCGGCCGGGTAGCGTGCTCGGACAAGGGTCTGGTGTGGACTTGGGGGGAACCCCCACGCCGATTTTTTTCGGCGTTGGGGTTCCCCTTTAAGCCCATTCCAGGCGGCGGAGCCCGCGACGTCTCCTTCGCGGGCCCCGCCTACCTGCACACGCGCTCGAAATGGGCGGATTTGCCTCCGCCTTACGTGGGCGAGTCCGTTCATTTCAAAAGTTGAGCGAACTGTTTGCCCAACCTTGTTCGTCAAACAGTCCGCTCGTGTGTGGGCAAGTCCGCTCATGCAAATTTTGAGCGGACTGTTTGATGAAACTGTTTGCCGAACAAGGTTGGGCGAACAGTCCGCCCGTGTGTACGCGGCCTTATAGTTGCAAAAAGTGGGCCAACTCAATATTGAACCCTACGGACTAAGACTGGGATGCTATTAAAGTTCATGTGTGTGTAAAGAAAGGCGTTCCAATACGTTTGATAATATTGCGTAGTACTAGGGATGTCTTAAGACCACTGGAAAAAAAAAAGAGGGCGCACTAGCCTATTGCATTATCCCACAATATTTATTGATTAAAAAGCAGTGCAAAATATTTATTTCAGTTTCAGTTACTTAGACCCCTTTCACACGGGTGTTTTTCAGGAGCTTTATCGTTAAAAAAAGCGCCTGTAAAGCGCTTGAAAGAAGCCTCATCTGCAGTCCTAATGTGAAAGCCAAAGTGCTTTAAGAGCCCTTTCACAATCTCAGCGCCCGAAAAACGCTCGTAAAGCACCGCTTAAACTAGCAGCGCTTTACCAGCGTTTTTTAGCATTATTGGGGCGCTTTTAACCCCTGCTAGTGGCCAAATAAAGGGTTAAAAGCGCCCACAAAAATGCTGCTGCCAATAGCGCTTTTCAGGCGCTTTTCAGGCGTTTTACAGGCGCTTCCCATTGATTTCAATGGGAAGGGGCGCTTTAGGAGCGTTGTATTCACTTCTCCAAAAGCGCTGCAAAGAAGCTGCTTGCAGGACTTTTTTTGACGCCCTGCCAACGCAGCGCCTCAGTGTGAAAGCACTCAGGCTTTTACATTGGGATTGCAGTTGCGGCTTCTTTCAGGCGCTTTACAGGCACTTTTTTTAAAGCTAAGGCGCCTGAAAAATGCCCCAGTGTGAAAGGGATCTCAGTGTGAAAGCACTCGGGCTTTTACATTGGGATTGCAGTTGCAGCTTATTTCAAGCGATTTACAAGTGCTTTTTTTTAACGCTAAAGCACCTGAAAAACGCACGAAAAACGCTGCACAGTGTGAAAGGGGTCTTATATAGCGCCATCAATTTACGCAGCGCTTTAAAATATACACACAAATGTGTCACTACAGATAGCTCATCGGGTAACCTAGCTTTAACCCTTTAGTCTTTCACTCAGCAATCTCCACAAGTCAGGGTGGCCTCACTGAAGTCCTATCTGGCTGATGCATTTCGAAGGGTATACCTTCTTCATCAGGCTCTGATGATACCTCATTATGGCCACTAGATGGAGCTGACAGTCATAGGAAATACACATATTTGACACATTACGGGGATTTTGAATGATGGCTGTGCCAATGCTGAGACTATTAGTATCCAGTCAAGTACTCCTGACATGCTCACACACCTAGGCATACCTGATTGGATACTAATAGCGGTAAGTATATGGTCTCAGCAGAATTCACGTTTTTTCCTAACAGCAGTTGTAAAGGAAGTGTTTCATGTTACAAAAGATCTCTTTAAATTTCGAGACTGAGGAATAGAATCCTAATGAAATGGCTTTAATTTATGATCCTGCATGGATATATATATATATACTCCACAACAGCAGGATGAATTTGGGGGTACTTTTTACATTGTTTAAAAGCTGCAATCGTGCCTTGTACAGTATGTGGCAGATTTACTTTTAGTAGGTTCACAATATAAACAGTTCATCTATCCTTTAAGGGATAAACATTTTTGTAGAAAATTTTAGTCTCCCACTACAGTGTTGATGTAGTTAAAGGCTCGCCATACAACAGCTGTAGAATGATCTGTGATCCCTATTGAGGATGGATATGTTCTTTTTTCTTCTTAGAAAACATTTCTCTCCCCAAAACGAATGTTCTGAAGCCAGACCCAGGAGGACAATATCCTCCTCCGGATGCTCAGCACCTTCACTGCAGCTGTTTATCATAGAGAAAACCTTTCACAAGCTCACATGCTGAAATATTGTTCGCTGTATCAAGTCTTGGGTAAACAAGAGAAGGGCTTTCATCATTTATATACACAAATTCCTTTACACATATGTAATGCATCATGCTTCGGGTTTTGTTTTGGTTTTATCGTACAATGGATCCAATTAAAACATATCGTTATTAAAGAACTATTGAGGTCCAATTAAAAAAAAAAAGCAGGATTTTGTTTAAAATGGGGAGTTGCTGAAATTATTAAATATTTTTACAGGCAGATCTCATGCCAAGGTTGTGTTCCAGGACATGTTTGTGTAATTCAGATTAGTCAGAATTTAAGCAATCGTTTCCCATTAAAAATAATGCTAACTGCTGTTGTTGTGCATTCTGTTCATCGTTTTTGCCATAATTGCTCCTTAAGGATGTGCATAATGCAATGCATATACTAGATACCTTCACAGCATCAGATTACTATTAAAATTTAATATAAATACAGAATAGTGCTAGCACTGATAAATATTACTGCTTTTTCATTTTGAATAGATTGAGGGAGGGTTATAACCCCTGTCATTTAACTGTTATCCATTGGAGAGTTTTACCTTCATCTACAGCCAAGGTCCATAACCCTTAGGCTACTTTCACACTGGGGCGGGCGGGCGTCAGCAGTAAATCAGCGATATATTTAGCACCGCTTTACCGTTGTTTTAGCGCCGCTATTCGGCCGCTAGCGGGGCAGTTTTAACCCCCCGCTATCGGCCGAAAAAGGGTTAAAACCTCCCTCAAAGCACCGCTGCAGCGGCGCTTTGCTGGCGGGTTTGCAGCGCTGCCCCATTGTTTTCAATGGGAAGGGCCGCTTTGAATACACCGCTCCTATAGCGCTGCAAAGGTGTGGCTTTTAGGACTTTTTTAACCATCCTGCAAGCGCACAGCTCCAGTGTGAAAGCCCCCGGGGCTTTTTCATGTCATAATGTAGAGTATATGATTTCCTATCATTTGAGCCCAGTCTTGCCACAAAGAGTTAATCCATCTCTGAGCTATCCTCTTTTATTGTTCAGTTAGATAATTCTTGACAAACAGAGAAAAACTTTGTCAAATCCTCCCCCTAGCTGTGAGTGACAAGTGATTTCCATATCTCGTGCACTAGCCTTAGAGGCATGCATTATTTTTTAATTCCCTCCCGCTCCTTTCTTCTGCTGCTCTGCAAGGATTGGCTGTTCCCCACCTCAGCATGATTTGGCTTGCTGAAGTCATGTGGGGACTTTCCTGTCTTTTCACTGGATGTTAGAGATCATAGCAGAAGTTCAGGGTAAGAAATACACTGGACTGGAGAATATGCATAATGACAAGGGGAGTGTAGAGGTGGGCGGGGAGTTTACTGACATCACGACTCCACCCACCGAGCTCCAGACAACAGACCCACCCACAGAATATGCAGTTTTTCGGGTCTCATAGCAGACAGAGGGGAGACATTTGACAAGTAAAGATACATGCAGGAGGCATGTATATCCTTCTAGATAACCCCTATGGCAGTAGTTTAGAAAGGATGACATTGGGTTTACATCCACTTTAAATGAGGGAATCCATGGTTGGCACCAAGGTCAGCAGAACTAGTGTCTCCCTCTATAACTATTCTGGCGACAAAAAATTGGGATATTCTTTCACTTTTAATATCTATAAACAGGGCAAATAGAGAGGCTGAATATCCCTAATGAGGGCACAGACAGTAATTAAGACCGGACATGCTCTAATGCCTCTCCATACCATCCAAAACTAAGAGCCCTTCCATTAATGTTAACATGATGGTTGTTTAATTAGTTGCCACCCGCCCACCATCAAATGACAATGAGGCTGTACTGCTCTCGTTCTGGGACGACATCATATGACGGCATCCTAGAACGGCGGGGGCACGCAGCACGATGATCGCAGACGCGCAGTGTTGCTAGGACATGGTGCGCACCGGATCTCTGTAAAGAGCCACGTCAGAGGCTCTTTAACCATGTGATCGGCTGTGTTCAATCACAGCCGGTCACATGTAAACATGTGACAGAGTGTGTGGCAAGGAGTGTGTGGCAAGGTGACAGAGTGTGTGGCAAGGAGAGCCGATCAGCGGCATCTCCACGCAGGGGGACATGTAGGAATGTAATCCACGCACTGATCATCAGTGCCCTGATTACAATATAGAAACGTGACGTGAGGATGTCAGTGGAAGTCTACTGCCAGAGTATAGGGGAGCAACATGTTTTGGGGGTGTTGCAGAGGATCGGGTAAGTAAAACTGCCTTTCCCGTCCCCTAGCCCGAAACAAGCATTTACATTGTTGCATTGTAAGGGTGGATTTTTTTATTTTCCTGGAGTTGTGCTTTACATCAAAGGAGTCAGCAGGACAGCCAGACAACTATTATTTTCAGAGGGAAAGGTAATGGCAGCCTTTAGATTTCTCACGACAGGTTTCCTTTAACAGCACAGCTTGTACAGAGGAAAGCATAGGAACATATTATTTCATTAATGATCAGATCAAAATCAGATTGGGCCCGGCATTCGTAACATTATAAATAGAGTGAAAATTAGTCATACCGGGATTTTCTATTGAATAATGATAGTTCCAGATGTGAAATGAATGGGATTCGATCTGGTGAATGCACAAGTGAAAAATTAGCTTCATAACTATGCAAAATGGCCTGACAAGCATTAAATGGCTAATAAACGGTTCTTTGATTAGTCTCCATCAATACCTGTTCAGCATACTTATAGACTTACTAGACACTTCCGTCATCTCTTCTTTGGTAAAGTCCTGTTTAACACACATCTGAATTGTTCATTCCAGTCCAGTGAGAAAACTCAAGTCTCATTAACAGCTACTGTAATAATAAAATACAGTATTTAAAGCAAATCACTGCACTTGCCAAGAGGGGGCAACAGTGAGTTGGGGGTGCTGCAGTTTACATTTCGTAGACGTGATCCAGCAGCTGTGTACTCAGCCCAGATCAATTCCAAGTCCAGTAGAGAGGATAGGAATATGTAATACATATATCACTGCTAGTTTGTAAGAGAGAGTAATGTCAGGATGGATTTAATACATCCCTAGACTGTAAAAGGGTAAATCCAGATATAAACCACCAATAAAGCAGAATTTTAGTGAATTTTTAGTAAATTTTAAATGTGATGCCCTCTGCCCCTGAATACCACCACAGCCATGATCTTCTGGTGCTGCAAGGGTTAATAGATTGGCTGCATATGTGACTATGCTTGCCCTTTCCATCCCATGCTCTATTCATAAAAAAACAATTAAAAAAAAAAAACATCTTTTTTCACATCTCCTTTTCCCCTCTACCACCTTTTATCGTCTGTTCACACCTCGCTATACACTTATTTGATCTTCACCCCTTCTTCAGTTTTATTGTTCACTTATCACCATTATCATTATTTTATTTCATTTTCACTTTATCACTTTAACACTTATACATACTTATGTCTCCAAAATACTCAATTGAATTTTTTCAATATAATTGTTTATACCCTTAAAACATATAAATCTACGTAACTTTACAGTTGTGCTACACATAATGCACCTTACAGTGATGTCCCTCAATAGATCGACCTAGGTGCTGTTTTTCCCCGCTTCCACACTCCACTCAATCTTGGCAGGGCTCTTCTCCACAAATGTGACTCCTTGTAAGGCACGCATTGGGCGGTTGAGGCTCCCCGTTGATGTTCCGGTTGCTGGGAATCTCTCAGTGGGATCAATTGAAGGATTTTTAAAAGACCTTAGGTCCAGGAGATTTCGCACAACACAGTGTGACTGGTAACTATACACTAAGATGTTTGCTATTATTATTATTATAATTATATTCATGAATTACAACACATGTAAATTCCTCTACAGCAAACAAACCCTCTGAAGAAGACCCTGTTGGGTCGAAACGCATCAGGATTTGTGTATTTTCAATATCTTTGTTATTGAATGTCATATAGCAATGTGTTCAGCCTTAAGTGTGTTGGTTTTATATCTCCTGTACCACAGCTCATATTTTAACTGTCATTGTCACCTTTTTGATATGATTGTTCTAATAAAATCAAATACATTTTAATCCAATGTAGTATTTTTCTACTATTTTTGCTGCCTAGAAAACCCCACATGGGGAACACCTCCCTTTTTGATGTTATTCTGGGTGTTCAGCGTCCCTCTTTTCTCCTATAAGTGTCTTCCCCTTTTACTTGCTCTATTCATAAAAACCATATTATCGGTTCCCACAATTGTGCAAACCGGTAATACAGCTTCTTTGAATGGAGCATGGAGGTGGAAAGGGCAAGCATAGTTGGCACTTGACAAGTGTCTGTCATACTGTAGCTGAAGTTGCTCATATTTTTCCTCCACTGGAAGCTCACTGATGTAGGGGTGCACGGGGACACATGACTTTGGTTTTCAACCTAACACAGCAATCACCAGCACAGGGGAAATAGTACCATCCCTGGTGCTGTTAAAAAATAAAAATCACTAAACCTCAGCTTTAATCTGTTACTGCACACAGTGAGCAAATTTGGACAAAAGAAATAAAGCCAATGTCATCCATATTAAAATAAAATCTGACATTTTGATATGGACCCATCATTTTTGTTTATTCCCAACAATGGGAGTCATTTTGTAAAAAGAAAATGAACTTGCAACGTGAAAGGAAATTATTAAATCCTTTTAATGCGGGTCAGGCCAGGGACAGTCATAATGGTGAGGAAGGAGCAAAATGATGTTGGATGGAGATGAGGTTCGCTGAGGGCTCTATCTGAATAGTGCACACTGTGAGAAGCTCAGTGCATGCCATGTAATTAGAGTACAGAAGAGGAGCATGTAGAACTGTGCAAGGTTGAAGTTCAGCTTTAACAAAGGATGTTATTTACTTGCCCTGTATTACAATACCCAATAAGTGAGAAAGGCAGAGCTATGCTTTAAGAATGTCTCTTGGCCAGCATTCAGTGAGATGATGGTTAATAGTTCAGAGTAATAATGGCCGTCACACCCACAGAAAACAGTGGTATCAAAAGCACAGCTAAATGCATATAGCCAATCTGCTAAAGTTGCAAATAATTGTGAAGGACCTTTTTTGACTTTGGGAAATGTTGGCTTATATAACATCTCTGTTTAAATCTTGCTGTATGTGCATGCACCCAGACTTTATAGCTTTCTGCACTGCACATGACATATTCTTTTAATGTTGCATTTATCTAGAGGCTATGTTGTCACAAAACAGGTCACATTGGACGTTCAGTAGTCCATGGTCTAATACACCTAAAAGGCAAGAGTCCGTTTGAATCAGAAAACAGATTGTGTCTTTAAATTAATTTGGCTTTGCAACCTACAAAATTCTATCAGTTAAAGTTTATTCAATCACCTTACTTGGAACACATCCATGAACTCTTTTGATTAGCCATGCAATACTGGGTTACCAGTGTCAATCCGTTGTTTCTTTAACTGTATGGATTTGTCAATCCAGAAGACTGTATGTTTCATGAATCATATATCTAAAGAGCATTGCAATTTATTCCATTCTCTATTCCCTACACCTCTAAATAATGTATATATACAGTATATATATATATATATATATATATATATATATATATATATATATATATATATATATATATATATATATATATATATATATTTATATATATTTATTTATTTTATTCTTGTTCAAGAATTTTATTGAGTGAACAAGAAACAGATTGTACATTGACAGTAGCGATAAAATATCTGCATACAAGAGTTAACATGCATCAGTCACATTAAGAGACATAGACTAAATGCAACCTGATAGGTGACATGCAAAAAGAAAGAAAAAAAAAAAGCAGTTATGCAAAACAAATGTCTATGACGTATTCAAGTACATAATTGAAATGTCATCAATATCAGACTTCAGGTGACATCTGACACCTTGCCCCCATCAGCATTGGCAGACCCTATACAGACACTCCTCACTTAACAACCAACCAGGTTCCATTCCAGCGACCAGGTCGTTAAACAAATTGGTGATTATATATATATATATATATATATTTTTTTTTAACACCCTAGAGGATAAAATGGCAGTCATTGCAATACTTTCTGTCACACCGTTTTGCGCCGCGGTCATACAAGCGCACGTTTTTTGGGAAAAAAATTCACTTTTGAATTAAAAAATAAGACAACAGTAAAGTTAGCCCAATTTTTTTAATATTATGAAAGATAATTTTACATTGAGTAAATTGATACCCAACATGTCACGCTTAAAAATTGCGCTCGTGGAATGGCGACAAACTTTTCCCCCTAAAAATCTCCATAGGCTATGTTTAACATTTTTTTCTATGGGTTACCGGTTGAGTTACAGAGGAGGTCTAAGGCTAGAATTATTGCTCTTGCTCTAACGATGGCGGTGATACCTCACATGTGTGGTTTGAACACCGTTTTCATATGCGGTCACTACTCACGTATGCGTTCGCTTCTGCATGCGAGCTCGTTGGGATGGGGCGCATTAAAAATTGTATTTATTTTTTCTTATTTATTTAACTTTATATTGTTTATTTTGACACTGTATTTAAAAATAAAAATAAAAAAATTGGGTCACTTTTATTCCGTTTACAAAGAATGTAAACATCCTTTGTAATAGAAAAAAAGCATGACGGGACCTAGCTGCTGCCATAACAACAGTATTTAGAGCCAATTACCTACGTACAGGTACATCGTTTTGCGCGAAGTGGTTCTTAACTACTGTACTGTTCTGTATTGTGAGAAAAAGGTCTAAAACACAAAACTCCAGCTCAGTAACGTTGTTGTAATTTACATAAGTACAGAACACAAACAAAAATTCTGTACTGTACTGTACAATACAATGATGTACAGCCTGTCGTTCAGGTGGTGAGAGTTGGTCGTAAGTCCCAGGGGTCGTTAAACGGGTAAGTCGCTAAAAGAGGAGTATCTGTATACTTGACAGGGTCCCTTTTAGAGTAATTTCTGGACATGGAAAAGAATCTTATATACCAGTATAAAAGTATTTTATACTTTTCATGTAGTTATAATAATTGTTATTCCTTCTTTTTTCTAATAACAATACATATGTCTGCTCTTTGGGCACTCTGTTCTTTCTCCATAACCATAAAAGAAAAAGCAATAGTTGGCTGAAGCAATGACAAGACATATTTTTCAATTCTATAGCAATATAAAAGTTTTAGATAAAAAGAAATGATGGTGAATTTAAATTTTTTTGCCAATTACATTACTCACTATTATTATCAAGCCCGCAATGCCATTGGCTCTATAGGAACATGAAAAATAAAGGACACCTGAATTGCTTGCCCCAGGTATACCTTTGATTTAGAGCAGTCGCCAAACTATAACAGTGCAGTGCTAGCTACACAAACTACCTTTATTATTCTGTGCAATTGAAAAAACACCAGCCAAGAAGCTTTTGAATTCCTAAATCCCTTCAATCTGGTAAAGTGCTACTTTAGAAAAGATATTCTATATGTCATGCAAGTTGCTGTACTTTTCCCAGTAAGTTACAAGCATGTTTTGTGGAGTTTACTGAATGCATGTGCTTTTTTGTTGTGATGCTTTTAATCTTCACGAATACTAGCAGAGAAGTGAGTCATGTGGTCAACACATTGCTTCTTATGTTCAGGTGGCTTTTAAGTTCAGTACCTACATGGTTACATCAAAGCTATTATTTAATGGAATACAACTGCCATGTGTCTTTTTGTATAACTCTGCATGCCAGGCCTTTAGTGAATGCAGCTGGTTTTTGTGCCTGCTGGTGGCAATGTGGTGTGATTCCAGTTATTCTTCATTGCAAGCCATAGGAGTTGTGGGGTAATTAGAGGAAGGTGAGTGCATAATCACGTGCAGCTTTGTTGTTCAAAATGAATGCATATGCATGGTGTGTATGTACTTATATATTTATTTTCAGAACTAAAAAGTTCAGTTTTCAGTATATGGATTACAATTTTTAGCTATGAATATTTATTATTTAAAATTTTTAGCCACTAGATTGAGTACTGGGCTCCTATTCACGTTAACGTGGTTGTAAAACTCAGTCATGGAATCTAAACAAAGTACATATATCTGTATTGTTTACTTATCTCTCTCCAAAGCTCTAAGTGTCATTTCTCTCTGGTTCTTCGTTCCTCTGTTATCAGCGTGAGTTATTTCTGAGATGTTTTCCCGACACATGAGATAAATTTGTGTCGGAAGGGGGAGGGGGGGGGTTGCTCAGCTTGGAGCTTGTCTATTCAGAACACAGTTTGTCTGCTGTGTGAAGGGGGTGTATTTCTTTCCTCTAATCACATCTCATACACTGTTGGTTATCAACTCTGTCCTCAGGGCCCACTAACAGACCAGGTTTGCAAGATAACTGAAATAAATCACAGGTGATATAATTTGCTGCTCAGTGATTGCAGTATTCTAGTCTACATCTTCCCAAAGTAATACATAAAACCTGGCCTGTTAGTGGGCCATGAGGACAGGGTTGATGACCACTGTCATACACTGCTCCATGTCTGAATAGACACACAGAGCTGCAGCTCGGCTTGGGTGCCCCCATAGCAAGCTGCTTGTTGTAGGGGCACTAAGCAAGAGGAAGGGGCCAGGAGCAGCAAAGAGGGACCTGACAAGAGGAGGATCTGGGCTGCCCTGTGCAAATACACTGCACAGAGCAGGTAAGTATAACATGTTTGTTAATTTTATTTTTATTTTAAAACAAGACTTTACAATCACTTTAACAGGAGCTTTGCTGAGTGGCAACATGTGAAGGGAAAATAAAAAACCTTCTGTGTGATTACACTGTCTTCAGCATGTACAGTTCTGGCAATGGCCTCTATAGCAGCTTACATATTTCTTCTAGTACAGGTTTCCTTTAACAGAGAAAAATCTTTAGTCTTCAAATATGATTCACAGTTAAAAAATGCAATTTTGTGAGATCACTTGTGAAAGATCAGCAGTCAATCATTGGCTCCGAAAGAAACCCTTGATAAGCATACGACTTTGTTTTGGCAAGGCCTGAGTGGAATCCTTAAAGCGGAGGTCCACCCTAAAATACACTCCCAGGGCTATGTGATCCCCCCTTCCCTAAACGCTTGGTAACCCCCTTACCTTCCAGCTGTCTTCTTTAGTTTTTTTTCTATTTGAAATTTCCTTCCACAGTGAATTGCGGAAAGGGGAGGAGCCGATGCGGAAAGGGGCGGGGCTTAAGCGGCAGGTCACTTGTTCCGGTCTGCCGCATGGGCTCCTGGGACCTTTTTTTTTTTTCCCCAGGAGTCTGTGGTGTGCATAGACTCGAGATCTCGCGTGAGGCAGAGAAGGGAAGTGACGTCATCACGACACCCACGTTCAGAGGGCGGTTCACAAACCGCCATTTGAATCGTGGGCAAAAGGTAATACTGACCAGTACACCTGATCAGTATTACCTGTGCACACCTGAGCGCAACACGAGGACCACGAGGACCACGAGGAGGACGAGCAGGACGAGCAGGACGAGCAGGACGAGGACCACGCGGAGGACGAGGACCCAGCTTTCCTAACATAGAAACCAACACTTGATCTGCTATTTCAAGGTAAGTTTAACTATTTATATTTTCATACTATACAATCGTGTTAAATGTATAACATTTCCTATATCTTCAAATGTTTTTTTTTTTTTTTTTGGCCGTTTTTTTTTTTTTATTTTTTTTTTTTTTTGTGAATGGATGTATCTATTTTTTTATGGTCTGTATCCATTTTTAATAAAAGATATAAAGATTGTTAAATAATTTTCATAATAAAAGGTATTATTTTTCCTGTCTTTATATATATATATATATATATATATATATATATATATATATATATGTGTGTGTGTATGTTTTTTTTTATATTAGTTTCATTAGTCTTTTATTTTTATTTTTTTAAATTTTATCTTATATTTTCTCAGTTTTGGCTGTGTATTTTTCTAAATGTGTGTGTGTGGGCTTTTTTTTTTTTTTTTTAATTTTTTTTCTTTTTTAAATATTTTTTTTTTTTTTGGTGAAGGGGGGTTTAATTTTTTTTTATTTTCTAACAATCATCTTTATTGACTTTTTAATTTTATTTATTAATTTTATATTATTTTGTTACAGTTATATTGAAGCCGTTTACGTAAATC